>NW_023416313.1:53003342-53603342 GCF_014108235.1 Myotis myotis | reverse complement strand
TGCCAGGTAATTACTGTAACTGGCATTTGAAGTTATAAAAAAGAATAAATACATATTTAGCAATTCATGACTCAGTAAGGAAGCATGCTTAACAACACAAAGCTTGGTTTCTCAAGGAAGCAAATGGCAAAAAAAAAAACTTTTAAAGAGGTTATGCACATATATATGTGCTTTCTGCCTCTCAATATCTCTCTCCTACTCACACATGCACACACACACAGAAAGAGTCTAGTTCTTTGTTATTTAAATAGCTTTCTCTCTCGTATATTCTGTTGTATACATTTTCCCCTTATGCTTTGTTGTTTTTGCTCATTAGCTGAATCCTTGACTGTACATTCCACTACCTCTTCCCTAAGAAAGCATTTCCTAAAGTGTAGAATAAGAATCTTTCACCAGGTATGCTAGTGGAGCATTGGTTCTCACACTTTGCTGAATATCAGAATCACCTAGGGAGCATTTATTATGACATTTGAAACAGAAAACTGAAGAAATCATTTTAGGTTCATAAACTTTTATTGTAACTCGATTTTGAAAGAAGAGGGAAGGGAAGAGGGGTTTTATTTTTATTGAGGTATAATTGGCATACAACATCATATTAGTTTCAGGTGTACAACATAATGATTTAAGATTTGTCTGTATTGTGAAATGATGACCACAGTAAGTCTGTCCAATATTCAGAATTGTCACCATACATAGTTACAACATTTTTTTTCTTGTGATAACTTTCCAAGATTTACTCTCTTAGCAACATTCAAATATGTGAAACAAGATTATTAATTATAGTCACCATGCTATACAGTATATCCCCAGGACTTATTTATTTTATAACTGGAAGTTGGTACCTTTTGACCCTCCTCTCATTTTGTGCTCCCTTCCTAACCCCACAGCCCCCAAATGCAAGATTTGAAATAGCCCTTAATTCAGCCTTGAACAGCTTTGAATTTCAAAGAAAGGTGTATTCTTTGTGTGACAAGCATGATAGATGATAGATAGATTAGATAGATGATAGATAGATAGATAGATAGATAGATAGATAGATAGATAGATGGCATCTTCAAAACTGATCATCTTAACGCTGTGGAGAAGATAGATTTTCAAAGGTTCAATTTTGTTAAACAGGCATTTCATTAGTGATTTTAGGGTGGTCTTGAATGTTGAGAGAAAAGAGGGTCATCTAATGGACAGTTTAGAGAACTCAGTGGAATGTATACCAGATAAGTTGAGAAGAAGAAAAGAAAGAGAGATCTGTGTAGGCCTTTTTGCCTTGACTATGTGAGAACTGAACATTTCCAATGTGGTTTTCCTTGGCTTCAGTATGCAACTATCTATTCATTTGAGTTTTTGTAATATGCTCTGGTAACCAGATTGCCTCTGGAAAATAATATGGTTCTTACACTTATAGGTAAGATGCCATTTAATTTTCAGATAACTAATCTCAAGAAATGATTTTGTGGCAAACTTTTAGAAAGGAGCTGATTAGGCAGTGGAATGTAAACAGGCCCTTCTATGTTCAGTTCACTGGGACTCCCCCGTTGGAGCTGCCAACCAAAGGACCACGCTGGTATTGAACTGGCCAGAGTGCCATGCTTTGATAAGGCCTCATAACTTCTCAAGAAGGACAGTTGTTTGGCAATTTGGGGCTGGAAAAGGAAGATTGACATTTATTGATTCTACATGCATTGCTTTAAAAGCCAGTTTCTCTTAAGTGTTGTGGCTGTAGCAAATGCAGTAGCGAACAGGTGGCAGATGGCAGTAGCATTATGGGGAGCATTGCCATGTGAAAGAGTTCGGTTGTGAACTTGAGGACTGATTCCTGAGTACAAAAGAAACGAACATGAGTCAAGTAGAGGTCAGGTAGATAAATGAATATCCACCTCTTCTTAGTGTCACCCACGTTATGTGTGGAAGCCAGGAAGGTGGTTGAGGGGTGAGTGGGAAGTCATGGTGTATTTCTGTCAGGTAGTTGTTCAAGCCCTTGACTAATGAGATTGGAAATGTTAGGCGTGGGGAAATCACAGAGGTGGCTCTAAATAAAAGGTGTTAGGGAAAGGATGCTCTGACTTGAGATCCAAGTATTTTAACACACCAAAATTCAACCAGTACATTCCTATGCAGCCCAGAGAACATTTAGTTATACATGGTGCGTAGTACACTGGATTTCTTCTATAGGTAATCCCAAATGTCACTGTAGTGTTTTCTTGGTCCTATCTACTCTCAAGAGCAGCCCAATGAAAGAACTAAATCTTACAAGCCTGAAAAGATAGCTCTTGTGTATTTGTCTCTTTTAAACTGTTAGAGCTTGGCTGGATTCTCCCGTAACTGCTCTGGGCCAAGATGGTTCTCCACCATCAAATCATTTAAGTCTATAGTCTGTGAGTCTGCATAGCGGTGAAATAGACTTGCAGAGCCAGGATGTAACCAGTTGCTTCTTCCCTTGGCAGACATATAGGAAGAACGTCCAGCAGATGATCCAATGTCTAATCCGCAAGCTTGCTGCCCTCAGCCAGTATGAGGAAGTCCTGGCAAAAATCAGCTCCACATCTACAGACCGGCTCACAGTTATCAGGACCAAGCCACAGTCCATACAAAGGGACATCATCACTGTCTGCAGTGACCCTTACACGTTGGCCCAGCAGCTGACTCACATAGAGCTGGTAAGGTTATTGTCATCCTGCTCTTTGTGGCCACACACTTGCTTTGCTGTGGCAACCAGTGTGTGTGTCAGCAGCAATGTCACAGGAGAGGTTAGAACATTCCAAATGGAAACTAATCTGTGAAATAGCTGGAATGGGTTTTGTTTAGACGTTTGAATATGAATGTTTCTGATATTCTGGGAATTCACTTTAAAGTAAATACTCAGTAAAGACTGAAAGAGCAAAGAGTTTATTGACCTTCCTCCTCTTGCCCCTCTAATTAATTTTCCCATAACTTGTTCAGCTTTTCACTATCTAGTGTAGCATTGACTCAAACAGAAAATTGCCTCTGCTTAGGGTTAAAGGCTCATTTTACAAGCTGCATAAAAAGTGGGGGTAGTGCCAAAAGTCAATAGACAGTTGAAAGTCCATTTCTTCTAATTTTTAAAAATCCTGTTGACCTGCTGGGTTTGTGTTCCAGGAAAGGCTCAATTACATCGGGCCAGAAGAATTTGTTCAGGCATTTGTGCAGAAGGATCCTTTGGACAATGACAAGGTAATCAGCCCACCTAGAGGTCAGCCCTGAAATCAGAAATGGAATCCCTTAGCCTGTGATAGTGGGTATAGGAGACAGAAATTGGAATTATTTGTTTTAGGTTTTAAAATTGAAAGTTTTATTTCATTAGCCTTGTCTGATTCATTGCAGTTTTCTTGAGTCAAGTGCCCAAGTGCCATCACAGTATTCTTACCCTATCACCAACTTTGAGCCTCTTCTTGCTCCTTATTGGGAAATTTAATAAGCAAGTGGATGCAGGCATTTGTGGTGATGAAATGAGGAGACATAAGAGTAATGGTTTTAGCAGATTAAGTGAGAAAGAAAATACTCTGCTCATGATTCAACAATCACAGGGGCAGGAAAGACAGGATGCACATCCAGGCTGCTGAGCAAGGGTGTTTACTGCTTGGCCGCTTGCTTTGAGGTGAATCCCTCATGGATGGTTTGTTGCCTGAGTGAAGCCCACATGGAAGGAAGACAACACTGGGCATGGACTGTACACTCCGTGTACATACATAAGGAATTTTTTCCCCAGGGACCTCCAGAAACATTTCAAATTTTTAGGCAAAGTCTGTATCACCAGCTAATGACACTCTCCTTTGGGAGTCTGGGCAACAGCTGTTTTCCTGCCTTAGAATAGTTTCCTGCAGTACAGGAAGTGAAGATTAGGTTTTGCAATCAATAGAAGGCTAATGGACTTTTTTGGGTATGTGTTTCTTTTGGAAGGAAGGACAGAGGGGTGTAATTAATCTGTACAAGCTTGGCTTTGAACTCTGAGATGAGCTTAACTCCTTTAGTTTTTGAACACTATGTTACTCACCCTCCCAAGGACGATGGTGGTGTAGCCTTCTATTTATGTACTTTGAAAGATAATTAGTGTCTTGCCCCATGATTCTCCAAAATTTTGTCCTAGTTTTTAGAAAAAAATTGGCTAGTCTTTGGCACTCTCAGCTTCTCCTTGCTGTGTTGGGAGCAATTGATATTCACACCCCATGCATCAGGCAAGATGGTCGTAGAATGCAGCCAAACCCTTCTTTTGACTTGTGTTCTGGAGGACAGTTCCCACCCAGAGAAACTTGGTTTCCTGGGAGGAGAGGGCACCATAATGAATGTATCAGAGTATATTTCTAGACCTTAGGGGTTTCGCTGGACTATCTATACTAAGAGGTTCTGATATGTCTATAAAAATAGCCAAGAATGTTAGTCTTTCTCCACCTCTTTTTCTGTCTCTCTTTTCCCATAAAGCTTTCCTAATCCATAAACTGAGAATAAAGTCCCACATATGACAAAAATTAGTGCCTCTTCTTTCCCCCTCCACTTCATCTGCTCATTTTTCTTTCCTTTAGAGTTGTTACAGTGACCGGAAGAAAACACGGAATTTAGAGGCTTATGTGGAATGGTTTAATCGCCTCAGCTACTTGGTTGCAACGGAAATCTGCATGGTGAGAAAATGAATTTTCTCGGTCTCCTAGCGCTCTGCATTATTTTTCCATAGTTATTTTACGTCTGTTGGGCCTGCATGTCGGATAGCTTTCCTCAGTCGCCTTTTTCTCTACAGCCTGTGAAGAAGAAGCACCGGGCAAGGGTGATTGAGCACTTCATTGACGTGGCTCGGGAGTGTTTTAACATCGGCAACTTCAATTCCTTAATGGCAATCATCTGTGAGTGTTTTCGGGCAGATACATGTCCTTTTTGTTTGATTCTTTATAAATCTTTATTTTTGGAAGTATTACATATGCCCCCCTTTTCCCCCTCCATTGCCCTCTCCCACCTCCTTTATTTTTATAGGTCCTGTGAAATGTAGCCACTGAAAATTTGCAAATAATACAGTTTTGTTAATGAAAACTGTACTTTTTAATCCTGAATTGTTTCAGAGTGTTCAGAATGCTTTTAAATACCCAAATTGATACAAGTATGAATAATCTTTTAAAAGTACACTAGAATTCATGGAATATATTTGGTCACTTTATCCTCATCTGAATATTTACCTATAAAAGCTTATAAGTGAGATATTTTTCTAAATTGTGTTTAAAGAGTGGGCAGCTTTTGTATCCAGCATTATAGAAATATTTGCTCTGAGACTAAAGTATAGGATTCCATCAGCATGGACAAGAGAGTGGCTTGAGAAACTGGAACATTTTCTGAATGCCATCTCTGAGTGCTTACCAGTGCAGACCTTATAACCCTGGAATGCAGGTGTTGCTGCTCCTTTCTATCATGGGAATTTAAATGCCAGGGACCATGTGTCTTTCCATTCATCCTGTCAACATAGGGCATGGGGTTAGTTTTCCTAAATGATGCCTGTTGTCTTGCCACATTGATTGACAAGGACTTTTTCATTAAAAGTGTCCTAATTCATATAATAAATGATATGGCTGTGATATACATTGTAGGTACTCAGTAAATATTTGAATATTTACCTGACTCTTTAGAGTCAGGGTCAGTTTAAAGCCAGAGATTTATTAGGATCAAAATTCAGTAATCTCTCCTCTCACCAATTTCTCTTTCCATATCATTTCCACTTTGACTTTTCCATAAAAATACTGGCCAAGTTTCTGCTCTTTATCTGGCTCGCTCCATGAAAATAGTGAACAGAATCTATAATAATAAAAGTGTAATATGCTAATTAGACCGGACATCCTTCCGGATGAAGCCGGGGCTGCGAGGGAAGCCCAGGTCCCGGGTGCCAGAAGGAAGCCGGTGCTGGCAGCCAGGGGAAGGGAGGCCTACTCTTTTTAAAAAAATATATTTTGTTGATTTTTTACAGAGAGGAAGGGAGAGGGATACAGAGTTAGAAACATCGACAAGAGAGAAACATCGATTAGCTGCCTCCTGCACACTCCCTACTGGGTATGTGCCCGCAACCAAAGTACATGCCCTTCACTGGAATCGACCTGGGACCCCTGAGTCCGCAGGCCGACGCTGTATCCACTGGGCCAAACCAGTTAGGGCAGGAAGGCCTACTCTTGTATGAATTTCGTGCATCAGGCCTCTAGTGATATATAAATAGGTGACCTGATAGGTCCACGGTCTAGGTAATAGATGATGACTTAATTTTAAGTATATAAGAATTCATGGAATATGTTTAGTATTTATTTTTCCTCCTATACAATTAGGAAAATGTTAAGATAAGCCACATCATGGGAGAAAATATTTATCATATGTATAGTTGCAAAGAACTTGTATCTAGAATCTAAGAACCCTACAAATCAATAGTAAGTCAAATAACCCAGTAAAAACGAAGTGCAAAATATTTGAATAGACACTTCACAAAAGAAGACATACTAGTGGATAATAAGTATATGAAAAGGTGCTCCATCTACATCATTCATTATCAGAGAAATACAAATTAAAATCACAGTGAAGTACCACTTCACATACTGGAATGACTAAAGTTCAAAAGATTGGTTGCATCAAATATTGGTGAGGATGTGGAACAAGTGGAACTCGTGAAACTCTCAGACATTCTTGGTGGGAATGTAAAATGGTATTATACTTTGCAAAAACTGTTTGACAGTGTCTTATAACGTTTAACTTATACTTAGTAGTGAACACTTTTTCAGAGTATAAGTTAGAATGGCTTTTCTTATATCTCTCTTTCAACTTTCTCTCCCCCTCCCCATTTTAAATGCGAAGCTGGTATGAATATGAGCCCAGTGTCTCGACTAAAGAAAACTTGGGCCAAAGTGAAGACTGCGAAGTTTGATGTGCTTGAGGTATGTGTAGCTGATGTTTCACTCCTAAGTGACATTTTATACCTGGAGAGTGGAATTCCTCTGTGTGATCTTGCCTTCTGATCAGATAGTTCTACACAGAGGAAAACCCACCTTACAGACCCAAGGGGAGGAAAGGAAGTAGAGTTGGAGGAGGGGGATAATCAGCTTGTAGACTAGACCTTTCATAGAGAGGACTGAAGAAATGGTGACCTGTCAGTCACATTCCATTGTGTGCCAGGATGGACTCTGGATCCAAAACAGTTCGGAGTTCTACTTCAGTGTGTGTCTACTAACTTAATTTATTCACAGTGTCCCAAAGCAGGAGTTCCCTATCCCCACAGAAATACTCATTCTCCATCCTTTCAACAAATTTAGCTAACCTGTGAAGCCCTTCCCATATAGTTCTCAGGATAGTAAGACTTACTCATATCATTATTGCCTTGGCGTATTGGTGCTTTGAATGCACTATCTTTGTAGACATTTATAAAATATTTTTCCCCCAACTTGGGGTTTAACATTGGGTTTGTTACATTTTCTTTATTCATATTGTGTAATAAATACCTTCTTGTAAGGTAGTATGCCTCAATTATTTGTGAATGGTTTGTTACCTACAACAAAGCATAAGCTCATGCTGAAGCGCTGGATCGCTGTGTGATGGCTAACCATCAGCTGACACATTAACCTGCAAATGAAACTGAGGCTGGTGTTTGACCCTGTTATCAGTTTGAAGTCTAATCTCAGCAGTTCACCTGGAAAGAATTTGGTCTGGGTTTAACATTATCGAAGCTGACGTAGCGCTTGTATAAATAAACCAAACCTCAGGAAGGAAAGAAAACCTTTGTATTCTTATGTGTTTCATGCCTATGTGTGTATAAGAGAGGTAAATGACATTCTTAAGGAGTTCCCTAGTTATTTTTGATTTTTTTGTGTAGAGTTAAAAAGGATGATCTCCTAAACTTTCTGCAGGTGAGACGTAAATAGCTCACACTCTTCTCTCTCTTGCCCATAGCATCAGATGGACCCTTCCAGTAATTTCTATAATTATAGAACGGCTCTTCGTGGGGCAGCGCAAAGGTCTTTAACTGCTCACAGTAGCAGAGAGAAGGTATGTGTTTACAGGCATTCTAGTCATGGTAGAGTTGCCATGTATTGCATGTGTGAACTGTTAGGCTGAGCTGCTTTTACCTGTTCAAATCTAAGAAGGTTGATACCCTGTGGAAATTGTATTGCTTGCTGCATAGGGAAAGGGGGGCGGGGGGCTAAGGGAAAGTCAGGCTGCGGGAGGAGAAAGGGTAACTTGGTGTAGAATTTTTCAAATGTATATTACCCGTGTTATTATTGCGTTATTTAAATGATTATTTTATAATGTGTCTTAGTTGCATTTCAAGCAATACATTAAGTCATCTGTTAAGATGATTTATAGTATTAGAGAGTAATTTGATTGAATGGGAAATACATGTTTAAGCTCTGCACAAGGTAGCTAACTTACTATAACCTTTTCTTTTAAAAGAATCGGCTTACCTCCCATGGTTAAGTCATTTATTTTCAGAAAGTAGGTTAGTGGCTGTAGCATTTGGCTTGCTATTACTCATCGGATATGTGGGTGGCAGAAAAAGTACAGAATGATGTTTGAGAAATTAATTATTGTGACTGTATCTACCCTGCCCTTAAACAGTGGCATGCTATCCTATACCCTGAGGGTCCTTTCTTGGCACATTTCAGTGTTGTATTTCCTTTCCTGGGAAGGATTAGCTGGTTGGACATTTGGATATCATGTTATCTGAGGAGTAGAGACCTGCTTGTGGGAAAGGGCTGATGAAGGTTGCTTGACAAAAGTTATTTTCTGTATAGATTCTGTCTGTCTTTTAACTTAAATTATATCTTCAACTAATAGAAGAAAATAAAGGTAAAAAATACTTCAGGGCTTCCCCCCAGAAAGCTTCAGCCTCCGTGATCTAAAATAAAAACAAACGCAAAAATAACCCCTATTTTAAGAAGGCTAAATTGAGTCTCCACAAAATCTGAAATAGCAGTTCTGATCATGTTTGAGAGGTTTTATAAATGCATTAACTTTTCTTTAAATAAACAAATCAGGTCAGAGGAAGGATGAAGCAGAATTCACTTCTCTAAATTAGCCCCATGGAGTTCACCAGCTTTTCAATTTTACCTGCCCAAATCCCCGTACTCCTGTGACTAGATTGAGAAGAGAGCTAATCAGAAGTTTTCCAAGCTTTCGAAAATGGGCACGTGCATGGGAATGTCCCAGCACCCTGAAGCGTGAGGATGTGTTGGAGGCTGTCCGCAGCTTCCCACTTGCCTCTGAGCCTCTGCATATTGGACGCAGGGCTCCCTCTGCATGTCTGAGGGCTTGGTGGGCTCCACCTCAGTGAGGCAGCCACAGAATCAGTTGTCTTAGCAGGGAGCTGTGGCAGTGGCCAGAATAATTTTCATTAAATAGTGTACTTGTGAGCCTCCAATATCTTTTTCTAGGGAAAAAAACACCTCCACCAAAGTATTTACCTTTTACGTAATTTAATAAATGCTTAGTTTTGTTGTTGTTTTTTTTAAACCAGTTCTGTGTGAGCATGTGAATTGTATTCTCTAATTCATAAAACAAATGAAATCACCACCATTAAAAAGCACACACGCTGTTTCTTTCACAGTTGGTCTCAAAGGCTGTGGATATAAGCATTTCTAGATAAAATCCATCTTTTATTCAAGAGACTTGGGATTCTTTTTCTTTTTTGAAGTGAGGGTGAACTCTCATGCCATTTTAAAACCTTCCTGGCCACATGATTAGAGTACTAGAATCTTTAGTATTCTTTCAGATCTCGAGTTTATGCGGCCAAAGTGGCATATCTAACACCGCATTATAGAACAAATCAAATCTGTCTTCCACACAGGGGCCTTCAATGTCCTTCCGATTTGTTGTTGTATTTTTCCTGTGGGAACATTTGTCTTCTGGTTTTTAACCATTCTTGATTCGCTTGTATGGTTATAACTCCTTTGGTCATTCTCCTTGTGTTCCTGGGAACTTGTTCATGCTCAATGGCCTTCATTTCTAGGTGTGGAATTGATTATGCCTTTAAGGCGTAGTGGCTGGATCTCTTAATTGAGCACATTTTGAGAGGGAATTGGAAGACATTATTTTTTGAGACTTTCTCCCATGAAAGGCATCATTGGCAAAACCTCCTAGAAACCAAACTTTTGCTCACTCCTGTTAGTAACCCGTGCATTCACCTAAGCTCAGGGAAATTCAAAGGCCTTGGACTCGCCTGATTTTTCGTATGTTGGATTTAAATAGGGAAGAGAGAGCTGAAGGGAACTATCTATGAGTGAATGAGAAGTTAAAGAAGACTTTTTCTTGCAGATGGGCCTAAGGAACAGAGCAGGGAAGTATCTTGAGGAAGATTACTTATATTTCTACTAGAGGCCCAATGCATGAAATTCGTGCGGGGTGCAGGGGAAGGGGGGGGTGGTCCCTAAGCCCGGCCTGCACCCTCTCGCAGTCCTGGAGCCCTCGCTCCTTACCGCCTGCCTGCTCGCTGCTCCTTACCGCTCAGATCCCTGCTCCTCAGCGCTGCCACAGAGTCAGGAGAGGCTCCCGCTACTGCGCTTGCCAGCTGTAAACCCGGCTTCTGGCTGAGCAACGCTCCCCCTATGGGAGCACACTGACCACTAGGGGGCAGCTCCTGCATTGAGCGCCTGCCCCCTGGTAGTCAGTGTGCATCATAGCGACTGGTGGTTCTTGTTCTGCTGAAATGATCGCTTAGGCTTTTATTATATAGATTTTCTGGAAGAGTGATTCAGTCAGTAGTGGAGCATCATACGGGCACCATGAATGCAAAAACTACATAAGATATAGCCTTGGCCACCCAACAAGAGGCACATGACATGAACTTATGAAAAGTTTAACTATCACTATGAGACATAAATTATCAGCACCCCCTGGCTCTCACAGCCCAGCACTGCAGAATAGAGCACAGACATAGAGTTCTTGCTCAAAAGCGGTCACACCATGTAAATTTTGCACCTCAGTTATAATAGAGCTTCATTTCCCGGCAGCTGCCTTATGATCATGTATTCTTAGTATCTTTTAAGTGCATCAGTAATGTATCTGTCCCTTTGTATGGGGCCCATTGGTTTTTTGGGAGTGCTTCAGTGAAGTCAAACCTGTATTATTTAATTTAATCCTCACCACAACTCAAGGAGGTAGTTGCTGCTGTTTTCATTTTAAGGTGAGGACACTAGGCTTTCTTAGTATGTTAGGCTTTACCAGGGGTTGGTAAACATTTTCCATTAAGGAGCAGATTATAAATATTTTAGGGTTTGTGGGCTGTACCTTTTCTGTTGCAGCTACTCAACTCTGACATAGTAGCACAAAAGCAGGCACAGACGTGTGGATGAATGAGCGTGGCTGTTCTCCAGTAAAGCTCTATGGCTACTGTAATTGGAATTTCGTATCATTTTCATGCTCATGAAATATTATTCATTTGATATTTTTCCAGCCATTTAAAACTGTAAGCCATGCGGCTCTTAAGCTATCCCCAAACAGGTGGTGGGCTGGGGCCAGGCCACGGGCCACAGTGTGCAGACCCCTGCCTCATGTTGCCAGTAAATTGTGGAGCCAGATTTTAAACTGATGCTTGGCAGAGTCCCAAGACCAGTGCTTCCTAGTCACAAGTGGTCTTTCCAAGAAACGAGGTTCAGCTGTGCTTTTATCATTGGTACTGTGCCTGTTTAATTCTAAAATTAATAGAAACAGTAACATTTGAAAGAAGAGGAGGATCTTGAATAATTCAGTTTAAGAGATTTCCACCACAGACAATAGCAAATGATTAACAGTATATTCAAAGAGGCTGTCAGAACCGAGATTCACTTTGAAACAGTGAATTTTCAGAGATCAAGGAAAGAAAAAAATAATCAAAGTTGGGTAATGACTTTAGGGGAAAATCTGAATTTCTCTCTAGCAGTGGAAATTGATATTTAATATTTTGGGGTCTGAGCCAAAATGTATGTTTTGCAGACCTCCCATTCATTTACTATAGGTGTATCCCATGAATCATAAGCTTAGGGAAACTTAAAAAACTTGCTCTTGGGTAAACAACATAGGCCCACAATTTGTGTGTGGAGCACTATTTGCATCGTTGCAATTTTAGAATCTTTAAAATCATGTTGGCATTTGAGGGAAAGTGGAAGTTACTGTGCCTGAGCTTTGTTCTTCCTTCATTAGGGCCGTGATAGGATTTAGGGCACTCTTAGAGATGATTATTACTTTAAGTTAGTTAATTAAATACTACTCCTCAAACTAAAGATGAGAGGCAGGCAAGCCTTACTAAAAAGGCTCAGTGTTTTTAAGTAACCATTAATTTTAATGTGCACATTTATGTTCCTCCTTCACTTGGGCTCATCGCACAACATACTGTGCAAGGTTCTTCGGTGATTTCCCGTGAGAGCAGGTGCGAACTTGTTCTGTTCATTCGAAGGCCAGGTTTACTCGTAGGAAGTTTGTATTAACTAATACCAAAAACCCTGAGCACTTACATCATCTTGAGCAATGTCTTCTAGAGTAAAATGAAGTGTTCATCTGAAAAAATTCATCCAAAATGTAGAATCTAAATGATGTAACAGTTCAGATTCTAGCAGGAAGGGAGGTCATACCTCTTGAGAGCTTGGTACCTGCAATGACAGGTATTCTATTAATAATTTGCTAAATTAAACGCAAGAGTTATTGTAGATCTTTTTTTCTTGATTATAGTTAGAATGGTCAGATGTTTTTATATGCTCTTGCATTGAGAAAAATAGGAAAACTGGGGGAATAACGAAGCCATCCACTTTCCAATGCTACTCGTCTTTACTGTGGTTTGGTTATTAAGAGCATTTGTGTCTTCAGCAAAATTATGTAAGGGAGGTAGACAAAACACTGTATCGTAATTCACCCTGGCCTTTTATTTAACCCAGAGTTAATGTTGTTCATTAATTTCTTGTATTATTTGATGAGAGGCAAAAAGTTTTATTTGCCCAAAACAAACCAGAATCTCTTTTGTTTTCTTTAGATTGTGATACCATTCTTCAGTCTTTTAATCAAAGATATTTACTTTCTCAATGAGGGCTGTGCCAACCGCCTTCCAAATGGCCACGTCAACTTTGAGGTAAGTGTACAAATCTGAGCAGAGAGAGCATTGCACCTCAGGCCAGGCAACCGAAGCTGATTCTGAAGTTCTAAACATTGAATGAATGGTTACCTGTACCAGGGGTGGGTAACATTCAGCCCTCAGGCCTTATAAGACCCGAAAAATCATTTGGTCTGGCCCTACCAAGGCATTAGGGGTGAGTTAATTAAATGTTTGACCATATATAGCAGGCTGATTTTTAAGTTGATAATTTTATATGGCCCAGGAATGATGTTATACATATCCAGATGACCCTTGGCAAAAAGGAAGGTTCCCCATCCCTGAATACCTAGCAGATACCTAGACCTAATTTTTATTAAATTAAGAAAATGATGTAGTCCAGAAAATTAGAAGCCAGAGAAAAACATTAAATGGAATTGGCTCTTCGAAGCTTATACTTTGTGATGACTGCTTTTAAATTCTTTGATTCTTTTCTAGAAATTTTGGGAACTGGCCAAACAAGTGAGTGAATTCATGACGTGGAAACAAGTGGAATGTCCGTTTGAGAGGGACCGGAAGATCTTGCAGTATCTGCTCACAGCACCAGTCTTCAGTGAAGACTGTGAGTAGGCCATTCAGCTGAGCTGCCATCCATGGCCCCAGACCCTGTTGTTGGGAAATTAGTGTATAAATGCTGGTCCTTCATATAGAATGAGGCCTGTCTTCTGATCTACTCAGTCTTTAAAAGCACAGACAACCATAGTACTTATCCCTAACATATTTTCCACACACTCACTTAATATTCACCCATAAAGAGTATGTTTCTGGGTTTAAACATTCTAATATGAGATCCGCAGAGGTTTGGGCATCAATAAAGAGTTTTCAAAGGATTTTTCCCCCCTTGTTTGGGCTTGCTTCATTGGAGAAAGATGTTTTGTGATATATTGATATTCAAGTTAATTTGAGTAAACAAACAAATAGTTCATTGCTACCCCCTGCTGTTTGAAAAAGTAGTAGATAATCTTTAGGGAATTTGAGGCAGATATAAAGTGATTGATGATATACAGAAAAAAATTGGCCAAAGGAGAGCTAAGGGTTATAAAAGACTTGTGGATTTATTCTATTGATTTTTTTCGATCCTAATATTACAGAAATCAATAGCATCTATTTACTGATACTATCCTATGGTAGATGCATAGTGTTCATGATAATGCCTGAAGAACATTTTGAATGAATATTATCACTCTTGAGGGGACTTGATCATTTTAAACCTCTACATAAGATTGATAACAAGCTTTTAAATCTTTGGTTGAAAATGCTTTTCGATTTAAAAATAAATAATAAAAGTATATTAGGAGGATAGAAAATTAGCCTTGAAAATCAGGCTTATTACCCAAGTCAGCGGTTCTCAAGCTGTGGGTCACGACCCCTTTGGCGGTCGAACGACCCTTTCACAGGGGTTGCCTAAGACCATCCTGCATATCAGATATTTACATGACGATTCATAACAGTAGCAACATTACAGTTATGAAGTAGCAACGAAAATAATTTTATGGTTGGGTCACAACATGAGGAACTGTATTTAAAGGGCCAGAAGGTTGAGAACCACTGACCTAAGTGTTATTTTAAAAAGATGAAGGCTACCAGGAGTAGATCCTCCTTCCATCCCCTTTGTAAAGAACATAAATGTGAGTGTATGATAGCTCCATGGCTTGTATTTGTAAACCTATTGTTTGGCCTCATAAATTGTCTCATAGTTAAGTTCCACTTTGGCCCAGAGGCCCTTCAGTTTTTGTTGAGATGGTCAATCCGAGGCAAAGTGATGTTATGTGTTCTTAATAAAACTATGACCATTCTTAGTCACAGCTGGTGTGCTGAGGAATGTGTTTGCTAGAGCGTTTGGCTCAGGTTGAACAGGGGATGGGTGGTGGTGGATAATCTATCAGGAGAAAGATCCAGTGTTAATGCGTTCTTACTTTTGGTTGATTGTAGCTCTGTACTTGGCTTCCTATGAGAGTGAAGGACCTGAAAATCATATAGAGAAAGACAGATGGAAGTCTTTAAGGTGGGTCTCATTGCTTCTTATTGCTGCACACATTTAAAGGAGATGTTGCCTTCCCTGAAGAAAGCCACATGCTTTCTGCAGGAAGTCCCTATGTGTGTGTTCCACGTCCTGTGTGTCTTGCCTCTTATTAACTGAATTTTTGTGGCTTAAAATCCTCATTGCCATCATTCAGTCTTATGGTCTTTCTTTTTTTTTTTATATTGGCAGATATGCATGGTGTCTGTTTTTTTTTCTATCTCCCATTATTTTATGGAATGAGGAACTGAAATTACTCCTTGGTGTAGTAAAAGAACAGTGACTCATTGTCTTCGTCTGAAAGATAAGAAGTTCAGACTATATTTCTGAATAGTTCTTACACTATTTAATTAGACCTGAGATAAAAGAGACCTAAGTGCCAGTTGGTTCAGTAAATTTGAGTGGGTCATATACCGACTGGATCTTGGTCCCCACTTTGGTTTGAGAGAGAGAAAGTTGGAATTTTAAACATAACCCAGCATCTTTTCAAGTTTAAAAATTGTCTTAATCAATTAGTATTTTCAAATAAATGTAGTTTTAAACAAAACTAGGATAGGTAAATTTATATTTTAACCATTTGAGATACTTTAATAGGCAATAGCACCCTAGCTGGTTTGGCTCAGCAGATAGAGTATCAGCCTGTGTACCAAAGGTCCCGGGTTCGATTCTGGTCAAGAGCATGTACCTTGGTTGCAAGCTCCTCCCCGGGCCGGGCACTGATCAAGGCTCATTCAGGAGGCAACCAATCGATGTGTTTCTCTCACATTGATATTTCTCTCTCTGTCTTTCCCTCTCTTTTCCACTCTCCCTAAAAATCAATGAAAAAATATCCTCGGGTAAGGATTAACAACAATAAAAAAAATAGGCAATAGCATCCCAGGATATCCTATATAATAAAAGCCTAATATGCTAGGTGTCTGGTTGCCCATTCAACCAAAGTGTAATATGCTAATGATATGCTAAGGCCGCTCAACCACTCCCTATGATGTGCACTGACCACCAGGGGGCAGACGCTCCAACTGGTAGGTTAGCTTGCTGCTGGGGTCCGGCCTATCCGGACTGAGTAAGATGGGCCGGACACACCCTGGAGTCCTCCCGCAGTCCCTCCCTGGATGGCCAACCTCCTGCGTCCCTCCCCAGCTCCGATCATGCACCGGCAGGGTCCCTCGGCCTGGCCTGCACCCTCTCACAATCCGGGACCCCTCAGGGGATGTCAAAGAGCGGGTTTTGCCCCAACCCCACAGGCCAGGCTGAGGGACCCCACTGGTGCACACATTCATGCACCGAGTCTCTAGAAATAATATAATCAAAATTTCAATATTTGTTTTTCTTCTAAGACACTCTGGGAATGTGTACCTTTTTATACTAGGATTGACAAGCACATTCTCTCTTCTTCCTATAGTCATTTGCGAGCCTTCATTAAATGATGTTGGACTAGGTTTCATGAACCAGGGCAAATATCTAAGATGTATTTGGTTTTGTGCAATTTTGTTTGTTTCAGTGGACAATTTAGGCCTTCCTTGTACTTCTCACTGAGGAGGCTGAGGTACATTGGCACTGAACTTATTATACGTAGCACAAATTGGGGTGAAGGTAGAGGACTGGAGATGCTTTTATCCCCAGACACAGACATGAAGACAGTAGGGCCAACACCTGGAATCATGGGAATGTACAGCTTGCTGGGCTGATGCCTGGTTCTACTTTTATGAAGTTTTGTGCCTGTTAATGGCACATTTACTGACAATCATTTATTTCTTTATGCTGGTATTAAATATGACCTACACTCTTAAATATCATTCATGTGTAAAACATGAGCTTCGGAGTATGCATCTTGGTGGATAAAAGATTTGGGAATTCCTTTTTTAAATTATCCTTTTTAGATAAAATTTGCCTTCCATATTTCTTTTTTTAATCCTCCTTTCTGTTTTTAAAAACATTATGTTGGTACCACCCCTGAGTACAACTTAACTATTGTTACTTTTCTTATAGATTTTTAAAAAATTGTTATGTAACTGAGTTCACTATATATAAATGTTATCTGCATTACCTATGAAGTCCAGACATACTGAAATAATCCAGAGGTGCCACATACTTGCCTAGTTGTTATTCTCTTGGATTGTTATTATTTTATGCCATATTCCTATTGAGTATAGTTCATTGTGATAATTTGCAAAGTCACATATGTTAAGTGGATGCTAAGACTAAGTACTCTACCTGAAAACTTGTACTTATATTGGCTTTGAAGGCAGTAAGTTTTGTTAGTAAAACGGTTGATAGTGAAAGCTAAATATTGAATGATGTAATTTCTTCCCATATTTGTATGTACTGTACACACAGTACAGAACAACAGTTAACACTTGATTCATTGAAATGTGACCCTAAAATTTAGTAGAGAATTTGGAAATGTGAAGTGAATGAGAGGTTGCACTGTACTGGCGCAAATTCATCCACCATTGTACCCAACTCAGAAGTGCTCAGTAATAATGCTTCTGGAAGAAGTGGCACAAATAGATTGAATGGCATATGAGGGGAATACGTATATAAACCCAGTAGAGATGTATTATTGGTATAAAAGACTAGTTTTCATATTAAAATGGTTTGTAAGGAACCTTGAAGAACAAACTCTTCTTTGTGTCTGGGTTTAAGGCATGAACTCTGCCTCTTCCCCCATCCTGTCCAATTTTAATGCCCCGCTGTACGGCCTCCCACTCCCTGGCCCAGCTCTCTCCTAACCTCATGCATTCTAAGACTGTCTTCCTCTCCTGTCGACCCCGTGCTGTTTTGCAGTGCATGTCCTTCTTTTTCCTACTCAGTGAGCCCCATAAGGGCAGCGCAGGGTCTTCCCTCAGGCTGGACACCCCCGCCTGCGGGGTTGAGGACTGAGATCCGGTCCCTGCAGGTGTGGGCCAGGCACAGCACCCACAGAGAGGATAAAGAAAAGAAAGTAGGTTGTGATCTTTTGCAAAGCCACATATGTTAAGTGGATACTAAGACTAATTACTCACCTGAAAGCTTGTATTTACGTTGGCTTTGAAGGCAGTAAGATATTTTTAAATAGACACCTTTCCTGCTGGCCTGAGAGCCATTCACTCAGATACTTAAGTTTAGCAGTGACAGTGACAAACACACCTCTGAGGGCAAACACATTTCTTGTCACTTGCCATTTAGAAGCCTGGTGGGCATGGAATGTGAGGATGTTTATGTTTCCTAAATTAACCCATTGGTGATAAGACCAGTACATATCTAAAAGCTTTTTATCATTAATGACTTTTTGTTGTTGTTGTTAATATATTTTTATTGATTTCAGAGAGGAAGGGAGAGGGAAAGAGAGATAGAAACATCAATGATGAGAGAGAATCATTGATTGGCTGTCTCCTGCACACCCCACACTGGGGATCGAGCCCACAATCCGGGCATGTGCCCTGACTGGGAATCGAACCATGACTTCCTGGTTCATAGGTCAACACTCAACCAGTGAGCCAACCTGGCTGAGTTTTATTGTTGTTTTAATATAAAGCCACTGAAGAGATAGACTTATCTATAAACAAAGTTTTTGCCATATCCATGAATATATATTTATTTTAAGTGACTAGCAGTTCTCCCCAAAAAATAGGACAACATAATATTTTTTCTTCCTTTTTAAAAATATGTAAAAAAAAACCAACAAAAAACAACAAACTTAAAACACAGGAAAAATGCAACTAGTGTTAGGCAAGGCGTTTTAATCCTGTTTCAAATAACCCTGACACATTTGTTCTTATATTGTCTTCTTTATTCCTCAGGTCGAGCCTTCTAGGCAGAGTTTAACAAACGGGATGCTGGCTGCCGCTGCGTCACGCCGTCATTGAGGGGCTGGCCTTGGTTGTTGGGCACCTGGGACTGCGAACAGTCAGGAAGTCCCCGCAAGCCTTGATTTGTAAGGGACCTTGAAGAACAGACTCTGGAGAGCAGACGGGGAACTCGTTCCCCACAGCTGACAGACTGACTCGGATCTTGTGAGACTGAAATGTGCACTGAAGACACTCGAGAAAGAATCCTCTGAAGATCCCAGCTCTGCACATGACTCATCTCCTGGAATTTCCATGTGACTCACAGCTCTGCACCTGGATGGAGCTTTCTTTTGTGTGTGTTTTTATTATTGGTTGAACATTTGCTGCTAATGGGACTTGTCCAGCTGAGCGCTGGCTCGTAGGAAGCCCATGTTTCTTTGTTAACTTAAATGGAGGAGGGAGAGGAAAAATCCCTCCCATTCGATCGCAAACTTCAGCTCGGTGAATGGCCAGGAGAGGAAGACTGGTTGAAAGCTGGCTGTGGACTTCGTTTCCCTTAGTGTGTGCTGTGTTGTGAATTCCTCTCCTCCCTCTTCCCACAAAGTTTTGAGTTGGCTGCTGGTTAGCAAACTCCTTTTTACCCACATAAGTTATTTAATATAATAATGAAGCTCAACACTGTGGTAGGAAAATAGCCACTAGGAAAAAGAAAAAGCAGAGTTTGTCATTGGATTGCTTCATGTTCTAGAAAGCGTTTTTGTTTCCTTTACCCCTCTGAGCTGTTTACAGCTGACCACTGTGTTGCACAGATGTATTTTTCAGTAGTTTTTTTGTTACTTAGTTTTCCATGACTCATATTTTTTTTTTCTCTTGTATATTTAAATTATCTGACTTTAAGGGTCTTGGAAAAACCCAGGCCTAATTACAACTTAATTTTTTTTTTTTTTAACAGACAGTTATTTTTCATTGCCTTTTGGAGGCTGTCGGTGACTAAACATGTGAACAAAGAATAAGTTGGAAAGGTTACCACCCCCATGCCACCCCCGCCCCCACTACAGCCGTGCACAAAGCAAATGAAAAACATCTTGCTGTTAACTCAAAGGTCAACCTAACTGTGAAAATCGTTCACCTTGTTAAACATCTCAGTAAGTCTGTAGTTGCTCTGCAAAAAGGCATTGTACTTATTTACTCTAGGGGAAGCTGTAGGGTAGTAAACCGTGCTAATGAACAAAACAAAACATCGTGCTCAAAACAGAGATGTATTTGAAAATCTTAATGACGTGGTTTCAGAAAACAGCATGTGTGTGTGCTGCACGCCATCCCAGCAGACCTGCCATGTCTCCAAGTTCTCCCTTTAGCATCATCAATATAGTTCATACTCTGCAGCTGGACTGGTGGCGTCTTTTCTTCTATGGGTGGGTGGTTGGGTGGGGGTGGGCTGTCATTGCAGAAGTGCAGCTCAAATGACCATCTAGAAGTGTGTGTGTCCTTAGGAAGTGGCCTTTGGGGGTTTGTATGTGGACACTGAATTGATGAAAATGAATCATAGTTAGCATTTAATAATCCTTACTTTGAGCTGAGGCGCGAGCACTACGTGTTTAGCATAGATCATCATCCCCACTTCTTAGGTGCGGAAACAGCCATATTAATAATAGTGATTTGTTCAAGGCCACAAAGCTAATGAGAAGCCCAGTGACTTAAACTAAGCCTTCTAATTCCAGAGCCAAGCTTTCCACCCACCACCAAGCCTTCCCAAACCTCAGCATAACCTTCAAACTTGCAGATAACCTGTGAATCTTCTGGAGTGGGGCCCCGGGGGTGCTGATGCTGCCGGTCCTGGAATCAGCTTAGAGTAGCAAGACACCCCCAAAAGCTGCCTCCTTTCCCGCTGCATTGCTTGTCCCTGAACTTTGTGGCCCTGTAGTTGTTGTCATGACAGCAGTGATGTTTAACTTGCAACCATCTACGTCAGGAGTCAGCAAGCAGTGGGCTACTGGCCAAATCTGCCCCGTTCCTACAGCCCACAAGGTAACAGTGGTTGGGAAAAAAAAGAGAAATAATACTGCATAATACATGAAAATTACATGGAACTCAAATTTCAGTGTCCATAAATAAAGTTTTATTGGAACACCGCCACACTCATTTGTTTATGCATTTTTCTTGTGGCTGCTTTTGGCTACAGAGCCTTGTAGTTGCAACAGAGACTGGATGGCCAGTCCTCAAAGCCTCAAATATTTGCTCTCTGACACTTTAAAGAAAGTTTGCTGACTCCTGATCTAAGTGGTTCTTTGGAGCATTACAATGAGTTTGCAAAAATGCCATCAGCTCTCTATTATAACATTAGATATATAAATGTGGCTACTGAAAAAATTTTCCTAAAGTACTATTAGGCCTAAAACGTGATTCTGAGGCCATTTAATCAATGAGTTTCACAGAATTCCCATTCTCACACATAGCCTCTTGTGGTTTTTTTGTTTTGTTTTAAATATATTTTTTATTGATTTCAGAGAGGAAGGGAAAAGGAGGGAGAGAGAGAGAAACATCAATGATGAGAGAGAATAATTGATCAGCCACCTCCCACATGCCCCCACGGTTACACATAAAGCCCACAACTCGGGTATGTGCCCTGATCATGAATTGAACCTGGACTTCCTGGTTCATAGGTCGATGCTCAACAACTGAGCCACACCAGCTCTTGTTTTAATGTCCGAATAAGCCAGAAATTTAGACCATGCATTAACTTGTCTGTGGAAATCAATTACTCTCCTCCTCTTAGTGCTACGTGTGGATTTGGACTCCCAGCGGGTAACTGGTGCATTTATAATTCGTGTAGCTGGCTGGAAGCCTGAGTAAACACGGCATGAGCGGCAGCAGGCGGTGTCAGTCGGAGACTCCCATTCAGGATGTGTCCTGTCCCGGCACGCCAGGCTTTGCTAAGCAGCAGGCTTTGAGCTGAGGCCCGAGGGAGCCTCAGAACATGCTGGGTTCAGTAGAGCAGTGAGAGTACAGTTTTCACTCTTTGAAGTGCCCCTTGTTTTTCAGGACACGGGTTCCCCAGGGGTGGCCTTTCATCGAACAAAGAACAAAGACAGTCATCAGAAATGGGTGGTCTTGCCTGGGTCTTTGAAGGTTTTCAGCTTTGCCTCTCACCTGGCCTGGCACTGGCACCCCTGTCCATCTCCTCACTTCTCTGTACTCCTAGCTCACGTTTACATCTTAAACTGCTGTCCATATGCCTCTGTGCTTAGAATCCCAAGAAAGCACAGCTCCCATCAGAAGCTGAGTTGCTGAACTCTGTAGGAATGCTGAACTGTAGATTGTTGACATTCTCTACCTTCTGCTTGGGTGCATTTTGTTTATCCCATGGCCTCTCTCAGCAAAAGACAGTGCCTACATCGATTCCCAACATCTTACTATTCTGATGGAGAAGAAACACTGGAATAGAAAGCAGGGTGAGGCTAACTTTCTTTTGGAGCTAAGGGTTCAAAGAGATTCCTAGATTGGGTTTCTAGGGAAGATAAATGTGGTTAGGGATCTGGAAACTACTAACCAAATGTATAAATCTTGAATATATTCTGATGGCAATGCTATTAACCTTACCTTAAGGCATTTTAAAAGGCAGGACTTCTGTCAAACTTGGGCTTTTTGAGGTTTAATAGTAAATGAGCACTTTTCTAAGGGGGCTACTTTCTCGATGATTCAAGCCAAAGTCTTGTTTGCTGACTACAAATGATCAGATAATTGCCTCAAGTCCCTGCTTCATGAAATCAAGATCACATGACTGTTCAATGCTGCAAAAGAGAAGTTGGGGTTTGTGGCTTATGTATCCAAACCTTATAGATTAAGGACCGTCATTGAAAACTAGCACATAAGGCTGGCTCCATGCACGGAAGACCACTGCCTTAATTCTGTGATAAGAATCCACTCCTTTTAAAGGATGCTTTTTTTTTTTTTTAATTAATGCAATGAGGAAATTCCCAGATAGCCAATTCCTTTTTGAGTGCTGGCAGCCTTCCACAAACTTAAATCCCATTTTGCCAACCTGGAACCCTGCTTCCTTTCTCCAAGCGTCCATCTAATAAGAGAGGAAACATCCCAATGTGTGTGAGTGTTGAACAGTATGAGGCAGCTGTCGTAGAATATTGTTAACAGACTTAAAGTTCAATGTGCACATAAGCCAACATTTTAGGACTTCTAAAAAAATGATTTGTAGAGATCATAATGTCGGGAACTAAAGAGGAAGAAGGGGCTGATATTTCTCAGAATAAACAAGAGAATTCAGTAGGTATTCCTTGAAGGGTGCCAAACCAATGGCTTTTCTACTGTGAAACAAAATTTGCTTTCTTTCCCTCCTCCCACCCACGCTGCCTGGAGAAAATGCAAGTTACAGTGAAATCATCTTTCTCTGGGTGAATCATCGTGGGAAAGTAAGTTCAGCAGAATGTGTTGTCAATTTGGTTGAGACCTCGCAGTGTGGGGGCCCGTGGGCAGTGTTAACTTTTTCACAATGCAATTATGAGTCCTCCTAAGTGCAAGTGAGCCATGAGGGGAGTGAATGAGTGCTCACTAAGTATATATTGAATCCATGAGCCTGTCTGTTATCAGCCTGGTTATTGGAGATACACAGGGTTTTGGTTTATTTAGATTGAATAAATATCAAATGTTCTCCAAATATGTCTGGATTTTGGAAATTAGTATAAATTTAAGTGATTCTGATCCATTTTTATGGTTGGCACTATCCCCACAGATCAGCAAAGGAAAGCTAAGTCTCTGGTTTTATATTGTTATTAATTAGGTTGGTTACACTCCCAATAATTATTAGTATGTATTGGTGCTTTTTGTTACATGTTTATTAGTACTGATAATCATGACAAGAAATCTATCTTCTAAGATAATATAAAAATCCATCATTTTTTTTAAAAAAACTGAGACCAATATTGTTTACGGTCATGGGATAAGTCTAAAATACACCCTATGAGATTACTAGATGTGGAATGAGAACTAAGGGCTAGACCTCACTCCCCCCAGATTTCTGAGGCTTTGGGGCCACATCCCCACCTTTTTCACCTGTGTCCTCATCCATAAGTAATGGGTCTGGACTAAGTGATGTGGAATGCCCGTCTAAGTGTCTGTGGTTTGGGAAAGCACTTTCTCAGTTTGCTGGACTGGAAGGTGAATTAGCAAGTAAATACAGCATCCTGCATTTGTGCTCCCAACCTGTTCTTCTTCCTGCCTGGCTCTTTTGTGTTTAGTTTCATGGTGTTTGAAGAGGGAAGGGGTAAGAGCCTAATTGCTACTAGATAGGAGATAAAGGAATGATGAAGGCTCATAACTCACCCCTCCAGTTGCACCCCATGCCACCTAACAGGATAGAGTTCTTCTTTTGTTTGTTCATTTAAAATATGATTTTTATTGATTTCAGAGAGGGGGAGGGAGGGGGAGAGAGAAATAGAAACATTGATGAGAGAAACATCAATCACCTGCCTCCTGCATGCCCCCTACTGGGGATTGAGCACGAAAACTGAGCATGTGCCCTGGCAGGGAATTGAACTGGTTACCTCCTGGTGCATGGGACAACACTCAACCCACTAAGCTACACCGGCTGGCTTCATTTGTTTCATTTTGAACGGACCCTGAACTCATGCCTATCAATGGTCAGGCCAATGCACATTGCTTTTTCCTTTGCCAAGGAGCAGGTAAACGTTACTGTCAATTTCATTTTGTTTATGTTGTTATTTATGTTGTTATTTATAAGATGTTTTAGGGATTAAAAGAAAGTTTTGAAAAAAATATAGCTGGAAATCATATAGCTCAACTCTGAATTGCATTTCTGGCAGACAAATTATTTCTTGGCTATAAAAGTAGTCCAACCACTTTTTTGCTCCTTAAAGCTGATCTTGAGAAGGAAACAGTGACTTTCATTGATCTCTGGCGTGGAATACTGCAGATGACCTGGTTCAACAGCACAAATAAAAACCAGTAAAGATTGATTTGACAGCCTAGAGATGGATCACCTTGGAATGGATGGGTCAAGAATCTGACTGGATGATAATCCTCCAGCTCCTTTCAATATTTTCCTCATTATAGAGTCAGTAAGATTTTAATCTAGAACCACCAAATGGAAGTATTCAATCAGAGTAATCATACACAGAGAAAAGCAACATCAACTGAAAAGCAAATATATACAGTATTAAAAACAGAGATGGCACCTAGGTTCTTTTAGCAACATCTTTTGTCTCAGAATTTCTATAGAGTTAAAAATCTATTTTTACATGCAACTTTATATTAAACAGACAAAATGATCTACAAAGGAGCAAATAGTGTATTTGTGGAATAAAAGAAATGTAGTGGAAAAGCAATATCACTAGGCTAGTCTCAATTTGTGGACATTGGTGAGTCATTTACTAGTATGTCTCTGGAGTTCAGTTCTCTCTTTGGTAAAATGGGAGACAGTGAAGCTTAGTTTCCACAGATATTGTGACAATCCAGTGAGGTCGTGCAAGTGAACATGTTCCTGTAAAGCATAAAATGCAGTTGGATATTTGTCATTTTGCAGTGATTCTAGGGCCAATGATTTCATTTTTATGGTTTAATTTATCTTATTGTTGAAAGTATTACAGACATCCCCCATTGACCCCTCCACCACACACCTGCCCTCACACCCTCAGGCCTTCACCACACTATTGTCTGTGTGCTCATAGGTTATACATATATGCATATAAGTTTTTTGGTTGATCTCTTTCCAACCCTCACCCCCACCCCACCTTCCGTCTGATATTCATCCGTCTGTTCCATGCTTCTGTGTCTCTGTATCTATTTTGTTCATCAGTTTATTTTTTTCATTAGATTCCACATATGAGTGAGATCATGTGGTAGAGTTCTTTATAGCAACCAATAATTTCTACCCAGACAAAACCCAGAAAACACCTCTTGTGTAAGGCCAGTTGTTCACGATTTCAAAGGGGCTAGATTAAGAAAGCATAGTTTCCAAAGACTACAAAGATAACTTTGGTGCGCAGATAAAAGATTTTATCTTTTACATAGATAAAATCACATATAAAGTGCCAGTTCATACCTACTCATTGATAAAGGAGTCAATATTTGGCTTCAAAGACCAAGACTCAGACAAGTGATGATTAGAATCCCTATCTGCCTTTTATCAATTTTCATCCCTTGAACCGGAGCAAAGACCTCCTCTGAAGGCTACCCAGACAGTGGTCAGCTACTTTATTTGACACACCTGTTAGAGGAAGCCTTGAAAGTGCATGCTCTATCCCGGGGAGCGACCCATATGCTCCCTGATCCAGGAAGATCTCTGCAAAAGAGAGAAGATCGAAAGGAAGGAAAAGACCAAGGAACTCAGAAGAGAAGAAAAATGTAGAGGGGTGTGTAAACAAAGCTTCTGCCAAACAGGAGAGTTTCAGAAGAGGTGTGACATTAGCAGTGTCAGAGCTTCTGAAATACTCAAACTCATTTTGAATCTAATAAGACCACAGTAAAGCTAGGAAATACCTTCTCTTGGGAAATTACAAATAGTTAGTAGGTAAGTGAGGTAAGTGAATACAACTAGAAAACGAGGAGAATTCTTTTCGGTGACAGTAACTTACTGAACTAACTCCATATAAATAAATTGTATAAAACTCTGGAAAGTAGGCTTCACCAGCCCCTCTCTACCTATCAAAACAAACAAGGCCGTGGTGCAGGGCATTGAGGAGCTGGCTGGAGTGCTCACTCTGCCAGCCAGTTCAGAATGAGACAAAAAATAAGGATAACCCAAAGGGTTCTTAGGTGCCCCCCAAAAGACTCAAGAATTGTAAAATGCTTTCCTTTCTTTTTTTAAAAAAATATATTTTATTGATTTTTTACAGAGAGGAAGAGAGAGGGAGAATTAGAAACATCGATCAGCTGCCTCCTGCACACCTTCTACTGGGGATGTGCCTGCAAACAAGGTACATGCCCTTGACCGGAATCGAACCTGGGACCTTTCCGTCCGCAGGCCGATGCTCTATCCACTGAGCCAAACCGGTTAGGGCATGCTTTCTTTTCTTTCAGGTATTCTCTTGGCTTAGAGATAAATGCAGCCTTGCTGTGATGACCAGGAACAAAACAGAGAGGAGGTGAGGCTACAGGGCTATTACTAAAAACTTTTACTAATAGAATTTCCTGTGTTCAGAGAGTTCAGAATATGGTGCGAACTGTTTTTAGTCTTTCTTTCTTGAGTTATTTTTTCAGCCCATACTCTGTCAAGACGGAACAGCCCTGAAGGGAATTTTACGCTGCCCTCATCCAGGTGTAGGCTGTTGTGCCTTTAATTCCTAGACACTTTCTCCTTCATTAACCTATTGGTTCTAGCAGCGATGGAAAGAATGAAGGAAGATAGTTCTGTTACTGCTAAGATCGGCTATCTCTTTCCGCACAATTCCCAGGTGCCATTGTGTCTAGAGTGCTTCTCTTTTTTTGCCTTAATGAAGAGTTCTATCAATTATCCTTGCTTGGAGCAGGTTTGAGCCCCAGGAGTTGGGTGGTCACCTGCCCCACCCACACCTGCAGAAGATTGGGGGATGAAGAGCAGAAACGCAGCTCTGCCAGTAACAGACAGCACTGTTCCCAGGACAGGGGTAAGTTCCCAGCTCCCATCCCACTGCCTCACCGTGTGCTGTACCCTCACTTCTCTCTCCAAATCAAAACATCCGTTTCTTCAGGGTCTCTTGACCTTAGCTAGCAAGTCAAAGGTTATAATTTGTTCATTAATTTGTGCTATTATGTGACTGACTGAGAATTATTTCATGCTAGCTTTCTAGGGCATAGAATATAGTGAAATTTAAAAATTTAGGCAGCAAGAGAAGACATGTGGTGAAGGAGACCTTGTAAAGCCATAAAATATAAGAACTTTAAAGGTATAACCAAGTGATTGATTCATTTAGCCATCAAACTGGTTGGTGACTGGCCTGGGATGAGAGCCACAATCTAGGGTTGTTCCCTTGCGCCAAGCAGATTCCCTCCAAAACAGGCCAGTCTGCCTGGGACTCTGCCCAGGTTCATACCCTTCGGTTATTGGTGGTGTTTGAAGCCATTCCAGGACTTTTGAATTCACCAATTCTTTAATTGTCAAGGAGAAGGAGAAGGAAAAAGGAGGAGGAGGAGGAGGAGGAGGAGGAGGAGGAGGAGGAGGAGGAGGAGGAGGAGGAGGAGGGGAGGAGGAGAAGGAGAAGGAGAAGGAGAAGGAGAAGGAGAAGGAGAAGGAGAAGGAGAAGGAGAAGGAGAAGAAGGAGAAGGAGAAGGAGAAGGAGAAGGAGAAGGAGAAGGAGAAGGAGAAGGAGAAGGAGAAGGAGAAGGAGAAGGAAGAAGGAGATTTACTGAGACCTACATAGCTGCACACCATGCAGGATGCCACGCTCCTGAGATGTGAATAAGACCCAGCACCCACATGAAGGAGCTCGCCTTCTGAGGAAATCACCCTCATGGAGCAACAGGTGTTGGCAGTAGGTCTCTCCTTGGTGCTCCCATTAAATCCTCTATTCTTAGCTAATCAGCTTGGGAGATCAGAGAGCTTTTCCTTGTAGATGGAAACCTGAGATGTTTTGAATGTTTGCCTGGGGAACTCCTTTGCGTGTGGGTACAGGGCCAGGCAGCCATACGTGGATGTGTCATCTTATCCTGCCCGGGGCAAGGAAGGTGGCTGGGGCCTGAAATCCACCCAGCCCTCACTCGTGTTTCTTATGGCTGAGTTAGGGTTTAAGCTGAGGCTTGAGAGGTAGTCAGCATCCTGATAGGGAAAAGAATTGGGCTCTGTGCTGAAAAATAGCACTGTATGCTACGGGTCTATGGAGCCACTGATGGTGAGGTGCCAAGACAGGGTGCGTTCTAGCAAGATCACACTGGCCGCTCAGTAGAGGATGAATTGGCATGGGGGTGGCTTGGGGGGAGGTGATGATCCTGATGATCACTTAGAGCAGCGATTCTCAACCTGTGGGCCGCGACCCCTTTGGGGGTCGAACGACCCTTTCTTTTTTTTTTTTTATTCTAAGTGTACTAACCCCATTAACATAGTGTTCTGAGCTCTATAAGTTTGAATTCTTAAGGATTATAACTCTTTTCCTTTAGAAAATCCGTCTAATTGACTGGAATTAAAAATGTAAACAGTATACTCATCATTTCACAGCTGTTTGAACAACTGGGAGAAGGACCCTTTCTGATGGTCGCCTAAGACCATCAGAAAACATATATAATTACATATTGTTTTTGTGATTAATCACTATGCTTTAATTATGTTCAATTTGTAACAATGAAAATACATCCTGCATATCAGATATTTACATTACGATTCATAACAGTAGCAAAATTACAGTTATGAAGTAGCAACAAAAATAATTTTATGGTTGGGGGTCACCACAACATGAGGAACTGTATTAAAGGGTCTCGGCATTAGGAAGGTTGTGAACCACTGACTTAGAGGAAATGGGTAGGAGATCCTTGTCTTAGACAAGATGATAGATCAGGAGGACCTCAGCCAAAACAGAGGATGGAGAGGAGGACGTACATTTATCAAGTGTTAAGAAGACAGGGATGAGAGCCCAGGGTGGAGGTGGTTGAGGGTGTAGACACCCTGGAGAATGAAGAGCAACTGAGGCTGGGGGGTAGCAGTTTTAAGTAGGTCTGTGTTATGGGCTGAACTGTTCCCTTCAAAAAGATATGTGGGAGTTCTGACTCCAGCACCTCAGAATGCAACCTTATTTGGAGAGAAGGTCTTTACAGAGATAACTAAGTTAAAGTGATGTTATTAGCATGGGATCTAAAAGAGTATGACTGGCATTCTTTACAAAGGGGGGAGTGTGGAAACAGAGACAGACAGACACAAGGAAAACGCCCTGTGAAGCTGGAGTTGTGTGGCCACAAGCCAAGGAACTCGCAGGAGTTAGGAGAGAGGCCGGGCAAGGCCCATCCCTGGTGTCTTCAAAGGGAGCCCAGCCCCGCCGACTCCTCCATCTCAGCCTTCCAGCCTCCAGACAGAGAAGATGATACATTTCTGCTGTTTAAGCTGCACAGTTTGTGTTCCCTTGTTATGGCGATCCTAGAAAACTGTCTCTCCCTTTTACGAGTAATTTATTTATTAGTTGGAATCTGCCATTAAGTAACTCCTTCTAATAAAGAGGAGTTTATAAAGGAATTAGGTAACACTTCCTGCACCTTACCTTGGACTCCACATCCACAAGCATTCCATTTTATTGCCAAATATCCTCTTTAGGTTCCACATTTCATTTATTTATTGCCTCCAATCATACCCTAATCAATGTAAAATGAATAGGGAACTTGACATGTTTCCACAAATCAGGGAATGCAATGAAATACAGGTGGTGAAAGCCGATGTGATGCAGTCTGAGGCCCCGCCCATGGTGAGACGGAGTCTGTGGGTCAAATGTAGAGTCAGAAAGAACTCGAGGGAAAAATATACGCCCTCATTTTACAGATGCGTACACTAAGGGCCAGGGAATTGATGTGCCCTTGAGCTAGTGATTTAATAAGTGGTGACAGGGCTAGATGTTAAGATTTCATCTCTTGACCAGGAGTCAATTCTTCCTCCTTAGATTACTGGTGCGGTTCAATTTTCCCTTGAACTGAGAGGATGGGATGCTGCCCCCAGTTTCGGAATGCAGGTGTTAAATGTCAAATGATCTGAGACTTTCCATCCTGCAGTCACCCAAGGAAAGGGATGTAATAAAAATAAGTAACAGCCTACAGGAGAGCAAGCACCAAGTAAATGAAGAGAAAGGAAGTTATTTTGTTATTGAGACAATCTTACTGGCTACTTCTCAATCTCTTTGCTGATTGCCTCAGTCTCAAAACACTGATTGCACTGGGGTTCAGAGACTCCTTTATTGATATTCATTCATAGATTACTTCATTCAGTCCTGTTAGTTTAAAATCTTCTACTACCTGGTGACATCCCCCCTTGTAGCTCTAGGCCTTCTTGCCTGGAGGTGGAGTTACCTTAAAGCTCACAAAGCTTACATTCTAGGGCAGTGGTTCTCAACCTTCCTAATGCCGCGACCCTTTAATACAGTTCCTCATGTTGTAGTGACCCCCAATTTCATTGTTACAAATTGAACATAATTAAAGCATAGTGATTAATTACAAAAACAATATGTAATTAGATATGCGTTTTCCAGTGCTCTTAGGCGACCCCTGTGAAAGGGTCGTTCAACCCCCAAAGGGGTCACGACCCACAGGTTGAGAACCACTGCTCTAGGGCCTCTCACCCCCACAGCCCTGTCTAAGACGCTGTACCTAACTTTGTATTGAGTTCTTTATCTGAAAGACCCTTCCCCTAAAATGATATAAACTCTGGGTCCACAAGCCTGGATTCACCCTTTACTGTCGCCCCCTGGACTTCAGACTTGTATGCTACACCTCCACTTGGACAGCCTTGTCCAAAACAGAAAAACCGAAACCTCCTGATTTTCCCGCCAGGGTCCAGCCGCCCCGTAGCTCTCTCATTTCCAGGCATGTGGTGGGACTGCACTCCCGCCATCCCCTTTGAAGCTAGGCAGAGCTCTGTGACTGCTTTGTCCCAGGAAGTGTGAGTGGAAGTGACCTAATGTCCTCCTGGTGATGGCAGAAGAGGGTCATGCTGAAGTCTCAGCTCTCTGGGTCCCTGAGTGAACAGGGCTCCCTGCCAACGGGCAGCCAACATGTACTAAGGGTGAAAAAGAGATTGTTGTGGATTAGGCCAGTGACACTTGGCAGTGTTACCACAAACGGTATGACCTAGCCTATGCTGACTGATACACTCTGGAATCTCTGCCTCTTCCCATCTTCCCGTCTCAGTAAACACCAATTCAATCCTCTGGGCTGCTCAGGCCAAATCACTTGACTCCTCTTTCTTTCACTGCACATTAATAGTACTGTCAACTATTCAAATACAGGGTGCCCCCCCCCCCCGCCAAATGGATATACACATTGTGAATAATTATAAGGGTGATGTTTATTAAAATACATTTCATTTTCAAAATTGAGCTATCAGCTGTGAAGTGTGTGTACATTTTTGGTGGACACCCTGTATATCTAGAAACTGACTAGGTCTCATCCTCTTCATCATGTCAAGACATCATCATCTTTGATAGGATTATTGCAACAGCCTTCCAAACCCTTGCTTTCTGTGGCCACATATTGGCTAGGTGGTCATTTAGAACATTGTTGCTCATCCCCTTATTTATCTATCCTATATAATAAAAGGCTAATATGCAAGACGACTGAACAGTGGAACAACTGGTTGCTATGACGTGCACTGACCACCAGGGGGCAGATGCTCAATGCAGGAGCTGCCCCCTGGTGGTCAGTGTGCTCCCACAGGGGGAGCACTGCTCAGCCAGAAGCCAGGCTCATGGCTGGCGAGTGCAGGGGCAGAGGCAGGAGCCTCTCCCGCCTCTGCGGTAGGCAGACATCCCCGGAGAGGTCCTGGATTGTGAGAGGGTGCAGGCCGGGTTGAGGAGACCCCTTCTTCCCCCCAGTGCATGAATGTTGTGGATCGGGCCTCTAGTATATATATAAAAGCCAAGTGACAGAAACAACCGGAATGACCAGTTGCTGTGATGCACACTGTGGCTCGCCAACTGGCCCAATAGGGGTGGGGCCAGCCAGCCAACCTCCTGTGGCCCCTCCCCCCAGCCTGCCTGGTCCCCCATTGCCCCCCTCCACCCTGATCGGGGGTGGGGCCACACAGCCAACCTCCCACAGCCCCTCCCCTGGCCAGCCCCAACCCCAATCGGTCCCCCCACCCTGATCAGGAGCGGGGCAGGCCGGCCAACCTCCCACGTCCCCTCCCCCTGGCTGGCCATCCCAGATCGGCCTCTATCTGGGCAGGCCGGCCAGACCCCACCCATGCATGAATTTGTGCACCAGGCCTCTAGTATGGTTTCTCATCTCACTCAAGTGAAATCTGAGGTTCTGTAAGATCTGACCTTGCAGCCTTTCAGCCTCCTCTCCTACTGTCCTCCCCTTGCTCATCAGATCCAGTTCCACCCTCCTCTCTAGTCTGAACACACGCTAAGCCTTGTCCTAACCCATCCCTTGGTCTGGAACATTCTTCTCCAGACAGCCCACGGCTCATTTCCTCTTCTTCATCAACTCTGCTGAGATGTCTTCTAAGTGAGGCCTCTGATTGATCCCCCTGAAATTAGCACCCCCCCTCCCCAAGATGTCCATTATTTTGCAATAATATGTATTGAACTTTTATGCTATTAAACTCTTAATAGAAACAGATTCACTTACACAACTATCCTATGAAACAAAACCATTGTTTTTATTTAAGGGGCAGAAAAACCATGGAATAGAGATTTGAACTAGTAAGTAGTACAACTCAGATTATCTGTGTCAGACTAAAAGTAATTTTACTTTGTAGATTAGGAAGATTCCAAAGACATGTTAAAACTTGATTTTTGGCCATTTAAAAAATAAGTATTTATGTCATCCTGTTGGCAAACAAATTCGTCTGGATCACAGTACAGGGAAATTTAGAGCTCAGAGCTTGCACTGGTTCCCACAGACTGTGGGTTAGTCAGTCAGTGTCTGCCTGGATACAGGTTTATCATGGAGTGACAGCATTCTCTTTCTGTCCTGGTCTTGATCTTATCTATATCATGGGCCAGCATGAAGCCTGAGGAGTTCACAAAACAAATGAGAAATTAGTATTCAAAATTTTTTTTTTAGCTGAAATAATAAATTAAAGCAAATCAGATGAAACTTGACAGATTGAAGTTAGGTTCAAAACTCACTCTTTGTGGAAGAAAATGGGTCTTACAGAAATTCATGTAAAGGACCCTAGTGGTTTTAACTGCCTCTTCTCTCCATTGGACCACTAGCATGACATCATGTAGGTGTTTTTAGCAGCCATCTCAACTCATTAAGAAAAATTCTGTGTTTAGATGGACTAGAAGTCTATAGTCAATTGAGCTGCTAAACCACATTTTTATTTTATTCCATTGTTTTGCTATCTTGGTTTTTTTTAGTTCTGAGCACCAGCTTTAAGATGGATATTGACAAACTCAGAAGCACTGAGAAGAGAGTGAAGCTTCAGGCAGGTGGCTAACCCTGGTGCCCACAGGTGGCATAGGAGGCCAATAGGTCCTACATAGGACACAGCTCCCTGGACACCTGTGATCGAACACAGAAGGGAGATAAAGGAGTGGAGGGTCACAGTATAGGTGCTGTGATTGTCCAGCATAATCTCTCCAGGAGCCAAATCAAGAAGATGCTTGTGTCAGTCATCCATGGCTGTGTAATCACCCACACAAGGCCAGGGCGGGGACAAGGCTAGTTCAGGCATCAGGACACCAAATTTAAGGGGTGCTCACTCTCAAGACGTTCAAAGCAATTTGGACATTTTATATAAATAAGGTGTTCAATAAAGAGGTTTCTTTGTCCTTGGTTCCAATTTTGGAGCTGAATGGAAATGGTTAACTCTCCCCTACGTCTCCACACCCTATTTTTCATGTGGGTACCTCTGGTATTTTATCCGAGGCAATGAATTGTCACCGAGGTGCTCTGGGGCCTAGAAGGAGATGGAAATGCTGGAAGGAGATCAGAGAGTAAGGGCAGATGTGAATGAGGAGTGGGAGGAATCCATCTATGTGGAAACATGAAAGCAGAACTAACTAGCAATGACTAATGATATGATAACTGTCTACAGACACCCCGAGTAGATGGTCTGAGTGCCAAGACGCCGTTGCTTCATTTGGCACAGAGATACAATCTGAGCAGTCACAGGAGAGGCGAAAGGAACAGTACATCCTGAATTAGAGGAAAAGAAAGTGTAGAGACTGAAATGATCTTATGAAGACCACTTTCTTTTTCTGAGGAGGACTCCTGTCCATTCATTCATTCATTTCTTTCTTCAGCAAACTTTAAGAGCTCAAGGAGCCAGACAGAAGTCTTCTCCTCAGCTTCCCCCCTCAACACCCCAGACATGCAGCCTCTAGCCTTTTCATTTCCTGAGTGGCCTTCCTAAATCCTCTCCATTGTTTCTTTCAAACAATGTTCAGCCAAGAAATTATCGCTAAGGAGGCCAAAGTGATGTATCATTGAACTCATTTCAGGAAAACAATTTCTACAGCAGGCATTCAAGCCAACTGCTGATCCTGGAGGCACAGCAGCCTAGAGAGAGCAAGGTTCCGTGTGGGCCATCACCTCTGCTGTAAAAGCCACCAAGAGCTGTGTCGCGGACTTGCGTCAGCACACTGTGCTCACAGGACTCCCCCTCACTCCCTAATTCTCCCCTTTTCCTATCACCCTTGCTATCATCATCTTTGTGGGTCACCAGGCCAGCAGTAGGCTTATGCCAAAGTAGGGGTACTTGAAAGTGTCCCTTTCTCAAGAAATTTATCATCAGTGTCACTGAAGCAAAGGAACTCACAATTTCACAATCACCTATTCTTTCAATAACCCCACATGGAGTGCACTGTGCTAGGTTCTTTGCTGAAAACTTAAATCTGGCCTCAGAAAGAATGCCCAAGACATGGCCTCAGCTTCCAGGAGCTGTCCGGTGGCTGCTTGCACCACTAGATACAGGGAGTGAGGGACCGCATTGCACAGTGTCAGTGTCCAAGGCCCGGAGTGGAATGCTGGCAACTGAGGACATTGGGTGTTGCAGGTATAGATGTGATAGGCCAAACAGGAAGGAGATGGTCATTCACAAGCTATTTGCTGGCAGAACCAGAGAAGGCTTGGTTAACTGTGGAGGGGATTAGAGATGGAAAGTTACTAAACGTATTAGACCAACCAAAAAGCAAGTGTGAGTGTGAGTTCCCCACGCTAGCTCCCAGCGACAGTTCAGAGAGAGGCCATGGGCCCAACGCAGGAACAGAACAGCCTTCCCACAGGAGCGTAAGCAGAATGAACTGGAACCCTGGATAAAGGCGTGGGCCCCTGGACTTCTGGGACAGAATGACCAACTTTCAGAAAGGAAAGTGGGTATTAGGTAGTTGAGGGGTTGTACTGCCACCATGTGGTGGCAACAAGAACAGCTCTAAAATCACCCAATAGGAATGCACTTTTCTAAGCAGCACAGAGGCTGGAGGCTATTACATTTGAAAGTAATGATTGGGCTTGAAACCCTTTATTTACTTTGGGCACCATCGCCATTTTGGAACTTTTCATTTTTACCTGTTTGGTATCAGTTCCCTGATTTCTATTTCTAGCGCTATTGTCCGATTCCTCTAACTTTAGTTGCTGGCAACTGTATTTTTGGAGCAATGTTGCCACCTTGTGGGAGATGTAAAAAGAAGCACCCAGGCCAAGCAAGAAATGGCTTTACCTCTGTGAGAAATCTGGGCCCTTAGAAAGCAGGAAGTTAGCCCTAAGCAAAATTCTTTAGTGAGCAGCATTTGTCTTTGACATTTCTGTCATTTTTGTAGGGAAAGGGCATACACTGTTTTTGAGTTGTAGTTTGGTAACGTCTGAGTAAATTAATCTGTAAAATGGACCTCGTAACACATAGAACACAAGTATTAATTATTTTCCTTTATTAATTGCCTCCTTACTCACAAGAGCTTCTTGTATTTTTCTATCTCCCAGATAGAAAAAAAATACAAAAATGCCCTACTTACATTAATTCACACCAAAGTATGTATGACTTCTGTGCTGTTTTATAGTTACAGTAGTCCATAAAACATAGGGATACAAAAATCAATCTTTATTTTTATAACTGAACGTAATTTTCCAGGCTTTGGATCTGCCTCCCTTTCTTTGGCAATTCCTTATTTTTCCATTTCAACTAGGTAGAATTCCAGTCAAACTGAAATTCCAGTTTAACTGGGTCCCGGATTCAAGCCTCTGCTGCCACTCCCTTAACTCTGGTATTCGTCCTTCACACAGGACCCCAAAACACAGGTGTCCCAGAGCAGCGTCCGAGGACGTGGTCTACATCTTACCTGCTGAAGGATGTGGAAGCTCCGCTTATGTATTCCCTTTCTTCCTGTTCCTTTACAGCGGTAAAGGGAGCAGCAGATTGTAGATTATACAACTGGAAAAGCACTTTTTATGAAGTCTTATTTTTAACAATGAGTAAGAAACAGGGTCATTGATTTCCATTTTCTAAAGTAAACAACCTGAAAGATGGTAAGCCGGCACTGCAAACCTAGGAGGTTCCCCTATGACTTGAATTTCCTGAAGGTTGTTGCTCATTCTCTGCAGGTCCCACCTGCTTTCATTAGTTTTACTTAGTGCCCTGTCTGGCGGATCCTGCGGGCTCTGGCCTTCCTGGGAAATGCTCCCCCCTCAGGGTGGCCAGGAGGGGAGGCCTGCAGCTTGCTGGGTGAGCAGAGGCTCCCCCCCAGCCTGGGATCTCCAGCGTTTCTCAACCTGTGGGTTGCAACCCCTTTGAGGGGCAAACGACCCTTTCACAGGGGTCCCCTAAGACCATCGGAAAACACATATCTAATTACATATTGTTTTTGTGATTAATCACTATGCTTTAATTATGTTCAATTTGTAACATTGAAATTGGGGTTCACCACAACATGAGGAAATGTATTAAAGGGTCGTGGCATTAGGAAGGTTGAGAACCACTGCCTTACCCATGGTCGGCAAACTGCGGCTCGCGAGCCACATGAGGTTCTTTGGCCCCTTGAGTGTGGCTCTTCCTAAGCCTTAGGAGTACCCTAGTTAAGTAAATAACAATGTACCTACCTAGATAGTTTAAGTTTTAAAAATTTGGCTCTCAAAAGGAATTTCAATCGTTGTACTGTTGATATTTGGCTCTGTTGACTAATGAGTTTGCTGACCACTGCCTTAGACCTACCCCCTTTCCATTCACACAGAACTTTCTCCCTGGATGACTCTTAGCTTTGCTTATCTTCAGTTTACAACACGGAAAAACTGTGGCATCATAGATTTTTTTCAGCTTGAGAGGCCCAGCTGTATTTACAAATACATGTCTTAGAAACATTTAGAAGGCCTCAGCCTGGAGTTTTAGGTAAATGTAGATGAAAGAGCAATTACAAATTAAAGCTATTTCTGTGTCCAGTGTAGTCATTACTGAGACATGCGGAATGTATCCAGGTGGGATTTTCAAAAAGTCTCTGAAAATGTGCAAAGTTTAGCACAATAGGTAAGGTGGCAGGTGAGGTACTGAGAAACAACTATGGCTGCATGGATTTCCTCTGTGCCTACCCCTTCTTTCTGACACTGTAAGACACACAGACATTGTGGGCCTTATGCTGTAGCCGGCTTTTTCTGTGACACTGTACATATGACTTTGGTTTTCAACATTCTGCTTTCTGAGTTAAGCCTTTCGAAGCTACTGTAATTGGATGTTATACTGTGTAGGCTCATTGTATGGATATTTTATTTCATATAAATGTTGTTAAAGTTCCAACATGCCACCTTTTCTGTTTTGCAAATGTGGAAGCAGGAGATGAGAGGAAAAGATAGCCCTCGAGAGATGTAGTAATAGGGATTCCCCTCCTTGATGGCAAAAATACATGTATCAGATTCCCAGAATCTGTGTTCCCACTCAGTTCAGTGCATTCAAAGCAGAAGGTCACATCCTGTAGGGGAGAGACTGGCACATATTATTTGGGAAGAAATGTACAAGGCCCTGCAGGGTTTGTCATCCCTGCACGAGTTAACTTTACACACAGTGGGATCTTCAGTACCCCCACTCTTTGTTCAGGAGACTCACCTTAAATAGTATAGGTCATTCCAGTGGGTTCCATGAATGAAGACCTATTTTTCTCAAAGAAATGAGCAGGCTACAAGAGATAGTAAATGCAAACATTATTTGGGGCTATGTTTGGGTCTTTGTTAGTGGTAGTGTTGTGACCATAGTTACAGCTTGAACGTCTCTTATAATTCTGAATTAAAGCTGCACAGATGTTTCTGAGGATATTCTGACATTACTGGGTAAATCCGTGCCACACATCACAGCAAATGCTGGTGTCAAAGATATTCAGGGAACTAAAAATCATTCCAATAGTTGTAAGGATCAATATCCTGATTTTACCTCGTTTTATCTACCCATGGCTCACAATTTAGCCCTCTCTGTGGCCCAGTGACATAGCCAATGCCTCTAGGAATCAGTGCTGATCTGACCTTGTCCGGCCCATGCTACCAACGGGCAAGTTAACACCATTCCCCAAATGTGGGAATGAAGGATTTCAGAATTTCCCCTGCAACGTTCTGTAAGGAACCACTCATGCACAGCAAAGGTTAAATCCCAGGCCGGATTCCAGATTCTTAACCTCTGAAGTTCTATGAGAGAGTTATTACAGTGTTTAGAGAATGAGCATCTGGCCCAATAAAAACAAACCAATCTTTAACTGTTACAGACACATTCCACTTGTAACTCTCAACTAAGAGACATTCCATGCTAGATGTGCAGCCCAGTAACCACGGTTACTGCCAGGCCCAAAGCAGATTCATTCAAGTTGTAGATATGGGGTTCTTGGGATCGGACCCACCAAGTTTTGCGTATCCAGAAGGCTGCTCAGGTTGGAGCACCTGTCACCACTACTCTGGGGATGGAGAAGCACTTCTTTCAGCTGCAAACCTTGCCAAACATTTCCACATAACAGAAAGGAGATCTGGCCAGCCTGCATCATATTCTTCCAGGCTTGATCTGCTCAGCAACCAAAGTGGAAACAGCTTTACCCCCACTCATGGCCAACCAAGTGTACAATACAGTGTACTGTCGCCAAATAGAAGCTTAATGGTAACTACCTCTGCACTAAGTTACTACAGAGAGCTATCTAGGACCTCCCTGAGGGCATGAGTTTGGGGACAGCAGTTCTTATCACGAAGGAGAGCCAGCCAATGTGCATCTGGAAGAAGGTGGAACTTTGAATGGCAGTGACAGTGTAGTTGATATTGAAGTTGCTTCCTCTATTTAGCAGAACAGGTAAGAAGTTATACATGTGATACAATAATACAGAACAGAATGAGTGGTTCTGGAACGTCTGCCTAAGACAGTGATGGCGAACCTATGACACGCGTGTCAGAGGTGACACACAAACTCATTTTTTTGGTTGATTTTTCTTTGTTAAATGGCATTTAAATATATAAAATAAATATCAAAAATAGAAGTCTTTGTTTTACTGTGGTTGCAAATATCAAAAAGTTTCTATATGTGGCACGGCACCAGAGTTAAGTTAGAGTTTTTCAAAATGCTGACACGCCGAGCTCAAAAGGTTCGCCATCACTGATCTAAGACAACAACCTTGTCCCATCAAGTGGGGCCCAGTTGGATAGGCAGACATGGAGACCCTTCAGTGGATCTCTCTGTGACTTTACTCCTGGGAGCAGGAGCTGGGAGAGGCAGCTTGGAGCTGACTCAACAAATCTTGGCTAATGGCACACTTGGAATGTTTCCAGGGAAGGTGGAGTCCTGATTGTGGTCTTTGTGCTTAGGCCTCCCTGACTCTCTCTCAGCCTGCCCCTTGGGGGGGGGGGGGGGGGGCGGATTCCAAAGATGAGTGGCAAGTGGCAGCTAGTTTGTTTAGTAGTTTTTTAATGCTAAAACCATACTTTCAAACATTGTTTTTAATAAGGGCCCTTTTGCTACCTAATTTGTCTCACTTTAATTTCCTATATCTCCATCTCTTTTTTTCTTCAGAGGCAATGTAATAGGGTATCCTGGAAAAGACTTAGACCTGACTTTTTTTTTTCTAAATTGATTAAGGAGAAACCAAGAAATATTTCATTTAATTTTTTAAAAGTAAACTTCTGCCTTATTAGAAATGGTGGGTTAAATTTACCTTTGGAGTATTCTATCTTTTTGTTGTTGTTGTTCTGGGCAAACCTGAAACAAAACAAATATTTTATTGGTTTACCAGATTAGTTTTACAAAATTATTCATCATTGTTTTTGGAAGAAAAACTAAATGCAGTGAAGTAACCCAAAACTGAGAAATTAAATGTTCTGTTGGGAATGTTACCAGTGAACTTGAACTTAGTAACATTGCCTCTCTTGTTTTTTGCTGTATCTAGACATGGAAAAGGAGTGATGTCCGGCACAGGTCAGGCACCCAACAAATATCTGTTGACTGATGGACTGACTTGCTGCTAGGACTTTAGAAATTGTGGGATTTCTTTGTTCCACATTGGGTTGGTCTCTCATCATGGACAATAAGGGTGGGCCTTGCTTTAAGCAAATGGTATGTATTTCTCAAGTTATGTGCGACTTAAATTTTTATAAAATAATCATTTAAAACACACCGGGGAAAAACCATTTAGGGAACCCCACTGTGAAATGTTTGTAGAGTTATCTTAGAAAGATAAAAGTGGAATAAGTGTTATTTGTTCACTTTTCTTTTTTTTCTTTATTGATTAAGGTATTAATATGTGTTTATCCCCCCATTGCCCCCCCCAAGCCCCCCACGCATGTCCTCACCTCCCTGGTGTCTGTGTCCATTGGTTAGGCTTACATGCATGCATACAAGTCCTTTGGTTGATCTCTCCCCTTTACCCCTACCCTCCCTTACCTTCCCTCTGAGGTTTGATGGTCTGATTGATGCTTCTCTGTCTCTGAATCTGTTTTTGTTCATCAGTTTATGTTGTTCATTATATTCCACATATGAGGGAGATCATGTGATATTTATCTTTCTCTGACAGGCTTATTTTGCTTAGCATAATGCTGTACAGTTCCATCCATGCTGTTGCAAATGGTAAGAATTCCTTCTTTTTTAACGCAGTGTAGTATTCCATTGTGTAGATGTACCACTGTTTTTTAATCCACTCATCTGCTGATAAGCACTTAGGCTGTTTCCAAATCTTAGCTATGATAAATTGTGCTGCTATGAACATAGGGGTATGTATATCCTTTATAATTGGTGTTTCTAGTTTCTTGGAATATATTCCTAGAAGTGGGATCACTGGGTCAAATGGGAGTTCTATTTTTAGTATTTCGAGGAAGCTCCATACTGTCTTTTATAGTGGCTGCACCAGTCTGCATTTCCACCAGCAGTGAATGAGGGTCCCTTTTTCTCTGCATCCTTGTCAGCACTTTTCATTTGTTGCTTTGTTGATGATAGCCATTCTGACAGGTGTGAGGTGGTACTGCATTGTCGTTTTGATTTGCATCTCTCAGATTATAAGTGACTTTGAGCATGTTTTCATATGTCTCTTGGCCTTCCTTATGTCCTCTTTCAAAAAGTATCTATTTAGATCCGTTGCCCATCTTTTGATTGGGTTGTTTATTTCCTTTTGTTAAGTTGCATGAGATCCCTGTAAATGTTGGAGATTAAACCCTTATTGGTGATAACATTGGCAAATATGTTCTCCCATGCAGTGGGCTTTCTTGTTATTTTGTTGATGTGTTTTTTTTTTTGTTTTTTTTTTTGTTTTGTTTTGTTTTTTTTTGCTGTAAAGAAGCTTTTTATTTTGATGTAGTCCCATTTGTTTATTTTCTTTTTAGTTTCCATTGCCCTAGGAGCTGTATCGGTGAAGATATTGCTTCGGCATATGTCTGAGATTTTGCTGCCTGTGGATTCCTTTAATATTTTTATGGCTTCCCATCTTACATGTAAGTTCTTTATCCATTTTGAGTTTATTTTTGTGTATGGTGTAAGTTGGTGGTCTAGTTTCATTTTTTTTTTTTGCATATATCTGTCCAATTTTCCCAACACCATTTATTGAAGAGACTGTCTTGACTCCATTGTATGTTCTTGCCTCCTTTGTCAAATATTAACTGAGCATAGTGGTTGATTTCTGGGTTCTCTATTCTATTCCATTGGTCTATATGTCTGTTCTTGTGCCAGTGCCAGGCAGTTTTGAGAACAGTGGCTTTGTAATACAGCTTGATATCTGGTATTGAGATTTCTCCTACTTTGTTCTTCTTTCTCAGAATTGCTGCAGCTATTCGGGTCTTTTTTTATTCCAGATGAATTTTTGGAGAGTTAGTTCTAGGTCTGTGAAATATGCTGTTGGTATTTTAAAGGGGAGTGCATTGAACCTATAGATTGCTTTGGGTAGTATGGACATTTTAATGATGTTGATTCTACCAATCTATGAACACGGTATGTTCTTCCATCTGTTTATGTCTTCCTATATCTCTTTTTTCAGTGTCCTATAGTTTTCTGAGTACAGGTATTTTACCTCCTTAGTTAAGTTTATTCCTAGATATCTTAATGTTTTTGGTGCAATGGTAAATGGAATTTTTTTTTTAGTTTCTCTTTCTGTAAGTTCACTCTTGGTGTATAGAAATGCCATAGATTTCTTGGCATTAATTTTGTATCCTGCTACATTGCCAATTTGGATACCTTTTATTTCTTCTTCTTTTCCAATTTGGATACCTTTTATTTCTTCTTCTTGTCTAATTGTTATGGATAGCACTTCTAGCTTCTAGTACTATGACAAACAGGAGTGGTGAGAGTGGGCAACCTTGTCTTGTGCCTGTTCTTAGGTGAAATGGTTTTCGTTTTTTCCCATTGAGTATGATGTTTGCTGTAGGTTTGTCATATAAAGCTATTATTATGTTGAGGTGTGATCCCTCTATTCCCATTTTGCTGAGGGATTTTATCAAGAAAGGATGTTGGATTTTGTCAAATGCTTTTTCTGCATCAATTGATATGACTATGTGATTTTTGTCTCTCAATTTGTTTATGTGATGTATCATGTTTATTGATTTGCAGATATTGTACCATCCTTGCATCCCCTGGATAAATCCTACTTGGTCATGATATATGACCTTTCTGATGTAATGCTGGATCCGATTTGCTATAAATTTGTTGAGGATTTTGGCATCTATGTTCATGAGGGATATTGGCCTGTAATTCTCTTTCATTGTGTTGTCTTTATCTGGTTTTGGTATTAGGGTAATGCTGGCTCCATATAATGAGCTTGGAAGTGTTCCTTCCTCTTGAATTTTTTGGAATAGTCTGAGGAGGATAAGTTTTATTTCTTCCTGGAATGTTTGGAAAAACTTCCCTGTAAAGCCATCTGGCCCTGGGCTTTTGTTTGCTGAAAGCTTTTTGATGACTACTTCAATTTATTCCATAGTTATTGGCCTATTGAGATTTTTAGATTCTTTCTGATTGAGTTTTGGAAGGTTGTATTTTTGTAGGAATATGTCCATTTTCTCTAGGTTGTCTAGTTTGTTGCAATAGAGTTATTCATAGTATTTTTTAGCAATCCTTTGTATTTCTGTGAGATCTATTGTTATTTTGCCTCTCACATTTCTGATTTTGTTTATTTGTGTCCTCTCTTTTTGCTTTTTGAGCCTGGTTAGAGGTTCATCAATCTTGTTTATTCTTTCAAAGAACCAGTTCTTGGTTTCATTGATGTTTTGTATTTTTATTTTTATTTTTTTGGTCTGTATGTCATTTATTTCTGCTCTGATCTTTATTATCTCCTTCCTTCTGCTCATTCTCAGCTTTTCTTGTTGTTTTCTTTCTAATTCTTTAAGTTGTAGAGTTAGATGATTTATTACCTTTTTGGTTTTTTTTTGAGGTAGGCCTGTAGAGCTATAAAGTTCCCTCTCAGGACTGCTTACACTATGTCCCATAGATTTGGGATTATTGTGTTTTCGTTGTCATTCGTTTCTAGGATGTTTTTAATTTCTTCTTTGATTTCCTTGGTAACCCAATCATCCTACTTAATAATAGACAAGCATGGTAATTAACCATACCTCCGCTATGCTTCCCATTGGCTAATCAGGGTGATATGCAAATTAACTGCCTACCAAGGTGGCGCCAGCAGCCATGCAGCTGAAGTGAATATGAGGCTTTGTTGCCCTGGCGATGGAGGAAGCCAAGGTTCCCCACCTGCCGTGGCCCAGCTCTGAGCTCAGGATGCAACAATGTTGCAATTACAGAAGCTAAACAAATGCCAGAAACCTGCTTTCAGCCAGCCAGCCTCGGAGCTGGAGCCACAACAAAGTTTCAATTACAGAAGGTAAATAAATCCCAGAATAAAAAAGAAAAGAAAAAAGGAAAGACTGGGAGCTTCAGTTGCAGGGTTGGCCTGCCTGTAAACAGCCCTCAGCCCCTCATCCAGACTGGCCAGGCACCCCAGTGGGGACCGCCACCCTGAAGGGGGTGCAGGCAGCCTGAAAACAGCCATCAGCCCCTCATCCAGTCTGACCAGGCACCCCAGTGGAGACCCCCACCCTGAAGGGGGTGTGACCAGCCTGAAAGCAGCCATCATCCCCTCACCCAGGCTGGCCAGGCACCCAAGCGGGACCCCCACCCTGATCCGGGACACCGTTCAGGGCAAACCAACTGGCCCCCACCCATGCACCTGTCCTCTATCCTATATAGTAAAAGGGTAATATGCAAACTGACCCTAACAGCAGAAAGACTGGGAATGACTGGTCACTATGACACACACTGTCTACCAGGGGGCAGACGCTCAATGCAGGAGCTGCCCTCTGGTGGTCAGGAAGCTCCCACATGGAGGAGCTCTGCTCAGTCACAAGCCAGGCTGATGGCTGCCAGTACATTGGTGGTGGTGGGAGCCTTTCCTGCCTCCTCAGCAGCGCTAAGGATGTCCGACTGCAGCTTAGGTCTTCTCCCTGATGGCAAGGGGACATCACCCGAGGGCTGCCAGGCTGCCAGAGGAATGTCTGATTGCCACCTTAGGCCCAATCCCCTGGGGAGCAGGCCTAAGCGAGCAGGTGGTCACCCCCGAGGGGTCCCAGACTGTGAGAGGGCACAGGCTGGGCTGAAGGACCCCTCCCACGAGTGCACAAATTTTTGTGCACTGGGCCTCTAGTTGTTTAATAACATGCTATTCAGCTTCCAAATGTTTAAATTTTTTTGAGTGTTTTTATTGTACCTAATTTTTAATATTATGCCCTTATGGTCTGAGAAAATGCTTGATATGATTTCAATCTTCTTGAATTTGTAGAGACTGCCTGTGTCCCAATATGTGGTCTATCTTAGAAAATGTCCCATGTGCCCTTGAGGAGAACCTATACTGGTATTCTGTGGCTTTGGGGTGAAATGTTCTGAAGATGTCAATTAAATCCATCTGATCTAGTGAGTCATTTAGGATTGCTGTTTCTTTGCTGAATTTTTGTCTAGAGTATTTATACAGTGATGTCAGTGTGGGTAGTAAAAGTCCCCTACTATGTTTGTATTCTTGTTGATCTGTCCTTTGATATCTTCCAGGAGTTTTTTTTTTATGTATTTGGGTGCTCCTGCATTGGGTACATACTAGTATATGTTTACCAGGGTTATATCCTCTTGTTGTATTGATCCCTTTAGTATTATGAAGTGGCCTTCCTTATCTCTTGTTATGGCCTTCACTTTGACGTCTATTTTTTCAGATATAAGTATTGCTACCCCAGCTTTTTTTTTTTTTTTTTTCATTTCCATTTGCCTGCGAGATATTTTTCCATCTCTTCACTTTCCTTCTGTGTGAGTCACTTGTTCTGAGGTGGGTCTCTTATAGACAGCATATGTATGGGTCTTGCTTTTTCATCCATTCAGCCACTCAATGTCTTTTGATTGGAACATTTAGACCATTTACGTTTAAAGTTATTATTGATAGGTACTTGTTTGTAGCCATTTTTATTTTTTGTGCCTGTGTTCCTCCTTCCCTTTTTATTTCTTCTTTTTACATGTTTTGGTGTAGGTCTTTTTGGGTTCATCTTGTTTGGGTCTCTGTGCTTGTGTGACTTTTTTCTACCCCACATCAGGGAAGTTTCCTGACATTATTTCTTCAAATAGGTTTTCTAACCCCTATTTCTCTTCCTGTTGTTCTGGTACCCCTATTATTATATGTTGCTTCATTTCATGTTGTCCCAAAGCTCCCTTAGGCTCTCCTCCTGTCTTTTAATTTTCTTCTCCAATTGCAGTTCAGTTTGAGTGTGTTTTGCTTCTAATTCACTAATTTGGTCCTCCATTTCTCCTAGTCTACTGTTGAAACTTTACAGTGTTTTTTGTTGCAGCTATACCACTCTTTATTTCTTCTTGATTCTTACTAAGTTGTTGATTTTTTCATCCATCTGGTTTATGAACTATGTGACCCTTATTCTAAATTCTTCCTCAGACATATTGCATGTCTTCATTTCAGTTAGCTCCTTTTCTGATGATTCCTTCTTTTCTTTCCTTTGGGGGTTTCTTTGTCTCCCCATTTTTGCTCTCACCAAAGGATCTAGATGTCAAGTTGCGTGGGGGCTGCTCCTTGGGCAGCAGTGGCTCCTTGGGTGGTGGCTGCTCCTCGGGCGGTCACAGCAGTAGCTTCTCCTCACTTGGTGGTGGCTCCTCTGGTGAGTGTTGCTTGCAGCAGTGGTGGCTCCTCTGGTTGGTGGGGGCAGGCTGCTCCCTGGACAGAGGCTGGCTGCTCACAAGGCTGCTGCCCCTCTGATGGGGGCAAGCTGCTTTCAGGGCTGCTGCTCCTTGGACAAGGGTGGGTTGCTCATGCGGCTGCTGCTCCTCAGAGGGATGGGCTACTCGTGAGGCTGCTGCTCCTCGGAGCGGGGCAGACTAATCACGTGGCTGCTGCTCACATGGTTGCAGTGCCTTGGGCTAAAGCGTTGGGCCAGCCAGAGTGTATCATGCTATGGAACTCACAGAAGCCTGCGCCCAGGGTGGCTGGAGTCTCAGTGACTGTGGGACCGCAGCCGAGGCAGCGGGACCCTGGCAGGGGTGGCTGTAGAGTCCCAGGTGGTGTCTGAGGGCACGCTGGGTGGAGGTGAGGCTGGGCTCCCAGTCACAGCAGATCTCCCCTTCAAAAAGGTGCAGCCTCTGTGGAAGAACAGGCTGCTCCTGGACTGTTTTCAATGGTAGCAGAGGCTGCCTTGTTAGGCAAGCCTGGTCAGCCTACCCCCTAACGTCCTGCGGGATATAACTGTTACACACACACACACACACACACACACACACACACACACACACACACACCATATGTCCACACACTTCTCTTTTGCTCTCTCACTCACTCCTGCTCTCTCCCTCACTGCCACCTTCTTCCTGCCTCTGTAGTTGGGTCTGGAGTGTTACTGACCCATTTGTGGATGGAGTCTCCTCTCTGGGTGTCTGGTTTATGTGGCTTATTCTTTACCACATTGACCAAATAGGACAAAATGCAACTTGACAAGACATGACACAAAGGGAACAAAACATGAATGTACTCATGATACCAGTAACCCCAATGTACGTGGTCACCAGAGAAAAGAGAATTGGGGGAGAGATAAGAGAGCACAAATGATATAGAAGAGAGAAAAAATGGTATGAGAGAAAAGAAAAAAGAAAAAAGAAGAAAAAGGAAAAAAATATATATGGGGAGAAAACACCAGAGAACAAACAGATAAACCAAAACATACAAACATCAACTACCCAGTCAAGAGGGTGGGGGTACAATCTGTAGAGGCCGAGCTTATATACAGAAAGTAAGGTTAAGGAATTGGATAAATATAGAGAGAACCTCAGTTCAGTATAAAGGACATATAAAGAGGATGAGTGGATAAGAAGAAAGAGAAAGAAAGAAGAAAAAAATAATAAAAATTTTTAAAAGTTAAATAAAAAATAGGATAAAAGAAAAAATTAGAATGATGAAAATAATGTGAAAAGAAATAAAAAATAAAGAAGCAAATGAAAAAAGGAAAATAAAGAAAAAAGAGATAACAAAATAATAATATAAAATAAAATAAATAAAAATGAAAAAGTGAAGTGTCATTCCTTTCTGCCTAGTTTTAACTCCCCATCGGGGCTGGTTTAAGATCCCGCTCTTCTGTACTGTCTGCTGCTTCTCAGTGTCCTGTTGCTGGGACTGAAGGGCCTCTCTTTAGGCCAGTCCCTCAGAGCGCTCAGGGACTATTCCACTTTTATTTTTTAATTTTTTACCTTTTTAAAACATATTTTTATTGATTTCAGAGAGGAAAGAAGAGGGATAGAGAGATAGGAACATCAATGATGAGAGGGAATCATTGATCAGCTGCCTCCTGCACAACCCCCACTGGGGATTGAGCCCACAACCCAGGCATGTGCCCTTGGCCGGAATCGAACCTGGGACCCTTCAGTCCTCAGGCCGACGCTCTATCTACTGAGCCAAACTGGCTAGGGCAGCACTTTTATTTTTTAAAGCAGACCACTTTTGCAGGTAATTAGTAAGGACCACTACGACTGATATAATTGATACAGTCACTTCCCCCTAAAAAAGTCTGTGTTGGTTTTGCATTTTACACTTATATTGTTGTAAATGATCATATCCCGCCCTACTAATTTCCCTGAATATCCCTGCTGAGGTTTTACAGGAAAATCTGTTTTACATGTATGCAACTTCTGTTCATAATTTTTTTGTGTGACAGGATCTCCTTCAAGCCCCTCCAGAAGATTGAGAGGAGAAGGTTCTGGAAATACTGTGAGTTTTGGTTTGCTCTGTTTTCCAAACATCCCCTATATCAGTGTAGTGAGAGGGAGGGAGCAAGCAGGTGGAAAACAACTCTATGTTGGAAGAAATGATTCAGACCCCTAAGTAATAGAAAACAAGTAAATAAAAGGCTCTAGGACAACTGACATCATTGTATACATTAAAAAACAAAACAAAACAAAAACCACCCACCATATTCATGCCTAAAAGATATACAGCATTACTGCGGGAATATACTACAGTAAAACACATGATTTCTCAATGATAAAGAAGAAGAAATAGGAGAAAAGGAGGGGGAGGAAAACATGGAGGAAGAGAAAGGGGAAGGGAGGGGGGATCCCACCAGTCAAAATCAATAAAATACTTTGGTTACATAGTACTTATGGTTGCCTAAATGTGTTTTGTTTTTAGACACTATTTTTTTTTCAGGTACTGATGAATCTTGTCATAACAGCTATTTAATATATTGATTCAATACCCTGTAGTCTAATAGTGTTTTTTAAAATTTCTTATTCATTTTTTCTTTATTTTTCAATTACAATTGACATATACTATTATATTAGTTTTAGGTTTACAACATAGCGACTAGACCTTTATATACCTCACAAAGTGTTCACACCAATAATTCTAGGACCCGCCTGGCACCATTCATAGTAGTTACAATATTATTAACTTTGTTCCCTAGGTTGTACTTTACATTTCCATGACTACATTAAATTAAATTTATTGGGGTGACATTGGTTAATAGGATCATATAGGTTTCAAGTGTATCTTTCTATGATACAAAATTTGTATATTGCACTGTTTTCCACTACCCAAAGTCAGTTTGGTCTAATGTGTCATTTAAGGCCGATATTTCTTCATTGATTTTTTGTTTGAATGATCTATCTAGAACTGTCAATGGAGTATTAAGGTCCCTAACTATGATTGTCTTTAGGTCTGTTTCTCCCTTTAGTTTTGTGAGTAGTTGCTTTACATAATTCAGTGCTCCCTGATTGGGTGCATATATATTGAGAAGTGTTATGTCTTCTTGATGAAATATCTCCTTTATCATTATAAAATGTCCATCTTTGTCTCTTGTGACCATTGTTATCTTGAAATCTACTTTGTCAGATAGAAATAGGGCTATACCTGCTTTTTTTGTGGGTGTTATTTGCTTGGAAAATTATTTTCCACCCTTTCACTTTGAATCTGTCTTTGTCCTTGAAGCTTAGATGTACCTCCTGAAGGCAACATGTGGTTTTGAATCTATTCTGCTACTGTGTGCATCTTGATGGGTGAATTCAGCCCTTGTGTTTCTGTCTGTTGTTTTTGTTTGATGGTATTCTATACTTCTTTCCTCTGTTTCTTCTTTTTCTATACTATGTGTCTCAGTGTTTATTTGTGTGTGTGTGAGCGTGTGTGTGTGTGTGTGTGGTTATCATTAGATGTATAAAAAGAAAGTTTCATATATACAGTAGTCCTTTTTCTTGTGAATGCATTTGACTTCCAGCCTCCTTTGCAAAATCCTCCTTTGCCCTACCCTTTTATGTTTTGATTGTCACAAATTATCGCTGTTTATGTTGTAAGATTTTTGGTGATCTTACTTATAGTGTTGTGACCTTGTGTTCTTTGTTTCAGGTCGAATAACGCTCTTGAGTATTTCTTGCCTGTCTGTATTTTCTCGCATCTTGAGTACTTTCAGAACTGCAATTTTGAATTCTCGTTCATTTATGAAACATATTTTAATGACTTTAAGTTTGTTTTCTGGAAATTTTTTTCATTTTCTTCTCAAGCTGCCTCACTACGTTGGTTACTCATGGTATTTGGTGTATTTCTTCTCTGTCTAGGCGTCAATGTGTAGATTTGTACTTCTCTAGCAGATTAGAATGAAGCAGTCTTTCTATTACTTTCCAGTAGGTGGCGATGAATCACAAGTTTGTTTACTAGTAGCTCTATGAGATCCCAGAGCTATCTCCCTTGCCTCTGCAGTCAGTGTAGCTGGGATGTGTCTGGATGGGGGTGGGCTAGGGGATCCCTCCAGGTTCTTTGTTTTACACAATAATGATGGTTCTGGTTCTCTACCTGGGTTCTTCCTGTGCTCTGGTCACAGAGTGTATCCTTTGCTTGGGGAGAAATGTGATTCTGCAATATTAGAACTTAGGTACACAATTAATGTGGTCCATCCTTGACATCAGGGCAAAGGGAAGGCGACCTCTGGAAGGTTAAGGGGAGGTAACAGGCTTTATGACTTTGTTTCACTGTCTGAATTGTGGACCGCCTGACAACCGCAGCTCTTTCCTTGCTGTGTTCTTGCCCAGGTCTCTGGACTCAGCCACAGCTAGTGCTGCTTACTCCTGCAGGAGAGCCCACCCAGTCTCTCTGTTCTCCTGGCTGAAGAAGGTGTCCTCGACAACCAGATTCCTCTCCTCTTTGGGCTGAGTCCCCACTGAACTCCCAGCTTCCGGGCTGCATTTCTGGCTGCTATCAGCCCCACCCCCTTTTTGCCTTCCCCTTTTGATCCACTCGCCCACCTTTAGACGTTTCATTGCATGGATCTCTCTATACTTGTGCATTGACTAAGGAATCATTTGTTGCTATATGGCTGTACATATAGATTGTTGTAACTTCTAGGGGAAAGTCTAAGGGAATCTCACGCTGTGGTTCTTCTGACACCATCTCCCACCCTACTAATGTTTTTGGAATCACTGCAACTATAGGTGATAATAGCCTAATGAATCTCAATTGTTGAGATCCCAAACTAAGTGTATATCCAGTCCCATTGTCTGTGGTATAAAGGATTTCTACTGTGTCTGTCAAAAAGCATGCAGCTCACAAAAAGTTATAGCTAACAGAAGGTAAAAGAAAAGTAAGGTGAAAAATGGATTTGTTTCATTCCTCTAAGCTCAACATCAGCATGATTTGGGCTGACAGGTAAATATTGACTAAAGCAGACCCGAGAGCTGACAGCAGTCAAACATGCAGAAAGAATCCTTTCCTTATTCCTGGGGCAAAGGCTACAGTTTTTATTTTTCTGTTGCAAGTCAAGGATTGCATGGTAGTAGCAATGTGCTGCTCCCTGTCACCTTTGCAGGAAATGTAGATAATCCTGTCACAATTCATGAGGATATGACACAAACCCATCAAAACAGGCAGAGAAAAAAGCCAGGAAGTATGATGTAGTGGTTATAAAAAGGATTGGAGCTGAATAACTGGCAGAGGTGACTAGAGATATAGATTAGGATAAATTTTTATGCCAGGGATGTGGAAAGTTGGTTCCCAAATAACCATTTTTTTACTCACTCTTAACAAATTTGGTTTTACAAATTCTGCTCCAATATAGCAAATTGTCTCTCTACTCTGACTTAAATATAAATTAATTTTGTGGTCTGCAGTTGGTACAGCATTAACTATATGCAGTAAGTGGGACAGTAACATTTTACAGCAAATTACTTTTTTTGCTTCTTTGGGAAATGAAGATATGATTCCCAGACTAAATAATCAATACCAATAATAGAGAGCATTATTCAACCACACAGGCAAACTCCAGTATATATAACTAATGAAAATAATAGCTAACATTTATTACATACTTCTTATGGAACAGGCACTGCTCTAGGTTTGCTACATGTATTATATCAGTCCTTGTTTGGTCCCATGAGGTAAGTGGCCAAGGTGAATTAGTCCTTCATGATAGTGCTCATTTCTCCCAGCCCCACTGGTCTTGTGCTAGTCTCCCCCTCCCCCCATGTCTCTCCTGGAGCGTTGGGGTACCATCTAACTGTACATGTTGTATCCTGGATGATTTTTTAAGCCAACACAGGTCTTAGCTGGATTAGAAGTGGATGCCAGCTTAGAAGAGGTGAAGAATCTGAGCATGCCCAGAAAGTAGAACCAGCTACTGCAGACATGCAGTTTTAAGAAAATGAGCAGAACTAAGCAAAAAAGATTCATGAGCAAAATTGGGGAGCCAGAGTCAGAGTTACATTACGAAGAGTGAAAAAGGTGATTTCATAGGCAATTCAGAACTGTTGTAGGCTAGAATGGAAAGTGCCTTTTTCACTCAGGAGGTAAAAAGGGGACATATGACAGGAGATTGGCAGGAACTAAGCCTGGCAGAGCTCAGAGATCTAGATGTCCAAGGCCTAACATAGGAAGAACAAGCTTGAGATGGGGTGTGCACTGAAAACAGTGCTAATAAAAATGGCACAATCCTTTGGCTCCCTTTGCCCACGAACTTCTCTAATATCTTTGTTGTTGTTGTTAATCCCCACCCAAGGATATTTTTTCCATTGATATTTAGAGAGAGTGGAAGGGAGGGAGGGGAGGAGAGAGTGAAAGAGAGTGAGATAAAATAAGAGAGAGAGAGAAAGAAATAGAGAGAAACATCAATGTGAGAGAGACACATGGACTGGTTGCTTTGCATATACACCCTGACCAGGGCCAGGGATCGAACCTACCACCCAAGTATGTGCCCTTGACTAGGAATCAAACTCGCAACCCTTCAGTGCATGGGCTTGATGCTGTATCCACCGAAACACATGGGCCAGGGTGCTACTATCTTTTTTTATCATTGACTTAAGAATAGTTATGTCAACACATGTCCTCAACACTATTATTGGGAAGGCCCCACTGTGGACAAATGCCCCCCTCCTTGACTCCACCCCACTTCCAGTCTCAATGCTGATGCCTTGAGCCAAGCCAGAGAAAGCAGATTCCAGATGGTCTGTGAACCCTCCCAGACTTTACCTAGCATGGGTGCCAAGTGCAAACGAGCCATGGTCCGGTCCTGGTCCTGACTGGGATGATAAGAAGGAACCAGAACCTGTGCTTGAAAGGATAGGAGCTAAAAACCACTTCATGCTTCATTAGCACAAGGAACCCATGTTCTGTGAACTCATCCATTTCTCTGCTTTTGTGTTTCCCTTTATCTTTGCTTGCTCTCCCACTATTGTACTGAAGTGAGATTCTTTTAGAAACATGCTAATCTTACCTCAGTTGGACTGAGGTGCTGAGCCCAGCTGAGGTGAAGCCACAGTAAGGGAGCTGATCCTGTTAACTTGCCCTCTCTATCTCTATCCCACATCATGGGTGCTTCCATACAAATGGGGTCTTTTGTTTAGGGTCAAAGGGAGTCACTTGTTGGGAATCTAGTATCTTTCAGGAGCATTTTGTTAAACATTAGTTGAGGTAAGTGTTGGTAGCATCAACCAAGACAGGTGGGGTCAAGGAGACTGAACAAGGAGAGTGAACAATCTGAATTTTGACCATTTCCTGGGTCAGGAGGTCACAGGAAGTTGCCTGGATCTAAATCCAGACCTCAGAAGTCTGAGTTCTAATTTCAGATTTCTCTCCTAGTTTACTAGACGCAAGCATCCTGGGGGTGAGGAGAGAGCATGACAAAGGAGATAAGAGAACAAGCTTAGAGTCAGACAAATCTAGGTGGGAACACTGTCCTTTAATAGCTATATGACCTTATAAAAATCCCCTTATGGAGTCCTGGCCAGGTAGCTCAGTTGGTGGGAAGGTTGTGAGTTTGATTCCTAATCAGGGCACATTCCTAGGTTGCAGGTTCAATCCCCAGCATGGGTGCGTATGGGAAGCAATTGATTGATGTTTCTCACATCAAAGTTTCTCCCTCTCTCTTTCTCTTTCTCTTTCTCTTTCTCTTTCTCTTTCTCTTTCTCTTTCTCTTTCTCTTTCTCTTTCTCTTTCTCTCTCTCTTTCTCTTTCTCTCTCTCCCTCCCCATACCTCTCTCTAAAAATATCCTCAAGTGAGGATTAAATAAAATCCCCTAATATTCCTACCTTAGTTTTTTTAATGGCAAAACAATGACAAAAGGTCATTATATAAACCAATTAGATAAGATAATAATAAAATGCTTAGCACAGACCATGGCCTGTAATAACAGCTTATAAGTGGAAATATTATTATTTATCTTGTACATAACAGAGTACAATCTGGAATATTGGGGATTTACAATAAGTACTTGTTAAATTTAATGGAATCCTGTGTTGCTTTTTTTTTTAGTGGACATGTTCAACAAGCTTGGTGGTGTAGTGGAAATTTAATATAAAGTTCTAGAGATGTGTACGATAAGTCCAGAGTAATGAGGAGCTGCCACTGCTCCATTAAACAAGCTCGCTAATGGCCCATGAGTCATCAGGGTTTGATATGTTTGCTTTTCAGACAGACAGATGAAACTGTGAATTGAAAGGAGGAGTAACCGAGGGCACGATGGCCAGGATTGGTGGCCAGGATTCAGGCAGCCAAGGATGTAGAGGCCCCCACCTTTGCTAGAAAGAAAACTATAAGCTCCAGGCTTAATGACAGAAGAATAAAGACCACAGAACAGGTGAGAGCCACACAGGGTGCCCCTCCAATAGTTCTTTGCTTTTTTAGGAATAGTCATTTCTTATCTTTGAAATAATAAAATAACCTATTTAAAAATAGTAAAATTGCTCCTTAAACAAACTCCATCATTTAAAAGGATACAAATAGACATGCCAATAAAAAATAAAATAAATAACTTAAAAGGCTTTTCCTAAGAGAAAGAGACAACTCAATCATCCAATCACTAATAGTTATTGTTTTTTTCATGCTAGGAGCTATGAATATGCAAATCATAGACCTAGATAAGGTGAAACATGACTAAACAGATAATGCATTCTATAAATTTAGAGGAGAAAGAGATGTTGAGCAAAAGTAAACTTAAAAACTGATTTACTTCAGTTCTGTTTTCCTGCTTCTCTACTCCTGTACCCCATGACTGCACAATTTGGCCCTGAGAGCCAGGATGGTTAGGGAGCACCTCCAGGCTGCAGCCAGTGAGTGAGGAGGACTGCTAACCCCTAGTCCAGAGCCCAAACTCCTAGATGTCTCCCCTGTCCCTTGGGATGGGTGTGGAGGTTGGTGCAGGCTCATTGGACCAGAGAGAACTTAACATGAGTTTTGAAGGATGGATGGACCCTGGAAAGTGAGATTGTGAGAAAATAGAAAGGTGGAAAATTTTATTCTAGCAAGGGAAAATAATATAAATAAAATAAAGAAGTGGGAAAATAAAAGATACATTCTGGGAACACTAAATAATTGAGTTTTATCAGTGGGCAAGATTCAGTTATGGGAATAGTCTATCTCATGATCTTTGTCCTCAAGATGCTTCGGATGTGGGGCATATGAGAAATCTGTATCAACTCCCTTCCTCATGCCCTGCTTTCCTCTGGGATTCATGTTGGTTCCCTTCTTGCATTCTCAGTTTGGAGAACCCCTGATCAGAAGATGCCCTTAGGTCTGGTCTTGCCAGGTCATTCATGTGGAAGTGAAGACATGGAGAGAGTTCACTGTGGAGAAGAAAAGGGAAAGAGGGTTAAGAGAAGGAGAGCATGGTCTTTCTAGTATATTCCTGTTGGTGATCCCTTTCCTCCCCTGCTAACATCTTCATCCTCTGACTGATGCCCTTATGTTTCCATGAAACTTTGACTTTGGTTTTGGTGAATAGATTGGGAAAAGGCTAACATCCAGGTCAAACATGGAATGATTCCATGAACTAAGAAATAACTTACTCTCCAAATTATTATTAGTATTATGTTTAATCATCACCTGAGGTTATGTTTATTATTGATTTTAGAGCAGAAAGGAGAAAGAGAGAGAAAGAAATAGAGAGACTTTGTTGTGAGAAACATCAATTGGTTACTTTTACGCAGCCCGACTGGGGATCGAACACACACCGAAGAATGTGCCTTGACTGGGAATTGAACCCACCATCTTTCAGTGTATGGGATGATGCTCCAACCAACTTAGCCACACCAACCAGGGCCACAAATTACTTTATGCTACCTCATTGGGTTTTGATTACTCAATTCCAACATGTGTGTGTAGAGTATCCCCACACCTCCTACAAGCAATGCTGCCTGACCCCAGCAGGGTGTCCTAGAATTCAACTTAATGCTGGCACAATCTACCAGGAGACAGTATCCAATTCCACATGTTAAGGCCTTAGACCCACAAGACCGCCCTCCACTTCAGACAACAAAGAGAAGCCCACCAGCAATACATTGGAGATTCCCAAGGCTCCCTCCTTTGTGTCAATTAATTTTCCAGTGGGGATTACAGAACTCAGGAAACCCATTTACTCATTACATTACCATTTTAGTACAAAGGATACTGAAGTATGCAGATGGATGTTCAATGAGAGAGATGCGTAGGGTGAGATAATTGAGTAGGGGTGGGGCTTCCATTCCCTGACCAGGCATGCCACTCTCCCAGCTCCTCCATGTGTTCACCAACCTGGAAGCTCTCTGAACTGTCCTTTTGGGGGGTTTATGGAAGCTTCATTACATAGGCATGGCTGATTAAATCATTGGCCATTGGTAATTGATTAACCTTTAGCCCCTCTCCTTTCTCTGAAGGTCAAGGAGTGGGTTGAAAGTTTCAACCCTTCAATCATAGGGTTGGTTACCCTGGCAACCAGTGTCCATCTTTAGGTGCTTTTTAAAAACCCTCTCATTAATATAACAAAAGATTCCTTTGTAGATCTCATCATTTAGGAAATTCCAAGGGTTTTAGGAGCAATGTGCCAGAAATGGGATGAAGACCAAACACCTGTTTCTTATTGTAAGTCACAACATTGCAGCAACCCATTTGGCCATCATGAAGCCATTGATGGGCATCCTGCTTGAGAGCAGAATGTCTGAGACATAGGTGGCTACAAAACCTTAAGTGCAAACTTATGTACAAGGTGATCTCCTTTATTTTAAATTGCATTTATTTGTTTTATAAGAAATGTACCCGAAAGATTAAAATTTCTAGAGATATGAATGAATATAGTAAAAAAAATTTCCCTTACTTTCTGGATCCTAAGCCACCCGGTTTCCTTCCTCAAAGACAACAATATTTCCATGTTTTTTGTTAATGCTTTAGAGTCATTTTATGTGTGCATATGCCAGCAAATGTATATATACATCATGATCTTCACTTCAGTTCTGCATATGCACAAGGAACTAAAATAGAGGCAACTCCTCAAAATAAAAATTGGTAGCATTTAGGAAATCATCACACAAAAAGCTCTCTCCAATTTCTCCAATCAACTGTGTTTATTTGCATCTTAACTATATTGCAATTTCACTTAAGTATCAAACTAATTTTAGCTCTGCTGATTCAAGGAAAGGAACTCTAGAGATAGGTCTACTATGATGCAGAAAATAATATTATGCTATACATGCTTCATTATCTTAATTTTTTTCCTGAAGCAATTATATTATATATAAGAAAATGTAGACCTCATGTCATTTCACTTATATATATTTAAGGATGCATCTGAAAAAATTATAGGTATTTTCTTACATCATCCCACTGTCATTATCATCCTAACACTGGTAATAGTTCCTTAGAATCAGTGTAAAACCAAGAATTTTTTTTAAAAAGCTTTCTCTTTTTTTATAGTTAGTTTGACTCAAGTTTCAAACAAAGTCCAATTGTGGCATTGGATATTAATTCCTTCTAATCTGGAGCAGTCCCTAGCTCATCTAGAATGTCCCACACTCTGGATTTGTCTGTGTATATTCTCATTATATCATTTAACTTGATTCTTTCTTAAAAATATGTTTATTGACTTTGAGAGAGAGAGGAAGAGAGAGGGAGAGAAAGATAAAAACATCAATGAGAATAAAACATCAACCCTGCATACCCCCTACTGGGGACTGAACCACAACCTGGGCATATGCCCTGACCGGGAATCAAACCAGTGACCTCTTGGTGCATGAGTCAATGCTCAACCACTGAGCAACACTGGCCGGGCTAACTTGATTCTTTAGCTCCTGTAAACTTAAAGTGAGTTTTAATCAAATTAAGTTAAAATCTTTGGAATGGGGGTTTTGTGCAAAATTACATTATAGGTGGTGCTGGGTAGTGTCTGTTGCATGACATGGGGAGGTATGTGATGTCTGGTTGCTCTATCTCCATAGTGCTTTATGTGATTTAATGCAGATGTCACAAACTAAGGCCCATGGGACAAATCCAGCATGCTGCTCACTTTTTTAAATAAGACATTGCTGGAGCACATCCACACTCATTCCTTTCAGTATTATCTATGACTGCTTTTGCATGACAACGGCAGAGTGGAGTAGTTGTGACAGAGGTGGTGTGGCCCAATAAGCCAAAACTATCTATTCTCTGGCCCTTTACAGAAAAGTGTGTTGGTCCCTGGTGTACTGTCCTGTAATGACAGACTGAGCCTCCAAATGCACCTTATCACTTAGGCTCTAAATGCTAAACTGATTTCTCCAGCTTTCTTTCTGTAGATCCTGAGATAAACAGCATCAAAGATACACCCTATTTTTATACTCCTCCACCTGTGATAATGAGATACTCATTTACTTGAAAATTAGCTTCTCCCTTTTATCTGGACAAGGTTGTCTCTGCACTCCAATCAACATTGGGCCCTCTATCCAGGTAGTTGTTTTTGCAGACTCACCTTTAATACCCTGTGTCTTCACTGGTTTTACAAAGACTCAAGAGCTGCTTTATTGTATAATGTGAAGAATGCTGAGAAGTTTGTCCTAGACAAAAGCACTATCCCTCATCAATATACAAACTTTAATAGGTAGAAATTCTTTCCTGTGAGTTAAGGTATTATTATTGGATGCATTCAATATATGCTTGACAGGTATAGTACAGTGAATATGTCTTTCCCACAATTACTTTCATAAATTAATTTACTGGCATATTTCAGGTGTGTGGTTATCTGTGGGTAGGATTTTATATGAGAGAAGGGGAGGAGAAAGAATAGGGAGTTGTGTCCAAGGCACCATTATGCTTCTACTAGAGGCCCAGTGCATGAGAATTCATGTACTGGAGGGGGCATCCCTCAGCCTGGCCTACCCCCTCTCACAGTCCGGGAGCCCTCAGGGGCGGGAGGTGACCCGGTGATCAGGGGAAGGCAACACCCACATCACATCTCTGCTGCTGCCACTACTGGCAGCGCAAGCCTCGGCTGGTCCTGGTTACCTGAGCCTCCGGCAGCCCTGGGCAGCTGGGCAGCTGACATCTGAGGCTTGCCTGTGCCTCAGGCTGGCCCTGGGAAGCTGGGGGCTGAGGGCGGGTCCAGCCTCACGATGTGCCTGCCACCCACCCACCCCTGGTGGGGCTGAAAGCACTGGGCACTGCCATCTTTGTGACGGAGTGACAATTTGCATATTCCCTCTTTATTAGATAGGATATGCTTGACAAGTGGCTAGATCTCCAGGGAGAAAAAAAATCCTGATCTATAGCATTTGCAAATTTACATGGTGTAAACACTCTCATCACGACCAATTTGTAGCTACAACATGGAATTAGGAAGAGATATAAAGAATCAGCTCACATGAGCAGGTAGGAGCCAGTTCCCATATACTCCCAACACCGGGAGTAGGGGGATTGTTTCTCTGATTATCTGGGAGATAGAGGAAATACTGTGGAACCCAGGAAAATTCTCCAAAAGACAGAGATGAGAGCACAAACAGGAGAAAAGGCTCTGTGGCTGCCCCAAGTCTGTGGGGGGCAGCCATGCTTAAGGGATGGGTTGTCTGCCTCAGGAAGGATTTCTCTTTCCAGGTTTTAAGTAGAGTTGTAGTCTCTCCATTATTTTTTTAAATTAAAAACATTTTATGGGGTGTTCTCATGACTTCATAGTTCAATGGAGAGTGGTTTATTTCTCCAAGAACATCTGTAGGCTTGCGCTGTAAATCTGTGAACCCGGAGTATTCAGTTACTCCACTCACATGGCAGACATGCAAGCATTTCTGGCTTTTGATCAAATAAATTTGAAGATCCTCATATTTGTGGTCCTCTTGAATATATATGCCCTATTATTTGTAGGGAAAAGGAGATGCCCAACCTCCAATTAGATTTTTAAAAAATCTGTCATTTTTTATCCTATTAGCAGTTATTCCTTAAAAGAGAACATCTGTTATGCGTTGTCCTTTGAGAGAGAAGGAATCATTGGGAGGCTTATAGGTGCCAAACATTTCAGAGTTTTGAGAAAATAATAATATAGTACTTGAAATAGGTATTTTAGACTTGAAATAAAGAATAAACTTTTCCTAGAAAGAGACTTGCATGGAATTTTTTTGGATTTTTTTTCTAATTATTTTTAATTAGTTGTGTGTTGATGTTATGAGTGTACCATGTGAACCACTTAATTCCTCCCCTGAGATCAGGCCCCCAGTCATCAAAAGTCAGCATCCTCTGGTCAGGAAGAAACTGAAACAATTTTATTTATAGTGACATAGCAGATATAAAAGATGTAATAAAAAAGATTTTAAGTAAGAGAGTTAGAAGGGTGTAATACAATCTCTACCATTTTTAAGTAGAAATGGAATTTTTAAATTTATAAATTTATGATTCTACATGAAAATTACATATGGGCTCAGATTCAGAAGAGCAATTCTTGTCAGGTTTTTCTCATTTAATGCTTTCCCCTGTCCTCCCAGCTCTCTCCTTTCTCCCAGAAGATGAGAATGCCTGTCTCAGGAGAGGCTCCTGGATAGACAGTAAATGAATGCGCTTCTCTACCTTTGCCTGAATGGTCATGATTTGTTCATTTAATTGTCATTCAGGGCTGTTACTCCATCACAAATGTTTGTTGAACTTGGAAAAGTGCCAGGATTTTGATGGGTCTCAAAAATAATTATAATAGTAATCCCCCCTCTTTTCTTAAAAACAATAATGTCATGCCCCAGCAGCCATTTAATGGAAAAAACAAAGAAACAAACAACAATAAACCTAAAAAATAAATTCTTATGGAACCTCTAATTTGCAGATTGTAGGTGTGAGTTGAGTAAATCTCTGTTTAGCCAACCAAGTAGAGAAAACTGGACTAAGAGTTTTTTGTAGACAAAGTAAATTAATTTGTGAATAAATAAAACTAATTGTCACTACTATCAGAGATAGGTATTATTTATTTATTTATTCCTCTTTGTTTTTTTTTTGTTTGTTTGTTTGTTTTTTAAATGTATTTTATTGATTTTTTACAGAGAGGAAAGGGAGAGAGATAGAGAGTTAGAAACATCGATGAGAGAGGAACATCAATCAGCTGCCTCCTGCACATCTCCCACTGGAGATGCGCCCGCAACCCAGGTACATGCCCTTGACCGGAATCGAACCTGGGACCTCTCAGTCCGCAGGCCGACGCTCTATCCACTGAGCCAAACCGGTTTCGGCCTCTTTGTTTTGTTTTTTACACCCCTGAGACTTGCCCTGAATGGGCTGCTAAATCCATATCTGGATGGGTGCAGTTAGTGAGGACTGGGAAGTCACCAAAGACATCATCATGTTGGGATTCATCTTGTATAAAAGTTTCTTCACTTGTTTGGACGTGGATTTAGGACGGGTTGTTTTTCCTGCACCTCCTCGACGGCAGTGATCACAAGTATCAGGCATGCCTAGGTATATGGATACTCTGAACAGAATTGCAGAAGTGACCAACTTGGACGCATCTAGTCCCCAGTTTCTCTGTCTCTTTGATCCTTAGCCCCACCAGCCTGGAAGATTTGGTTGAGCTTCACTTTCAGTAGCTTACACTACTAAATACATATGTGTGATTTTTGTTCATTTTAAGTTTGAGATATAATTGCCATAGAGCATTATATTAGTTTCAGGTGCCCAGCATAATGATCTGATATTTGTATACATTGCAAAATAACCATCCCAATAAGTCTAGTTAGTATCTGTCACCATACATAGTTACACATTTTTTTCTTGTGATGAGAACTTTTAAGATCTCCTCTCTAAACACTATTAAATAGACAATAGAGTATTATCTATCTATCTATCTATCTATCTATCTATCTATCTATCTATCTATCTATCATCTATCATTATATATATATATATATATATATATATATATATATATATATATATATATTTTTTTTTTTTTAAAGCCTAAGTGACCGTTAAGACCAGTCGACCAAACAACCAGTCAACTGGTTGCTATGACACGCACTAACCACCAGGGGGCAGACGCTCGACACAGAAACTGCTCTCTTGTGGTCAGTGCGCTCCCACAGCCAACCTCCTGTGGTTCCTCTCCCCCACTTTTTATCCCCTGCCAGCGGACCTGATGGGTCCTGACTGGGACTGGGCAAGATGGCCCCAGTTGGCCCTGATTGCCGGCCAGGCTGAGGGACCCTACCTGTGCACGAATTAATGCACTTGGCCTCTAGTTAACTATAATCACCATCCTGTACATTACATTTCCAGGACTTACTTATTTTATAACTGGAATTTTGTACATTTGACCGTCTTCACCCATTTATAAATATATAAATATTTAAATATATGTAAATATATATATATATATTTATGATCATATAAGCATTTCTGTGAAATATTCTTGCTAGCTAGCTCTGTCAGTGAGTGCTCCATAGCCGTGACTTGTAAGCAGGATGCTTTCCTTGTCCTCCCCTTGAAAACTTTGCCAGTTCTTTCAAAATTTAAGTATAGCTACTTGGAACTAAATGAGTGTGCATGCTTTACGATAGCAAGGCAAAACTTTTCCCATCATGGCTTCCTCTAGATTCCTGAGGCTTTCTGGCACTATGACTGGGCGTGGGGCATACAGTCTTCTCAGAAGGACAAGGTTGACGATTCAGGTTTGCCTTTCTGAGTTGGGGTCAGTGTTTTATATTTCTCTTTCTTTTCAGGCCACCTTTTACTCCCTTCTTGAGTTACTAGCCACCTAGGCCACAAGGTCCATATGCCTCCAAAGTGTTTATGGGGCACCTGCACCTGAGAATTTGATAAGGAATTCCTGCTGTGATAAAAAGTGCTCTTAGGTCAAATGCGTAGTGGTAAAATTAATTGTTCTGAGACTGTGTGTCTCAAGCCATCTATAAAAGCCATGTTATTTACTGCCTAGGATACCACCTGTGTAATGCAGCTGTCTCAGCCATTTTATACACACACACACACCCCCACACACATCCAGAAAGAGAGAGAGAGAGAAATTATATCCAAGGAGAGGTTTTATTTGGGTTAAAGCCATACTCTCTGGGGGTTTTGTTTTTCACCTAATTGAAAACATCTACAATACTTCTGCCAAAGAAACCCGAACACAGGCCAGCCTGGAGGTGGGGCCCTCTCATCTCTAAACCATGAATCATTGATGATCTTGCCTCAAATCTAGGCCCAAGTATAAGGTTCTGCTTATCAAATAAAAATAGTAGCAGCAGCAGGATCACTGAAGCGACAGCTACTTGATTCTGAGCCAAAGAATTGTCATTAGGCTTTTAGGCCCAAAATGTTTCATGGAAGTAGCTGAAGTGAGGCTAATTTTCAGTCTCCCTGGGAGCTCAGTGAAAGGTCTTTCCTACTTGTACTGCCTGGTGCATGGTTTATATTGCCTTTGGGAATTTTCTTGCCCTCTCTACCCCACCTTTATTTCTCCTTATAGGTTTGAATAGTAACAAGGACTTGTTTGGTTAATTGATCTCTATTAATTTATAAATCTTAATGACCTCTGAGATCTAGTCTCTTTCATAGGACACAAACAGAGAAAGCAAAGACCATTCTGAGGCTAAAAGAGGGGAGGCTGCCCTGGCCGGTGTGGCTCAGTTGGTTGGGCGTCATACTATGCACCAAAGGGTTGCTGGTTGGATTCCCGGTCAGGGCACATGTCTGGGATGTGGGCTTGATCCTTGGTGGAGGCAGCTGATTGATGTTTTGATCACATAGATGTGTTGCTCACAGAGATGTTTCTCTCTCGTTCCTTTTCTCTCTCTAAAAAATCAATAAAAAATCAATAAATAAAAGAGGTGAGGCTGAGGAGGCTACTCTTTGTTCAGTCTTGATCAAACTGTGTACCACAGGGCAAATATGGCCCTTAGCTTATTTTAGTAAATAAAGTTTTATTGGACTAGAACTATACTCGTTCATTTATACAGTGCCCATAGCTATAACAGCAGAGTTGAGAAGTCATGACAGTTCACAAAACTGAAGATACTGATTTTCTGGCTCTGTTTAGGAAAGGTTTGCTAACCTCTGACACTATGGGTTAGTGTTGGAGGACTTTCTTGGGTGTTGGAGACAAGCAAGCAAGTGGCCAAGACTCCTGAGCCTCTGCAATAAAGAAGCAGATATACCTCCTGGAAGTGATGCAGCAGGGCATGTCTGGCCTTTGAAAGTATCCTTGGGGAGCTGTTCGTGAGGACTCACCACCCTGGGCAGATCTAAATGTGGTGAGGATATTTGGGATGACATTTCGCAAACATTGTTGCATCATTAGTGTCCTGCAAAAGCTAAATCATTTCATGACAAAGGGATTCCCTCTGGGAAACAAGTTCATTCAATACTCAAGCTGAACCAAGTTCAAGAGTTTCCCTTATCCCAGGACTTGTAATTCACTGATGTGTTGTGGAATACAAGAGGCATGGAATGTGCACAGTTATTTCTCAATCTTATTTGACCAGAGAAACTCTTTCTCTTGGAACATCTAGAAGTATCTTATGGGCTGCGCTTTCTCATGGAATATGATCTAGAATCCTCTCCAGGACCCCAGCACATGTGAAATCTGGGTGTTTTCTTTTTTCAATATTAATTGCTCCAATTGCTGGCAATGCTGCTGTTTGCTGGATGCAACAGTACAGCTTGTCTAATTGTTAAATGTCTTGAAATACTTTTGTACCACCTGGCAAATAGCAGCTTCTCTGAGCCCTCAAATACCCCCTGCAGCCCTGGCTATCCTGGCTTCTTCCCTGAGATCCTCCAGGCTTCTGCTCATTCTAAGAAATGAAGGTTATTTGGGGGAGGCATAGGTGGGCAGAGCCCCTAGGGCAGCCGTGGGCAAACTACGGCCTGCGGGCTGGATCCGGCCCATTTGAAATGAATAAAACTAAAAAAAAAAAAAAAAAGATCGTACCCTTTTATGTAATGATGTTTACTTTGAATTTATATTAGTTCACACAAACACTCCATCCATGATTTTGTTCCGGCCCTCCGGTCCAGTTTAAGAACCCATTGTGGCCCTCGAGTCAAAAAGTTTGCCCACCCCTGCCCTAGGGTCATGCTTCAGAACTACCAGTATGTGTTCTGACTGGTCATTGCCCACACCCTGTGGGCTTGTTAAATAATTTTACTATCACTATCCAAATTCCAGCAGGAGTGCATCTATTTTCTAGTCCACTAAGATGTCTTACCTGCCACGATGAAGTGTCCCAGCACCGCCAAACAGATATGGTGGCACATCGAGCTTAGCAACATCAGGTCCACTGTATTATGGGGAAGCATAGGACTTGGTTAGAAAGTCTGTAAAGAGGACTCTCTAAAAGGTCGGAGGCCTCTAGGGGGACCTTGCTGAAGCTGCAGACCCTGCCTTGACTTTTCCAAACAAGTCTGAGCCCCTGGGTGTTTTACGGGAATCTTTATGTTTAGTCTTTAGACGTTCTTGCTTAAAGGACACTGCAGATGCATGTGTTTTTTTCAAGGATACTTACCCTGCTGATAGTAGCTAATAGTTAATTTTAGTTCAAGCTGTTGTTACAATAAAAGCCTAAAGAGTCAGGAGAATGGGGCTGTTTGGTTTCTCAAGCCAAGCAGTCCCTTAGCCTTCTCTTTCACAGAAATGTGTATCAGAGTAATCATGCATCCGTCCCTCAGGGTCTGCCAGTCAGCCCTGCCACTGTATGATGGGGAATTGGAACTCTTTGAGAGAGCTAGGTGATGTCCTTCATGTGTAGGGCACAATGTGGAGTGCTCTATAATAGAAAGTAAACACGACCTTGAAAGGGAAGTACTATAAACATCTGCGTCTTGAGACTAAAAATATTTTTGGATGATTTTATTACTTATTTGTCATATTTTGCTCATGTTGTTTGGCTAAGCATAAATTTAGAAAATAAGGAGGGGGTAAATCCCAAATTGAATGAGCCAATATTTATTATTATAAACTCAAATTTATTATCTTATTTATTTATTTAATCATCTGTAAGATATATCTCCATCAATTATTTTGGCAGGCCCACCTAGTATCAGAAGAAATGATATTTTAGTTCTTTTTTTTTGGACTTTCTAAGAAATTTCCTAAGGATTTCCAAGGACTTCACACTCAAAGCACCTAAACTGGTTACCAAATGAGCTAATTACCACATTATGTGTTGTCCTGAGGATATTTATTTTATTTTATTCGATCTTAGCTATTTTTTTTTTTTGTTGAAAAGATATCCCCCTTTTCTCCCCTCATTGACCCCCTTGACCCTGTCCCCATCCCCTTCCCAGACCTTTACCACAGTATTGTCTGTGCCCATGGGTTATGTATGTATGCAGACAAGTTTTTCGGTTGAACTCTTCCCACCTCTCCCCCACCCCTCTCTGAGATTAATCAGTCTGTTCCATGCTTCTGTGTCTCTGGATCTCTCTTGTTAATCAGTTTATTTTGTTCATTAGATTCCATATATAAGTGAGATCATGTGATACTTACCTTCCTCTGACTGGCTTATTTCGCTTAGCATAATACTCTCCAGGGCCCTCCATGCTGTCTCAGAGGGTAAGAGATACTTCTTTTTTACAGCTGTGTAGTATTCTATTGTGTAAATATACCACAGATGTTTTATCCACTCATCTACTGATGGGCACTTGGGCTATTTCCAGATCTTAACTATTGTAAATAGCACTACTATGAACATAAGGGTGCATATATTCTTTTTGATTGGTATTTTGGGATTCTTAGGATATAATCCTAGAAGTGGGATCACTGGGTCAAATGGCAGTTCCATTTTTAATTTTTTAAAAGAAATATGTCTTTATTGATTTCAGAGAGAGGAAGGGAGAGGGAGAGATAGAAACATCAATGATGAGAGTCATTGATCGGCTGCCTCCTACACAGCCCCTACTGGGGATCGAGCCTGCATGTGCCCTGACCAGGAATCAAACCATGATCTCCTGCTTTATGGGTCGACACTCAACCACTGAGCCACACTGGCTGGACTCATTTTTAACTTTTTGAGGAAACTCCATAGTGACTACGTCAGTCTGCATTCCAACAGTGTATGAGGATTCCCTTTTCTCCTAATTCTCACCAGCACTTATTTGTTGACTTGTTGATGGTAGCCATTCTGGATGGATCTTACTCCCTCGAAGGCTTTGTTTCCTTTTATGAAAACAGGTTTTTTTTGGCAGGATTATGGTGCTCAGCTAGACAACACCTTCTCATCTACCTTTGCTTTGCCCTCAGTTTTTTTCTCCTTTTCCTTATTTTCCTTCCAGGAACTTCTAATTATTTTTTCCTTTCTCAACTGTCAATTTTCTATTTATTTCTCATCTTAGTAATGTTTTATTTTTCATTACTTTTTAAATCCAAGGGCTCAAAATGCATTAACTTCCCTATAAATGCTACACTTAGTTATTTATCCTAATTTAATTAGAGGCTGTATAAAGCCATTGAGGGATGAGATTTGGCCATGCTATTGTTAGGCACATTTCTGTTGTTCCCAAATAGGCTCCTAGCCTCCCTCGTGAAGTGTTTTTGGACATGTTTTGAAGTTCACATTGGTGAATCTTCCAATGAGAACTTACCACTTCTGTGATACCTCCAGACCCTTCATCTACCTTGCAAGCCAGCAGGCAGTGAATCACAATCACCCAACTATTGTAAAAATGCAGACTTTTCATCTGTGTGGTCTGGGAATTATCAGTCAACACGTATTGATTAAGCATGTACCTATGTCATCCTCAATGCTGTGTGGAAAACCCTTGGTGCCCTCCCCCCCCAAACAAAAAAGAATGAAACACAGGTCTTATTCTGAGGAAGACTGCAATCTAACAGGGACAGTAATAAAATACAAAAAGACAACTAACAATAAAAGGCAGCAGACTGCAAGTACCAAAAGAGAATTGATGATCATTAGATGTTTTTAGAGACCAGAGGAGAGCTCTTCTGTTCAGGGTGGTCTGAGTGGGTGGAATGAAGATCAGAAGACAGAAAAGCAGGGACCTGATTCAATAGAATGTCCTAAACTCTTTGTCAAAGGTGGAAGGAACTGGGGGAGACTAGTGAAACTATACGGGACAACATGGGAACAGGACTTAGATTTTTAAACAAATTAAGTCAGAATTTATCCTAAAGGCAACCCCAAATTTAAATTCATGAACATTGCACAGTATGATCTCTCATTCTCTCTCTCTCTTTCTCTCTCATATAAGTATAGAGATCTCAGATAATATTCATCAAATATTAAAAATGTTTTCGCTTAGCTGGTGTGGTTCGGTGGTTGAGGGTCAGACCATGAACCAGATGTCACGGTTCAATTCCTGGTCAGGGCACATGCCCAGGTTGTGGGTTCAATCCCTGGTGGGAGAAGTGCAGGAGGCAGGGATTGATGTTTCTCTCTCATTGATGTTTTTATCTCTCTATTCCTCTCCTCTCCTCCTCTAAAATAAAAATATATTTTAAAAAATATTTATTTTCAAGCAGTAAAATTTAGGATCATCTGTTGTTCTCTTTTTTGTAGTTTATTGCTTATAATTTAAAAATTATGAGTGTGTATTATTTTTATTTTTCCCCTTTTGTTTTCTTTTTTCCTTTTATTTAGTTTTCTAAATGTATACTTTTCAAATAAAAACAATGAAATCATTATTCTAAAAAAAATGATGATGTAAAATCATTTGCAAGGAAGTTGCAAAAGGACAGTTCGAAGTCACGCATGCCATACAGCATGTAGGTCAGGTAGGCAGTGCCGCTCTGATTACTCACCGTGACTCTGGGTGACAGTGGCAAAGTGTTTAGGCTGAATTCTTTGTAAGAATTTTTGAACATTTCTATCTCTGAGGACAGGTGAAATGCCTGTGCTGGCTGAAAAGTGAAAACTGAAGTCGAATTCTTTAATATCACGAAGTCAAATAGGTGTCAACCATCTTGCTAATTTTGTAAGCATTAAAAACAGGTCTTGATTTCACCCATCCAGCAACTTTCTATTTGGTCTCTTTTTATCAAAGGGAAACAATGAATAGGCAAACATTAAATGACGTTCAAATTAAAGCATTTTTACCTGCACCACCTTACTTGGGACTTCTCTGCCTACTCACCTCACCCACACTATCTAGGAGCCCCAGTAATGTGGTCAATGCGGAAAGTTTGGTTGCATGCCTAACTTCAGGGGCGCGAATAAGCACCGTATCATTCAGCCAAACTTAACAATTACTGCCAACATCATACTGTACCATGAGTTGACTATTTCAGGTCAAAGGGAGAGAGAGGTTAACATAGAGTCATATCTATTTTAAATCAGAAGGCATCTCAGGATTTTGTTTTAATTACAAGACATTAACAGTTCAATGTTTTTAAATATATACATATATACACATTTGTTTGTAACAAATTCTATTACTACACAGTTTCAGTTATATCGACAGTCAGACATTTCACCAAAACATGTCTTCATAAGTAAAAGCCTGATACACGTACCACTGTCGGCCTATAGGACTAATTTGTCCCCTACCCCAGGGCCAGCCAGCATTTTGTGCAACTCTGTACATTTTAACACTTGAGATTTGTTCTGCTTTCTGACCAATATTTAAATCTGTATCAAACAACACTCATGTGATTACAAGATTGAGAAAGGAAAAAATCTGAGACACTTCTGGAGCACACGCAGAACTGTAAATTAATTCCCTAAGGATCTATATACAGAATATAGAAGGTGAGTGAAAGCAGTGGGTAATACATACGCTTCATAAGGAGAGTGCCCACTCACGGAACACTTAAACAAAGAGAAACTCTACTCTGACTTTTAAATGGTTATCTGGATGGTTGTTTCAGTTCTTCAGTTTGCTTCGTAAGTAAAAAGTGTCCCATATACACTGAGTGTCCAGATTATTATGACCACCTGACATTTGTAGGCAAATTAGCTATAATTTCACGTTGAAGTTGCTAGAGGGCCAGACCATTATAAATAGGGAAGCAGGTTGTTTACCACGACAGTAGAAGTGATTTTTTTTCTGAAGATATGGGTAAACAACGCGATTTAACAGCCTTTGACCGTGGGATACATTTGAACATGAGTGGCCAGATTATTATGACCACCTGACATTTGTAGGCAAATTAGCCATACACTGCATCATACGGGATATGGAAGTCGAAGGCCTGTTCGAATACCTTTGCTGTCTGCAGTTACCAAGATAAAACGTCTCCAATTTGCACAGGAACACAAGGATTGGATGCCGGGGTCCAACCCCAGCAGGTCCAGGGGTCCCCAAAGGTGTGGACGGAGTCGGCGAAGAAGGAATGGCACGGAGACAGCATTCAGTTGATCAGCAGCCTAGCCAGGATCTCCAGCCAGGATCTCCAGCCAAGTTCTGATCTGGATCTCCAGAGAGGTTCTGCTTAGGATCTCCAGCCAGGTTCTGTGTCCATGTTCTCTTGCTAGGTTCTCCAGTTTCTCCAGCCAGGTTCTGTCCAGGTTCTCCAGCCAGGTTCAGTCACCAGGTTCTAGTCAGGTTCTCTTGCCAATTTCTGTAGTCAGGTTCAGTTCAGGATCTTTTGCCATGTTCCCTCGCTAGATTCTGTCTCTAGGTTCTGTTGCCAGTTTCTGTCCAGGATCTTTTGCCATGTTCTCTCCAGCGAAGTTCTTCTGTCTCTAGGTTCTGTGTAGGTTCTGTCTTCTAAGTTCTGTGTCTTGCTGTCTTATTACATCTGTATTTATACCAGTTGATTCCAATCCTATCAATCTCTATTACAAAGGTTAGGGCGATTCTTATCTCCATTCCAGGGAGTAAAGATTATGTAGCTTAAGCATGATTGTTTGTAGTTAAAGTGATTAATTACCCGCCTGGCACTTAGTTAAGAGGTTTTATTCCCTCCCTAACTTCAGGGGAAAATCCCTACCTGGGGAAACAACCTTTCTCAGAGAGGAGACCTTGGTTAAAACACATAGTGCCAAGAAGGTGAGCAAACATATTAAGAACAGTGAGCAAACATATTAAGAACCATATATGCCAGGTCCCTTGAAACAGCAAGCATGGACCGGCTCCCGGCAATTGGACAGTCGAGCATTGGAAAAAAGTCATGTGGTCCGATGAATCATGTTTCCAGTTGCATCATGCAGTTGGCAGAGTGAGAATTTGGTGGAAACAGCATGAAAGCATGCACCCCACATGCATGAGTACAATCCTTCAAGCTGGTGGGGGCAGTGTTATGGTTTGGGGCATGTTTTCCTGGCATGATTTGGGCCCTTTAATTCATGTGGAACAACGTCTGAATAGCACAACATACCTAAGTATCATTGCTGATCAAGTTCATCCTATCATGTTGATGGCGTATCCCCATGGAGATGGCTTCTTCCAACAAGACAATGCGCCATGCCACGGTGCTTGTATTGTGCAGGAGTGGTTTCAAGAACATGAGGGAGACTTTACCTTGCTTAGATGGCCCCAACAATCACCAGATCTCAATCCAATTGAGCATTTGTGGGACAAAGTTAAAAGAGCCATCAGGCAGCTGGTTCCACAACCATCAAATCTCACAGAACTGGACAGTGCTATTCATCAGGCATGGTGTCAGATTCCTCGCATCACCTTTCAATATTTTGTGGAGTCAATGCCAAGAAGAATCGCCCCAGTATTGAAAGCAAAAGGTGGTCCAGTGAAGTACTGATGGGGTGGTCATAATAATCTGGCCACTGTGTGTGTTCACGTTCAAAGGCTGTTAAATCACATTGTTTACCCATAACTTCAGAAAAAAAATTACTTCTACTGTCATGGTAAACAACCTGCTTTCCTATTTAGAATAGTCTGGCCCTCTAGCAACTTCAGCACGAAATTATAGCTAATTTGCCTACAAACGTCAGGTGGTCATAATAATCTGGACACTCAGTGTATAAAATAGTTGCATTTTAGAGCTGAGAAGGACCTAAGAAATATTTTCATTCCACTTTTCAAAGATGCGAGCAAATAATGCTACATTTTCTCAATTCCCAAAGGGAGAATTATTCTTTTTTTAAAAAAAAACCCTGTTTATAATGATAAAACTATTAGAAGTTCACTAAAGATAATTTAATTAATAGAGACAAATTTTTAAAAAATCCAGTCTATTTCCTTCCAGAATTTTTTAATGTACTACTTACATAACATTTTATCACAAAATCCTTAAAAATGTTTTTTTTTAAATATATATATTATTGATTTCAGAGAGGAAGGGAGAGGGAAAGAAAGATAGAAACTTCAATAAGAGTCATCCATTGGCTGCCTTCTGCATGCCCACACTGGGGACAAAGCCCACAACCCAGGCATATGCCCTGACTGTGAATCAAACCATGACTTCCTGGTTCATAGGTCAACACTCAACCACTGAGCCATGCTGGCTGGGCAAAATGTTTTTTAACTGCTGCATGGCATTCCATTATGTGAATGAACCATAATTAGTTTAATACTTTCATTACATTTATGGACATTTAGATTTTTTTCTGAATTTTTATAATAAAAATAAAGCTTGGATTACCTCTTTTTGTGTGCACCTCTGATTTATATCAGGACTAATTTCCAGAGGTGGAATTATTGTCAAAAGATAAGGATTGTTAATCTGTTTTCCAGAAATACACTCAATAGGAGCATACATGGATGGCAATTTATCTTTCTTGACTGCAGCACTTAAATACTATCATGAACTCACAAATAATGTTGTTTTTGGTGCTATAATTAGTTGAGGACATACCTACATCATTATAGAGACAGGGAAACCACAATCCAGATCATGTATTTGAGTTGCCCAAGTTCACATAATTAGTGATAGAACTAAAGTTAGAACCAGCCTCTCTTGACTTGTGTTCTTTTGCTGTAATTCTTTACATAGTTCCTAACCAACTATGCTTATGAACATTATGGTTCTAACTACATTTGTTATCCATTTTCATTGAAGACATTTCTAGATGGCCACTAAAATGCCAAGGTTTTATGCTGTGCCTTTTCTTGTATTTAGGAACTTTATGCCTTCCTCATCCAAATAGTAGGAATTCTAATATCTTGCAAAATCAGCATTATCTTGTTAGCTTGTCAGAAATGCAGAATCTCAGTCTAATGAGTCAGAATCTGTATTTTAATAAGACCACCAGGTAGTTTAGAGGCACATTAAAATTTGAAAAATATTGGGTCATGTTTTCTGCAATATGATAGCCATTTTTAAAAATTGTCAGAATAGAGTGAATAAAAACATGTATTAATACCTTGGATTGAATTGATAGATCATAATACCTTCCTCCAAAATATGACTAAATAGATCCTAAACAGTCATTATAAGTAGGGCCATAATAATAAAACCTTTATTTCTTTTTTAAAAAAATATATTTTATTGATTTTTTACAAAGAGGAAGAGAGAGAGATAGAGAGTCAGAAACATCGATGAGAGAGAAACATCGATCAGCTGCCTCCTGCACATCTCCCACTGGGGATGTGCCCGCAACCCAGGTACATGCCCTTGACCGGAATCGAATCTGGTACCTTTCAGTCCACAAGCCGACGCTCTATCCACTGAGCCAAACCGATTTTGGCAAAACCTTTATTTCTTATAGTGCAATTAAATACTTAAGGATTTGGTTCCTGGAAACTCATTTCTACCACAAAAGTAGCAAATTTGATCACCAAATAAAGGAATATGACATTAAACAGAAATAAAAAGTTTTAAACTATTAGGAAAAATATTTCTTAGAGTCAGGCATTTTTTGCTGTCATTTGAGGGCATTTCTATAGAGACTTAATTGGTGATGTTTCTTAAAATATACACCCAGCAAAGTTAGGTGCATGATAGATTTTTCCCTTCTCTGACTAACCTTTGTATTGCAAATGGAGCTATTCTTCATGCTTCAGACTTCTACATTTTATTTGAAATTATGGTAATCTCTCTTTAAAATGTTGCAGCCAATTTGATGCTTATGAATTCTGGGAAAATCTTTGAATGAGAAATATGAGAGGAGAGGTGGTATCCTTGGGAACTTTATTGTGGTTCCTGAATCCCACTCATGGGTCCGTCTTTAGGATGAGTTTTGGTTTTCCTTTGTGCAGCTGATGTAAAATAGGAAAAGTTATAAATAGTTCATGAGGTTTTTATTGGTCCAGATTTGCATTTTGACCCACCTCTAGGGGAAGTTCAATGTCTACTGACTTCAAAAGCAGTTTTCTGAGAAAGACTGACCAGTTGGCTGTGATGCAGAGAAAGGGAAGGAGCCATAGAGTGTACAAATCCATCCACTAAAGTCTTTCACAGACTTTCAAGAAGACAAGAAGGAAAGCGAAGTTAAATGTTTTTGGCTTTCAAAAAGTTATTGTAAAATAATAATTAATAATAATAATAAACTAGTAATACAGGAATTATAGCAACCCCCAACATTTAAGAAAAGTTTTCTTTTTCAAGTGTAGTCAGTTTATAAGATTTAATAAAAATTTGCTGAAAGATGCTAAAACATAATTGAAAAAGAGTTTTGTTTTCCAAATATGAGATCCATTATTTGGACTTTATGAAATAAAATAGCTCATTTGATTATTATCAACTTACCTCCTCCCAGGACCCCTCCACACCCCCTAAATGTACTGCAGGACATTGACTCAACCTTAATTACCCTCCCAGAGAAAAGCAAGTTAAACTGCTTATTTACAAAAACTGTATCGTTTTTTAATTTTAGCTCAAACTTCTTTAACTTATGGAATAATAGTTCCACTTTCTAAAATGCTCTCAGAGGAAAAAAATAATTCTAACAAACCTTTTATTAAAAAAATTATAGCTGAAGGGAATCTTTCTCCTTCAAACTCACTCTGTAAAAATTGATTTCTTCTTTACAGTGTTGATAATCAATAAAAACCTTTACTCAAACTCCCCAAAGTGCTCCCCAGCCCTTCGATAAATCTGGGGACTCTCTCAAGGGTTTCCAGGCCAAACTACCCCCCCACCTTTATGATGATATACGAGGGTCATATGCAGGGACTTACCCGACATCCTCTAAATTAAAAGTCATTGGAGCAGGTAGTTTAAGGAACAGATTTATAACAAGTTTCAAATGAAACAAAGGTATTCCTCACAGCTGTGAGCCATCTGCAACCAATTTTCTCATACTCAGGGTATATTGAAGATAAATATTATCCCCCTACCCACCCCGCCTCCTCAGCACATACAAGACTCATATAACCTGCCACCCAGAGGAACCTTAACATTTCCAAAGTGTCCAGCTGCTCAGGCTCCCTTTGGCCTTTCTCTTACAGTTCATATCAATTCTAAATCATTACCACACTTATTATGCAGACCCTTAACATTGTTGTTTAACCTGAAAATGCTGGTTAGAAAAGTAAGGATCATTTAATTTCCACGAGGTTCACAGCTATGACTGACTGATTATTCAATGTAGTCATAAGTAATACTAGAATCATAGTCTGGATAATTTCCCATAAGAGCACAGAGAAAAAAAAATGAATGCAGAACAATATAGCCTAGTGGCCCAGAGCAGGGCTTGAATCCTACAGACACAGGGTTAAGTTCTAGTTATATAAACTTGACCTCCAATTTTTCAACTACTGGGCATATATAAACAATATCTACCTCATAGGATTCTTGAGAAGATTGAATATATAATCATGGAAATTTTCAGAGGGTAGTTAATGCCCAATAAAGATTAGTTAAAATATTATCTTTATAAATGATATTACATTCAAAGTCACTTAAAAAAGATTTTCAAGATTAATTTTTAGAGAGAGAGGAAAGGAGAGGGAGGAGGGAGGGAAGGAGGGAGAGAGAGAGAGAGAGAGAGAGAGAGAGAGAGAGAGAGAGAGAGAGAGAAACATTGATGTAGAACAAAACATTAATCATTAATTGGCTGCCTTCTGCATGCCCCCTACTGGGGATCAATCCTGAAACCAGGGTAAGTACACTGACTAGGAATAGAACCAGCAACCTTTTGGAGCACAGGATGACACCCAATTAGCTGAGCACACTGGCCAGGGCCAAAATTACTTTTATTAAATGTGAGGCTCATATAATAAAATATTAAGATGTGGATACTGAAAATAATTCCATTAATCTATCACCTCATACCACTGTATCCTACACTATGCAACACAAACTAGTGTTTATCCCAACATTCATATTCACATTCATTTCCCTGACTGTCCTCCATAGAACATTAGCATCCCATAAGATGTAACAGCTCTCTCTCTCTCTCTCTCTCTGTCTCAAAAAGATAGATAAATACTAGGTTGAATACAATTAAGTGGTCTTTCCTGCAGAACTTCCTGGAGTCTTTAATATACTGTCAATTTTACCATGATAATAGTGTTGGGATTATTACCTTGTTTTCCAGTCTTATTTGACCTAATAACACATTTTATTGTTGTTTTTCACAGAATACCTCTAGATAGAGTTTATTAAATGGTCTGAAGTTGGTATCTGTCTGAGTTTTTTCAGGCTGCTCTAACAAAAATACCATAGAGTGGGTGGCTTAAACAACAGAAAGGTATTTCTCACAATTCTGGAAGCTGGAAAGTCCAAGATCAAGCCACTGGCAGATTCAGTGTGTGGTGAAAGCTCATTTCTTGATTTATAGATAGTCAGCTTGCTGGGTCCTCACATGAAGGAAGGGGCAAGGAAGTTCTCTGGGGTCTCTTTTAAAAGGGTACTAATCCCATTCATCAAGAATTCACCCTCATGACCATATTGTCTCCCAAAGGCCCTATTTCCAAATATTGCATTGGAGATTACCTGTCAACATATGAATTTTAGGGGGACACTTTCGGTAGGTAGCAGTGTAGTATAAACATGAAATATTTCCGTTATTTCCTTCAACTACATCCTTTGTGCCATAGTGATATGGGCAGGTCTCACAGCTTTCTGGTCATTCTAGTCTAATTTAATCCAATTGAAACTTCAATTTCATAACCAGTGCAATTCTATACGCTATTCTCTTCCCCCAGCATATGCAAAGCAGGAAGGGGGCTTGGTCTGACCTTTCACCGCTCCTCTCCAACTTCTAGGTCCTATTTTATCTGTGGGATAGGAAAGAAAAAGGTCACAGAGAGCAAGTGTCCTTCTTGGTAGAAATGGAAATACCATTTAATACACTATCATGTGCCACTTTTAGGGGGATGGAGATGACTGTGAAGGCCTCTGTGTGGCATGACGGCATCTAAATGCTAATTCTCTCATAGGGACCTTGCTTGCATTCTCTGAGATGTGGGTCTTCACTAGATAATGCACTGATGAGCACCTGGATTGATATCTCCCAGTGTTCTCAGTTCCCACCTGCATGGCGGACCTTACACCATCTTGCTTCTGGGGACCCCTCACCCACCAGCTTCCCTCTTAGGTGGGGTACTGACACTGTGGCTCAAATCCGGTGATCTTCTGTGGGTGTGTAGATTATTCCACTGCCACTCCTCTCCACTCTGCCACCTCTCTCTCATTCTCTTGAACCTAGCATGGACAACCACAGATGGTAGACCAGCAAGTCCACTGCATAAGAAGGTAGGCATTTGACTCAGAAATTAGATGTGTATCTCTTCCAATTAAAGGTACTGGCAATTTCTAAGGGGGTCTCAACTAGCACCCTCTTTACTTGGTTTTTGGGTTGAGGAAGCAACTTTTCTTGTCACAGGGAGGAGAACGAAGAACTATGGCACTGTGGGAAGAGCTTTGGCACTTTATGCCCTTCAACCTATGCCTTCTCCCCTTCCTCTTCCCTTCTTAATCTTCAATCACAGGAAATGGGTTGGGCTTGGGTGATGATGGCAGTTATCAGAGACAGTTCTGTTGCCACTTACTAAGCCCTGGAGATAGTAAGAATCTGGTCTTTTTAGAGTGTGGATTGTTCTTGGGTTGGAGTCCTGTTCAGCAGAAAATTCTGCCCAATATTTTATTACAATTGCTAAGTCCTTGCAGGACACTGGGTGTCTGTGAGACACGGTTCAGCAAATGTTGGATTCTAAGTCAATGAGGACAGGGACTGTGCTTGTCCTGTTCAGTTTTGTATCCTCCAGTACAGAAACTCAATAAATGTTTTTTGAATGAACAAATAAATGATCAAACCTAGTCATTCTTTAAATTTTAGTATCAATAAAAATCACTTAGGGAATTTGTTTTTAATACAGATGCCCAGCATTAGTGGCAGATTCTCATTAAATAGAGTGGAGAGATAAGACATACTTTGAGATATACTAGTGAGTCCATGGGTAGATTACTCATGTATGGTTCTATACCTTCTGGTTAATGATTGCTTAAACACACATTTGTAATGCTAGTTTCAGCAATTTTCTCTTCACACAAATTTAAAAAATTATAGCCCTGGCCTGGTAGCTCAGTTGGTTAAAGCATTGTCTCAATATGCCAAGGTTGTGGGTTTGATCCCCAGTCAGGGTACATACAAAAACCAACAAATGAATGCATAAATAAGTGGAACAACAAATTGATCTTCCTCTCTAAAATCAATAAATAAAAATATTTTAAAACATATATAGAGACATGTGCAGGCACATATATACACATCACACATAGGTAAGAGAGGAGAGTAAGTGAGGGACAGAATTCATGTCTGAATCAATAGTTTGAGCTTTTTGAAAATATAACTTCATGGAAAATGTCATTTCTTTTTTTTTTTTTTTAAATATATATTTTATTGATTTTTTACAGAGAGGAAGGGAGAGAGATAGAGAGTCAGAAACATCGATGAGAGAGAAACATCCACCAGCCGCCTCCTGCACATCCCCCACTGGGGATGTGCCCGCAACCCAGGTACATGCCCTTGACCGGAATCGAACCTGGGACCTTTCAGTCCGCAGGCCGACGCTCTATCCACTGAGCCAAACCGGTTTCGGCGAAAATGTCATTTCTTAATTCTCGGGGTCCTTGTCAGTAATGAAAACCAGGAAGGAGCCTGGGTAGGGCAGTGGTGCTTCCACTTTGCAGGTGATACCAGTTATACGAATAAATTCTGGGTCAGGACTCTCTAAAGTTGTCAGTAAAATGTATTTTACAAGCACAGAATACAGGCTATAACCCCAATATTTCCAAAAAGTAGTCATCACCACTGCAGATGAAGAAAATCTGTTTAAACTATATACCAGGGTATGTGGATCCCAAAGAATCTGATTTAATTGGGAAAGATTTAAATAGAGAAAGATAATATTTTTAACAGAAATGTACTCAAATAGCTACAACTTATTCTATTTAAATGTTTTTATTTAAATATACATACAGCAAAATGCACTTATATTTATTTTTATTCTCAAGTTGCATAACTGAAATTCTTTTCAAAACAGAATATTCTAAAATTTATTTCTTATTTGAAATGAAGTGTCTATCATAACCAAGTAATATATAGTTTTACAGGTTAATTTCACCAGATTAGGTTATTGTTTTTTAAATAATGCTATTTTCAGATATTTTCTAGAAAGATAGAGGACAGTATATGACATTTTACTATTAGGTAAAGTCTCAGATAGCAATCAGGCAAGATATAAGTGAAGGAGGACACACTTTCAAGGGCTTAAAGTTATGACCTTTTAACAGCAAGAGTTAGGAAGGACTTGCAGTATTCAAGCTTATGAATTATGGAATAGCCCCAATAGCTTCTTTTGCCTCAAATTTACTACTTAGAATGGTAGTATGACTACAAGAAGGAAATTCAGGGGGATTGATACAAAAAGTTTCTTAGACACTAGTAAGAGATGCAAAGATTCATGGCATGATGTAAATTATGGGATTAAAAAAATGTCTTCCTACCAAGAAATAAATTGACAAAATTCAAATTTTGTGTTGTGAAAATGAAATGTTCTCCTGTTGTGCCTTCTCGCCTCCCAATTCTCCTTATATCCCTCCTTCTCTTTTTTCCTACAACTTCAGATTGTTAATTTTTATTTGGACAGCCTTAAAACACTTATAAAAAAGAGACTCCAGTCTGAACAATCAAAATGAACCACAACTTCATCATTAAGTGCCTAAATCCTATAAGAGAGTTTTTTATTTTTATTTTTATGGAGAGTCTATATTAATATCCCTTGTCCCTTGGGGATATGTGTGGGAGTAGGAGAGAGAGAAGGAACTTGGGGTAAGAGATGGGACCAGGGATTTTCCATCATCAATGACATCTATTCAGGGTAGGCATGTTCATTTGTTGAAAGGGTTCATGAAGTTTTAATTCCTTTCAACAGAGAGTCTACATAGCTCTAGAGTGGTATTAGAAAACCTAGTCTGATCTAGACTCCAAGGATAGCCTTCAGACAGCAACAGGAATTCTGGGTAATCGCTCCAATGTCTCAGACTAAGAGCTGGGGCAAAGGAGAGATCTCAGAATCCTCATAGGGAAGGACATGACTTCTAGGGTCACTGACCTCTGACCATAAAACCACAGTGGCTCATTGGCATTGTCTAAAGCTTGGCATTGCTTGTTGGTTGTAGGCAGTGGCATTTGACACACCTGTGTGGTATATTTTGACCTAACTGCTTCCCAGATATGTTATGATAAAAAGTAGTTTTATTTTTATTTTTTTGATTAAGGTATTACATATGTGACCTTATCCCCCCATTACCCCCTCTCCCCCCACTCATGCCCTCACCCCCCTGGTGTCTGTGTCCATTGGTTAGGCTTATATGCATGCATATAAGTCCTTTGGTTGATCTCTCCCCCTTATCCCCACCCTCCCCTACCTTCCCTCTGAGCTTTGATGGTCTGATTGATGCTTCTCTGACTCTGGATCTGTTTTTGTTCATCAGTTTATGTTGTTCCTAAAAAACGTAGTTTTCTACTTTTTAAAAAAGAATGCAACCTGTTTAGGTGTTGTCAGTCTCAAAAGAAGCCATCTCTCTGTGTGGGCATAGTTTCTAGCACTGAAACTAGACATGCTCCGCGCGTCATTGCCTCACACCGCGTTCAGATCCCTGCCAGAATCCCAGCTGGAGCTGCAGGAAGGTGTTAGCTTACCGAGCAAGGGAAAAACCAACCTCCTGTGGGATATAAAGCCATACAGAGTGTACATACCAAGGGGATTCTTATGCAATGCTGAGTGATTTATGGATGTGGAAGGGAAATTTTAAAATGTATTCTATCTTTAGGGCTCCCTGTAACTGTTAGGAATGAAAAAAAGTTTAGGAGTCCAATGAGATGTTTGAAAATGTTCTCACTGCTTTTTTGTTTGTTTGTTTTGATCCTTTAATAGAGGTACTCATGGGACAGAAAACATATAAACACGGATTATAATACAAGGCATAATAATGACCAAAAATTACAATTGTGAATCACCTTTAGGCATACATTTACATATCCCTCATGATGCTAATAGTTCTCTTTCAATGATACCCAGATACTTCTGCTGAATTAACACAAAAACATCTTATATTTTACTTCCCTTGTTTTCTAGTGTACTGCCCAAATCCATGCCTTTACAAGTTTTTATTAATTCACAATTATAGGACAGTTTGATACACTGTAGGTTGATGCACTGTAGATTTGATTCACAGCCTGAGTTATTCTTCCTCACGATCCTTCAGATGAGTCTGTGTGGATAAGAAATAGAAAGGAACACAAAATAGGCTGGATACTAAACTAAAGTTAGTAAATTAAAATAAAAAAAGTCTGTATGTCTATGTGTGTCTTTCTTTAACCAATCTATGTCTCTAAAGTTGACAGCAAAATATAAGTTATTTCTTGGTTATTCACAACCTGAATTTAACAAAGGGACATTAAATTATATGAATTAAATAATTAAATGAATACTTTTAAAAAAATCAATCCATCTATCTCTAAGTGGACGTAGTCTCATAAGATAAGTTTTTCCAAATTTCAACTGGGTCAAAATGTACATTTTTGATTCTTGACCCCAATAATAGCCTTACCTATTTATTTGTTCTGTATAGCATAACTTACAAGACAGCTATGTATACCCCAGGAAAAAAATACAGGGAAGTTAAAGCAATATTGATAAACTCCTATAATTTATACTTTGATTTGTAGATGTATCTGTGTTATTGGCTGAATGTGTTTCCCTTACAATTCATATGTTGATATCCTAGCTCTCAATGTGATCATATTTGGAAGGAGGCCAATTTGGGAGGTGATTAGGTTTAGAATATACCAAAAGGGTGTGCCCTCATGATGGGATTAGTGAATCCCATCTCTTTTAAGAAGAGAGGGAGAAAAAAAATCTCATTCTCTCTCCACTGAGGAAACTGCATTCTCTCAATGCATTGAGGAAAGGCCATGTGGGGACACAGTAAGAAGGTGGTCTTCTGCAAGCCAGGAAGAGAGTCCTCATCAGACATTGACTCTGATTTTTGCCTCCCAGCCTCCAGAACTGTGAGAAATAAATGTCTGTTGTTTAAGCCACCCAATTTATGGCATTTTGTTATGGTAGCCTGAGAAGACAGACCATCTGTTAGAAATGTTTTATCCAGTTATAACTAACAGAAAACTCTATGGGAGTGGTATAGAGTAAATGCCTGACATTAAGCTTTCGAATGCAGTGTAAGCGTTCGACACTAAGTTTTTATTGCCAAGGCAACCATTTCAAAGACATCTATCTTGAATTAGTATATTGCTAGCTGTATGACATAGCTACTAGCAAAACACCAGATAAGGAGCTAGGCCACCCACACCCATAAAGTTTCCCTTTCATAAAACCCTAGCCCATTTAGATAACTGCTTGAGTGACCCGTCTTCAGTCTCCCTTGTCCTTATTTCCCCTCTTATGCTTCAAATTAGCCAATAACAAGTGACTTTGGTAAATCCCAGAGACCTCACCCTCAACCCTAATGGAGGCAGAACCTTATGTCTTCACTCCTAACCTCCCTCCACTCGGCAACTTCACCTCCGGATCTCACTGGGTGGCCCTTGGGCATGATATGTAGCCTCCAGGACTTGTGAGTAATATATCTTGTTCCTCAAAGTTTTCTGATTTTTTTTCCTGAAGTTCATCCTGTGATTTTAATAAGAACTACAAGGGCTGGCCTGGCCACCACATTGGCCCCAATAGGGGAAGTGTCTTTGGGTCTCCCTTAAGAGTAATACTGGCTTGGGCAAGTGAGTCAGGCATTCCTAGCTGAGAGCATTCACATTAATAGGCTGGGTCCGACATAACAAGTGGCTTAACATTAGAGTTTATTTGTCTTACAAAAAAATGCAGGGAGGGGCAGGCAGTCCAAGGCAGGTGTGGTGGCTGCAGGACCATCAGTGGACACTCCACCATCTTTCACATTTAAGCTTTCATTTTCATGCTTGTTGCATCATAGTCACAAGATGGCTGTAGCACTTCCATGCCTTCTCTTTATCTTCCAGGTTTGAACAAAGGAGTGAAAGATGGTTGAAGTCTGTTCTATTCTTTCTAATGAGGTCTTGCCATTTTATTTGTGAAAAGTAAACCCTCACCAGGGATTTCTATCTCATTGGCTAGAACTGTGTCACATGACCACTTGGATCTGCAAAGAAAGCTGTGTCTGTCTATAGATTCAGCGATCTTTCAAGTAGGGATGATATATCTAGAGGCCCGATGTACGAAATTCGTGCAAGAGTAGGCCTTTCTTCCCTCAGCTGCTGGCACCGGCTTCCCTCTGGCACCCAGGACCTGGGCTTTCCTCACAGCCCCAGCTTCATCCGGAAGGACATCTGGCCTAATTAGCATATTATGCTTTTATCATTATAGATTCTTTATACCCAAGGACAATCTGCATCCACCCATGCCCTTCTTCACATTAATACACTTAATATTAAATGCATTTGCCCCTTCTCCAAGAGAAACCCTCCCAAGTTCCCTCCTCTACTGCATTTCTCCGGGGTGACAAGGTGACATGTAGATCTTCCTGTTAGATCCGCATGTGGCTCTGTGGTCCTGGGAGGTTCATCACCCCACAAGGGCTACACTGACCACCAAACTCTGGATGTGCCTCAGGGATGAATATGTGAGGCATCATCAGGTGGTACCTCCCCATTTGTGTCCCTGATGTCATCTATAACTTTTGCACTGTTCGCTGCTTTGATAATAAAACTGAAATGAAAGTAACCTTGAACAGAGTCCAAGTCAGCATTCCTGCAAACATAGACCAGACTTTGTGGTCTGGCCTAACTCACTGGGCTGGTTTTACTCTGTTTGCTGCTTTGATAATAAAACCGAAGTGAAAGCAACCTTGAACAGAGTCCAAGTTCGAATTCTTGCAAACATAGACCAGACTTTGTGGTCTGGCCTAAGTCATGGGGCTGGTTTTACTGTGTCTGAATCATCAAAACAACTGGTGGATTCAGTGAAGAAAATAATCAGTTAAACCTGTTCAAGGGAACCAGGGGTTAATCCAGGCAGCATGGTCAGTGTTGTCACCTTACCTCAGCACTACTTCAGAGTTTTTGTCTTTTTGATACATAAACTCTAAAAGGAGCCACAGCAAGCAAACAGTATTTTGAATATACCTCCAACTTTCACCAGTACTTTCTTCCAGCATGAGACTTTTTTGAGAATTATTACCATCCTTTCCATTCCTCCTACAAAGCCCCCACTCCTTCCCTCAGATTCAGAAGAAAATGCAGAATTCCTTAGAAGTGCGCTGCACTCGCATTTATAGTTCATTTAAGAACAACAGTGCCCTCTGATTTACGTTCCCTCTGGGACATGTAAAAGGAAGCCCTGCTTGTAGAGCACACGTGCTTTACCACCACTGTCTCTTCCGCGGGCCTTCACAGCTTCTATTTTATTTCTGATCAATGGGGAGGTGCCTGATAAGGAATGATTCCACGTGCAAAGCTGATGGGATGAAGCTTGTTTCATTGGGAAGAGTCTCTCAGTAACCCATATTCCAATCCTGGGTCACTGGGCAGAGATAGCATATGGTTACCCATGTGCCATTCAATAAATGCAGGCGAATACTTTTAAGAAATCCAGTGAGTGTAAGTTTGGTCCTACATTTGTATATTTCTAGGCGCTGTAAGAAGAAGCGGTTGCTGGACCCTTAAAGATGGTGAGTGCAGCTTGAACTAAAGCTACAATTACTTTGGCCACTAGGGGGCAGCACGGCACAGAGTGTGTCGCAGGTAGAGACGTCTGGTTTAAGAAAGTCCTCAAAAAGCAAGCAACCAAAAAATAACTTTTACTATTACCCCATGTAAAAAGTTAAACAGGCAAAGATTGCCAATTTTTTGGCATTCATGGTAGCTACTAACGAAAAGTAGATGACTATGTTTATATATTTATCCCCCATACCAGTAATAGAAGAAGAAGAATCAGCTACTCAATAAAGCTAAGAACAAGGTATCAGAGTCAGGAAGACCATTAAAGTGTAATTTTACTTATTTGGGGTAATGGCACTTAAAAGCATTCAGAAGCAGACTGACCTAGGTTTACCTGCTAGTTCTATCATTTACTAAGCTTTGTGATGCTGGACAGGTTGTTTAATTCTCAGCTTTAATTTGCTCATCTGAGAAATGGGGATAGAGGAGTTGTGAGCTGAAATGGAACAATACATAGGAAGAGATTAACTCAGCTGGTTAGCCCTCACAGATGTAAGGTCTGAAAATGAGTGAGGTGATCCCACCGTTCATTGCTGGGAATGAACGTTGCTCTTCCAAAGCCTTTTAAATTCCAGGCTCAGACTCCTAAGGGAGATTCAGGGCCCAACAATTAATGAGTCCAGCAAGAGAAGGAGGGAGAGGTGACAATGGAAACCCTGTGGCCGATATTGGGGTTCCATCCTGCTTCAGGCAGGATGCTGTAGCTACCAGCTGGTTGGCTGTGTTCTCCAGGCTCCTTGCAGGAATGAGCAGGCAGGGAATACAACATATGGGGGTGGTGGTGCATGGAAGGAGTGACAGCAGCCGATTTCTACCCCTCTTCTCTTTGTTCTTAAAATCTGCAGGGGAAAAAGTCTGCTTAGTTTCTCTATTCATTTTTAAATCAGATTGATTGTGGGGGTTTTTTGCTGTTGAAATTGTGTGAATTCTTTATAAATTTTGGATATTAGCCTCTTATCTGATATATAGTTTGTAAATATTTTCTCCAATTCCAAAGGTTGCCTTTTTATTTTGTTCATTGTTTCTTCTGTGGTGTGGAAATTGTTAAGTTTGAAGTAGTGGTGAGGTAAGTCAGACAAAGATAAATACTGTATGATACTCCTTATATGTGGGATTAAAAAAAAAAACAACTAAAGACAAAAAAACCTGAACTTAAAAAGACAGAGAGTGGAATGACGGTTTCCAAAGGTTGGGAATATGAGATGTTGGTTAAGGGTTCCTTCTTGTAACCAGTGGACAAATAGGTGCTGGAGACCGAACACACAGTGTAGTGATTATAGAAAACAAACTATATTATAAACAGTAATCTTGCTAAGAGACTAGATCAGGGGTGGGCAAACTTTTTGACTCAAGGGCCACAATGGGTTCTTAAACTGGACCGGAGGGCCGGAACAAAAGCATGGATGGAGTGTTTGTGTGAACTAATATAAATTCAAAGTAAACATCATTACATAAAAGGGTACGGTCTTTTTTTTCAATAGTTTTATTCATTTCAAACGGGCCGGATCCGGCCCGCGGGCCGTAGTTTGCCCACGGCTGGACTAGATCTTAATTGTTCTCACCACTAGAAGAAATGACATAGGAGGTGTTTTCTCTCATCACAGTGGTAGCCATGTTGCAACATAAATGTATCAGATCAATAAGTTGTGCACCTTAGATTTACACAATGTTATATGTCAATTATTTCACAATTTTTTTAAAAAAATAAGTACACTTGGTATACAATCTTATGCTGGTTTCAGGTGTACAATATAGTGATTCAACATTTATATACTTACAATAGGCCCACCACACTAAGTCTAGCATCATCTGCAATCATCTGTCACCATGCAAACGTATCACAAGATAATTTTATATGAGTTAGTTGAGCAGGACTGCCCAGATGGAGGAAACCCCGCCTCCTGTTTTTATTCTTATTACCCTCAGGACTCTTCTTCCTAGTTCCTTTCTCTATTGCTTCTTTTAGTTCTCCTTTAAGCTGATCAAATTCTTCTTTCTGCCAACAAGCATCTCTTATTTATCCATCCAACACATTTTTATTGAGGGCATGCTGTGTGCTATATATTGGGAATACAGTGTTGAATGGATGTTAGAGTCCTGTACTAATGAAACATACACTCTAGTGGCTAAAAGAGACAATGAGCAAGCAAACAAACAAATGAGATAATATCTGATAGTGGATAAGTTGCAAGTAAAGGTGAAACTTGAGGTATATTAGATGGGGCGGTTAGGGAAGGCTTTATTGAGGAGGCAGCACTACAGCTGAGGCCTGAATGATGACACACGTCTCCCTTGTGCAGGTCACCGAATTCTAGGCAGAACCATCACACTTTGGAAGGCAGAACCAAGGCCTATGAGGGGGAGGGGGGAATGGCAAGAGATGACATCAGAGATTGCTCATTGTGTCTGGCTTTAGAGGCCAGGATAAAGAATTTGGCTTTGCTTCTAAAGCAAAGCAGGAGTGCTTTTCATGCTGTAAGAGGGTTTCCCCTCTTTCAATGTCATAGGTAATAGCTTATGTTTTCTTCTGTTTTGCGGTTTGGGCTTCTACTCTGGGGGCCCTATGGATAAGCTACCCCTTTCTCTCCTTGCTGTGGGAGAGCCTTGGGGAAGGCAGGACTCTGAATGGGTGGGGCCCACACTCTGCAGTTGACCATTTGGGCCAGGTGCTCTCTGATGTCAGCTGGGCCAGGGCCAGAGCCCCAGGACACAACTCTTTCTGATTGTGGTGACCACCTGGGATCCCGCTCTGAGCACCAGGAAACATAAGAAAGCAAAGACCTTTTGTAAAAATAAAGCAAAGCCACATGCCTTTTTTGTTGCCAGTAATATTTATTTCACAAACAATTAAATTAAGTACTTTTTATTAGTTGAACAGCCCTGATAGCTAGCATAGGGGCTGTGAGAGGGGAATGGGGGGAGACAGCGCAGTTTCCTGGCATCTGGAGCCACACTGAATGACTCGCTCAACTCTCAAGTGGGTGCATTTTTCTTTTATAAGGTGCAGTAGGTCACTTTTCCCTCATTAATAACCTATTATGTGATCTGGAAGGGGGAGGCTTTCCAGGACCTCTGTCAATAAACTCAGCCCACAGTCACTTTGGTCACCCCCCTCGGTGTCCCCCAACATGGTGCCAGTAACTGTAGTTCAGAATCAAGGCAGGGGATGCCAGTTATTGGTGACTAGGCCAAAACATTCTACCATTTTAGAAGGAATAGAATTCTTCTAGCCAAGTGTCTTATCTTGCTACAGACTAGATTTGTCCTTTACTTTATTCATTTAACTCATATTCCTTAAGCTCTGACTATATGATAGGTGATGAATGGAAATAATAGGAATGTACCCATACACATTGTCTGTCCTTTTGAAGCTTCCAGTCTATATAGAACTGGAATTTCAAATCTCACCAGGGTTTAGGAGCTCAGACAAATGGATGTGTGTGGTTGAGTGCTGTTGTAAGCAAAGTGGTAACTGACCTTGGGCCCCATTGTCAGGTAGACAACAGGGAGTAGTGGGGTCTGTGGCAAACTGCAGAGTACTTAACCAATATAAAGTAGTAGATGTTACTCACTCTAGCATGCAATTGTTATGTACTGAGGACCCAATGTTGCTGAGATCCTTAACCTGAGAAAGAAGTAGGAAATCTATATTGTTACACAAAATATCCTGTTTTCTAAAATGTAGGCAGAAATTTAAATTTTTGTGAGGAACAAATACAACAATAATTTTAATTAGTTGTTTGTATTTAAAAATAGTAATCAGCCCTGGCTGGTGTGGCTCAGTGGGTTGGAGCATCATCCTGTGCACCAAAAGTTTGCAGGTTCAATTCCCAGTCAGGGCATATCTAGGTTGCAGGTTCAATCCCTAGTTGGAATATGTGCTGGAGGCAACCAGGCAATTTATCTCTCTTACATCTCTCTCTCTCTTTCCCTTTCTCCCTCTCTAAATAGCAATAAAAATTAGTAATTAGTAAAATGAGAAAATAATATAGATTTACTATCTATGTTCACATAGATAATTCAGATTTTTTTTCAGGACCAAACCATATATATATATATATATATATATATATATATATATATATACACACACATTTTTATATATCTCTGCACCTGTCCATATATCTATATATCAATGTCTATGCATATATAGTACATTTGACAATTGAGCTTCTAGTTTGCATCCTCTGATTTAGAGGAATAGATTTAATATCATAGTCTCCTTCCATGAAAACACACTCAAATTAATCTTTGACTTACTAAGTGCCTCTATGAACTTGAAGGGGGAGATTGTGACGAAGCAAGGGAAGAACAGATAACAGACACATTCATTAAAAAGCACATGGAGAGTATCTCCAGTGTGAAAATGCCATAAGGAGAAACAAAATCCCATCTACTTCAGTGTCATTATGTCTAAGGGAGCATCACAAATATAAATCTCAATACCGCCCTTCAATAGAAATGGCCTAGAAAGAAGACCAGCTCCTGTGGGGGAGGAAAATGATATGCATTTAGTAAACTGGATGGATTAATAAATCACAAAAATGTAGCCCAAATAATTGGGACCTCCCCCAGGCCACCTCCTGAGTGAATACTGATTAGATGATTGTTTTCACTCTCGTTCAGAGCATCATCATCAGACCTCAATAGCTGCCTTGCCATTTCATTGCCTACCAAAGGGATGAATATGGAGCTGAGCATCTGAAGGGTCCTCTGAGCAGCACTGGGGCTAGCTTCAGTATGAGGTGGAGCTTGTGAAAGAACATGAGGAAGTACAAAGCCAGCGCATACGTACGTTATCACTAGTAATTTCCAGCATAGCCCTTTCCAAACAACAATCCCTAACACCACCTAGAAGAGCAAAGCCAGCTGAAACAGCCCAGATGTTCACCCCGCTTGTAAAATAAAATCCCACACAACAAACTGGGAGGGATGACTTCAAAGTAGTGTACAAAGCCGGGGTCTTAATGGAATCAGAAGCATCCCTAAAACTTTCGTGCATCTGCCATTGTACCGTGGCATGGCTCCTCTGGATTTGGCTAGTTTATATCTGGAAAGCACGCCTCAGGATAAAATGTCACAAATGCTCCAGAAGTTAATTCTTCCATTGATAAGAAGTTGTTTTCTTTAGAAAAAGAAGAAATAGTACAGGTTTCTCAGTTAGGAAGTTTCTTCACCTCCAGGAAAGGCAAGGCGTTTCCAAATAAAATCTAACACAACAAAACAGACAGAAAAATCATAAAGACCAGCTGAAAATTCTTGTATGTCAAACTCCTTGTTTTGATTTGTTTTGATTGAGCCAGAGCACAGATGTGATATCTGATATGTTGTGGATATGTCCTCTTATCTTCATGGATCTCTTACCATTTCCATACACACCAGCCCAATTTACAATGACCAGTACCTGCTCTTGGGTTGCTAGAACCCACTTTACCTATTGAAATGCCTGGTAATTAATAGGGGCATCCTTACAAATTACTTTAGAGCAGTGGTTCTCAACCTTGGCTGCACATTAGAATCACCAGGGAATCTTTTTAAAATCCTGATTTCTGGGCCTCATCCTCCAGAAATCCTGTTCTTTGTTTAGGGGGTGGGGCCACAACATTAGTAACAAAGAAACAGAATTTCTGGAGGATGAGGCCCAGAAATCAGGATTTTAAAAAGATTCGCCAGTGATTCTAATGTGCAGCCAAGGTTGAGAACCACTGCTTTAGAGGGTGAAAATATATCCCTCTTCCCTTATCCCTTGGCAGCATAATTCTGATGTGTATGTATTTATGCCTTTTCCCAGAGCCTCTCAGATGTATTAAGCTCTGGTTGCCCACTGAGGTAGCTGACTTAATTATATGCACCTATTGCCCACTTTACTTTGTCTGTCTCATCTATCCCTGAACCTCCCTAATAAATTGTGGGTACACAGTCTACATCTCAGGGTCTGTTTCTTAGAAGAACCCAACTGATACATATTTCTACTCAAATAATTTTCCTCTCCTTAACATTTATGCAAAGAAAGCACATCTCACAAGTGAGGGTAACTGCAGGTAAAAATCAGCTGAAATCCCCTGCTGCCTCTGCAGGGGCATTCTGGGTGCATATCCATGAGACTTTAGGAGCATCAGCTCTCCCCTTACTCGTCCCTGCACCTTCTCTTGGGCTCTGCTCTATTTTCAGTGTGGGAGGAATTCAAATTTAGAACAAAACACTTAATACTGTTCCTTCCCATCAAATGCAGTGTGGTGGTTGTGGATATCACAAAATTATCATGGCCAAAGAAATATAGGGGAGGTAGAACTCTGATGTTAAAACAGGAGGCTTCAAGATGATATATAATCCAGTCAAATCGGAGGTGTAGGTAAGTGTGTCACTCAGATCCTCCCACAACCACTCAAAATTACAGCTAACGGACAGAACAATCATCATTCAGAACTGCCTGAATTCTGGCCGAATGGAAGTCCTACAGCTAGGGATTTAAAGAAAAAGCCACATCGCCTGGCCAGTGTTGCTCAGTAGTTAAGCATCGACCCATAAACCAAGAGGTCACCGGTTCAATTCCCAGTCAGGGTACATGCCCGGGTTGTGGGCTTGATCCTCAGTAGGGGCGTGCAGGAGGCACTAAAGTTTCTATCTCTCTAAAATTAATAAAAATATTTTTTTTAAAGTAGAAGCTACATCAAGACTGGTAGGAGGGATTGAGACACAGAAGAGCTGGTCTCCATCCATGTGTGGCAGAAGCCACTGTTTCTTTTCTGAGCCCTCTTTGACCAGAGCCAGCTGACAGGTGCCATAACTGAGTCTCCATCAACCTGGCTAACATGGTTTTCCCCACCCTTGTGATTTCCTGAGACCCCTCACACAATTTGAGGGACAACCAAAGCTTTTTCCAGAGGCTTTTCCATAGGAACAGTCTGTCTTGGCTCATGTTCGAGATTTCTCTAAAATCTCTCAAACAAATAGCATCTGGCCTTGGCATGTCCCAAAACTCTCACTAAGTGACCTCAGGCCCAGAACTAGTGGCAACCAGTCTTGGTTCTTAGCTTGGTATCTCCTGAACATCTCCAGGCCTAGCACAAGGAGCAACCATCTGCAAATTTCTTTGTGGCTCATGCAGAGTGGCTCTGGGCAGAACACAGGTGGCGACTGACCTTGGCCTGAACCCTCTCTGGAGGCAGTGAAGCCAGTGCATCCAGTGGACAGCTTTATTATCACATTTAAGCACCACCAATCACCTCCATAAGTGATACACTCAGGGGTGGCCTCAGCGAATACCAGAGACCCACTGAAGTAAGTCCTGCTCCATGGGGTGGGCCCCTGCACAGCTGATCTTCCACAGTGGTTGCAGCCAGTCCTTGTTACTGATTGGCCTGGGGGAAAATCCCTCCCATTCATGTGCCAAAAGCATTCAAGGCTCAACTACAATAGGAAGGTGTACACAGTTCACACAGGAGTGGAAGTGAGGGGGTTGCACCTGGCCTGCCCAGCTTTGGTGCACAGGGAGGCTGTACCACTGGACCCTATAGGCCACTCTACCAAGCCTGGGAGACACAGCAGTTCTACCTACTTATAGTGGTCGGCAAACTCATTAGTCAACAGAGCCAAATATCAATAGTACAACGATTGAAATTTCTTTTGAGAGCCAAATTTTTTAAACTTAAACTATATAGGTAGGTACATTGTTATTAACTTAATTAGGGTACTCCTAAGGCTTAGGAAGAGCCACACTCAAGGGGTCAAAGTGCCGCATGTGGCTCGAGAGCTACAGTTTGCTGACCACTGACTTGGTACATAGAAACAAACACAGGGAGGCTGCCAAAATGAGGCAACAAAGAAACATGTCTCAAATAAGAGAACAGAACAAAACTCCAGAAAAAAAACTAAGCCAAATAGAGACAAGCAACCTACTAGATGCAGAGTTAAAAACACTGGTTATAAAGATGCTTCGTGAACTTAGGAGAAGAATAGAGGAACTTTAACAAAGAGATAGAAAACATAAAAATCGCACTAGAAAACATAAAAAAGAACCAGTCAGAAATTAATACATTATTTGAAATGAAGAATACCTTATAGAGAAACAACAGTGGAGTAGATGAAGCCAGTCAGAGAGTTGGAAGATAAGGAAGCAGACACCCAATCAGAACAGCAAAAAGAAAAAAGAAAAGAAAAAAAGATGAGAATAGTATAAGGAGCCTCTTGGTCTACTTAAGTGTACCAACATTTGCATTATGGGGGCACCAGAAGGAGAAGAGAGAGAACAAAGAATTGAAAACCTATGTGAAAAAAAATTATGACAGAAAACTTTCCTGACCTGGTGAAGAAATAGACATCCAAGTCCAGGAAGTGCAGAGAGTCCCAAACAAGATGAACCCAAAGAGGCCCACACCAAGACACCTTATAATTAAAATAAAAAAGGTTAAAAACAAAGAGAATCTTAAAAGCAGCAAGAGAATAGCAGTTAGTTACCTTAAAGGGAGCTCCTGTAAGACTGTCAGCTTATGTACCAGCAGAAATTTTGCAGGCCAGAAAGGAGTGGCAAAAATTATTCAAAGTGATGAAATGCAAGAACACACAACCAAGATTGCTCTACCCAGCAAGGCTATCATTTACAACTAGAGGCCCGGTGCACAAAAATTTGTGCACTCGGGGGGGAGGGGGGGTCCCTCAGCCCGGCCTGTGCCCTCTCGCAGTCTGGGACCCCTCGGGAGATAACGACCTGCTGGCTTAGGCCTGCTCCCGGGTGGCAGAGGGCAGGCCCAATCCCTAGGTGCAGCCCCTGGTCGGGCTCAGAGCAGGGCCGATTGGGGAGTTGGGGCGCAGCCCCGTCATGCACAGAGCAGGACAGATTGGGAGGTTGTGATGCCACCCTCAGTCATGCTCAGGGTAGGGCCAATTGGGGGGTTGGGGCACCGCCCTCTATCACCCACACAGCAGGGCCGATCAGGGGGTTGGGGTGCCGCCACTCACACTCAGGGCAGGGCCGATGGGGAGGTTATGGCTCTACCCCATCACACACAGAGCAGGGCCTGTGGGGGGGGGTGGGGAGCTCCCCCCTATCAGGCACAGAGCAGGGCTGCTCAGGGGGTTGGGGCCCCGCCCCCTGTCACACACAGAGCCGCAGGGCGATAAGGGGGTTTGGGTGCTGCCCCCTGTCACACTGATCCCGGTGCCGGGAGGCATATTACCCTTTTACTATATAGGGTAGAGGCCTGGTGCATGGGTGGGGCTGGCTGGTTTGCCCTGAAGGGTGTCCTGGATCAGGGTGGGGGTCCCCACTGGGGTGCCTGGCCAGTCTGAGTGAGGGGCTGAGGGCTGTTTTCAGGCTGGGAGTGACTGAAGTTCCCAACCGCTCCTTTTTTTCTTTTTTTTTTTTCTTTTTTTATTCTGGGCCAGCTTTACCTTGAGGCTTGGCTCCAGCTCTTAGGCCTCCACGCTGAAAGTAGGTTTCTGGCCTTTGCTTACAATGTTGCGAATCTGCTGGCTGAAGTCCAGCAGTATTTGTTACAATGTTTCTTAAACTGCCCGCTCAGAGGCCTGCAGCCGCAGGCGGGGAATGTTGGTTTCCTCCAACGATCCTCCGTCACTGAGGCAAGCAAGCCTCATGTTAGTTTCAAGCTGCCTGGCTGCCGGCCGCCATCTTGGCTGACAGTTAATTTGCATATCTCGCTGATTAGCCAATGAAAAGGGTAGCGGTCATATGCCAATTACCATGTTTCTCTTTTATTAGTGTAGATTGCAGGACATATAAAGAACTTCTCAGATAAGAAAAAGCTAAAGGAGTTCATTCCCACCAAATCAATATTACAAGAAATGTTAAAGGGTCTTCTTTAAGAAGAAAAAGGAAAATAAAGATTAAAAATATGAATAATAAAATGGCAATAAATGCAGGAGTGGGCAAAAGTAGGTTTATAGTTGTGACATGAAACAGTTTATCCTTGTATTATTTATTAATTAATGTATTATTTATTTATTTATATTACAACTGTAGGCCTACTTTTGCCCAGCCCTGTAAATATCTATCCATAATTGAATCTGGAAAACAAATAAAGGAATAGCAGAACAGAAATAAACTCATAGATACAGAGAACACTTTGACAGTTGCCAGATGGGAGGGTGGTTCAGAGGATGGGTAAAAAGATAAAGGGATTACAGAATAGTCATAGGGATGTAAATTACAGCATAGGGAATACAGTCAATAATATTGAAATAACTATATATGGTGTCAGATGGGTACTAGATTTGTCAGGATGATCACTTAATAAGTTACATAATGTCTAATCACTGGGTTGTATACCTTAAACTAATAGAATATTGTATGTCAACTGTAATTGAAAAATAAAAAAATATTTCAGGTAAAAAAATGTTATATAAATCAAATTTTGGTCTGCTTAAGGAAAATTTGGGGTGTTTATTAAAACTAGATTCCCAATCTCAAGCCTCAAAAATATTGATTCAGTCCTGGCCGGTGTTGCTAAGTGGTTAGAGCATCAGCCCACACACTGAAAAGTCTCAGGGTTCTATTCTAGGTCAAGGGCACATACCTGGGTTGCAGGGTCAATCCCCAGCCCCATTTAGGGCACATGTGAGAGGCAACCAATTGATGTGTTTCTTTCATATCAATATTTCTCTCTCTCTCTCTCCTTCCCTTCCTGTCTCTAAAAATCAATGAGAAAAAATACCCTCAGGTGAGGATTAACACCAACAAAATATTGATTCAGTGTGTCTGGGGTAAAATATAAGTATTTGCACTTTTAGTAAGTGTTGTAGCTTTAAAACATGGACCCACATTCTTTGTCACTCCTGGCATTGCGAGTTGAGTTCTGTGCCCCCTCTCCCTGATTGTGCATAGTTACGGCTTGACCAACAGAATATAGTGGAAGGGATGCTATGCAGGTTTCCTAGGCCCAGGACTTAGGAAACCAGTAGTTTTTACATCCTGTCTCTTGGGATTCTTATTTTTGGAATCAAGCCATTGTTCCATAAGGAAACCAAGCAGCTGTATGGTGAGGCCCTTTATAAGTCTTCTAGCCAACAACCGCAGCTGAAAGCCCAGTTGACACCCGGACAGAATCCTAACATTTGAGTAAGCCAGTCTTCTAAAGACTCTAGTCCCTGAATGTGGGTCACCTTTGAACAACACCTACTATCATTTCTTAGAGCAGAATCAACCCATGCCTGGCATGTCCTGCCCAAATTCATGAATGATTGTTGTTTTTTAAGCCACTACATTTTGGATTGGTTTGGTAAACAGCAATACCTTGAACAACAGATTCTCCAGGTGACGCTTAAGTATATGCCTCACATACTTCGACAAACACTCCTTCTGATAATCAGGTGTGTCAGAAGATTATGCAAAAGTAGATGGGGGAAAAACTATGAAAGAAAATAAGGTGGTCAGTAGTTAACACACAGGAAAAATATTTTTATATAAGGCATTCATTGATAATATGGAAAGCCTGCATTTCAGTCTGCATATTCAGATATATAGGAGAAATAACTTCCAAAATTTTTTGATAACACCACTTAATTCATCCCTGTCCTCAATCCATCACTTTACAATGCTGAGGCAGCGAGGGCTTTTGAGCTTGGCCATCCTGTATTTACTCTTTGGCATCCACTGACACTTCTTCTTGGTCCCACGTTTGACAACACATCACTATTTAAGGTTTGTAATGAGAGAGTAAATAAGTAAAGTGGGCCAGTTTTAAGACAACTTTGCTGTAGCTCATTGTAGTCAGGAGGGAATATGGGCTGGGATGCCAGATACCCCGATATTTCAAGAGAATCGTGAAGTGATCATTGTTATGTAGAATCTCCTGATGTTAACTGTGTGTAACAAAGACAAGATTTTATAGTGTATTGAAAAGGTCAAACAAAGCATACCTGTGGGCCAGCCTTACAGCCTGCCAGTTTGTATGTTCTGACTTAGTTAATTTTATGTGTGAGGGCTGTTAGGGAACGCAAAGGGCAAAGCAGAGCAAAGAATAAAAAGAAATGTTGGACCCTAGCCAGTGGATAGAGTGTCAGCCTATGGACTGAAGGATCCTGGGTTCGATTCTGGTCAAGGGCACATACCTCCATTGCAAGCTCGATCCCTGGCCTAGGTGGGGAGTGTGAGGGAGGCAACCAATCGATGTGTCTCTCTCACATCAATGTGTCTCTCCCCCTCCATTCCACTCTTTCTAAAAACAAATGGAAAAATATCCTTGGGTGAGGATTAACAACAACAAGAAAAACTTTTTTTTTTTAAAGAAAGAAATATTAGGAGAAAACTAAGATGGCGGCATAGGGAAACACCGAAATTGCTGCCTCCTACAACAACTTCAAAACACAATAAAAAGACAAAACGGACATCATCCAAAACTTACAGAAAGGCTGGCGGAGTGGAAATTCTACAACTAGAAGGAAAGAGAAAAGCACATTGAGGGTCAGGATCTGTGGAAGTAAAGTGCAAAGGTACGGAGGCTCGAGAGTGCGTGGAAAGGGGCTGGTACCTGAGGATGCGGCTGTCTTTTTGAATCGGGAAGGAGTCACAAGCTCCCAACTGCTCTGAACTCTGGTTCCGGGAAGTCTCTGGGGACCCAGGACTCATACAGGGAGAAACTGGACTGTCTGGCAGCGGGCAGAACTCGGAACTCGAGGGCGGCTTTCCCTCAGAGGTGCTTGCAGCAATTAAATTATCAGGACACTGAGACGTGCGCGCGGGGTCCCTTAGGGCAGGGCTGAGAATCCGCCATAGTTCCTTGCTCCGCCCTTTGATTCCCTGAGACCCCGCCCCACCCAGGCTGCTGCAGAGGCTTTTGCATATGAATGCCCTGGCCCTTTGCAACCTGAAAATTACCTAACAAACTGCAGCTGGGCCACAGACCCAGAACTTCCAAGAGAAGGCCCAAGGCCCCACAGCAGCTTGCATTGCTTCACAGCTGGGCCTCATCAGGGCACCTCCAAACTCCAAAATAAGGAAGGGGAATCTGCAGTTCTCTTCATAGCTCTTGCTGGGTAACATCCAAGAGCCAGTGTACCCAGTGGTCAGAGGGGGACCATCCAGATTACAACTCCTCAGATCCATAAGGGACACACTCAGGGCGCAGACTCAGTGAGCACCAAAGCCCCACTGAAGCAAGTCTTGCCCCAGAAGGGTGTCTTCAGCACAGAAGTTCTCCCACTGCAGACACAGCCGATTCTCACTGCCAATTGGCCTGGAGGTCAATTCCGCCCAGTGATCCTACAACAATCAAGGCATAACTACAATAAGACTGTACACAAAGCCCACAAGGGGGTGCACCAAGAGTGTCCACCTCAGGTAATGGGGAGGCTGAGCCACTGGGCCCTACAGGACACCTAGCACACAAAACCACTCTACCAACACAGGGAAGCATAAAAAATGTGGAGACAAAGAAACAGGTCACAAATGATAGAAATGGAGGAAAGCAAACGACTGGATATAGAGTTCAAAACCACGTTTATAAGGTTTTTCAAGAATTTTATGGAAACCGATGATAAATTTAGTGAGACCCTCAAGAAATCTAGTGAGACCCTCGAGGATATGAAAAAGGACCAACTAGAAATTAAGCATACACTGACTGAAATAAAGAATATTATACAGACTCCCAACAGCAGACCAGAGGAGCGCAAGAATCAAGTCAAAGATTTGAAATACAAAGAAACAAAGAATACCCAACCGAAAAAGAAAAAAGAAAAAAGATTCCAAAAATATGAAGATAGTGTAAGGAGCCTCTGGGACAACTTCAAGCATACCAACATCAGAATTATAGGGGTACCAGAAGAAGAGAGAGGGCAAGATATTGAAAACCTATTTGAAGAAATAATGACAGAAAACTTCCCCTACCTGGTGAAAGAAATAGACTTACAAATCCAGGAAGCACAGAGAACCCCAAACAAAAGGAACCCAAAGAGGTCCACACCAAGACACATCATAATTAAAATGCCAAGAGCAAAAGACAAAGAGAGAATCTTAAAAGCAGCAAGAGAAAGAAAGTCAGTTACCTACAAGGGAGTACCCATACGACTGTCAGCTGATTTCTCAACAGAAACCATGCAGGCCAGAAGAGAGTGGCAAGAAATATTCAAAGTGATGAATAGCAAGAACCTACAACCAAGATTACTTTATCCAGCAAAGCTATCATTCAGAATAGAAGGTCAGATAAAGAGCTTCACAGATAAGAAAAAACTTAAGGAGTTCATTAACACCAAACCAGCATTATATGAAATACTGAAAGGTATTCTTTAAGAAGAGGAAGAAGAAAAAGGAACTCTTACCATTTGCCACAGCATGGATGGAACTGGAGAGCAGATAAATACCACATGATCTCACTCATTTGTGGAATATAATGAACAACATAAACTGATGAACAAGGACTGATCCAGAGACGGAGAGGCATTGATTGGACTGTCGGGCCTTGGAGGGAAGGTAGGGGAGGGTGGGGGTAAGGGGGAAAGATCTACCAAAGGACTTATATGCAAGCATATAGGCCTAACCAATGGACACAGACAATGGGGGGGGGGGAGGGTATGAGCGGGGGGGGGGGGGGTTATTGGGTAACGTGGGGATAAGGACACATATGTAATATCTTAATCAATAAAAAAATATATTTTTTAAAAAAAGAAATATTAGAACCAAAAGCTTCCAGTTTTTCAAAAAACATTATCCCAGTAAAGAAAAAGGAATAAGGAACAATATAAAGCTTGAAGAAAAAGAGATTTCAGTCTAGTTTCAAGCGAGGGAAGTTTTTTCCCAATGTGTAAGGCAATCAGCTGTGCAATGAACAGGGTCCTGTCCTGAGTTGAGAGCCCAGAGCCCAGGCTTAGAGTACCCCATCTGAAGAGGAGAGGGGAGTGGAAAGAGTGCACTAGGAGAGGGCAGTGAAGCTCAGATAACTCACTTTACAGATGTAAGCAAGCAGGCTTCTGATGGCCATTTTGAAAGTTAGGTTCACCCTCAGACTCAAAAGCAGAAACAAATGAACTTGGAAATCAGCTCTTTACTTTGAATACGACTCCATTCCAAGAGTAATCCTGAGCCCTCTCACTCAGACATAATCACAGCTATCTAAGAGCTTAGCTCTTAAAATGTTAATTAAAACAAGGTATTAAACCTTGTAAGAGTACAAAAAATGAACAAGACAAAGAGGAATGCAAAGGTTTGCTGGGTGAATAAAGGTAACAGGGATCCAATGAGGAAGAAGAGTTCAATGTAGATGTCCTGTGTACAGTCGGACCCTTAAACCAATGCTGTCCCTTTATTGGGAAAGGCCCAAAAGTAAGATCATATACAAATTAGAAGATAGACCAGAGAATTGGTCTAAAGTTCTTCAGAATATGAGTTCTACCTTTCCTTTTGAAAGGCACAGATGAGGGCATTTGGGAATGTATAAAAGTGAAGGAGTATTTATGGTTAGGACTCTTATTAACAGTGAAAAAACAAAAAACAACTATAATTGATTTGAAGCAAGAAAGGAAACATTTGCTTGTAGAACTGACTAGTCCGGAGATAGGATGGGTGTAGCTCTCTCCACAATCTCTAATGATGCTATCAGGACTCAGTTACTTTCCTCTCTTGGCCCTGGCTAAACACCAGTCTAGAAGGTTCAGGTAAATATCTAAGACCCAGGTTCAAATCCAGTGAAAAGAGAGATCTCATTCTTGTGATTCAAGCCCAAGTTCCAAGATTATCTCGGGTTGCAACAACCTGAATCACATGCCAGCTCTTGAGTCAACCATGTGACCAAGGGAAGATAAGAGCTCTGACTGGGGGGACCAGGGCAGATCTCACAAGCCAACATCAAGGTTTTTCTGTGTTTTTCTTTTTTATTTGATTATTGTTGTTTTTTGTCGCCCCCCCCCCCCCCCTCACCCCCCATCCTTTTTCTCTCTGTGTTTCATTTGGGGTCCTTTGCAGTGATTTTTTTGTCAATGAATATTATCGCCTCTTATGTCCCACCTGCTGCTAAACTAAGCTGCTGAGTTCTTACATTAATATATCACATTTTTCAGTTTTAAGATGTCTATTGGATTCTTTTTTCTTTTTTATGGATTCACCCAAATCCATGTACAAGGATATTTAAAGAAGAATTATTTGTAGTAGCTAAAACAGGAACCAAAATAATTTCTTTCAAAAATGAATGGATAAATAGCATTATATTCATAGAATGTGATACCAGATAGTAATGAAATGAATGAACTCCAACTATATCCAACATCATGAATGAAAGTTGAAAACATAAAATTAAGACAAAGAAATCCAATAAAAAATAATGTGTGAACATCTCTATATAAAATTCAAAACAGACTAAACTATAACAGGCATATATATGTAGGTAGGAAATTATAAATAAAAGCAAGGAAATAATTACTAACAAAGGCAGTGTATATGCTTTGGATGGTTGCATTATATTTTGCAAAAAAAGAAAGTATAAGAAAAAGGAATGGGTAACCAAGGGTGTTGACAAACCCATGAGGACATAAGCAGTTTCCTTTGCCTTTGACCTCTATAGTCATTTTCTCATTTAAATACCATTACAAACTTTTCACAGTGATAGTTTAAACATTTGTCCTGGAAAAGTGCTAAATAACATTATCTCCAAAGTCCTCTTAGTTTATGTTATCTAGTCAGGTAGAAAAGAAGTCAGTGTGCTCTCTAGAAAGAGTTATATCACCTGTCTCTACCATCAATATGATAGGTGGTACCTTCTATGGGCAAATGTGATGTAAACCCTAGTTCATGGAAGGTGGGAATAAGAGACACCAGATTGAACCCTGGGAGTTAAAATATAAAATCATGTAATGAATTAAAGCAGAGATTTGCAAATTCCGACTAAATAATAGGTAATAGCTGCTCATTACTTACTAAAGCTAATGTGCTAAAAGCATTATGAGCATAATACAACCACCTTGAAAATTAAATGGAATTATTTTCTGAATATTGCAATGGAGGAATGATGTTTAGGGCATTTTCAATAAGGTCCTCAAGGCTATGGGGCCAAGAAGTGGCAAAAATTAGTTTCAAAATGAGATCATCTGGCCCCCGAGCTCCTGTTCTGCACTCCCACATTGTAATCTCTCTGCTAAAGGGGTGCAATGGGAAGTCCTGAGCAAGACTGGAGGGCTCCATCTTACCTGATGTTATTTAGCAACAAAAGTGTGAAAAATCTGAGTGATTTTGGAGGGCCAATTCAGGCACTCTGCAGGGAGAGGAAGTCCTGCCAATATATTTTAGTTTTCATGGTCCCTTTGGTTTAAGGCTAATTCTATATTGGAGCTGGATGTATCCATCTTCCTTAGCCTCACAACAGTAAACATTTTAATTATGCAAATCATCTCATCTTCTGAATTCTTGGTTAGCAATCAGCTTTCTGATTGTAATTTGACTCTCCAAAAAGAATTTGGAGTCTGTGCCAATTTGAGTATTCTGGTGTGTGTGATAGCTTTATTTCTCATTGTCTACCAACTTTTTTTACTTACCTTCTATGAGCATATTAGTTTACTTTATCTGGCGGGTAATTGTCACACTACAATGCAGAATATGTCATAAAGCCATTAAATTTCAGTGAAGTGATATGGTAAAGAGGATCATAGGGGTGTGATGGAATGAAATGTGCCCCTCCCACCTTCAATTCATATGTTGAGGCCTTAACCTCCAATGTGATGGTATTTGGAGATGGGATTTTGGGGAAGTGAATAGGCTTAGATGAGGTCATGAAGATGAAGGTCTTATGGTGGCATTAGTATCTGTATAGGAAGAGAGACCAGAGAGCTACCTCACTATCTCTCTCTCTCTTTCCCATTTACTCCACACCTTACACAAAGAGGTCATGGAACACAGAGCAAGATGACAGTCATCTATAAGCCAGAAAGTGTTCTCACCAGAACCAGACATGCTGGCACCCTGACCATGGACTTGTTACACTCTGGACCAGGGGTCCTCAAACTTTTTAAACAGGGGCCCAGTTCACTGTCCCTCAGACCGTTGGAGGGCCGGACTATAGTTTAAAAAAAAACTAGGAACAAATTCCTATGCACACTGCACATATCTTATTTTGAAGTAAAAAAACAAAATGGGAACAAATACAATATTTGTATTTGCATGTGGCCCGTGGACCATAGTTTGAGGACCCCTGCTCTGGACTGTAAGAAAAGAAAAATTAGTTTTTTAAACCACATAGTCTATGGGATTTGGTTATGGCAACGTAAGAAGATTAATACAAAGGGTGAATGGAAAATAGGGGGGCAACCCTTCTTTGAGTGACTTAAAGAGGGTATGGTGGGGTAAGACAGGCTTAAGAATCCTGAAAAAAAAAATGAAAAACCCAGAAAGCATCATCTTAAGGAGAAGAAATATGAAGAACTACCTTTGCTTTCTTTAAGACTGTGTATTCTGTACCAGGTCATTTGTCTTAGATCGTTCCTTTTTTTCTGCATCTGTTTTATTCAGTAAAAGAGCTGCAATCATGTGATCAACACTTAGAATACTTTTAGAAAGTAAAAAAGTTTAACTCACAAAAAAATGTTTCATTACAGTGTAATCCTTTTGCAGATCATTCTTTCCTTTCTGGAAAAGAATCAGGTTATAAAACCTTGGACATCCAGTTAGCAGGACTTTTAAATGGTGTTTGATTTTTTAAAAGCTTAAGCATCTGACCATGATTTTTCCAAGTCAAACAGCAGTTTAAAAACTAAGATACTTTGAAGTCAGAGGCTTGTAATGCTGTGGGCTTCTTTCTCTCTCGAAATAGCAGGTGAGGTCAGATGAGAAAATTTGTACAGATACTGTTTGTGTTTCTCTACAGAGAAGACCATTTCTTAAGAGTCTGTCCTATAAACCTTAGTTAGGTTCTGTAATACACTGAGCCACTTTGAAATGCATAAAAAATTTCAGTGTGCTGAGGAAGAGCTATTTAACCACACTGTTATTACTTTTAAACATGAAAGTATCACTTTCTCTTTACTTTTCAAATAAGGAACAGAAAGGAATAGCTTTGGAAGCCCACGTAGCAGACATGACCGATCCTGATTTTAAACTCACAATGAGAGAAGCCTCTTTAAGGAATGCAAAGGTCTCAAAAATAAGAGCTAACCTTTATATTGTACCTACAACATGCCAGTTACAATCCTAGTTATCCTGCATTATTTTTCACCATTTCAGGACGCCAGCAATGGAAATAAGTAATAGAGGGGGGAAAGGAGGTTCAGAGTCGTTAAGGACCAGGACAAAGACACATTACTAATGAGAGACTGGGTCAGAACTCTCCAACTCTCTGACTCTGAAATTCCCATTCTTCCCATTTTTTCATGCCTTGTGACATCCGTAATGATACCCACATTTCTGAAAAGATCAGCTAAATCCATTCATAATTAATTTTCCATTCTAGAATAATAGAAAACTTTCAATAAGAATAAAAAGGAATGGACATTAATGGTCCAGTAACTTGAACATCATTTCATTTCTCTATTGTTGAAATTTTTTTCAAAGTGAAGTTGATTTTAAAAAAATACAAGTGGTGGTAAGTGGGTCCTGGGAGAGAAGGAAGACCAGAAGGGCTGAGGACTGGGTTTTACCAGCAGGTTCTAATCACGCCATGATGGCCGACCATCAAGGTATTGATCTGCAGAGCTCACAGTGAGCATAATAATTCACAGTTATAGAGAACTCGACTTTTTAGGTCAGAGAAAAATTGTCTGGAAGAAAACAAGGCAACTAACTGGATCAGAAAAGAAGCCATACCACATAGATTAGATTAGCTGTCTCTGAGAGACCTTGATTGGATCAATGTTTCTGCGGAGAGGATGGGGGATTGTAGGTCACAAAGAGTCACCAGGGAAGCAGTGTACCTGCACAATACCATAAACACTAAAGAAGTTTGAAATTGAGAATTGGTTTGTTATAACAATGCATGAAATGAAGAAGGATGATGAAGTTGAGATAGTTACAAAAACCCTGAGTAGGAGGAAGATTCCTGAAAAATAGAGGTGAAAGGGCATTTATGTGAGCAGTTTCCTGCACTCAAGAAAGAAGGGTATTCAGTCTGCTTGGCAGACCTATTTCTGTAGGGAAGGGAGGGGGCTCACTAGTTTGCTGAATCTTCATGGTAATGTTCCCAGGGTAATCCAGCTCCCCCAGCCATGACTCTGCATTCCCCAAGCAACCTTCCGATGGTAATTGAATTTTCCAAATAGATTTCTCTCCTGGGAAGGAAATGCGTGGACAGACTGACATGACTGTCCAATTTGCTTGGTAGTGTGATATCTCACTGTAAATTAAGACTCTGGCTCCTGCATAAGATGTGTTGGATGATGTGAGTCAGGCCTCTTTGGGCCTGACTTCTTGTGAACTAAAAATCAAGGCCCCTCGTCTGCAGAACTGATAATAGCAACCTCTCCCATTTGTATAGGGCAGTGGTTGGCAAACTCATTAGTTAACAGAGCCAAATATCAACAGTACAATGATTGAAATTTCTTTTGAGAGCCAAATTTTTTAAACTTAAACTATATAGGTAGGTACATTGTTATTAACTTAATTAGGGTACTCCTAAGGCTTAGGAAGAGCCACACTCAAGGGGCCAAAGAGCCGCATGTGGCTAGAGAGCCGCAGTTTGCCGACCACTGGTAGGGATTTGCAGTTTGACTCATGATGTCTCATTCAGCTCTCACAATGTGTCTGTGGGGTGATTATGATGATCTCTATGTTATGAAGATTTGGAAAGGTTAAGTGAATTTCTCATGGTCATGAAGCTTGAGGAAGACAGGACACACAACTCAGGGCTTCTGATGATAAACCCAGAACTCTGCCATTTCCAAGGACAGGTGAGCACACACATGTGGAGACTCATGAGAAGGTTTCCAATAACTTGCAGCCTTACTGATATTTGCTATAGCAGGGCTCAATGGTTAGATGGTCTGTTGTTTTGTTGTTGTTTTTCTGACTCATCACTCTCAATTTCCCCATCACCTCCAGCCCCAGGAAACCACCAATCTACTGTCTGTCTCTATAGATTTGCCTATTCTTGACATTTCACATAAATATAATCATAAATACAATACACTGTCCTTTGTGATCAGCTTCTTTCTCTTAGCATAATGTTTTCAAGGTTTATCTATGTTGTAGAACATGTCAGTACTTCATTCCTTTTTGTTGACAAGTAATATTCCATTGTATGACTCTCACATTTTGCATCAGTTGATGAACATTGAAAGTAGTTTTTACTTCCTGACTGTTGTGAATAGTGCTGCTATGAACAGTTGTGTGAGCATAGCTTTCCATTTCACTTGGGTCTGTAAGTAGGAGTGGAATTGCTGGATTATATGCTAACTGTATGCCTAACCCTTTGGAAAATGAGCAGGCTGTTTTTCAAAGCAGCTGCACCAGTTTGTATTCTTACTAGCACTGAATGAGGGTCCCAATTCCTCCCCATCCTCTGACATTTGTTATTATCTAACTTTTTGATCATAGCCATCCTAGGGAGTGTGATTTTGGTTAACAGTTCTCTGATGACTATTGATGTTGAAACCTATCTTTTTATATGCTATTGGTGATTTGTACATCTTCTTTGGAGAAATGTCTATTCAAATCTTTTGTCCATTTTTAAATTGGGCTGCATGTGTTTTTATCATTGAACTGTAATAGTTCTTTATATATTGTAGATACAAGCCCCTTATCAGATAATTTGAAATGTTCTTCTATTTTGTTGTCTTTTCTGTCTCTTGGTGGTGTCCTTTGCAGCACGAAGGTTTTTAACTTGGGGATGTCCACTTTATCTATTTTTCCTTTTGTTGCTTGTGCTTTGATGTACAAATGAATCTGTTTGAATAATGCGAAAAACTGTTCTGTGAGATAAAGTACAAAAAAAAAGGACAGTTTAGAGGATGTGCCTGCTTTCATATGATTTCCATGGTGATAAAAAGAAAACCCAAATAAAGAAGAAGGTAGAAAATAATAAAAGTAGAATAGATTAAGTGTTGGTAAGGAATAAATATTGATACTAAGATTTTAGCAATAGCTTGTTATCATCAACGTTTATTGCCTAGTGTCTTTGTAGTACAAACATATTATATCAGCAAAGTATATCCATCGAGTAATGTATTTTATTTAAAATTTTTAATGTTTTTCTAGAGTTGGAAACAACCATAACTGTATTGTACATTTTCTTTCAAAGCTAGTGAAAGCCAAATGAGTTGTCCATATATATTTGTGTAATATTTAACTATTTATTTTAAAGTAGTTTACTTTGGTGTATTTATCATTACTAAACACCTTGATTTGCACAAAACTCTTAAACTTCCTCTGAAACACTCATTTAACATAAGATAGTCTTTTTGTACAAATCAAGATACATGCAGCTTTGACCTATTACACAGTTACATTTCCTTCCTGGTCTGTTGGCAGGTATTTTATGAGTAACATCTGCAATATCTAGTAATCTGCTGCAAGAAATAGTACTGATTTAATTAGAAAATAATTTCCCATTCAAAACACTTTTTCATATACTCTAAATACTCTCTAATAATATAACTTAATAATAGATCATTAGGAAAATTATAGATACAGTAAAGAAAAAATAAATACATTTAGTTTAATGTTGAAAGGAAAAGTGAGTAGCGAAACTTTACCTATGCTTACACACACACACTATTATGGTTTCTATGGTTGCTTTGTACCAAAGTTTAGGTTTATTTACTCATCAAAATTAAATTCTGAATTGTGGATGAGTTGCAAACTCCAAGGATATACTATTATGGTTATATAATTCAAACAATGGGCTTAAGAGTTTAAATAAAGGTCTAACTAAACTGCTATTTTGAAAAAAAATCATTATTAAATCATTTAAGCCTAAGTAATATTAAGCAAACACTATATTTAAGAATGAAGTTCAAGGGTAACTTTGAAATAAACCAAGTGCAAGTTATAATTTATTACTTTCCTAATATATTTTTAATTTTGCCCTTTCAGCTAATCCCAATTACGTTTCTATGCTCAAATTTTTACGAGAAAGTTCTTCTATGGTTGAACCTACTGGTCTGATAGGAAATCTAAATCTTTCTATGATTTGGGCCAGTTTCCCAGATTCTGTGATATTTTTGTAACAAAGGGACTAGGGACTTTTTTTCTCACATCTAATTTTCTTTTAAAATGTAACTCTTTCTACTGCCAGAAATACACACACACACACACACAAACACACTCACAAATGCTGCACAGAAATATTCAGGTTCTTTTAGAAAAGCTTATGATGGAGAACAGGGTGATCATGCTTCTAAAAGCATGACACCTGGCCTGTGTGTCTCGATGGTTGAGCATCGGCCTGTAAATCAGTAGGTCACAGTTTGATTCCAGTCAGGGCACATGCTGGATCCTCAGTGTGGGGCATGCGGGAGGCAGGCTATTAACTATTCTCTGTCATCATTGATGTTTCTATCTCTCTCTCCCTCTTCAATCCTCCCTGAAATCAATAAAAATATATTTAAAAAATAAATAAAAGGATCCTGTTAGCAAAGTGAGGTGGCCTGATGCAAGTGAGTCAGCATTCTCTTACTTGACTTCCACATAAGCTCACTTGCTCTGTTTTTCCTAAAAAGCACAGTGACTAATGTCCTCTGCATGTTGAATGCTTATTGCCCTTGGGCCACTTTCTAATTCACTTCCCTACTTCTACTTCCACTGTTGAACTGTGCATGTTACCAATGATCAGTTATTTTTAAACTTGAGACTATTCATGCCAGTTGTACTTTATTTAGTCACTGGGTAATTCAATTGAATACTAAGTAAACCAAAGAAGAAATGAGTGTAAAAAGTTTTTGTTTTAATGAAAATAAAATGAGGTGCTTTGGAAAGAATCTAAAATAAAGTCACTTAAATAAAATTGCTGTTTAATTAGTATGCAAAACGAACCATAAAATTTTGCTGAAAAAAAGTAACATAAGTAGAGTTATATAGTGTCTGAACTAAAAATGGCTTAAATTAATGCATTCATAAATTCATCCATTTATCCCACAAACATTTATTAAGTATTTACTATGTGTGCTAGATAGCTGAATAGCTACAATATAACAACGAGTAAGTCACAGGTCTGAAGTAAATGAAGTCTAGTAGGGAAAGGAGCTATGAAAATGCAATAACCTATGATGACTGCATCAAAGGAGTATTTTGTAAGCTTAGAAATCCTATATAATAAAAGCCCAGTGACTGAACAGTGGAACAACCAGAATAACCGGTCGACCAGTCACTATGACGTGCACTGACCATCAGGGGGCAGACACTCAATGCAGGAGCTGCCCCCTAATGGTCAGTTTGCTACCACAGTGGGAGCAATGCTTGGCTGACTGGGACGAGTGGCTGCTCCCGTTGTGAACCCTGGGCCGATAGGCAGGAACCTGTGCTGCGCTTGTTGCCTCCTTGCCCCAGGCTCCTCCTCCTCGCTCCCTGCCGCCTCTCAGTGCTATTGTCCCTGGGCCTGGTTCCGACTGGGTCCCCTGGGGAGGTGAGTGCTCTGGCTCCACGGAAGATGCTGGACCAGGGAGCAGCGAGCGCTCAGAGGGCGGGTCCACAGCTGCTCAGCAGACCAGGATGAGCGGTGCTCCCACAGCGGGCTGATCCCCACAGGCCATGCTCCCCACCAGTGCATGAATCCCGTGCACCGGGCCTCTAGTGTTTAAATAAACATGTGCTATCTTATTGGTACCCAAGCATTGTTTTAAAATAATTTCCTCTCTTGGTAATATGAAATTTTCTCTCTTGGTAATATAAAATTTTCTCTAGCAAACACAGAGAAAAAAATAGAAAATAAAAATCATCTCTAATTCCTCTACTCAGAGAATTACTGCACATTTTTGGTGAATTTTCTTCCAATCTTCTTTCTCTCTGCTGTTTTTACACACACACACACACACACACACACACACACACACACTGTGCAATATCATTTTCATTGTATGTTATTTTTTAACAATAATCTATATATATAAACAGAATATGCTAATTAGCCAGCATCGCAACTGCTCAGGAGCTGCGTGCAGATGGGTGGGAGGGAACTGCATCCCCCCCCGCCCCCCACCCCAGTAGCCACAGGGAGGCTGGGGCTGGGGGGGGGGGCAGAGTAGAGACACAATACACTGAGAGGCTGGGGCTGGGGGCAAGCCGGAGTGGAGACACAACATACAGGAGCGCCTGCCCCCACCCAGTGGACACAATGCTGCAGCCAGCCAGTGCTATGTGGGTCCAGCATGGGTCCCAGCCCCCCATGGGGTGCCTCCTTACACGGCGGGAGGTGGGGCACCTCCTTGTTTCAATCACGCGCTGGGCCTCTAGTATCATATAATATGCTATATATATCTACTCATACATAAAGTATATCTTTTTAAAAAAAGGCTTTAAAAAATATCAGTGTCACCGCAGTATTCAACATTTAAGTATACTTTTGATGTAGTAAATATCTATAATGAGAATAATTAAGTAAACAATATTAGATATAAATAAGTGTTAGCCCAGGAAAAGATAAAGAAAAAGCTGTGTTTATAGAGAGGCCTCTGATTTTTTCACATCAGTTGACCCTTTTGAAATAATCTGAGCTATGATGACATGGCAGGTTATTGCAGACTGAAGCAACTCACAGCATTTTAGGATTTAGGAAGGCCTTTACACGTCTACAAAATAGATAAAATCTCCTATTGAGGTAAAGATACAGCAAATTTTGCAGTTAAGTGTCCACCCCCTTCACTTTTCCCACTCCATCTTTCATAGGAATGGCAGGAGGAGGGAGAATGGGGCTGCCCACAGGGCAGAGGAGTGCCCAGAGCAGATCTGCCCATCAATGGCATTATGGTGGTCAGTGGCCAGTCTTCTCCAATTTGTATCTCAGAAAGGGGGCCCAGGAGGTGCCCACCCACCAGGAGTGTGTTAACTGGAACTCAGTCTTGTGATTCTACAGGTACAGATGGCATGTCCGTAAAATTATGAATGTAGAATTGCTTTGAAAAAACTGAAGTCCTACCCACTATGATCCTTCTTCATCAGCCCTTTAGCATCCCATTCCCTTGTTAGCACTATTTTCCTCCACACATAGAATTCACGAGGGCTTTGGTCAGGAGCCCTGTGCCCACAGGGAAAACTAGGCAAGGTCCACAGGAAGACCACCCCTCACTCTGCACCTGGACACTCAGATCTCACCTCAGACACGTGTGCGCTGGTTTATGATGCCATGCCCAGTCAGTGGTTTTATTAACCAGCTCAATGGCCTTTGAGTCTGTTTCTGGGCATCATTCATCCTTTTATTCCTGTTTTCCTTTCATCTTTCCTGCTCTGGAATTTATTCTTAGTCTCCACCCTGCTTGGAAACAGAAGTGCTAGTTTTTCACGTGATTTCCTTCAAACTCTCATTCTGGATATGTTCCAATGTCAGGGCTGGCCCTGTGGGCATGCAACTGTGCAGTCTCACATGGCCATGTGCTCAGAAGAGCTCTGCTCTTAGTTTAATGCTCTGTGGCCACTGTCTTAAAATTCTTATATTTTTAAAATATGCTTTTATTGATTTCAGAAAGAAAGGAAGGGAGAGGGAGAGAGAAAGAGAAACATCCACCGGCTGTCCCCTGCACCCCCCCTACTGGGGATCAAGCCCTGACCGAGTAACCTCTCAGTGCATGGGACAACATTCAACTCACTGAGTCACACTGGCCAGGCAAATTCTTAATAATTTTTGAACAAGGATCCTGCAATTTCATTTTTCACAGGACCCCACAAATTATGTAGCTTGTCCTGTTCATGACACAGGGCCACGAGCCAAGCTGGCCCACTCCTGTGGTTTCCCCTAACATATCAGTGTGGCCTAAGACCCTGGGCAGAGGGAGGCCAGACCAATGGGAGGAAGCTCCTACTACTTCTATCCTTGCCAAAATGGGCACAATTATACCCAGGGCTAGAAGGAATCAATTCCACCAGCTGAGGTTGCCATGGGGAAGTCAGGATTTGAGAACTAATTTAATAAGCTAATTTGAATAGAGATATTGAAAGCTAGGGCTGACTTCATCTTTCCTCCTCCCAGACAATGTTTAATGAGGACCAAGGAGAGACCTAGAGAAGCAGCTGGTACCTATCTTCCACCTTCATGGTCTTGCAAACATAAAGGAGACCTAAGCTGGCACAATGCAGAATGAAATTGAATGTGAGTTTGGAGTTATGTGGCTATTGACAAGATTAATCTTCTACTTATTTAATAGTGACTTGTTATTTAACAGTAACCAGGGGCTCTATGAGACCTGCCAAATATTCATCCAGGGGCAGAGAAAGAATAAGGTGAGAGAATACTTTCAGAGGGATACTGGCAAAAAGAAAAAAAGTTGCTCTTTTTGCTTTTACTCTATTGAATCCAGCCTTTTATTAAACTAAACACAAGAGCCCTATTGGGAGAATGAGAAAGCAGATCATGAGGGCATGACTTATATTAAACCATAAGGCCTACTCTTTTTATTCATGAAGCTGATCCCGAAATAATGTAGGGACTTATCTTGTTCCTACTAAAATAATAACCACCAATTTTTAGTTGTTTACAATGTGTTAAGAAAAGTGCTAAGCCTGTTTTATATATTATATAATTAGTATGTCACCATGAGGTGTTTTAATAACTACATTATATAAATGAGGAAATTGTGTATTAGAAAAATTAAAGACACTAAGTCACACTGGGTAAGTAAAGGAGCCAACACTCAAGCCAGTTCCTTCTAAACTCCAGGCTAACATTCCCAGTACTGCAGATAACAGGGCCAACAGAGGGACTGGCTGACCCGACAATGGTCCCCACATTAGTAACCCTGATCTAGCTCTTTCGTGATTCTCTTACAGACTTTAGATTGTCTGGACCAGAGAAAGGCAACACTTTCAGAACACAAAGTAGGATTTTAATAGTACAATTTAAATGTTAGAAAAGAAGCCTATTTCCTTCCACCTGCACCTTATTCTCTATAGCAGGTGGTAGAAAATATTGTATTTATCAGAATTCCCTTACTTTCATTCCTTCTCCAAAGTTCCAAGTTTTTATAGCTCTTAACATCCTCTATAAAGTTTTCTAAGGCTATATCCTTGGTGTTAGCCACTCCACCCCACTCCTCAGACCCAGGGGAGTGAGGGCTTCTGTGAGTCTGAGTTTGGGCATCATCCCTTTATATTCATCTTTTGAGAAACAAGCCAAGAGTTGAAGGATGATCCCACTCAGCTCAGGTCCCAACACCAGCCCCTTCCTCACACACTATCCCTGTCTCGGTAGAGCCTGAGTCTAACTACCCAGCTGGCGGTTGGAGACATCCCATGATGATTTAGTCCGATTATGTGTAAAAGACTGAAATTCACCAAGGAAAATAAGTTTGAGAAATCAATGTGGAATGTGTAAAAGTACAACCTATATGAATACCAAACACATCAAGGTCACACTTATTTGATCATAGAGACAATTCCCTGAGAGCACACTTTGGGAAACACAGATTCTCCCAATTAACCCCTAGAGTGCTGGGGAGCGTGATCGCGCTCCTCCTGTCTTTCACCAAAAGTGCCGGGAGTGCTTTATTTTAACATTATATGTTTTGTTCAAATTTTTTTTTACTAGTATTTTATAATACAATCAGCAAAAAATATATGTCAAAGATTAAAACAAATGTAGTAAAGGGTTCCTTAAGTTTTTGAATATGTAACTTCATTTACTTGCGATTCATAATTTTTTTCCTAAACTGCTGTAAAATCAGGAAAATGCCTTGGCAATTTTAGCATAGTTCCTAGGATATTGGTTGGCACACAAAGGATTAATATCCAATTGGCAATTGCCATTTGTCCTGCTCTCACTTCATTAGCCTTGTCATAATAGCATTCATATTTTATGGTTGAAAATGTTTTGGGGCTCATTTCTTAATATCATTAGTGTTTTTTACAATATTTGTTGGCTATAGAGATTAATTTTGTGGGCATGAAGCATTATTGTATGTTCCCCAGTGTAACACCTTCTAAGCATGTCTTTAAATTTAAAGATTGTTTCTCCCAAGGACCTCATAACATGCTGCTAACCTATTGCCAACTGTGTGATCTTAGATCAGTCAAATAATTAATCTCTGTGGTTTCTATGCCCTTACTTGTAAAACATGAGAAGTAAATTATGATCTAAGATTCTTTAATTAGACTTATCTCATTATATTGGTGATGTGCTTTTTTCCTATGTAAATGTATAACTTGATATGTGAAATCACAAGTTTCACATTTTATGACATTGGTTATAACTAAATACAGACTTTTTACTTGATTCTAGTTTTTTCCATATCTTTTTCCTCTTGGAGTAATGTCCATACTGCTTCACAGTATTGCTGATGAACTTATAGGGTAACATAATTTAAAGTCACTTACATCCTAATGTTTATATTTACATCATTGACTTTCAAGCTGTTTTATGGATATCTGTGCAAAAAAGAGCAAATGGCTTGGCTGGGAACTTGCATTTGGGGAGGGTTCATGTTATCCTAACTGGTAAGAGTGGCTTGCTATGTTTAAATTGTTTATACAACAATTGGGTTTTTGCTGAGCACCTGCTTTCTTCTAGAAGTGTAGAATTTTGGTACGCTAAGCAGAGGATGCTATGTGACCATCCCCTAAAAAAAAAAAAAAAAAAATCCTGGACACCAAGCCTCTAATGACCTTTCCTGATAGACCACATTCCACACGTGTTGTCACAGCTTGATGCTATGTGACTCCATTGGGAGAGAACTCTTGAAAGCCTGCTCCTGATTTCTTGCCAACTCTGCCCATGCTCCCTTTTCCTTTGCTGATTTTGTTTTGTATGCCTATGTGCCAGCTGTGAGTCAAGGAATCACCAAACCTGAGAATGGTCTTGGGAACCCCCAACTCAGAATCCTTGAAGTGGTTCCTTTTCCCTGTATCATTTCAGGGACTAGTTCATTTCAAAGACATTTAGAAGCAGTTTCTACAGTATATTCCCGTTTCCAGCTGGCATTGACTTATGAATCGGGTGACCGTGTTCATTGGCCTAGGACCGTGGTTGGCAAACTGTGGCTCGTGAGCCACATGCGGCTCTTTGGCCCCTTGAGTGTGGCTCTTCCTAAACCTTAGGAGTACCCTAATTAAATTAATAACAATGTACCTACCTATATAGTTTAAGTTTAAAAAATTTGGCTCTCAAAAGAAATTTCAATCGTTGTACTGTTGATATTTGGCTCTGTTGACTAATGAGTTTGCCGACCACTGGCCTAGGATATAAAAATACTTTTTATGCAAAAATAAAATAATAAAAAATACTTTTTATACTGTCCATGAACATAAACATTATAGAAAAGTGGCTTTCAAACTTAATTTTTTAGTCATGGAATCCGTTGTGTATACGAAGACTTTATGGGGAAGCCAGTGAGTGAAACATTTCAAAGTAAGGTTGTTCTGATTGTGGAGGGCTAGAGCCTTGCCTACTCGCTATCCTTCCTCCTTTCTGACCTCAAGGAGAAAATGTAACTTGGTATTTATTTACCGTAAACAAAGTAATCTACACCATTACTGTGAGTATTCCATATGTGCACTTCCTTACCTGGGGAGTGAGATAGATTGCCAAATAATTGCATTATTTACCAATGAACACATACATAGAATGACAAAATTAGGTATTCTCTTTAACAAGAAAGCAACATCTGAGTATTGGAGTAGTTGAGTAGTTATAGATGCCACAGCTAAAGGCACAGAAATCTCACTTCTGAACCTGGTTGTTTTCCCTCGGTACATTAAAGAAAGTGGGGGACTAATTGCTTTCAAAGCATCCGTTTTGAGCACACTATTCATTATTTCATTTAATTTTTAGAAAACCCTGAGTGGATGCCTTCTCTCCATTTCATAGACTAGAAAGAAAATTCTCACATTGGTGTAGAGTTGGAATTAGAATCTACCCCATCCCTTTTGCCACAGTACATTCATCCCTAGGTGTCAACCTGCCTGGTCATTTATTTTTTGACCCAGCAGTTTAGCTCAATGTGATGTGTTGGGTTCCTTTCTCTTGTGGCTGATGAAGTTCTTTCATCTGAATGAAGTGTGGCTGGAAGGCCCTGCTTCTGTGTGCCCTGCAGGGGTTTTAGGGGAGGCATGTGGTCACTGCTCCTTGGAGAGGCAGCATTGACATCTGGATAAGCATGTAGCCAAAAATACCTTCAAGGGTCCCACAGTCCTTGCTAAACAGAGCACACAGGAAGTGAGCTTTAATTGACACTGGCCACGGCTATCTGAAAGGTGTTTTCCTGTTTCTGACTGATTAGCCTGATGCCTCTGTTTAAAAAGGAAAGCTGTGTTTGTGATAGCTGCTTGTCAGCAGAGCTTCCTAATTGTCTCCAGTTTTTCTGGTCCTTGAAGTTGCACTTCAGTGGTTCCATAAAGCACTTCCTTTTCCTTCCCAGCCCATGATTATTCCACTTCAGCTCTCCACACAAGAGCTGTCTGGGATCCAGCTGTCACCCTCCAGTGCACACGAGCAGTCCAGCAGAACGACATTACTGTGTACCCTGGCTTTGCTCCAAGACTGTGGGAGGACATTCCTCCCCTATGATGATGCGGGATTGAAGAAGGAGGGAAGTCAGGACAAAGCTCATATTTGTAAGCACCCAATGCATCAACAAGGTGTAGTCCCAGTAGGTGATACATATTTAAACAGGAGACATAATATGTTTCCTTATTTTTATTCACACACTGCCCCGCCCCCCCCGCCACCCAAGGCTTAAAGACAACAGTGAGATAGGACACACTTCTCAACACTGGCTATGAAGCATGCTGGGAATAGGGATGCAGTTCTAAATGGAAGGTGGGCACTAGGAAACCAGCCATCTTGGCACGAAGGATGGGATTGTAGGCAACAACAGAAAGAAGTGCACCGCAAATTGGTGAAGACCAAGACCAAGCAGATGTGAAATGAATTCAGTTGGGTTCAGATTGAGTTCAGGGAGACTGTGGAGTGATTATTTTAAAGTATTGTAAATGTAGCTACTATTGTGCATTCTCATTCTTACAATTTACAAAGAATGTATAATCAATTCTATTTTATAAATGAGAAAGTCTCAGCTCTGAGAGTTTAGAAAACTTGCCCCAGGTATATCATTAGTATGTGGTAGAGCCAGAATATGAACCTGATTCAGCTGAAGTGAAAGCCAGTGACTATCAACTGTACCACACTATGCTCAAAACTAGGGCAGCAGTTTCAAGGTGAAATTCCAAAACTGAACTCTTTATCTTCTCCCAGAAATGAGTCCTCCTTTGTTCATTCCCTATCCTGGTTTATGGCACCATGATTCATGAGTTTGCCAAGTCTGAAACCCAGGATTCATCTTGCTGCCTGCCCTCCTTTACTCTTCAAGATTCAGCTCATGTGTCACCTTCTCTACAAGTCTTAAGTCTTCCAGGTTGGACAATTCTTCCATCTGCTAGGTGCCCATCCTACCTTTGGTATCCTGAACATATTATGTGCATGTCTCCCTCTACTCCAACTGGGCATCTCTAAGGGTTAGGGACTGTGTCCCACACACCTTTACATCCTCAGTGCATAGCAAATGACTGTCACACTGTTGCATATTTTGGTACTTTAAATAATAGAGAAAAAGAATGAATGGAAACCAGAATATTGAGGAAAATATGTTCCATTATTAACTTCTCCCCCCTTTTAGAACTAACTGGTAGAGGATTTTTCATGCAGGGGTATTGAATATTATACTGGGCATTATATTTGGTGGCAATTTTACAAGATGTGCAGGATGGAAATGACAAGTGCACAATGTGTTCCTGGTTTTAATAATCACTAGCTAAGCACTTTGGATGGACATGAACCACCAGATAGTATTAAAGAAAATGGTTTCTCCAAAATACTTCATCAAACATTCAATTATGGAAAGCTGCTTTAGGCATTAAAGCACAATGCCAAGATTCATTCAGAATACAGAATATCCTTCAGACATGGCTTTTTTTTTTTTTTTTTTTTTTTTTTTTTTGCCTTCCATAGACGGGATAAATGTGCATCCTGGCTCCTTGCCTTTCATTTGTACATAGCTTAGCAGGAGCGTAGGGCTCACTGTGTGGCTGATCAGCATCACCTGTTTGATTACAGTGTCATACCAGAGCCCCCAGTAAGAGTTAACACTTGTTTCACAAGCCTGGGGAATAAGTATGGTCTCATGTCTTGCATTTTCCCAAATAGTCCTTTGAGAAAACCATTTTTTCTTATTAATAGGAAGTCCAGAATCACTCTCTTAATGCCTTCTCCACCCCACTAAATTGTCCAAGAACATGAGGGTTCAATGAATTTAGGGAAGACATCTGGGATTAACTGCTTCCACATGCCCAAGTACAAAGAAAATCGGAAAAGGGGACGAGTACACTGCTGCCATTGCTTATCTGCTACAGTCAGTGTCAGTTGGTTGGAGAGTGGCTTGCTATCCGTCCAAGACACACTGGTGCCTTCTGCTTAGAATTCTAGATGTGTCAACTGTTATGATTCAGTGGTTGACTGTCGACCCAGGAACCAAGAGGTCACCAGTTCGATTCCTGGTCAAGGCACATGCCCAGGTTTTAGACTCGATTCCCAGTGTGGAGTGTGCAGGAGGCAGCCAATTGATAATGTCCCTCTCATCGATGTTTCTATCTCTCTACCCACTCCCTTCCTATTTATATAAAAAATCAATAAAATTCTATTTTTTTTAAAGAATGAATCCTAGGTGAAAGCTCTTTTCAGTTCATACCACATGACCAGTGGATGTTACTCAAGACACAACCACTGGGTTAAGTTATAGAGTGGTTTTTGGCTTTGGTTACCCCTATGTTGGAACCAGTCCTTCCTCCTAGTTTCTAAGACCTTGTATACTAGTAGAATGAAGGTCATCAGAATTGAGTTCCCTTGAACAATGTGGGGCCTCCTTTGATGATCTTTGTTGCTAATAAATCCTAGTCAAAGCCACATGGCCCATCAGTTTCTCTAATTTGCATTCTCAGGTAACTATAGGTCCAATCTTCCTCCTCCTTACTCCAAATCCTTAGGCTCAATATGCAAAGAAATCCCATCTTTTCTTCAGAAATCAATTCTGTTTTTCAGAATATTTTGAGGAGGCGCTTGTCTTGCTGCATTCTCCCAGAGCAGCAGGTGTTTCACAATGAGAAGGTCAACTCCAGAGGTATAAAGAAATATATATTTTAAAAATTATTGTTTTCCTCTCTCTGTCTCTGTCATATACACTGAATGGCCAGATTATTATAACCACCCCATCAATACATCTTTGGGCCACCTTTTGCCTTCAATACTGCGGCAATTCTTCTTGGCATTGACTCCATGAAATGTTGAAAGGTGATGTGAGGAATCTGACACCATGCCTGGTGAATAGCACTGTCCAGTTCTGTGAGATTTGATGGTTATGGAACCAGCTGCCTGATGGCTCTTTTAACTTCATGCCACAAATGCACAATTAAATTGAGATCTGGTCATTATGGGGGCCACCTAAGCAAGGAAAGTCTCCCTCATGTTCTTGAAACCACTCCTGCACAGTACAAGCACCGTGGCATGGCGCATTGTCTTGTTGGAAGAAGCCATCTCCATGGGGATACGCCATCAACATGATAGGATGAACTTGATCAGCAATGATACTTAGGTATGTTGTGCTATTCAGACGTTGTTCCACATGAATTAAAGGGCCCAAATCATGCCAGGAAAACATGCCCCAAACCATAACACTGCCCCCACCAGCTTGAAGGATTGTACTCATGCATGTGGGGTGCATGCTTTCATGCTGTTTCCGCCAAATTCTCACTCTGCCAACTGCATGATGCAACTGGAAACGTGATTCATCAGATCACATGACTTTTTTCCAATGCTCAGCTGTCCAATCCTTGTGTTCCTGTGCGAATTGGAGATGTTTTATCTTGGTAACTGCAGACAGCAAAGGTATTCGAACAGGCCTTCAGCTTCCATATCCCATATGATGCAGTGTATGGCTAATTTGCCTACAAACGTCAGGTGGTCATAATAACCTGGCCACTCAGTATATATGTATATACAATTCTTCTTTACTCTCTGGAAGGGTGGGGGACCCCTAGATACATCAAGTAGTTCCACTGCTCTGCCACACATTCTATCACCAATATTATTGGCTACAGAAGGAAAGGTGTCAGGGCCTGAGGACAGACTGAACCATGCTCTTGTAATTACTAGAGAAACCTAGTAAACTGATTAAATTACAAGCCTGCTGTTGGTAAGTAGAGCATCCATGAAAAGAATATCCCTTAGACATTTGTATGTAGTAAGGACTGAACTATCCCTCAAATGGTTATTATTCATCTTAAGGACACTATGGATGTTACTTTTGATTGTATGCTTCTTGGCTTGAAAATTCAGAACTAAATGAGTAGAATCTCATAGTATGCATGCATTTATTCTAATATTTCCCCTGGCTTATTAAAAATAATTTACCTATACTACAAATTTACTCTGCTTTCTTTATTCTATTGAACTAGTGGTCTGGTGCGCAAAATTCACGCACTTGGGGGGAGGGGTCCCCCCCCAGCCTGGCCTATGCCCTCTCATGGTGCAGGAGCCCTGTGCTCCATTGCCCCAAAGAGGTAGGCCCCACCCACCCATCTGGGGCTCCTCAATGGATTGCCCCAAAGAGGTAGGCCAGAGCTGGGGTCACACCTCTATGGCACGCATGGGGCAGCAGGACCCCCGATGGAAGCCACACAGAGCAGCCGCCGGGACCCACCCCCACACCACACATGCAGCGTCAAGCCCCGCCCACCCTGGTGATGCAGTGTGATGGTGTGATGGCATGAGGGTGTGCTTTTATTAGTGTAGATGATTACATTTCCTTCATGTATCTTTAGACCTTTGAACATATTTGGATAGAGCTTATGTTAAAAAAAATTGAGGATTGGTGTGTGATATCTTTTTTTCTATACTAGGGAAATTGTTAGTATTATATTGATCAGATACATTTCAGAAAAATAGTGTGATTTATATCCTGTGCCAAATTTTATTATCTATAATAATAAAAGCATAATATGCTAATTAGACCTTACGGATGTCCTTCCGGATGACCTTCTGGATGAAGCTGGGGCTGTGAGGGCCGAGCTCCTTGAATGAATTTCGTGCATTGGGCCTCTTATATAACATAATCATATATCTTAATGGACAATATCTCACTGACAGATAATACAATTTATTTACATCGCTGAGGGAAGCAGGCAAGGCCATTGATATTTAAATATAAAAATACTTTTGTAGTCTCTAGTCTAAAAGATGTATTTTCAGGCTATTTTTAAAATATATTCATGCACCCATGAGAAGATGACACCTGATATGTAATGAAGTTCATTTGCTTAAGCATTTCCTAGAACTGGTCATGAAGTTATCTCTATGTACAAACAAAATTAAGAAACATTTTATTTTTCTAATTCATCTCTCACATTCATATCTGGAGCCTGTATTGGATTATTAATTGTAATATTGATTGAAGGGATAAATTGCAACATTAGTTAAATAAAGAATTGAGGAATTGCCCAGAAAATTCAATACAAATTTCCCTCCCAATTCAAATACTAAACTCTGGTTATAATATAGTTCATTTAATGTCAAAACCAGGCTCAGTCACTTCAAGGGCCAGATAACTATATGGAAAGAAACATTTAGTGCCTAGCCACAGGCTATACTCCCAAAGCCAACAAGCAACCTCACAGATACATGCTCAGGATCTGAAAGACACAATGTATGGAAAGGCTGGCTCAAACAGATCATATGTGAAGGACAGACCGTTTCCTATATTCATCTTTTAAGTGCACCCCTGAGCATCAGAGTTTGCTTATCCCACAGCTAAACTTCATCTTGTTTTCAAGGGTTTCATCTTAACTGATCTAATGAGGTCTCCTGTTGTTTCTTTTTGGTGCATTATTTGTTGCTCCCAACTTTGTACCATACAAAAATGTGATAAGCAAATCTCCCTTATGTCAGATGGCTGAGCAGCCCAGGGCCAAGTAGAAAACTGTATGCCCAGCACTAGGGGCCTCTCTCTAGACTGGGCACTGTTTCCCTTGACTATAAATCCTCTTTTCTCTATCTGCTTCTCAAACACATCTTGCATGGAAAGAACATATGAGTCCTTCTCCCATTCCCTCGTTCCCACCCCAGGCTAAACTGTTATTATACATCTCCTTTCTCCTCACAACAGCAGTTGCTACTTTATTTTTGACTATATGTCTAGATAAGGAAATTCTCTAAAACGGGGGGTAATCATCTTTACGGAGATTGGATTCCAGTAGAAGAGTGGGCCTCAGTCTGATGTAAGTGTTGTAAGCAAATTAGCCATCAGAGGAACAGGATACATATTGACCTACATTAATTGCATCTCAGGTCTCTTTTTCCCCGAGGAGGACCTTCAGGAGGGCTGTTCAGGGGGGTTGTATTCTAACTCAGCCCAATGAAGGCTATGTGCTGAGCACTGTACTACAAGCTTTACATACACTATAGTATTCTTTTTTAAAATTATATTTTACAAGAGGCTTGGTGCACAAATTCATGCACGGGTGGGGTCCCCATGGGGGCGGGGGGCTGGGATGCGATTGGCCCTCCAGGCAGGCGGTGGGACACCCTTGCCAGCCTGGGATCCAGATCCATCCCACTGACATTTGCGCTGGTTGTCAGGAGCCAACTGGCGGCTGCTTTTATATCCTTTCTTCCTTGTGGAACATCTAGGGGGGGAAAGCGGCCCTGTGCCCAAGGCCAACTTCCAGGAGGTCAGCGGTGCTGTCGGGATCATGCTGGCTGTGCTGGTCTGTTGGTGCCTGGCCCATTCTCCAGAGATTGGACCTGCAGGGCTACTGAGGGATTGAGTAGCTGCTGCCAGGCTGGTGGGCTGCCAGGATGGGTTAGTCAGCTGAGTGACGCTCCCGCTGTGGGAGCACACTGTCCACCAGGGGGCAGCTCCTCCATTGAGCATCTTCCCCTTCGTGGTCAGTGTGCATCATAGTGACTAGTCGACTGGCCATTCTGGTCATTCCAGTCTTTCGGTCTTAATGGTCACTTAGGCTTTTATATATATAGATTGTTGACATTATTACATATGTCCCCCATTTACTTCCTTTTGTCTCCTGCTCCAGACCCCACTCTCCCCTCCCTCTTGGCCCTCACCACATTGTTGCCTGTGTCCATGGGCTAAGCATATATGTCCTTTGGCTCTTCTCTTCACCTGCTTTCATCCAGTCCATCCCACCAACCTCCCCTCTGACCTCTGTCAGTCTGTTCCATGCATCCATGCCTCTGGTTCTATTTTGTTCATCAGTTTATTTTGTTTGTGAGTTTATTTTGTTCATTAGATTCCACATATAAATGAGATCATGTGGCATTTGTCTTTCTCTGATCAGCTTATTTCACTTAGCATAATAATCTCTATCATGTTTTTTTATGAACTCAGGGGAACTAGGAAGGAGACTTGAGGCCAGGTTAGTAAGAACAATGCAAACTAGAGGAATCTTTGTAACTTCCTCATGTACTTATCTGATTTCTTTTTACTTTAGCAATATTATCAATTTTCTAAAAATGATGAGATTTTTTTTATGGGGGGGAGCACAGAAAACTTAGGAAACCTCCCCTTTCCTCTGGAGCCTATTTTGTGCAGAATGAGTGCTCTAGAGAAGGTAGTGGCAGCAACAAGAGGAGTGAAAAGCAAGAGTCCTTGAGATAGCGGTATCCTGGTAAGTATTTCAAAACTGGCCGTGGGATGGGGAAAAGCAGTGATTTGTAGCATTTGCTCATTCCCCTATGCAAATTTCCCACCACTGCCAATTTCAATATAACTAACAATGTCACTGAACATGGAATTGGGAAGAGATGCACACACATGGCTCTTGTGAACTGGTTAGGAGCCAGCTTCTGCACTGTGAGTATCCTTCTTTATGTCCTTGGCTTCCAGCACAGCATCTGACACAGCAGGCTTGTGAATGGTCTGAGAGACAAGAGTCCAAATTTCAGCTCTATTACTTTTTGAGTGTTTGACCTGATGTCATATAACCTCTCTGAGCCTCATTTTCCTCATTTGAAATATTGGATTTAAAGTAGTTCCTCTCCCATGCCATTTTTGGTTCTGAGGTGCTATAAAAATGTGTTAATTTTCTTCATTTGAGATGCATGTTTATAGTTTTCTCCTGATTTCTCAGACTCTTTGGCAATTCGTCTAATGGGACTGATTATTTGTAAAATTATATAGGCTCTTAGTGATGAATGCTTCCTTTTCTAAGCGCTTAAAAGGCTGTGGCATATAATCAGGTATGATTTTATAAGCCACAGTTTAATTGTGTAAAAACAGAACACTAGTTTTCAAAATTAAGCTTCAGTTCAAGAATGAACTCCCTAGAAGAAAATGTATTTTATAAAATCAAAGAAATTCCCACTGAATTTTGCAATTTCTCAGGCAAATTCAGGGCATTTTCCCTCATCTTGGCACATCCAAGTTTGTGACCTATTGTTTTCACATCTGCAAATGGAGGATTTTCCCGAATTTATAGGAGCAGCATAAATTTGCTCTGAAAGATGTTTACAAACAACACATTAGAACAATGGTTCTCAGCCTTGGCTGCACATTAGAATCACCTGGGAATCTTTTTAAAATCCTGATTTCTGGGCCTCATCCTCCGGAAATTCTGTTTCTTTGTTACTAATGTTGTGGCCTCACCCCATAACAAAGAAACAGAATTTCCGGAGGATGAGGCCCAGAAATCAGGATTTTAAAAAGATTCCCAGGTGATTCTAATGTGCAGCCAAGGTTGAGAACCACTGCATTAGAATGAAGCAGGTTATCCTGAAATAATCAAGTTAGCAAATCCTGTGGTCTCTCTGAGAAGAGACCTTGTTCCTATCTCAGGCTAAAGTTGTCAGGGCCTTCATAGACTCCAGCAGCAGCCCATTTCCTTCATGTGAACCAGTAGGTTGCTAGTGGAGTGAGCAGTGTTTCATTGTCTGCCCCTGAGGACCTACTGGGATGATGTATATGTGAAACACAAGGCTCACACAGGAGTAGGCAAATAGAGCCAACTTCAAATACAATCATCTTCCTCCTGACTAGGACATTTTTAAAGTACCCCTAGGGGCCTAGCTGGTGTGGCTCAGTTGGTTGGAGCATTGTACAGTGCACCGAAGGGTTGTGAATTCGATTCCATGTTGGGGCACATACCCAGATTGAAGGTTTGATCCCTATTGGGGTGCCTACAGAAGGCAACCAGTCAATGTTTCTCACATCGACATTTCTCTCCCTTTTCTTATTCTCTCTCTCTCTCTCTCTCTCTCTCTCTCTCTCTCTCTCTTCTTATCTCTCTAAAATCAATAAAAAAAACATACTGGGGTGAGGATTTAAAAAATAATAATGCTAAAAATAAGGTAACACCTAGGGCTTAGAATTAACCTCAAGGAAGAGAGAGAAAAAAACCATGAGAGGAGGGCTTAATCTTTTCTGAATTACAAATCTGAAGGATTAAGAAAATGGTCGATTTGTATCAGATTTAACTTAGAAATGATTGATGGTTTTCTTTATTTGCTAGAATTGTGGCTAGTAGCCAAAACTCAAATTTGATTATTAAGCTGGTAATTGTGGAATTTGTACTTGATAAAATAATAATCTATTTTAGCATTTTGCTAAAAATGAACACCAAGATTGTTGGTTATTTTCCAAATAACGTCTATCTTCTCTTTTTGGGAGTGGGCAACTTTTCTAATGTCTATATTCTCAACATCTCCTTTGTTTTCTGTAATTATGCAAAAGTTACAAAAATGAGCAGTGTTCACATTGCAAATTCTCTCAGTACTTTGGGAAGGAATTCATTTCTGTCTGGAGACTTATGTTCATTTAAAGCCATTAAGAGCTTTATTTCCAATTGCTTTCCACTTCTCCTGGGTTTCCATTCCCTTGCCATCATGTTCATTCAAAGCCTTTCCAGCTTGAAGACTCCTGCCCCTTATGAATTCTGATGACATTATACCAACTAAATAGATAACACTTACATACTGTTAGGGGCAGTTGTGGTTGATAAATGAAAGGCTGTGCTGTAATTAAATGCAGCTCTTAGACCATATAATCCAAGTGAAGTGGAGAACTCATATGAATATGCAAATGAAGTTAGCAAAGACACTTTTTAATTGATCTAGATGAAGCAATTTTACAGCTTAAATTATTGGATACTCTAAGTGCCCTGGTTTATCCCCTCAGAGAACAGGGTAAATAAAATTCATCAGCAAGGAAAAGGCAGTGTCATTCTCTCCTGTTTGGCCAAAGAAAGTTTAAGTTAAAGAAGTAGCCTGACTGGTTTAGCTCAGTGGATAGAGCGTCAGCCTGCAGACTGAAAGGTCCCAGGTTCGATTCCAGTCAAGGGCATGTACCTTGTTTGCAGGCACATCCCCAGTGGGGAGTGTGCAGGAGGCCGCTGATCGATGTTTCTCTCTCATCGATGTTTCTAACTATCCCTCTCCCTTCCTCTCTGTAAAAAAAAATCAATAAAATACATTAATTTTAAAAAGAAGCAATAAAAGCTTTCGAGATCTTAATAATTGTTTGATCTTTCAGAGGGGCTCTTCTCTAGCATCTTCTTGATGAACACAGAGGTGGTTCACCATGACACTAATAAAGCTTCAACTTCAAGATCCCTCTCCTCCCAAGGCCCTGGAGGGGCCAAGTAATGTCTTCATATAGACATGTGCTTTGTAAATTTTGCAAAAATATGATATTTAACTGCAATCTGTTCAGATCTGTCTCATTTATTCATGACTTCCTCTCTGTCATATTTACTCTTCTGTCAAAAGGCCTTGGAGTAAACATTTTGGGGATCTGAAGGTGAGAGAAGATTTAGGTTTGTATGTATGGTGTTTACAATCAGTTAAATTATTGCTGGTGTTCCCTCTGTGATGTGGCTCTCGGGTCCTGGTGTGTGACTCCAAGGTGCAGGACCCAGGTGTACTGTGATACACCCACTAGGACCCAGCACTGGAAGCAGGTGGGTCAGAGAGGAGAAACAAGGCTTGAAATATATAGACTCACAAGCTAATTTGTGAAAGATTATTTCAATCATTTCATGTGTACAATTGTAAACAGAGAATTTGGTTCTTGTTGATTCATAATCAAAATGGAAGTTCTCTCATGTGAGGCATATATTAAAAATGCAGCACATAAAATTATCAGTCCTCCCTACTGTTGGTAGGAACTGCTGCAATAGAATTTATCAGAGTTCCTGTGTTTGTAGGACATAAACCTGTAGTAATTTTGCAGATGGTGAAAGCCTGTATGTAAGATCGTTTTTAATCCTCTCAACTGTCAATAATAAAACAGATTTCAGTCATGTTAAAAGTATGAATTATCTTTTTATCCTTTCTATAGAATATTATTTTTATTAATTATAAAGAGATGATAAAGGAGCAAGCAAACAAGAATGTAGGGAAAATCTATTACAGAGCCATGTTAGCAGTTATTTCATAAAAAACATTTTTAAAAATTATTTTTTGTTTATTTGCTGTATTTATTTTTTACTGTTGACAGTATTACAGATGTCTCTTATTTCCCCTCATTTACCCCCATCATGTAGCCATAAAAATCTTTTTGGCCCTGGCTGGTGTGGCTCAGTTGGTTGTGCGTTGTCCCATGCACCAAGAGGTCCCTGGTTAAATTCCTGGTCAGGGCACATGCCTAGATTGCAGGCGCAATCCCCAGTGGGAGGCATGTAGGAGGCAGCTGATCAGTGTTTCTCTCTCTCTCTGTCTCCTTTCTTCTCTATCTAAAATCAATGGTAACATATTAAAAACTATTTTTGTTATTTTGCAATGTCAGAGGTATTTGTCAACATTTTTTTATTTTTGAATGTTTTATATATATTTTTAAATCTTTATTGTTGAGGTTATTACAGATGTCCCTACTTTTTATCCCCATATCTTCTCTCTGGTTCCCACCCACCCCAGGCCCTTGCCACCCTATTATTTGTGTCCATAGGTAATGCATACATGCATATAAGATCTTTGTCTAATCTCTTCCTGCCCCCCCCCCAACAACCCCTTCCCTCTGAGAATCGTTAGTCTGTTCCATTTCCATGCCCCTGATTCTATTCCATTCACCAGTTTATTCTGTTCATCAGATTTTTTATTTATTTGATTTTTATATTCAGTTTTTGATGGATATGTATTTATTGGTACTTTGTTGTTCATATTTTTTATCTTTATCTTTTTCTTCATTTTCCTCTTTTTAAAGGATACCCTTCATCATTTCATATAATACTGGTTTGGTGGTGATGAACTCCTTTAGCTTTTTCTTGTCTGTGAAGCTCTTTATCTGACCTTCAATTCCGAATGATAGCTTTGCTAGGTAGAGCAATCTTGGTTGTAGGTTCTTGCTTTTATCACTTTGAATATTTCTCACTACTCCCTTCTGGCCTGCATAGTTTCTGTTGAGAAATCATCTGACAGTCATATGGGCATTCCCTTGTAGGTAACTAACTGCTTTTATCTTGCTGCTTTTAAGATTTTCTCTTTGTGTTTTGTCCTTGGCATTTTAATTATTATGGGTCTTGGTGTGGTCCTTTTGGGTTCCTCTTGTTTGGGGTTCTCTGGGATTCTTGCATTTGTAACTCTATTTCTTTCACCAGGTAGGGGAAGTTTTCTGTCATTTTTCTTCAAATAGGTTTTCAATGTCTTGCTCTCTTTCTTCTTCTGGCTCCCCTATAATTTGGATGTTGGTACGCTTAAAGTTGTCCCAGAGGCTCCTTACACTATGTTCATGTTTTTGGATTCTCTTTTCTTTTTGCTCTTCTGGTTGGGTGTTTTTTGCTTCCTCATATTTCAAATCATTGATTTGATTCTCAGGATCCTCTAGTCTACTGTTGAATCCCTGCATATTATTCTTTACTGCAGTCAGTGTACGCTTAATTTCTGATTGGTACTTTTTCGTTTTTTGGCATTTTCACTAAGATCCTTGAAAGTCTCACTAAGTCCCTTGGAGGTTTCTAGAATATTCTTGAGTAACCTTATAACTGTGGTTTTCAACTCTATATCCAGTAGTTTGCTTTCTTCCCTTTCTTTCATTTGTGACATGTTTCTTTGACTCCACATTTTGGCTGCTTCCCTGTGTTTGTGTCTATGTATTGGATAAAGCTGTTAAGTCTTCTTGAATTGATAGAATGGCCTTGTGTAGTAGGTATCCTATAGGGCCCAGTGGCTCAGCCTCCCCAGTCACCTGAGGTGGACACTCTAGGTGAACCCCTTTGTGTGCTGCGTGCATACTCTTATTGTAGTTGAGTCTTGATTGCTGTTGGTGTCACTGGGAGAAATTGACCTCCAGGACAATTGGCTGTGAGGACCAGCTGTGACTACAGTGGGAGAGCTGCTGTGCAGGAGATACCCTTCTGGAGCAGGACTTAGTGCTCACTGAGTCTGCCCCTTGAGTGTGTCACTTATGGATGTAAAGAGTTGTAATCTGGTATGGTCTCACACTGACCACTGCGTACACTGGCTCTTGGGTCTCCAGGGAGGTGCAAAGTCAGCCACTACCTGGGGCCACCCAATAGAAGCTACAGAGAGATTTGCAGATTCCTCCTCTTTGTATGGGATTTGGAAGTGCCCAGAAGAGGCCCAGCTGTGAAGCAAGGCAGGCTGGTGCTGGTGCTGGGTCTTGGGCCTTTTATTGATAGTTTTGGGGCTCCCTGACCCAACTGCAGGTTGTTTGACAGGTTTTAGCCTAAGAAAGGACAGGCCATTCATATGCAAAAGCCACTGAGAGCAGTTAATAGATTAAGAATCTTCAGCTCAGGGAAACTCAGCAATTTCCCCAAGTCAAACCAGAGCTGTGAAACATTAATCTACTAGAGGCCCTGGTACACAAATTCGTGCATGGGTGGGGGTCCCTCAGTCTGGCTGGCAATCGGGGCCAATTGGGTCTGATCGGGGCCAGACAGTCATGGGGAAGGACCAAGGGAGGTTGTCCAGCTACGGGAGATTGGCTGTGGCAGCAAACTAACCACCAGGGGGCAGCTCCTGCGTTGAGCATCTGCCCCCTGGTGGTCAGTGCATGTCATAGCGACCGGTCGACAGCCAGCCTGGCAGGCTTTGAGAGTAGATCACCCTCTGTCATATTTACTCTGTTATGTTTTATTCTGGCTCTACCTTACTGTGCCATTGGACATACTGCTTCACCTGTAGAACAGGGAAATGTACCCAACTTAGTTGTTGTAAGCATTGACTGGATAATTGCCATTATGTTATTAAATTATAACTTATTTGTTACCATAGCTATGTCAAATAATACTTTTAAAGGACTACAGGTTTGCAGAGACCTTTTAAAATTAACTTATTGCTTTTTAATTAAATTTTATTATTTTATACCTTTATTTGTATGAGATTCACTTATTTTACAGACATGAATATTACACTGGCTTTTAGTTTTGTAATTGATGTGTTTTGATTTTGAGCTTGAACAATATGCATAAAAAATGCAACATGTAGCAAAGTCTTAAATATTTTCATTACATCACTTATAAAGACATGTCAGGTCAAAGAGACAGTAGCAGGCAGTGTTAAATATCCAGGACCTTGTACGTATCATAAGATTTTGTGCATGATTTGGCCAGATGAATTTATAAAGCATCTTTTTTTTTCTACCAGGTGTATTAAAAAAGGTTTCCATTTTTCTTATTATTTCACACCTCTATCATTTATTTCAAGAGAATAGAGTTAAAGAGTAACCCTTAGAAAAAGAACTTTCTCAGACTTTCTTTCTTTCTTTCTTTCTTTCTTTCTTTCTGCCACAGCAGGAGAGATTTCTCCTTTTATATTTCAAATTTCTTCTTACATATCACTGCATCTCACTGTTAATCAAGGAAATTGTCTTGAAGTCTATTTTGGGGGTATCTAGCATAGCTTCAGAGATCAGACAAGACAGGATTTGGGGGAAAATGACATTTCTTTGTACTAAAAAGTTAAAGACAGGAGATACTATATAACTGTACAATAAGCACTTGAGTCTAGTTTCCTGGCAAAAATGTTCTTCCATGCTCATTCCTCAAAGAATGTGTTTCTTTTTTTTTTTTTTTTTTTTTTTTTTGCTGTAAATTTCCACCTCTATGGCTTCCCTTGTGGTTCATGTTAAATGTTCCAGTTACTATAGCTGCATAACAAACAACCTTTTTGTGATGCTCATAGATTCTAGGGGCAAAGAGTTTTGACAGAGCACAGCAGAGATTCTTTTCTCTGCTCCATAAATCCGAGCCCTCAGCTGGGAGGAGTGGAACAGCTAGTGGTGACTTGAGTGCCTACGAGCTAGAATCATCTGGAAGCTTCTTCCACTCACATGTCTGACTCCTGGGCTGGGGAGACTCAAATTTGGCTTCACCTGGAACCACTGACCAGAAAGTCGACTTCTGGCCTCTGCGCCCCACTTGAACTTCCTCCTGATATGGCAGCCCATGGCAGTTCAGGTTTCCGTGAGCGAGTTCTCCAGTGAAAAATGGGGAAGAGTCGGGCCTTTCATGACCTAGGCTCAGAAGTAACATAGTGTCACTTCTGTCATACTCTATTGGTCAAAGCAGACATGAACTCAACCTAGATACCAAGAAAATGGAACCCCACTTTCCAATAGAAAAATTAATAGCCATTAAAAAAAAAAAAACTGCTTCAATATACAATTTCACTTTATCAACTGAGGATCAGGAGTGAATGTGTGTAAGTGATTTCCCTGGACCACATGTCTCAAGGCAGAAATCTTGATGAGAAAGTGAGGTAAGATGCTATGCAGTCTAAGAAGGACACTATTCTACTGTAGAAAGAGCTTTGCATGGTGGGAAATGATGAGTTAAAAATCCTGTATTCTATGCTTGAACTTTTTGACTTCACGTTTAAGTTTTCCTATGAGGACTGATAAAAGCTAACATCAACGAATGATATGAAGATCCAAGGAGATAATGTGAAGACCAATATATGACTTTTATTAGCCTATCAGATCTCCAAGGTAAGCCTACGGCAGAAAAAGATAAAAAATTCAGTAGCCCCTTAATAATCAGTCTCAGTCTTGATTTTCCCTTAATACTCAGTCTTGATTTAGGTTAGTTAATCACAAGTGGTAAGATAATCCTCCCAGAGAACAGTTTTTAAATAATAAAGTCTTATTCAAAATTAAGTTTTATTTGTGTACTACATGGTGCAAAAACTCCAGAAAACCCTACCTCTTAGCCTGTAACACCATGATCTGCAGGTTAGGAGAAAGATAGTTGTGAGCACTTCTTGGTTATACGGTTTTAAAAGGAACTACTGTTCTTGCTTACTTTTATGCAATTATTTTTCTCTGGAAATAATTCTCCAATTTATAATAGAAGTCAGTAGGGGAAATTTCCTTTATGGAAACTTACTCTGTGATCAGAGTTGATTTGAGCCTACCTGTTTCATAAACAACACAATGCATAGGCCCGGTGCATGAAATTCGTGCATTTGCGGGGGGCCGGGGGCGGGGGGGTCCCTCAGTCTGGACTGTGCCCTCTTGCAGTCTGGGAGCCCTTGGGGGATGTCTGACTGATGGCTTAGGCCCACTCCCCGTGAGCCCTGCTTCTGGCTGAGCAGTGCTCCCCCTGTGGGTGCACACTGACCACCAGGGGGCAGCTCCTGCATTGAGCATCTGCCTCCTAGTGGTCAGTGCATGTCATAGTGACCAGTCGTTCCACTGTTAGGTTGATTTTCATATTAGCCTTTTATTATATAAGGTATCTCTTTTAAATAAGAGAGACTCTTACATAGTTAAATGATACAGCTTAAAGTATAGCTTGAGACTTTCCTAATTTAGTCCCAATTTGCTTTTTTTCTGGCTCCCTCTTATTAGCCCCATGAAGGGATTTTTGAGATCATAAGTCTCGTGAGCCTGAACCAAGTTCTCAGCTCATCATGTCTCCTAATTTCCAAATTTCTCACAATTTTCTCTGTAAAATTAATGCTCAAACTCTTTTTTTTTAAATGATAATGGAAGCTGTCATTTATTGAGTTATTTCAAACTCTTTATAAAAGAAATATCTAATATGATTCAGATTTGGCTTTTTTGATGATAATGATAATGTCTGTAGAGTTTATTAAAGTTTCTTAATTGTTGATTAGTTGATTTAGCACTTATAACTAGATTTTGGGTAAATTCCCACTCAATTACCTCCAAGATCAATCTAGAAAATTATCTCAGTTGTCTATTTCTTATTTCCTTCTTTCACATTTTCCTCCTTCCCCCTTTCCTTGCTTCCTTGCTTCCTTCCTTCCTTCTTTCTCCTCCTCCATTTCTTTCTTCATTCCTTCATATTTAGATGAGAAGGCACAGATTCATTCCTGTCTCAGTCTTTGACAATATTTCTAACAACCTTCCTAGTTTTCCTGACATTTGACATAGTCTAGCCTGATGCAGTAATAAGGAGAAGCAGGGAAGTTGGCCAGGACTTAAGAGTGAGGTAAATAGGTTGATGTGTGCCAATCCTAAAAACAATAATCAATAGCCAGTGGCAGGCCTTGCATACAGTTTATCAGGAACTTAAGTGTAAATTTCAGTCCTGGGATTTCCATCTGGCCCTAACACTAGACTAAAAGGGTTTTGAGAAGATCACATAGTAAATCATCCTGTCTGGCTCCTTTCTTTCCCTTTGACCACAGCTCTGTGCCAGACACCATTCTGGTGAACAAAGCAGATGGAAGGAGACTGACAGAGACAATACACCATTAGGTAATTTACTTATCTAGTATCTGAGAAGGCAATAAGTGCTGGGAAGAAGAGTAAATCAGGGAAGGCAATAAGGAATGCTGACAACAGGGAGTGAGACTTCAGGTTCTATCCAAATCTGCTGATTCAGAATATCCAAGGGTGTGAGGAGAAGGTGTCTGAATTGTGAAGAAAAAAAAAGTATATATATTCAGCTCCTCAAGAGCTTATGATGTGTTCCAAAGCTTGAGAATCAGTGAACTAAATACATTTCCTTGGGCTGCATTGTATCTCATACGAAAGAACAAGTGTAAGCATTCTTCTCCAAAAGTTTCGTAGACCTTGTTTGTTGAGTTTGTCTTTCTCCATTCACGTTTTCTTTGAACAAATATTGAAAACTTCTTAGCACCCTTGTGTTCTTTTCCATGGCTCTCATGTCAATATCTGAGGGTTGGCTTTCAGAGGCAAGAATATCAGAAATCTCAGTATGTAAGTAAGAGACACTGATTGGTTTCAATAAAATAATCCGGAGTTGATGATACTTACACAACAATGAGTTATCATAACAGAACTATCAACTATCCCAGTACTTTATTCAACTACATAGCTTTGCTTAAGTTTGGACTTAAAGATGCAATTCAATTTCCCTTTGCTAAAATCATACGTGATCATAAATTTTTATTATCTTTATCTGTGGAAACAGACTACTCTGAATGGCTCTAACATCATATGACCCGTTGACTAAACATTTGGACGGGGCAATAAATCTTGATGAACTTTGTCCAGTGCTCTTATTAGTGAAAGATTAAAAACTGAGATACAAAGCAAATTATTTAATAAGTAACCCCTGCTCTTCAGAGGCAGCAGGATTGGGGTTTACTGTAGGGAAACACAGTGGAAGCACAATTCTTTCCTTCCAGTTTCCCTTAGCAACCTCAGGTTTCTGTCTTAACGGATCCTAGAGTCCTCACATGGGTAAATAGTGCGGGACATAAGGAAGTGCTTTTCTCCTGACCTCTATCAGAGTCATGGGAAATAAGATAGAAATGAGGGCATGAAATGAGTAGGCTACTTCCTATTCATGTTAGTGAGAGCGAGTTACTAGTTTAAATCTCTTTTAAAAATTACCTAGCACCAACATTATTTCTATATTTTAAACATACAACTTGAATACACTCCAATTTAACTTTGGCTCTAAGGAAAGAGAGCATACTGGGATTTAAACTGATTAAGTAAATATATTCTATTTTCTGTCTAGAGAGCCTGGCCCTTTATTGAACAGTTCTTAACTTTGAAATTGCTGGTGCTTTGTCATAGAGCTTTGGGAGCTTAATAAATAAGTAAGCGGTATCCTGATATAGCTAAAAAATTTTCTGGAGTTAGGTTCAGAAGACCTGAGTTTGAATTCATAATACTACTAATTACTTTCTAAGCCTCCATTTTTCATTGGCAAAAATTGGGCTAATATGTAAAATCCAGGATTGTTGGGAGGCTTAAATAAAATAGCATGGGAAAGCAGCTGGTATAATATAGAATAAGCTCAGCTGACTTTAGTTCACATATGTGATATGACATGGTTTGGTGCTTGGTCCAAGGACCAATGCACAGTATCCAGTGAGAGAAGCTTTCTTTAGCCTATAGGAGAGCTTTCAAAGGGAAAGGACAATTTATTAACAACAATCTTAGAAATGTTGCACATACTAGGAACTTTTTGCATGCTGCCACTCCTGGACTACCCATACCAACCAAATGCCAAGACCTCTGGGGAAACATGCCACAAAATACCATCCGTGCATTTTAATAATGCTTACCATGAAGTGAAGGTCTGCTTCAAAAGACAACCTGAGACTTTGTATGCTCGATTATGTTGGTTCCCAATATAAAAGAAAATGCTTGTCAGCTTGTGTGGGTAGGTAGTAGAAGAGGCTGGTGTGTGTGTATATTAGGAGGATGGAGCATTTATAAGGACTGGGTTTAAAGGCTTGTAAATATGTGGACAAGTAGAGCAAGATCAGAGTGCTGCCCATGAGAGCATAATTGTTCCACGTGAACTTACTTTCATCTTCAAGTCTAGGAGACTCTTAGCAGTTTGGGGCCCTGCCCTGGGCAGCAGTAGGTTTTACTGTCATTAGATCCTTTTAGTCTCTGGCTGCCACAGTAGGTGTTCGAGCCACACAGAAGTTGATCTCCATCCTTGCAGACAAAGGCAAGCCTTAACAGCCTTAGCCAGGACTTCCAGGGAACGTAGGATAGACATGCTCTCCTGTTTCTCCTCAGAGTTCAGAAAATATACTTGTTCCTGGGGCAGCACACTTGCTTGTGGGACAGGAAAATGGAACTTGCCTTCCAGACAGATGGAATCTTGGTCACTATGACTGCTCAGCCTGGGGCCTGCCTCTCCGTGCTGCCGTGGCACCTCTGGTTAGATGAAGAAGACACAGTCTGTAGTGTGAGGTCAGTTTACACGTTTCCTTATGTGAAAGACAGTTTCAGAGGGTTTTTCATAAAATATAATTCCTCTTATTTTAAGTGCTATTTCTACATAGAATTAAGCCAGCAAAGCTTTTTTAAAATTAGTCTTTACTTATTAAACATTTCCAGAACCCTTTTCACCGTAAGGGAACTTCAAATGGTTAAAAGTAGAAAATGAAGTAGTATAATTCTAAAACACTAAGATTATCCCCAAATAAAAGACAAAATTAAATATATGTCACTATTTTATTTTCTATAGCCCATTAGTAAGATAGAATTTCCCATTCCGACTTGGTTTTTAATTGCTCCTTGGGAGAAATTTCTTAGAGTTGGGCTCTTTTTTTTGAAAACTATGTACATGAAGCTAGAATATAAACTTCTAGTGTCATGGAAGGCATTTTTCTAGGAATATGGTCCTACTCAATAAAGAGATTTATTTCAAAGGAATTTACTAAAAATGGTCATGGGCTAAAGCACTGTGGGAGGGGTGAAAGGGAGGAGGGGAAGTACCAACACTGGCCAAGGGCTGGCTCCACACTGACGGGCTCTCAGACTCACTGGGGAAGGTAATGCACAAATAGGATACAATTAAAGACTGAAGCAAGGCAGCCCTGCAGGATTCTGTGCCAGATGAATCAAGTAGGCAGAGAGTTCTAGGAATGGAAGTGCAGCCAGCCATATCAGGCTCAGGGTATGAGAAGAGTCAATACCTCTGCCTGCGGCCTTTGGATGTTACTATAAAGTAACGAAGGATGGATTGAAGCAGATGGAAAGTGGTGTGAGTTTTATAGACTTGAACTTGGCATACCAACAGCTCTAGGGCTTGTAGATTCAACATGCCATGGTGGGAGTTTTTCATAAGCTTTGCTTAGCACTCCTGAATCTCTCAGGTGCCTGACACAGTCCTTTTGTATACCTAAATGGAAATCTTTTATTTTTTCTTTAGCTAAAATCAAGGTTGTATCAGTGATGAACTGAAAAGCAAAGTGATCCTATTTCTGTGTCTCCTAATAGAGTGACATTAATAACTCCGAGTCCAGGTCATGAAAGCTAGCTATGCCAGGTCAGGCAGACTTTATTTACTGTCCCAGTGAGGATTATGGGTGTAATGTAGGTTCTGCCATCGATTCTTACAGTCTTCAATCCAATCCATATTTCCTCTTTCCAGAGATAATGCCCATTACTGGAACCAAAGCATGCACTGTAAGCTTGTTTCTGACCCTGGCACTCATTATAATGAAGTGCTGTAGGGTTTAGGGGTAGATATTGTGATAGTTTTAAGGAGGACCCAAGTTAAAGAGTATTCTTAGAGCAAGTAGGGCAAATAATATCATTCAATCTCAACCCTGTTCACTAAAGTGCCCTTCACCTTTAAGTCCTTTATTGAAAAAACAAGGTTTAACTACAAAAAAATAAAAATAATTTCTTGGCATGTTCCTCCTGGTGCCAGCCATCTGGCAGCACTATTCTTGGTAACAGAAGCATATTATTTGTTGATGTGGACCAACTGTCACTATCTTCCAGCATTCTGGGGAAAGAGAGGGCGAGATAGCATCCCCTTCCATCTGTGGGGGAGAAAAAAGTTTTCTTTCTATTTTTATAAAACTTTCTGGCTCATTTAATAATCAAACTGACATGAGACAGATTAACAGGAGAAAATAACCAAAATTATTACATCTGTACATGAGAGCTCCACAAGAATACAGGGCCCTCGAGGACACACTGAGCAGCTGAGGTTTATATGCCCTTTTGGACAAAGGAGACAGGAGTAGGGGCAGTGGTTTGGGACTTCCATTCACATGGAGATGAAAAAGCAAATGTTTGGGAAATAAATGTTTGCTGGGACATCATTTTTTGGTTAATTCTAACCTGAAGATATACCCCCCTCCCTCCCTATTGATTTTTAGAGAGAGTAGAAGAGAGGGGGAGAGACAGAAAGAGAAACGTCGATGGGAAAGAGATATATCAGCACATACCCTGAGATTGTACCCTTGACTGAAATCAAACCCAGGTCCCTTCAGTCCCAGAGCTGATGCTCTAACCATGCTGGGGCATCTTTACCAATGGGACACAGATAAGACTTTGATCAAATGGGCCTGACACAATTCCCTCTTGTCTATCATACCTAGTTCATATTAAACTATGGTTATCAATGATGATAGCCACCTTTCTGGAACAGGTCCCCTATTCCCATTTTTTTAGGCAGTTAGAGGGAAGTTCAGAGGTTTTCCCTGAATCTCTTGTTTCTTAAATATAACCAGATTAAAATAATCAATATCCCCAAAGACCTACTTTGGGCGGGGAGCAAACTCAGCTTCTTCTCACATGCCAGGCCTAAAAGCAAGTATGAAAGCCATACATGGCAATAGTGTCAACTAGATAAAGCTGTGTTTGCCAGAGCCCTTCAATACCAAGCAAATTAACCTAAATTACTCTCAGGGTAAAACTGAAATCTCAATGCCTCATATCTTATTTAAAGAAGTTTCCTCAGGCCCTAACTGGTTTGGCTCAGTGGATAGAGCGTCAGCCTGCGGACTGAAGGGTCCCAGGTTCGATTCTGGTCAAGGGCATGTACCTTGGTTGTGGGCACACACCCAGTAGGGAGTGTGCAGGAGGCAGCTGATCGATTTTTCTAACTCTCTATCCCTCTCCCTTCCTCTCTGTAAAAAAATCAATAAAATATATATATTTTAAAAGTTTCCTCAGATCAAAATCTAGAAGAAATGCTTAATTTTCTTCAACACTAAAGTTGGTAAAAGAAGGTGATTAGACCTATTGCAGAAGTTGTTCAGAAGTTAAAAGAAAATCTATCAAGCACATAGGATCTGAACATATTCAAGATTCTGGAGTTTAAACACCTGTGGGTTTTAGAAGACTGCTGCCGCATGTGTACTTTGTCAAGTTAAGGTTTATTTTTTAGCTGTTAAAACTTCATTACTGCCTGGCTGGTATGCTCATCCCATGGACCAGGAGGCCATGGGTCAATTCTGGATCAGCGCACATGTCAGGGTTGTGGGCTCAATCCCCAGTTGGGGGGCATGAAGGAAGCAGCCGATCCATGTGTCTCTCTCATTGATGTTTCTATCTCGCTCTTTCTCTCCCTTCCTATGTAAAAGCAATAAAACATTTTTTTTAAAAAGTTCATTCCTCATGGCATACTGATCTATATCTTAGGGCTTAGAGAGATAACCATAGGACCTGAAATATTTCATTCGCTGGAGTCCTGTGGTTATGTGTGGGGCCCCTGACACCAGGGGAGACTACATCTCTCTCCTGGGTGATTCAGCCATTCCACAGAGAGGCTGATGGCCGCAATGTCATAGGCAGCATTTCGTGAACCCACTTCTGATTCTTCTCTCTAGTGCTCAGTCCAAAGCCTGGTGTTTCATTAGAAGACAAGACCATCTTGCCTGGTGTTTTTGGTAATAGAATTTATTTATTATTTATATCACATCTACTTCAAAAAAATTTTTTTGAGATGGGTTTGTGACTCTCTAGGTCAGGGGTGGGCAAACTTTTTGACTCAAGGGCCACAATGGGTTCTTAAACTGGACCGGAGGGCCGGAACAAAAGCATGGATGGAGTGTTTGTGTGAACTAATATAAATTCAAAGTAAACATCATTACATAAAAGGGTACGGTCTTTTTTTTTTTTAGTTTTATTCATTTCAAACGGGCTGGATCCGGCCCGTGGGCCGTAGTTTGCCCACGGCTGCTCTAGGTACTTATAAAGATGGTTTCTACAAAAAGGAAGAGGCTATGATCTTTTTTTTCTCCCAACCTGATGTTTCTTGCCTTGACCTTGACTCTGGAAAGAGGCCACAGATTTTTTTTTTTTTTTTAAATGTAAAGGAAAATGCTTCAGTGTCATTCTGGAATAACAAAGCAAAGTGACAATGCTCATAGTCATTAGATAGCAACTGAAACTAATGAAATGTCCTTTCCAATAAGCTAACTTCTACATTAGCATAAAACTTGTAAACAGAGTAGTCACTATTCTTCTAACAATCTGAAATGCTTTGTTGTTTTGCACTCGGAACTTTCAAGTTTTCCTTCTTTGAAACATGGCTTCTACTATCAAGAAAACCCTCTCTACTTTACATTCATGTAGTACTTAACAGCGTAGAGTAAATAAAACATTTACTTTCCTGTGTTTAGATTTTTTTATAAATGAAGAAAACTGAATGAAATTCAGTGTCTTATTTTATGGAAATAAAAAAATATATTAGAGTTTAGAAAGATGTTACTAACAAGTAAATTCCATCGCCATAGACATTTTATTTTGCTCACAAAAGATTTGAAAGAACAGAAAACAAAGGAGAGAGAAAAATGCCACTCGGTAAATTGCTGGGGAAAAAAATCCATATTTCACATCTGGTTATGTGAAAAAACACCCATTCCCCTGTGGCCCATTGAAACAAATTGTTGGTAACAGGACCTTGCCTTTGTACAGGGAAAATATATATTCCACACTTTAGGTAGAAGCTGAACATGATAAACAATGTGTCTGGCGAACGAGTGGGAAAGATTTTGCTGCTTCAATATGAAAGAAATGCATGTACATGGGGGTGGAGGAAGGTACAAAAGGAAAGAAATTCCTCTAGTATCAGGGGCAAGACAGGCGCACAGAGCCAGAGGCATGCCTTGGGGTTCTCTCTAAAAATGTTTACGGACACACATAATGATGATGGATATGTTGACTCTAGGAACTATATTTCCCGATGAGCCCAATAAATGCAGTATTTCTCTGTGCGTTTACCCCTATATTTCTGGAAAGTTTACATCCAGAGATTAATGATTCATCACAAAATCTGTCAGCTCAGGATTTATTTTTTAAAGACTTGCTAGATGCTGCTGCTTTCAATCATCTACCTAAAAATCCTATTCGCAGCCTCAGTTCGACAATTAGAATTGAACCACCGCATCCCCAGATGGCTTCATTGGTAGTATCCATAGAGAAGGCCAATAAGATGATTTTCCTTTTCATTACTTCTATGTCTGCTGATACCACTAAATGTTCCAGCCAGGCCGACCAAGGATTGATTCTGTCATGCAATGATACACAGTCCAATGAATTCAAGGGGCTATGGCTCTTCCATATGAAGCCTCTGACACTTCAAACCCATACTCAGCTATATTAGTATATTAGAATTATTAGTAATTCTAGTAATTACTAATATTATTTATAACTTTATAATAGTATATTAAGATTAAAGGAAGCAGGCATATTAGAATTACTAGTAATATATTACTAATGTGCATGAAATATATTTATATTATGTTATCAGTTATATATTAATATGTTAGTAATAGATTAGTTATTCATTCAGTAAATCATTTTTGAATAACTATTATTTGCCGACACTCTTTTAGTTCTATGAACAAAACCATTAGCAAAACAGATGAAAATTCCTGTGACTGTAGAAAGTTACATTCTATTGGGGGAAAACAAAATAAACAATAACCGTAAAAATTAAGTACATTAAATTCTTAACTCTTATGAAAAAATAAACATTAGAGCAAGTAGGAAAAGAAATCAGTAGTGTTGGGGAGGTGATGGGGCCAGGCAGGTCACAATTTTAAATAAGGTAAGCATCCCTGAAAAATTGAGTTTTGAACAAAGTCTTGAAGGAGAAGAGGGAGTTATGTGAGAGATTATAGATGCAGGTAGAAGGAACAGTCAGTGCAAAGACCTTAGGGCAAAGAACTACTTGGCATGTTCAACAAATAACAAGGATCTTGCTGTGGCTGGCACAGAGGTAGCTGGGGGACAGTGAAAGAGATGAGTAAGAAGCCAGAGAACAAGGAGTGCAGGGTTGGGGGACTGGCATAGGACATTACAAATTTGAGCTCTTATTGTGAGTGAAATTGGCAGCCATGATTAGGGTTTTAATCAGGGAAGTAACATGATCTGATTTACATGATCTGAATGACTCTGGCTGCATGGGAATAGAGCACAAGAAGGCAAGGGTACAGTGGGCTGGAAAACCAGATAAGGGGCTTCAGTGTGAGAAATGGACCTCTGTGATCCATCTCCAGCATGGTCGGCTTCTGATGGAATTTGCTCAATTTCCCCAGGGCAAGCAGAATGTGAGGAGGAGGGAAGAGGATGTAGGAACAAAGAACTGCGCACGGGGCCAACATGGTGGAAACCCCAGGGGCATCTGCCTCAGCTAGACAGGGGAAGTAGAGTCAGCTAGAAAGGTCTCAGTCCAATATTTTAAATGGCCAAATGGGAGAGAGCAAGACCTAGGTGACTTATTAGAAAACAGGTGTCCAAATAGTACTCAGCCAATGTGGAACAGGAAGAGGGACTAAATAAATAGTCCCTGCCTCGTGTGTGTTCCTATACAATGGATGCCCGCTCTCAAGAGTGTTGTTAAAAGTCTCATTTTTGCCATACTTCTGTTTCCCAGTCCATCATTTGAAATTCGACAGGCGAGACATTTCTCACATTCAGTAACCCAGTCGAAGTTGATATGGCCTGGGTTCGCTGATCATAGTGGTAAGGTAACTATTCTGAAGTTACCACCAACAGGACTTTCTCATGGGTTTGATTATGTCAGACCCCGCAGGTCTGGCATTGTTTGGGGTCCACTACTCTAGTGCAGTTTGGCTTTGGGTATGTCTGTCTGTAGCACAGATTAGGTAAGATTATTTCTAATTACATATTTGTTGTGCATGTTATTTCTTGTTAATGATCTTCCTTTGACACTTGGGGGGAAGAGAGTACAGAATAATATTTGGTAAACAACTACACAAATCAGACTCTGTGCTGGGCACTTTAAATTCATATAATGACTTAACTAACACTTATTGAGTGCTTACTAAATGCCAGGCATTGTGTTAAACACTTTAATGCAAGTCATCTTTTTTAATTCTCTCAACAATCATGTAAGTCTACTGTTACTCTCTTCTTACAGATGAGGATATTGAGGCTTAATAAGAGGTAAATTACCTGCCCTAGATAAATTACCTGCCCCTAAGCTGTAGAGCAGGGAATAAAACCCAAGAATCTGGAGTTTAGAAGTATTTTATTTTCCATTTAATCCTCAGGCCCAACCCCCTAAAAGTGTAAGGTAAAAATAATGGTCTCCATGTAATTTCCAGTCAATTTACTATTATTTTCCATTGCTAGTTCATATGTATGTCCAGGACTCTAGAATTGGCTTATTAGTTCCTTGTATATTGAAAATTTGAGTATTTGCCATAGCACCAACTATGACGCCTTGAGCATAGTTAGGGTTGAGTAAATGCAAGTTGATTGATTTTGTGCTGTGTTGTTTCATAACATCATCTTGTACCACATGCAGGGTCAGATTCTACTTCTTTGTGCTCCCCAGAGTACACATTGCATAGTGCGTGCTCCAGAAATGTTATTCACAGCATATGTTTGTTACTTAATCTATTTCTATCTTTGTGATTTTGCAATGACTCTTTCAGCTCTCACCCAGCTATTTCATCTGCTGTGACTCTTGTGAGAAGAAACAAACTCCGTGTGTTTTTTTTCTAGGCCATTTTTATTGTATTCCCACTTGGGCAGAGAAAAATGAGTCTGACATCAGGGCTCAAACAACAGCAGTGCTCACATGGACTTACTTTTGCTATATATTTTTTTTTTACCAATTTCATAAGATCTGTAATTTATAGTATTTTGAACTCCTTCAACAGGTTCTGTGGGGGGGATCAGAAAAAGACAGATAGTAATTTTAGCCAGGTCAAGGAATCGTGGACAGATATTACTGGTTGATATAAAGAGAGATAAACCTAACTGCTAATTTAGAGGTCAGAAGCTCAGGCTGGGATCCTAAAGAATATAGCAAATCTTGTGAAAGAATATATGTCAGGTACACAATAGTTTCTTGCCTCTCCTTGAGTAATCTAGTCTCATACCATGATGGAAATCATTATTCTGAAAAACAAACAAATAAGTGGACAATAACTATGAGAAGACACTAAAAATCACATTCATTCATTGCTTAATGAAATAATCTTCCCTTATCCTACCTTCAGAACATTGATTTTCTTCTTCCATCATAGGGCCTATATAACAAAATGCCACAGACTAGGTAGCTCAATCTAGGAAGTCCAAAATCAAGATGCTGGTTCTTGCTGAGGACTGTCTTCTCCCTGTTCCTTCATGTGGTCTCTCTCCTTTTTCTAATAAGAACACTAATCCTATGAGATCAGGGCCCTATTGTTATCACTTCATTTAACATTAATTATTTCAGTAAAGGTCCTGTTTACAAATACTGTGATATTGGGGTGTTAGAGCTTCGACTTATGAATTTTGGGGGGACATAATTTAGTTTATAGTAAGGTTTATCTTTGTGGTTTATCCTAAGACTGGAATCTATTTGTAGAATACTATAATATAAATTTGGTAGAATAAAGCTTTCTTTATCTATAGAATAGTGCTCTCGTTAGTGATTATTTAGGAGTGATCTATTTTGGGAATAGCTGAATGCTATATTATTCCTATTTTAGATGATGAAATCAACAGTGAAAGCGGATGTTTAAAACCAGCTTTGAGCTACTGACTGCTGCTATTATTAGTGTGTCATCAAAGAATCTCACTAGCAGTTTAGAAGATCCCTAAAATGATGAAACAAATCTATTCCACTATTATCTCTAGGATACAGATAATCCTTTTCAGGTATAGTAATTTCCTTCATTGAGTACAGATCAAATAATAATAATAACAATAATAATAATAATAATAATAATAATACTCTAAGCTAACTTTTAATATCCATATTATTAAAACAACCTTATACTATTTTTATAATTTAGTCAAAATTATGTTTTTATTTATTTATTTTTACAATGTATTTTTATTGATTTCAGAGAGGAAGGGAGAGGGAGAGAGAGCTAGAAACGTCAATGATGAGAGAGAATCATTGATTGATTGTCTCCTGCATACCCCCTACTGGAGATTGAGCCTACAACCTAGGCATGTGCCCTGACCAGGAATCAAACTGTGACCTCCTTGTTCTTAGGTTGATGCTCAACCACAGTGCCACTTTAGCCAAGCTAAAATTAGGTTTTTAAACCAGTAGTGTTAGGAGAAAAAAGAGTATTCTTGATCCCTGTTTTTTTTATTTTTTAAAAATATTTATTTTTAAAAGTATTATAGATGTCCCCTTTATTTTCCCCTATTGCCCACCTCCACTGAGTTCCCGCTGTGCCCCAAGCCTTTGCCACCCTATTGTCTGTGTCCATAGGTAATGCATACCCTATATAATAAAAGGGTAATATGTAAATAGACCAAACGGCAGAACAACCGAACAACCAATCAAAAAGTAATATGCTAATGATAGGCTAAGGTTGCTTAACTGCTTGCTATGATGTGCACTGACCACCAGGGGGCAGATACTCTCACCAGTAGGTTAGCTTGCTGGGGTCCGGCAGATTGGGACTAAGCGATTTGGGCCAGACATACCCTGGAGTCCTTCCGAAGTCCCTCCCCAGCCTGATCGTGTACTGGTGGGATCCCTCAGGCTGGCCTGCACCCTTTCGCAATCAGGGACCCCTCGGGGGATGTCAGAGAGCCGGTTTCAGCCTGATCCCACAGGCCACTCCCCTTGTAAGGGCACCAGATGCAGGGCTCATGGCTGACGAGCGCTGCTGTGGCAGCGTGAGCCTCTCCAGATCAGGACTGATTGGGCATGAGCCCGCAGTAGGCACAGTGGGGCCGGGATGAACAAGAGAGACAGGTAGGAGCTGCAGGTGGCATTGGATTGAGGATTTCAGCCTGATCCCTGCAGGCCACCCAGAGGAACCCTGCTTGTGCACAAATTCATGCACCGGGCCTTTAGTATGTATATAAGTACTTTGGTTCATCTCCCTCCCCCCGCCCCATTCTTCCCTTCCCTCTGAGATTCATCAGTCTGTCCTATGTTTCCATGCCTCTGGTTTTATTTTATTTATCAGTTTATTTTGTTCATTAGATTCCTTGTTCATTTATTTTGATTTTATATTCAATTGTTGATAGGTAGATAGATAGATTTATTGCCATTTTATTGTTTATACTTTTTATCTTTCATTTTTCTTCTTCTTACTGCTTTTCTCTTGCTGCTTTTAAGATTCTCTCTTTGTATTTAACCTTTGGCATTTTAATTATGATGTGTCTTGGTGTGAGCCTCTTTGAATTCCTCTGTACTTCCTGGACTTGTAAGTCTATTTCTTTCACCAGGTAGGAAAATTTTTCTGTCATTGTTTCTTCAAATACATTTTCAATATCTTGCTTTCTCTCTTCTCCTTCTTGCACCCCCATAAAGTGGATGTCAGTATACTTGAAGTTGTCCCAGAGGCTCCTTACATTATCTTCATATTTTTGGATTCTTTTTTCTTTTTTGCTCTTCTGATTGGGTGTTTTTTACTTTATCATATTCCAAATAATTAATTTGATTCTCAGAATCCCCTACTCTACTGTTGAATCCATGTAAATTATTCTTTATTTCAGTTAGTGTATGCTTAATTTCTGACTGGTCCTTTTTCATTTCTTTGATGTTCTCATTAAGGTTGTTGAAATTCTCACTAAGATCCTTGAATTTCTCACTAAGTCCCTTAATGCTCTTATTAAAATTCTTGAGCAACCTTATAACCATTGTTTTGAACTCTGAATCCAGTAGTTTGCTTGCTTCCATTTCATTCAGTTATTTTTCTGGAGATTTTTTCTATTCTTTCATTTGCAACATATTTCTTTGTCTATGCAATTTGGCTGCTACCCTGTGTTTGCTTCTATGTATTAGGTAGAGCTGCTATGTCCCCTGGAATTGGTAGTGTGGCCTTGTGTAGCTGGTGTCCTGTAGGGCTCAGTGGTTCAGTCTCCCCAGTCACCTGAGCTGGGCACTCTAGGGGTGCCCCTATGTGGGCTGTGTGCATAGTCATGTTGTAGTTGAGCCTTCATTGCTGTTAGTGTCACTGGGAGGAACTGACCTCCAGGCCAATTGGCTGTGGGGACCAGCTGAGACTACAGATGGAGAGCTGCTGTGCAGGAGACAACCATCTGGAGCAGGACTTGCTTCAGTGGGGCTTCAGTGCTCACTAAGTATGTCCTTTGAGTGTGTTGCTAGTGGATGTGTACAGTTGTAATCTGGTATGATCTGAAGTTGTCCACCAGGTGCTCTGGCTCTGGGGCCTCCTGGGAGGTGCAAAGTTAGTCACTGCCTAGGGCCACCCAGCAGGAGTTACAGAGATGCAGATGGCTGCTACTTGTGTTGGGCTTGGAAGTACCCAGGAAAGGCCAAGCTATCTTGGGCCTCTTATTGGTAGGTATGGAGCATGCTGGTGGCAGCTGCTCCTTATTTAAGAGATTTTAGTACTGTCTGAAACCTGAGCCAGGACAGGCCATTCATATGGAAAAGCCACTGCAAACAGCTTGGGTGGGGCTGAAAATTGAAAGGGGCAGGTCTCAGGAAATCATAAGGGTGGAGAAAACAGTGTGAGCCAGGCTGATGGAAACTCAGATATGGCTGCTAATCAGCTCTTTGATGGGGGATGTCTCAGCATAGAAGCAGTGATCTCTGTGAGCACCCCTGTCTGGGAGAAAGCTGCCCCCGAGTTCTTGCTCCAATGCCAGACAATCTAGTTTATCCCTTTATGTCCCTGGGTCCCCCTGAGCCATTGTCCCAGCAGTGGAGCTCAGAGATAGTGAGTCTGAGTAAGTCCGTGCACCAGATCTTTAAGAGGAACTGCTTGTGTCTCCAGCAGCCTCTGTGTCACTCAGTCACAATCCACCCTGGTTTTTACAGCCCAAAGTTATGGGTACTTCTCTCCCCAGCTCTGGAAACCTGTGCTGGAGGTCTGGTGTGGGGCTGGGACCCCTTGCTCCTCAAGGGAGGCCACTGCAGTGGAGATATTCCTCCCTATTAAAAAAAAAACAACACACGCCACATGTAGGTGTCAGATCAGCTCATTCTGTACCTCTGCCTCTCCTACCAGTCTCAATGTGCTTTATTCTTTACTTCTGTAGCTGTAGGACCACCATTCAACCAGATTTAGGGTGGTACTGAATGATGGTTGTTCTGTATTTTAGTTGTAATTTTGATGTGTTTGTGGGAGGCAGCGAGTACAGGCATTTTCGTATGCTACAATCTTGGTTCTGCAGCTAGACACTAACTTACTAAAGCCATCTTCACCTCACCTAATCTATTTCTATAAGACTTTCTAAACAACAGGTTGGTTTTGGTCAGTTTAGAAAAATAGCTGATAAATACAATACTAGTAAGACAGAAACAAATAAGAAACTATAATAAGAGAAAACTAGATTTTTTTAAACAAAATACATATATTAATGATGGTACTGTTTATTCTTCTGCTTGAATCAAGTATATAACTTGTGACTTTAAAGCACATTTGGAATATGGGCTGCTGAATTCACCCTTTTGATAGAATTCTGAAAGAAGGAGCTTTAGAGATCTTTCAGCTCAACCCTGTCTTTGGTGGCCGAAGCAATTACTTAAGGGGGCAGTAGGATGGTACCTGGGCTAGAATTAGGGGCCAAGCTTTATCAAGTTTCTCATCAATATCACCCCATTCGAGGTTTATATTATTCCCAAACTAAAACTCCATGTTCTTTCTCTACCCAATAAAACATTCCTAAACCAGCATTCCTGAAACATTTCTTGATGAAAAGGGTTTGAAACCCATTACGCATTTTTAGAAAAGTATGAAAACTAGTATTTCCTTGATACCTAAGAATTGTGTGGGCATTATGTCTATAAATTACTGAATTAAGGTTATTTTTCTTATGAAAGTATAGTTATTTTAATAGATCACACATAAAGCATAACTTTATTTATAAGGTTAAAGCCATGAAGTAGATTGAAAAACAAACAATTAACAATGATGGAAATGAAACAGTATGTGCCCTGTGCTGCTGAGGCATTGGGCTGCACAAATCCATGAACACTGAGTTTTTAAAAAGTTATAATTTTTTCGGTTAAAATAATTTTCCTGAAAGTGCCTTAAGTGTTTGTTTACTAGTTCCATTCCTCTATCTCAACTCTTTTGAATTTGTGAGACTTTCTTGAACTTCCCTTCCTTTGCTCACGATCCCTAAAGAATCTACTCTTCCTAAGTAGATTTGGTGACTAGCGTAGCTGAGAAAATCATTTGTGCCTATGCACATATCTTCCACAAAGAACTGGTGAATTGTCACCACTTTTTTTGGGAAGACTACAGAAATGGAAGATTATATTGGCATATCATATTTAAAAACACATTGCATTCATTTTTTATCTCTAAGTGGCATGTGATGTGAAACAGCTGAGATGTTTCAGAAATGAGGCAGATATATTAGAAAACACATGTATGTGAAAGACTTCAATTTGCATTGGGTTTGATAAATAGCATGAGACCTTCGGAGAGTCTGAATATTTCCATTGTGTGATATGCTGAGAGTGCTGTCATATTTATGTGACTGTATGGTCAAACTCAAGCATGAGAAATGGCTTGGTTTTCTCATGCATAGTGGGAAGAGTCAGATCACTGTGGTATTGAGTTGAATTAAGATATGGCAGATTTTGCTTGTTAGTTCATTTTGTTCATTAGATTCCACATATGAGTGAAATCATATGGTACTTGTCTTTCTCAGATTGGCTTATTTCACTTAGCATAATGCTCTCCAGGTCCAGCTGTGCTGTTGGAAAGGGTTAGATTTTTTTTTTTGTACAGTTGAGTAGTATTCCATTGTGTAAAAGTACCATGGTTTGTTTTTTGTTTGTTTGTTTAATCCACTCATCCACTGATGGGCACTTGGGCTGCTTCTAAATCTTGGCTATTGTAAACAGTGCTGCAATGAACATAGAGGTGCATATATTCTTTTGAATTAGTGTTTTGGGTATTTTCGGGTAAATTCCAAGAAGCAGAATCACTGGGTACATGGATATGGACAACAATGTGGTGATTATTCAGGGGGAGGAGGAAGTAGTGGTGTTTGTGTGTGTGTGTGTGTGTGTGTGTGTGTGTGTGTGTGTGTAGGGAGAGGTGGAGGAGATAATAGGGGTGATAAATGGTGATGGACGGAGACTTGACTTGGGGTGGTGAACACAAAATACAGTGTATAGATGATATGTTGTAGAATTGTGCACTTAAAACCTGTATGATTTTGTTAACCAATAAAAAGGTATGGCAGATTTTAATATAATATAAACCCACAGGGTATCCTAAAAAAATGTATACACACTTTAACAGCTAATAGCTCAATTTTGAAAATGAAATGTATTTTAATGCAAACACTACCTTTATAATTATTCAAAGTGTGTGTATACATTTTTGGAATATATATATATATATATATATATATATATATATATATATATATATTTAACCTATATACAAAAAATCAGGGTGCAAGATTCTATGAGCACTACAAAGATAAATAACAGTGCACTGGGGGGGGGAGGGTGAGACACAAATATTTAAATAAGATTTATTAGAAAATGATCAGGGCTATGACAGGAGATTAGCAGACTTTAGACTTCAGGAAAGGGAGTTCTGGAAAAGGTAGAGACATGGAGAACAACTTCTAGGAGTCGTGGATTCCAGAGCCACGTTGTATGGGTTTAAATCCCTCCTCCATCTCTTACTAACTGTGTGATCTGGAAAAATTATTGAACTTCTCTGTCTTTATTTCTTCATCTATAAAATAGAGAGTATGATAGTGCTTCCCTCCTTCATGGATTATCATGAAGACCAGGTAAGTATATAAGTACTCAGAAACATGTAAGTGGCATAACTCAGAGGGTAGGCTGGGCCTAAATATAGGTGATGGAGAGAATTTAGGGTGGAGAGGGGAAAAGGAACTACTTTATCTTGCTACTCACAAGATAGTATTTTTCTAGCTTTAAAGTCTGTAGAAAGACAGAGTGGCAAATACAGGTATGCCCTGCTTTTTTTAAAAAAAAATATTTTATTGATCTTTTACAGCAAGGAAGGGAGAAGGATAGAGAGCCAGAAACATCGATCAGCTGCCTCCTGCACATTCCGTACTGGGGATGTGCCCGCAACCAAGGTACATGCCCTTGACCGGAATCGAACCTGGGACGCTTGAGTCCGCAGGCTGACGCTCTACCCACTGAGCCAAACTGGTTAGGGCATTTCCTGCTTTTTGAAAGAGCACTTTACCCCACTTTGCTTTTTCAAAAGGCCTGCATTATTACCTGTTTTTGCTAAGTGAAAGAAATGGGAAAAGGTTTTTTTATTTTTTATGAAAAAAGGCAAAAGGCATAAATAGTGCCCAGAGTTTATTTTGTAGTAAGCCTTACTAAAAGCAGTTCTCATCCTGCCCAACTGGCATGGCTCAGTGCTTGAACATTGACCTATGAACCAGAAGGTCATAGTTCGATTCCTAGTCAGGGCACATGCCCTGGATGTGGGCTCGATCCCTAGCGTAAGATGTGCAGGAGGCAGCCAATCAATGATTCTCTCTCATCATTGATGTTTCTATCTCTCTCTCCCTCTCCCTTCCTCTCTGAAATCAATAAAACTATATATATAAAAAAAAGCCATTCTCATCCTGAGTGTGAAAGTGCCCCTGACAAGCTCCTTGCCAGGAACCAGACAAGCTTCTTGCCTGGGAACTACACTCAGCATGAAACCGCTATAAGTTTTGAACAGTGTCTGTGAGCAACTGTGCTTTATCTGATTTTGCGGATCCGTTAGCAAGATGTGGTCTAACGTATCAGAAAAACCTAAGAGCTCAGAAGGGTGTTATGTGAAGCATAAAACTGGACATAATTAAGCAAATAAAATAAAAACTTTGAACTTGCCTGCACCCACCATTTGTACTATCTACCGCAGAGAGAATATTGAAAGCTGCTGAAATTACAGACATACCTCGTTTCATTGCGCTTCACTGCATTGTGCTCCACAGATGTTGTGTTCTTTACAAACTGAAGACAAGACCCTCCACCAGCAGAAAGACTAGAACAGGCTTTATTACAGTTACTGTCACTGCACTCAATATCTCCAAAGTGTGCCTGTGCTATTGGTTCTGCTAGAAGCAATGTGGTCTCTTCTGGTCAGTGTCCAGCATGGAAAGTCTGTTGCTGGAAAGGACTGGTAATGAATCTTCACTGCTCATTGGGCTGCAACCAAGTGTTGAGCCTACACCAATGGGCTCTTCAGGCCTTGCTTCCTCCAGGTCTGTCTGTTCTGTTGCTGTCAACCCTTATGCCAGGCTGAGTTTTAAAAAATGACTTTCCAATGTGACATGGCTTTGCATTCTTGCCAATAGGTTCCCTTGTCTTTGTAGGTGGGATATATTTAAAATAAAAGGGGGTTATAGTTATTAGAGTTTTTTAGGTCTTTTGGTCATTCTCAGAAATCTCCATCAGATAAACGCTTTTAGGAACTTACATATAATAAAGTTTTAATTATTAATGGGGAAAGTTTTATGTTACCAACATCCAAGTAGCCAATAGTCACAGCATTAGTTTATATCCATTCTTTTTTCTTGTTTTAATTTAGATTTTTATTTTTTGTTTTCTTCAAGCTAATATCTAAATAATCATGTATCCCTGTTTCAGGGGTCAGCAAGATAGTGGAGGGCAGCTGGACAAGGATTTAAAAATATGGTTCGCTTATTTTCTCTCTCCTCTCCTCTCCTCTCCTCTCCCCTATGCTCCAAGGGCCCTTCTTTCACTCTAACTTGTTTCCTGAGCCCATTTCTTCTACAACTCACTTCTTCTACCTCTGTGACTTTCTAAATAAACTTTCTCTTATAATTTGAGTCTTGGTTCTGAATTCTTCTCTTAACCAGAACTCAAGAACTGAAGTTGATGAACCTAGGTTAAAATAAACATTAAAAATATAGTAACAATTTAATGCTTCAAAAATAACTCCCGTGTGCACCCATGTTTGGCAATGGATTATACTAAGAAAACAGGCAAGGCAGGTTTTTAGGACACCAGGCCAGGCAGGGCTCTAGCAATTCACACAAATGTACAAAAATCCCAAAACTCGAATTCATCTCTGTTGGTCCAATATGGATGATGTTGCAAACCTCACACTTTTGGCAACTCAGATATACAATTAGAAGGGCATTTCTTTTAAAAAAATGTTTTTATTGATTTTTAGATAGAGAGGAAGGGAGAGAGATAGAAACACCAATGAGAGAGACACATTGATTGGCTGCCTCCTACACATCTCCTACTGGGAATTGAGCCCGCAACCCAGGCATGTGCCCTGACCAGGAATCAAACCTGGGACCTCTTGGTCCATGGGACAGCACTCAATCCACTGAGCCATACCAGCCAGGTGGACGGGCATTTCTTGAAGTGTTCCACAGCATGATGAGTTCTATTATGCTATAGAAGATGAAAGGAAAGAAGGAAGAAAAGATAACTAACCAAATATTGGGAAATACCATACTAAAGAAAGTTGGACAGATATTTTTTCCTGAAGGTCAATGTTAATGTATAATATGAGCCTTCAAGTGTTTAGCTCCTGTATGCATTTCCCAAATATTTTTAATAGCAAAACTTCTTCTTCTTTTTTTTTGGCTTGAGTTAGAAAAACGTATGACTTGGGGCAATTCTTTAAAATTCACAGCTTCCATTGACTACCTGGTGAAAGTCTCAGCTCCTTGCTCTACGGGCTTTTCCATAGGACTGCGCAAGACAAGGCAGCTGGCTGCCTTCATACGGAGTGATCCAAGAGAGACAAAAACAAGCAGGAAGCTGAAATGCCTTTTATGTTGTTTGCAATTCTCTGCAATTATAAAATGGACTGCAATTAACATCTTTGCAATGAAATATATTTTTGACATTCACGTTGTTTCCGCAATGTATATTTTTAGAGGTAGAATTGCTCTCATGCTGCCATCATGACGCAAATGTCATCATCTCTGAATGGCCTTTCCAGACTTGTCTAAAATAGACCTCTCCCCTGTCACTGTTTGTCCAATTACCCCATTTTACTTTGTATAGGATTAGCATTGTCTGACATTATCTTAATAACTTGTGGAATTCTCCCCTCCTTTAGAATGTAAGCTCTGTGAGGACAATTTTGATTAATCCAATCATTACTATATTTCTGGCATCTGGAATAATGCTTTGCCTGAGTTATGTGCCCAACAGATATTTAATGCATAAATAAATGCATGTGAGTCTCATTTTCCTGCCATCTTCCTAACACTCTGTTTTTAAAAAAATCTTCAAATAGGTGAAATTTGATGTCTCATTAATGTTAGCTTTTATGCCTTTGATCACTAATTAGGTTGAACTTTTTTGATATATACTGATGACTATACAGTTCTACTTTAAGAAATTGCTCTTTCATATTTTTTTCCAGTTAAAAAACATTGGGGCATTGTTCCTTTTCCACTGATCTCTAACAGGTTTTTGTTTTGTTTTGTTTTGTTTTTAATATATTGACTCATTGCCTGCCACTTTTATTGCTGAGGCAAATTGCTCCAAATTAATTTCTCTACCCAGGCCAGTTCACTTGCAGGCATAGACATTTCAATTCCAATATGACAGTGAAAGAGACTGATAGCTGTAAGGATTCATTCTGTTCTCACAAGTGTGGTCACGGCTGCTGTTTGCAGAATTTAAGTCTTTTGTTGCTCTGTCTGAGTTTTGTGAGTCAGCCTAAGGTCTTTAAAAGCACTTCCCCTTCGGACAAATGTGACAAAGCTGGGCCTCATCATTTGAAGCTGTGCTTCTGGGAGTCCTTAAAATAGTCCTCATGCCCCATCCTGCTTGTGGCTGCCCTACTTTAGCTCACAATTATGGAAGTTCCTTGATGTGTCTGTTGGTCATCTGTTTCCCAAACAGGGTCAGCTCCATGAAGTTATGCCAGCTGAATGTCACTGTACTGCTGGAGTCCCTGGCTGGCCATTTCCTGTTTATAGGCAATGCCTTTGGATATACACAAGCAAGGAGTGACTTCCAAGGTAGGTACCATTCTCAACATGTTCATAGTTAAGTTTTAAGCTTTGAAGTTACATTCTGCCTGCTGGCATCTCCAAGGGGTTAGCCTTCTCGGTTTAGGTTTCTTTAGCATCAATCTATGCAATATTGAATTGACAGCTGACATACTGGGGATTGCTTCTACCTCTGCATGACTGAAGAGACTACTTAAATCTGAGTAGATTCCCCCGGACAGTTGACCATGTCTTAATCCTCTCTCTATATAGCTATTCTCTCTTTCTCTCTCTCTCTCTCTCTCTCTCTCTCTCTCTCTCTCTCTCTCTTTCTCTTTCTCTCTCTTTCTATGAAAAAGAGGTGAATGGATTATGACAAGTAACAAAATAAAAGTAAATATGATACTGTAACTCCAACTTTGGTGATGAGGGACTATATTATATTATCTATACCTTGAATTAGTTTTAAATGAAACCATTATAGCAGTGGTTCTCAACCTTGGCTGCACATTAGAATCACCTGGGAATCTTTTTGAAATCCTGATTTCTGGGCCTCATCCTCCGGAAATTCTGTTTCTTTGTTATGGGGTGGGGCCACAACATTAGTAACAAAGAATCAGAATTTCCAGAGGATGAGGCCCAGAAATCAGGATTTTAAAAAGATTCCCAGGTGATTCTAATGTGCAGCCAAGGTTGAGAACCACTGCATTATAGCGTGCTCTTCCTCTATTTAATATAGCAGGGAATTAGTAAGACCTCTGAACTTTAGCTCCATGCTTAGCTTCTGGTTATTAGAAAGTGGGAAGATCGGAGTTGAGCAGGGACAAACCAGAGAGTGAAAGAGGGTCTTCAGGCTGCCAGTTAATTGGGCTGACCTCATGCTGCTCACTGAATGTTATAAGGATATAATTGGAATGTGCAGCATACCAAAATCAAAGTGAGTCTTCTATAAAAGTTCTATGTGGAAATTCAAAAAGTCTTTACTGTGCTTTTTTTGTTATTGCTTTGGCTTCGGTTCAACATGTAATTGAATTGGGCCAGTGATAGACTCTTCTACTCATAGATGATTGCAAAATGTTCTTCTTGAATTGTTAATGCAGATGTGAAATTGAGGTCATGCTGTTAATGCTTTTTTGTTTTGGATTGAAAACAGTATGACTTTTTGGTGGTTTCCTCTAAGAAAGATCAGTGCTAGTCATAATGTTTTTATTTCAATTTCTGAGGGAGCACTTTAATTGGGCCATGGTCATTTTCATCTCCCTTGGGCCACAGCTGAGAACCTGAATGTATGCAGAGTGTAGCTGCAGAGGCCCTGGTAGAAATCTTGTTTTGGGAACTACTAGCTGTAAAGTATGCCTGGGCTTCTGTGGCTTTTCTGCTAGTACCTCCTCCCATCAGCCTAAGGGACAGAACGCTTTCTTCTTTAGAAAATGATTCTGCCAACTTTTTGACTCTGATGTTCTCTCCTTTGCAGAGGGTAAAGAACTGTGCCTTTGAGTGTGGCTGATGAGCTAACCCCTAGCACAGAGGTCCTCAAACTTTTTAAACAGGGGGCCAGTTCACTGTCCCTCAGACACTCCACACATGCGCACTGAGGGCCCGGGACGAGTCGGCTGCTAAGAAGGACAGGCAGCGGTGGCAAAAACACCCGGCGGGCCGGATAAATGTTTTTCGGCAGGCCGCATGTGGTCCGTGGGCCACAGTTTGAGGACCTCTGCCGGGCCTAGCACAAAAGAAGAGCAAGTTCTATGGGTAGCCCATAATACTGAGGTACTTTATAAGCCACAGCAGCAAATCCACCTAAAAGGACTATGCTTTAAGATAAGGTACAATAGGGCCTTAGCTGGTTTGGCTCAATGGATAGAGCGTTGGCCTGTGGCCAGAAGGATCCTGGGTTCAATTCTGGTCAAAGTCATATGCCCAGGCTGTGGGCTCAATTCCCAGTAGGGGGCGTGCAGGAGGCAGCCAATCAATGATTTTCTCTCATCATTGATGTTTCTATTTCTCTTTCCCTCTCCTTTCTTCTCTGAAATCAATAAAAATATACTTTTTTAAAAAAAGATAAGGTACAGTAGGGGTCATTATGGCAAGAATTTAAAACCAGTGGGACTACTATTTCATGTTTTTAAAAATAGGATTGTTCCCTAAAACTCTGTGCACAATTAGCTCCTTTGTCTATCAAGGCTTCTTTGAAAGACACTGATATTTTTCATTTTCTTTTTTAAAAAAATGTATATTTTACTGATTTTTTACAGAGAGGAAGGGAGAGGGATAGAGAGTTAGAAACATCGATGAGAGAGAAACATCAATCAGCTGCCTCCTGCACACCCCCTACTGGGGATGTGCCCACAACCAAGGTACATGCCCTTGACCAGAATCGAATCTGGGACCCCTCAGTCCGCAGGCCAACATTCTATCCACTGAGCCAAACCGGTCAGGGCAATATTTTTCATTTTCTATGCAATGGTCTCCAACTTGTGATGGCTCAACTTACAATTTTCTACTTTACAATGGTGCGAAATACACATTCAGTAGAAACTGTATGTCACATTTTGAATTTTGATTTTCCCCTGACTAGTGAGTTTTGATACAAGGTATCTCATGCTGCTGGGCCAGAGCTCCCACCCAGGCAGGTTATCATGAGGGTTCACAGGTGATCCTCTGCAGTGCGTTACATACATTGCCAGCAGTTTTTGGATATTGTGTTCTGAGCACATTGAACATAGGCTATGCTAAGCTACAATGTCCGGTAGGTTAGGTGTACCAAATGCATTTACAACTCACAGTATTTTCAATTTATGATGGATTTGTTGGGTCATGACCCCATTATAAGTCCAGGACCATCTGCATTTCCTTTCCCTTTTCATTTTTTCCCCCTGTTAATTAGTCTTGTGCCAGTTTTATTATTATTTTAATTGTTATTTATTTTATTTTTCAATTATAGTTTACATTCAGTATTATTCTGTATCAGTTTCAGATGTGCAGCAAGGTGGTTAGACAACCATGTACTTTACAGAGTGGTTCCCTCGCTGCTTCGAGTACCCACCTGGCTTAATTTCCATTCTTGCTCCTACTTGGGTACTATGCTTGCTCTTTCTATACTATTTGGAATTGCTGGAAGAAGGACATTTACCATGAAAGAAGCAGTAATAGAACAGCACATTTTAAGTGAACCAATGGTGCAGAATGAGGGGATCTGACTGTCACATTGATCAGTGCAGTGGTGAGCTGGAGACAGCCCCCACTGGCTCCTGAGGGCCAAGTGTGCTCCTCGGTTCCCAAGTCCACAGTGTTAGCTTGAAATTCCCACGGTGGCTAATCACTTGAAATTACTTTATAAATCAGTTGTGTCTCTACCCCGACTCCCCGACGGGAGGAGGGAGACCCAGTTGCTAGACATTTCTCAACACTTCACTGCCTATGGTCAACGAACGAAAGCAGGAGGGCAAAGGTGAGTCCTGAGAACCCGCCGCTGCAAGTCTTCATGATTGGTGGGAATATTACAGCTACTTCAGTTACACAACAGCCCATGTAAAGTGAGACTGCACATGACTGAGCACAATTATTTTTAACAAGTACAACAAAGAAGGTGTATCTAAATGTGTGTTCTTTCAAAACGAGCACTGTGAAAAATGATACAATTGTTCCACCGAATTGTCATTACTCACATCCGTTTCCAAACCTCTTCTTGAAACCAGTATTTATTTCATTTTTTCATCATCCTTTATCCCCTCTGTGCCCTCTTCCATCTTGAAACCAGTTTTATAGAAATGTTTATGAAGTATGTCCATGTTTTATTACTTTATAGGTTAATAAGGAAGACAAAGAAGCTAAAATATCTTAATGCTTACCATATACTGACATACAGGATTCTTAGAATTCTGGCCCAGCTCCCCTTCCTTGGATTCGGGGAGGAAAAGTCCTCTCTTCCCAGTAGGGGGAGCTGGAGGGAGGAAATGGTTTCTTTTCCTAACACAGATGAAGTGCTTCTGGCTCCCATTTCTCCTCTTATATTGTTAAGAAGTGACAGGATGGAGAGTAGAAGTGACAGGAGGTGTCCTGACACCTCAAGTCTTAGAGAGGTGATTGGGCCCAACTTCTCACTGTTCTCTTAGGAACTTAACACCTTTTTTCTCAGCCAGAGCCATCATTTTTTTTTTTTTAAAGCAGAGTCCCATCTAACACTGAATATCAGGAATCCTGTTGCAAAAATAGATTTTTCTTTTACAGCTTTTATGCTTGGGAATTCAGTGTGTGAAAAAGTGTAGGCAATGTAACACATTAGATTTATTTTAATTAATTAAATTTACTGGGGTAACATTGGTTAATAAAATTATATAGGTTTCAGATGTACAATTCTATTATACATCATGTGTATATTGTATTGTGTGTTCACCACCCCAAGTCAAGTCTCCTTCCATCACCATTTATGCCCCCTTTATCCTCTTCTACTTCCCCCACCCTACTTTCCCTCTGGTAATCACCATGTTGTTGTCTGTGTCTATGAGTTGTTGGTTTCGGGGGTTTTTCTTTACTTGTTTGTTTGTTTGTTTGTTTGCTTAATTCCTTAAATGCTACAACAGAAGAGTAAAATGGTGAGTAGTTCTGTGCATGTGCAGGTGCGAGCTTATACATAGAGGATCAGGACTTTCCTCCTTTTTAGCATGTCACGGAAGTCTCCTTAGGGCTGCTTACATTACTACTCATGCACTTTTTGACCTATGATTTTACTCCCTAATCTTTTGAGGAAAACCCTGTCATATTTTAGGACCTTACCTGTTAGTAGTTCTCTTGACACTTGGAAAGAAAAATGTGGAAGGTCAAGAAGAGAAGAAAAGCTTTGAGAAATGGTGTGGTAAGTAACATATCCTCATTTTTATCCTGTTGGGAGAATCACTTAACATATGCTACTGATTTAAAACAGGCGGACACACTGTTAGAAAATGGTAGGAATGTTAGACATTTGATTCTTATCGCAGGTTGGTCCTCTCTGTGAAGTCAGTACCAGCACCTGAGGGCACGGATGCATTTCACTCAGAACTGGCTTGAATGTGGGGGTGGAAGCAGGGGTTCACTGTAGAAAGATTGGAGTCAGGACAGGAGAGGAAAGCAGGGAGGGTGGCAGTGGTGAAAGCAAGGGCAGGCGAGGTGGACTGGAGGGTCTCCTAGATTAAAAGGCAGGATGAGTGGGATGCTGGGAGGGAGGTATTTAATTAAACTGAATCCTACCAAAACCAGCCCCTGGGAAGTGCTGACAGACCGAAGGACGACTGGCTTGGGGACGTAAACCACTCTATCAATTATACAAATGAGTAACACATGGGAAAGGTCTCCGACGCCTCCCTGACACTTAATGAAAATTCAATTAGTGTTATTTTTCCTCCCCTTCCTGCTCTTGATGATGCTACCAGGTGGCACATAAAACTCACTGTGTTAGCTTGGGCCCAAGCATCACTGTGATAATACTGTCCCGCAGCATTTCCAGCGCAGGTAAAAGCTGAAGTCAATGTGTGAAATGGCTGAGTGAGAACTATAGCAGTCACAGATCAGGAGAGAAATAAAACTACAGTTTTAGCTGGAGTTGAGAAAGAAATAACAAGGGGTCTCATTTACCTTGGGGAAAGCAGGAGTATCTGGAGGCCCAAAGCTAATAATCCTAGGGGCTAGTCCCTGAGCCAGTGACCATGATCAGGGGCGGGGCCTCCCAGCCAACCTCCCGCATCCCCTTCCCGGCTCCCATTGGCCCCCATTGGGGTGGGCCCGCTAAACCTCACCTGTGCACAAATTCATGCACTGGGCCTCTAGTTTAAGCATAAAGGGATTTATTGCAGGGAACTAAGCCTCCAAGAAAGACTGGCAGTATGAGACTGGTGTGCAAAGCAAATTGCACACCAAATATGCCTCCCGCGTCCCCTACCGTGAGAAGCATAATTAGCCCAGGAAAGAATGTTGGGAAGTCATTAAAAAAAAAAAAAAATCAGGTGATGTGGGAGTCCGTAGATAATAAGCCTTAGCATTTGATATGAGTTCAGGAATTAAATCCAATTTCTATTTAAGGAGGTCAGGATGCCTAGGGCAATGAAAGGGTTAGAGGTAGGCAGCTGCCTGCTTCTGTGTGACCTCTGGAAAGGGCCTAGAAGTACACAGGTTGGGATCTTGGAACTTGCTGCTAGCCAACCTAGGTCTTTATTGTCTCAATTGTTTGCATTGCCTTTCTGGGTTTCCTTCCAATTATACAATGTATACCTACTGGAGAAAAACTCAGAATGAAACTTTCCCCTTTACTAATTAATTGACTCCTCAGTCTTTATTCAGATACTACATACATATACACACCTCAAATTAATTTCTTAAATTCCCACTCTCTAGAAAGTCTTCACAACTATGTGAGCCTTAAGACCCTCAGATGTCACTTTATGAGCCTCCTCTGACCCCTTCCCTTGTTAGAATTTAGTTTTCATTATGTCCGTAGTGTTTTAGGATTTCAGACAACTTTGCTTTGTTTAATGGGCCTCCAACACACTCTTGAAACAATGTTGACTTAATATCTTTGTATTGATTTGCAGGATGGTTGTCTGTTGTTTTCTGCCACCCACAATCCATCACCCCCTTTTTTGATAAGGGCAGATTATTTTCTTTTGGAAGAATTACCCTTCTTCTACTGTGTATGCACTATTGGTGGGGATGCCAATTAATCAACCTGTCTGCTTCCCCTAGTCACAAACTGGACTTATGAACCATGATGGCCAATTGGAATCTAATGGAACTCTCTCTGGCTATCGTATATAATAAAAGGGTAATATGCAAATTGACCCTAACAGTGGAATAACTGGGAACAACCAGCCCCTATGCTGTGCACTGACCACCAAGGGGCAGATGCTCAATGCAGGAGCTGCCCCTGGTGGTCATTGTGCTCCCACAGGGGGAACTCTGCATAGCCACAAGCTGGGCTGATGGCTGTGAGTGCAGCGGCAGTGGGGGGAGCCTCTCGTGCCTCCTCAGCAATGCTAAGGATGTCCGACTGTGGCTTAGGCCCACTCCCCACAGCCATCAATTGGACATCCCCCAAGGGCTCCCAGGCTGCCAGAGTGATGTCTGACTGCCAGCTTAGGCCTGATCCCCTGGGGAGTGGGCCTACACTGGCAGGTGGACATCCCCTGAGGGCTTCTGGCTGCCAGAGGGATGTCTGACTGCCAGCTTAGGCTCGATCCCCCTGAGAGTGGGCCTAAGTTGGCAGGTGGACATCCCCTGAGGGGTCGCAGACTGTGAGAGGGCACAGGCTGGGCTGAAGGACCCCCCCCCCGGAATACATGAATCTTCATGCACTGGGCTCTAGTCTATATATATAAAAGCCAAGCAACCAGAATGACAGGAATGACCAGTCACTATGACACACACCAACTGGCTTGATAGGGGCCCCAATCAGCGCCCCCCACAACTTTCTGCGGCCCCTCCCTCAGGCTGGCCCAGCCCCTGATCGGCTCCCCCATCCTGATTGGGGGCGGGGCCTGCCAGCCAACCTCCCATGTCCCCTCCCCCCATGCCAGCCCAGCCCCTATTGGCCCCCATTGGGGTGGGCTGGCCAGACCTTACCTGTGCACAAATTCATGCACTGGGACTCTAGTTTAAGCATAAGGGATTTATTACAGAGAACTAAGCCTCCAGGAAAGACTGGCAGTATAAGACTGGTGTGCAAAGCAAATGGCTGCTATTGGGAAGCTGAGGAATTGGGAAGCCACTGTGCCAACTTCTGGTGCCCACAGCAACTGTTGACTCCAGGAATATGCCACCTTAGCTGTGACCAAAGTCATGATATGTGCACTGGGAATGAACCAACAAGATGGATGATCCATGCCATGCCTCTCAACACCTATTAAGCTAGTGGCCAGATATTGAGACCTTGGCTAGCGCTATTGCAGAAAAATCAAAGCCCTTGACATCTATGTTCTAGAGCAGAAATTGCAGAAGCAGCACAGCGTGGTATCTACCTCTCTCCTGCCTTCCCAGGCTGATACAAATGAATATGGCTAGCTGAAGAATAAATACCTCTGGGATGCTAGCTGCAAGGGAGACTGAGCAACATAGGTTTTGAACTTTCTAGCCTTTACAACGAGTGAAGGGACCCTGGAACAGGGCAGAATGAATAGTGGAATCAATTCATTATATGAAAAGGGACTCTCTTCCCCATGTTTTGACTCATAAGCATAGTGACTAAAGGGCAAAAGAAAAATGGTTGGAGTGAATCTGTCCTATGCAGTGTTCTGATCTGCCGCTTAGACTCCTGAATGACCCTGGTTCCTGTCCTTTCAGGCATCTGCAGGTTTCCCCTTGGGTCTATAAGCCCCAACCATGGCTTTATAATGATTCCCTGTTTACCTGCAATTAACAGTTCTGTTATTTATAATCAAACACCTTAACTTATATACTTATGAGCACCATTTTGCAGGGTCTACCATCCTCAAATTCCTGCCGAGTACCTGAATGAATGCATTAGCCCTGCATCTGTTGCTGGAAGCTCCTCCTTGGTGTGAGTACTGTTCTTGGAATTCTAGTTTCCTGGAACTCAAAAGCAGAAGTCTTCAGAGATCAGCTAATTCAAATGCCCTCTTTTTCTTTAAGATAAATAATTTGAAGGAGAGAGAACATCTAAACTCATTTCTTTTCTTACTAGACACATTCCTTTATGATTTCTTACGTAAATAATATATATTTTACTTTACCTTAAAAAAATATTTCATTATCTTTAATAGCTAATAACAAATGATAATCATTAAGGAATTTATCTAACATCTTCTCAAAACCATACATTCAGCCTATATATATTCTAAACTAACCAAAAGTCAAACATTTAAGTCAGCTACATAACAGTATTTAATAAGGAGGCCCCAAATCATCTTTATTCAAGTTTTAAGGGGTACTTCCTAGGTTTAATATAAGGATTTTATTAATAAGTGAATTAATTCAAAGCTACCTTATTTTCTCTTTCTGATTTGTTAAACTTTAATCATAGCTCCTTTGTTGAAATCATTCTAGTCTAAGGAATTGCAAATTTTTATCTTGTTCTTTTTCTTTAAAATCTGGGAGAAAGATTTTCATATTTTGATTATAATTATTATCTATAATGAAACCAAAACAAAGTTCTTAAAAAAAAAAAAAGAGGGCACCCCTATGTTCATAGCAGCACAATTTACCATAGCTAAGATTTGGAAACAGCCTATGTGCCCATCAGCAGATGAGTGGATTAAAAAACTGTGGTATATCTACACAATGGAATACTACACCACTATAAAAAAGAAGGAACTTTTACCATTTGCAACAGCATGGATGGAACTGGAGAACATTATGCTAAGCTAAATAAGCCAGTTGGAGAAAGATAAATATCCCATGATCTCACTCATATGTGGGATATAATGATCAGCATAATTTGATGAATAAGAATAGATCCAGAGACAAATGGCACAGGTGGGGGGTGGGTTAGAGAGCAACCAAAGGACTTGTATGAATGCATATTAGCATAACCAATGGACGCAGACACTGGGGCAGTGGGGGCTTGCCCCGGGTGGGAATGGCTGTTGGGGAGATGGTCAAACGGGGAAAAAGGAGACATATGTAAAACTTTAGACAATAAATAAATAAATAAATAAATAAATAAGAGGGAAGAAAAACATTAGATTTTTTCACATTCCTTTATTATTAACATGATAGAAATTCTTCCTGAAATATTTCATCTACATAACAACCAAAGTCCTTTAGCAGTGTGGAAATATTCTTGGAAGAGAAAAGTATATAAACAACTCTTTTTTTAAAGTAACATAGGTTTTGGGTTGCTCTTGTCATTAGCTAAGAATTTTATTAAAGAATTTGTAGCCAGACTTGTGAAAAATCTATAAACATCTTACAGAAGTTTTTGGGTGTTTTTTTTTTTTTTGATACGGAAAATCATGCTCAGTGGAAAGCTTTGGGGGTTTTTAATTCTCAGTGGAAAGGCTTTTGGGGTTTTTAATGCAGCCATTGATCTTCCCTTCTTGAAGTTTAAAACTACAACAAGCCCATCTGTCAAAGCCTACTGAACTACAAACTGCCAAAGGGCCAGCCACAACCTTACAGCCTATGAAGATTTCAAAATACACTCTATGTCCTCCCCGCAAAAATATTTTCTGATGAATCATGTTTAACGAGGTTTTTTTATACTAGTGACCCAAAGACTTTGAAAAACATCCTCAAGAAGCTACTCCAGGAACTTCCAATGTAATGAATTTTAACAGCTGTTTCTGCTACCAGGCCTATAAGTGGAGTTTGATTTCCCTTGAGGCGATTCCATTAATTTGTTTTTATTATTTTAGGATAGCTAATATGCTGTAGCTGGCTGGGTTCTGACCCTAGGAACCGTGTGGGTGACGTGGTAATCCTGGCCCTCCTCAGTGCTCTGCTGAGAGCTCCTTCTAAAGACCACCCCGCTGGGTGGATAGTGCAAGAGCTAGCATGACCCAGGCCTCAGTGGCGCCCCCACGTGGTGGTCCCCACTCTGCACTCAGGAGCAGAACATTCCTGCCAAGCACTCGGGAGAAGTTCTCAGGAGCGCAGAACACGCAGCAGTTTCCTGAGGTGGTAGAGGAATGTTATTTCCGCTCAGCTTTTCAAGTGCAGACCAAACCATCCCTCAGGTGTTTCGGCCCGTACCTGTGGGAATGCACTTGCAATGGGAGGTCAGGAGAGCTGTGCTTCCAATGACAGGTGGCTTCAAGGAGACTCCATTGTGACTGCAGGTTATGCATCAGAAAATTAAGGATAATAGCTCCTGCCCTTTGGATTTCTTGGGGGCTGTTATATATAGAAGATGTGGAAACAAAGGTGAACACATTTAAAAAAGAAATACTGCTATGCACTTACCAAAAGTGTTCTTTTAGATGGGAATCTAATATTAAGCTTACCTAAAAACTTGGTGCCTTGTAGAGCATTTCCCTCTCCATACAGAGAGGATGAGGTCTGGTTTCTTCTTTATAATTTAATTGCGAAAGGTTAATTTCAAAGGGAAAGAAGTTAAGATATTTCCTTGAATGAATCTGAGCAGTTTGGTCACCAGGAATTCTCTGAGTAATGTATTTCTAATATAATAATCCTAGTCCATTTAGAAAATATTTATATGATGGAATAAGGCATAGTATGGCCAGTTTAATTCTCTTAACCAAATTAATTTGTTAGCTTCTAACATAATTATATTAACAATGATGCATTTGAAATGCTATTCAAAAGTTCAAATGGTTGAATTTTGTCATAAGAATCTGGGCTTCATATTTAAAATACATCATACATGAGAGTATGTAAGGAAAGAATCAAATTGTACAGTTGAATCGGCAACTTGTGGTTTGTGTTGTGTTACGTCTCTATCATAAGTCATTTGGATTTGCCAGACTCATAGCATCAAGCTTTAGAAGCCGAGTCACTGAATTGAAAATGATTTCTCAATGAGCAAAATAATGCTGCTATTTTCATTTTTATTCCCCTGTATGCAAACCTGACTAAATCTGTGATTATTGTTGCTGATTTTTGGAATTGACAGGTCTGGAAAGATGTGGATGTGGCTAGAGACTTCTCAAAATATATTTGTTTTCTAATTTTAAGAATTGTATATACTCATGGTAGAAAATGTGAACAATTCAACAAAGCATGAAGAAGGTATTAAAAAAACAAGGAACCCTCTTGCACTGCTGGTGGGAATGCAGACTGATACATCCACTGTGGAGAACAGTATGGAGATTCCTCAAAAAATTAAAAATGGAACTCCCATTCGACCCAGTAATCCCACTTCTGGGAATATATCCCAAGAAAACAGAAACACCAATCAGAAAGGAAATATGCACCCCTATGTTCATAGCAGCACAATTTACAATAACTAAGATTTGGAAACTGCCTAAGTGCTCATCATCAGATGAGTGGATTAAAAACCTGTGGTACATCTACATGATGGAATATTATGCTGCTATAAAAAAGAAGGAACTTTTATCATTTGCAGCAGCATGGATGGACCTAGAGAGAATTATGCTAAGCTAAATAAGCCAGTCAGAGAAAGATAAATATCACATGATCTCACTCATATGTGGGAATAATGAACAACATAAACTGATGAACAAAAATAGAACCAGAGAAAAAGAAACACTGAACAGGCAGTCCAACCTCAGAGAGAAGGCAGGGGAGGTGGGGGGTAAGAGATCAACCAAAGGACTTATATGCACATATACTAGCATAACCAAGGGACCCGGACACTAGGGTGGTGGGGGCTTGTTCTGGGGGGAGAGAGAGTGATGGGAGGGGGTCAATCGGGAAAAAGGAAACACATGTAATACTTTAAACAATAAAAAAGTAAACTAGCAAAACAAACAAACACACAAATAAAAAAACACCCAAAGTGGCACTATTCAGAACTAGCCATTTCTAACACCCTGGTATAATTGTTTTCTTTTTTTTTAAATTTTCTATATTTCACTATTTAAAACAAGTTCTACTATGTGACCCGTTTTTTTCCTTGATATTAAACATTATTTATTTGTTCATCTAATAAATATTTAGAGGGTCTTCAATTACATGTTTTTAAATAGCCACAAGATATTCAACATGGTTCACGTTTTATTGACTTGTGCCCAACAAAGGAGTAAAGGTGGGGCTTTTTCCTTTCTGTTGTGTGTGTTGCCCTGACTCAGCTCAGTGGCATATCTGAATCATCCCAGTTGAATTTCTAAAGGCTCTAAAGTTTGAGTAAGGCATAAAAATCTGGAAGTATTGCCATTGAGGATCTGAGACATTCTTTATGTTAATCTCTTTCAATTTAAAGAATTGCCAGCCATCATCACTGAATATGGAAAAACTCTATAGCACAATAAATAAATACTGTATGACAACCAACTCTCTTTTATTCAATTTTAATAACCTTAAGTCATTAAATATTTTATTGAAAAATGATACAAAGTCATCAAGTCCTTGTTTTCCTTTATATTCCAATAAATTCAACAAATATTTTAGAGACCCTACAACAGTGATGACGAACCTTTTGAGCTCAGCGTGTCAGCATTTTGAAAAACCCTAACTTAACTCTGGTGCCGTGTCACATATAGAAATTTTTTGATATTTGCAACCATAGTAAAACAAAGACGTATATTTTTGATATTTATTTTATATATTTAAATGCCATTTAACAAAGAAAAATCAACCAAAAAAATGAGTTCGCCTGTCACCTCTGACACGCGTGTCATAGGTTCGCCATCACTGCCCTTTAACAACCAAGACGTTGAGCAAGAGGATGAATATGACATGATTTCTACTCATGAATGGCTCACATTCTAGTTGGAGACCTAGTCATGAATATAATTGCCTAACGTTTACTTGGTGCTGTACTAGAGACATTAATAAAGTGCTATGGCAACCTTGAGGAATTATTCAACAGCGATGAATTCTGACTGTGGACTGGGAAAAGCTCAGAGGAATCAGTATTTTAGTTTGTCTTAGAGCTCCCTAGACACAGACCCTGATACCTCGATATGAGGATTCATGTGCAAGTGATTTCTCCAGGAAGTGCTCCCAGGAGAAACTTGTAAGGAAGTGGAAGAAGTCAGATAAGGAAGGGAAAGGAACCAAGCACAGGATGAGATTTCAGGCACAGTCCAGCAGAACCGCGGGGGATTCAGGAGGGTGAGTTCTGCCTCAGAGTGGCCTGCGTTGAAAAGAGCTAGGTTTTTGTACTCCTGCACCCATCAGTCAGGGGCTGGGGCTGAGGGCTGCCCTGGTGGTGGTGGTGGGAGGCGGGGGGGGGGGGGGGGGGGGGGAGAGCGGGGGGGGGGGGGGGGGGGCAGGACATAAGCTCCAGGTTCTCTGACTTCTACCCTTTCATGCACAATGGCTCCAGCAGATTGAGGACAACCCTCTGAAGAGAGTCATATGTACAGGCTATTAGAAGCAAAAGCAGAGAGGCAAGGGGGGACACACGGGTAGTTAAAGGAATCTGAGAGGCTCCAGGTGGAGCACTGACAATATTTACTACAGTGTTGGATATTGAAAGGAAATAAGTAGAATTTTAACAGATTTGGAAATAGGAAAGGACATTCTAGATTTGTGCTGTCGAACTATGTTAACCTCTAGTCACATATGGCTAATGGCCACTAAACTGGAACATGCAAATAGGGAACATTTCCATCAACAGAAAAAGTTCTACTGGACCATGCTGTATCTAGACTGAAAATAGTATTAATAAAATCATGGACATGTGAAAGAGCAAGCAGCTTAGTGGGACTCTAATGAAGGGAGATGGCTGGAATACAGGATGTGACCAAATTGTAAAAGTTTTGGAATTGTCGATCCTTTAGTAGCAGTAGCATCTAAAACATACCTGTTGTTCAATGGGAACTTACTATTTTCAGGACCCACATTGAAAACATACATAAAAATCTGGCAGTATCCATTTGTATCCACTATTGTCTTTATGCCTTTATCTGAAGACTTTGCCTCTAATTTGGTCTTCTGGCCTCTCTTTTCCTTTGGCCCCTCTGCAGCCATTTCTCCAACACTAGTTCATTGCCTCTTCTCTCAGCTCCAGGCTTAAATATTAAACCCCAATTCAACAGAGTTTGAATTCCTACTCAGCATTTTGAATTTCCTACCCTCTCTTATCAACCACTTCCCAGTTAGCTCCAATTGGACAATGAAGAATTTGTAAAGACAGGGGGTAGCTTGAGGCAAATTAAGTTAATGGATTCAGGAGTCCTGAGCACGTTGAGTAGACTGTGGGAAGAGTCAACGGGGATAGAAAAGTGAAAGGAACAAAACAGTGGAATGATCATTAATGGAATAAGAAAATTCTAGGGAACAAGTTTTAGGAAAATACTTTCTTGTTTTTTCCCATCAATGGAAAGAATGTATTCCCCATCAATACTGCCTGCTATAAAAGGGAGACCAAGGCTACTTACAATATGTTAAGACCTTGTTCTTCATACTTCCTGTAAAGTAAAATCTAAACTCTATCCTCTTAACCTACATATTTTCTACATATACATTTATAAGAGAAGGAAATGACAGAACTACAAGCTTAAATCATGAAATGTTTTATTTTAAATAAAAAAAAGTGTGGTAAAATACACATACAGTTACCATCTTAACCGTTTTTAAGTGTACATACAGTTCAGTAGAGTTGAGTGAATTCACATTGTTGAGCAACACATCTCTGTAACTTTTTCATCTTGCAAAATGAAAACACTGTATCCATTAAACAGCAATTTTCCCATCAACTCCCACCCCCACTATTGGCAATCATCATTTGCCTTTCTTTTTCTATGAATTTAACTACTCTAGATATCTCATATTAGTAAAAATCATACAGTACTTGTCTTTTTGTGACTGGGGCTTATTTCACTTAGCTTAGTGTCCTCATGTTTTATCCATGCTTTAGTATGTAACAAGATTTCTTTTTTTAAAAAAAAACAAAAAACAAAAACAAAAAGGCTAGATAACATTCCATTGTTTGGATAAGCTGAATAATAGTTCACTGTATGTATATAGCATATTTTGTTTATTCAATCACCTGTCAACAGATACTTGGGTTGCTTCTATCTTCTAGCTATAATGAATAATGCTGCTATGTACATCAATCATATAATTTTTCAAAAATAGATCTTTTAGAATATAGCCTAAAGCTTGTACAAATCATCATCTTCAACATCATTTAGGATATATATTTAATAATCATAATGGCAACCTGAGAGCATAATAAGATATTTAAAATCATCACAGGCATTTTTTTTTTTTTTGGAAGTAGGATTTCTTGTCAGAAATTTCCTCATTTATGTTCTATTCCCGGGGCCTACAGTCATAGTGGTCACAGATTCAGAAGGCTATTTTTTAAGATACTTAATATTTTACTCTGCTTTCAGGTACTATTATTTAAGAAATAATTAAATATATCCAATCTGCTGTGATTTCTGTAGCAGAGGAAACTAGTCTAATAGACTTTAACATGATTCTCAAGAAATAAACATTGAGCTAGAAATTGATTTGGGGTATCCTTTTTATCTAACCAGAATATTCACTCAATCTGAACATATTACAGCAAGTACTCCAGTGCTTATTGACTCTATCACAACTATAAAGAATTGTGCTTTAAAGGATGTGAACCCGTTTCAATCAACTATTGAAAGACTAAAAATGGCATCGGTGTGTGGTAATCTGGGTAGTATGTCCTCAGCCAGATGCAAGAACAACATGATTTCAAATAGGTCCTTTCAGGGCTGATCTTCACCCTGATCCACGAGGCAAATCTTTTTAGAAAGATGAAGAATTCCTCAGCCAATTTAGCCAAGTTTCACCAACCATAATTTTCACTGTTATGAATGCCTTCTCTCAGATTTTTGTTCCTTTTTTTGGAATTTGTTAAATTGCATGGTGAGGCCTTTTTTGCACCACACACTCATTCAGTCCCAAACCAACTAAAAACCTCGCAATGTGTCTGTGGAGCTGATAAACAAGCTCACAAAAAAGAACAGAAAGTCTTGATTTTCCAAGTTACAGAGGTCTCTTCAGTGGGGGAGAAGGAATGCATGCTATTAAATGAAATAGAAACTATCCAGGCATTTAAATGCCTCATCATTTGGGGGGAAATAATTTAGTCAATCCTGTTAATTTCACTAACCAAAAGTGATTCTCTGTAAAGCTTGATTCACAGTTTTATTTTCCCAGCCCTTTGTGGATTGTCAAGGTATTTATATCTGACCTATAACTCACCCTTATTTTCTGCTCCAACACAGATAATATAATATGCTGATCTTCCTCTCTGTTTAAAGTTCTCAATGCGAAAAGCAACAGGGCTGCTTTCCTGGATAAAGAGACTATTAGTTTTACATTTTTTTATATCTCAGCACTCTTTAAAAAGGAGTCTGACTACTAGGAGAGACCAAAATGTGAAAATCAGAGCCTGCTGGCAAAGCTGTGATGATGGCCCACTAGCGTGCGTGGCTTCCTACCCTCAGTGCGGTCCCTGCATGGGTAATATCTGTTCTCTTTCATTCCAGCTCCTTCCAGAGGGATATAATTTTGTCACATGGGCACTGTCCACTAAGCCAGCCCGAACAGACGATGGGTTGTGTGACTGTGTACATGGGCAAGGGCCTCGGGAGGAATTTGAGGCTGTGGTACACAGTGACCCCAAATGGGGAGAGATTTCCTGGAAACTGAACTTCAGCCGAAACCCAGGAGTTTAAAAAAGGTAAGAAAGTAAATGTCAGCTCATACCACTGGAATAAGTTATTGACAGTGGATTAGGCAAAAAAAAAAAAATCATAGTAATTATCTACACATCCCTATCAACCATGTCTTTTTGTAATTTAATAATATTTCTACTGAGTTTTTAAATGGTTTCTCACTGCTCATGTTTCTGTGTGTGAAAACATACTATATTTTTTAAAAATCAGTGAAAACATAAAATAGAAAAAGTGTGATGTCTGTTCAGTTTATTTTCCTGCCCTCCTTTTGGAGGTTCACAAATCTCAGTGGGAATTCTGTAAATGAATTTTTCGCATGATTCTTACTGACTTGAGAACTGCAAAGGAAAGATATTTGCTAAAGTTGAAGCATATCCTCACATTTCTCTCTCCCTTTCTCTACTCTGAAACTATGTAGGTGCTTTCAGGAAAGACTTTCTTTGCTTCACTTTGGCCAATGCAACTTATGACCTCTGGCTTATATATCCTTAAAAAATTCTCCTGAGAGCATCAGAAGAAAGTAGAGGAACATGAAAAACTATTATAGAAGCCTTTTCTCAGAAGATCTGGATTCAAGTTCTAGCTCAACTACTTAGCAACTTTGTGACCTTCAGTAAATCTCTCTGCCTTTCTCTGCAATCTAAGGGTGGGGGTATCTGTCTCACAAAGTATTCTATGGGTTAAATGAGGTGATGGATGAAAGTAAATTGTGACACACCACACAAGTGTAAGACATTATCAATATAAGATGTAGATAGGTAAGCTCGAAAGAGACAAAGCAAAAGACTTTATTTTGGACTTTGAAGTATTGAACTGAAATGATGAATGCATATATGAATCACTTCTTAAGAACCTCTAGAGATATTGTCCCAAGCATGATTTTATTATTCACCTCTCTAATTCTGTGTGCTAGTTACTATTCTCCCCTTATATAGATGTGGAAAAATGCTCAGCTGGGTTACTCTGGTTATATTTCTACCAGGTGGTAGAATCAGGATTCAAACCCTGGTCTGTAGAAATACATGGCTTGATAGCCTGCCATTGTAACCACAGTTCAATGCTGATTCCCTTCCAGCTATTTATGATAGAGATGGTGCTCCCAGGAATTCTATGAAATATCTTGGGAACTCCTGAGGCCAGTCTAATGCTACCACCACAGGTCCTGGTGGCTAATGTTGTGAGAGAGACTTATAGAAACTTCAAGACTCAGAGCATCAGATAGTAAGAGGCAGCATGCTTTGAGTGCTTGCTGTAAGCCAGACATAGCTCTAAATAATATTTCTGCATTGCTTATTTAATCCTTCAACCCAACAAGGTCATCTGTTCTTTAAAACTGTCCCCATTTTGTGAATGAACTAACTGCAGTGCAAAGAGGCTAAGTAACCTGCTCAGAGCTTGAGAGGAAGAAGAGGAATTTGAACATGGGCAGTCCGGCTCCAGAGACCCATGTTCTTAACCTCTACACTGTGTCTCTCATGGTCTGTGAGATGAAAGCATATCTGCAGAGTACTTGGTTCACATTACTTGATCCTAAGCAGTAGCCTTCAGTGTCAATGTCATTGTTTTCAGTTACCATTTGCATGTGCAGAAAACATCCACATGCAGTGTCTCCAGGGTCACGAGATGCTGAAAATAAATCATGTAGAAAATATGGCTAAATAAATCAATCCTGTTTCCTTGCCTTTTCAGCTTCGTAGGAAGCCATCTGAGAAGAGCAGAATAAGTGTGGCCTTTGGGGGGGAGACTTGGTTACATCAGATAAAAAAAATTAGCCAGGGCAGAGGGTGACCTTAGGCAGGTAGCTTCACATCTCTAAATCTTTGTTTTCTCATTCATAAAATGAGGGATAAAGAGATAATTTTGTAAAATGTCTTTCCTAGAGTAAATGCCTAATAAATACTGATTCTATTTTCGCCTCTATTGGAATGCATTTCAGTCACCTAAGCATTTTTACCTTCTGTTTTTTTAAAAAATCCTAAACCTACCAATTTATCTGAATTTCTCAGATTATCTAAAAGAGTTTTTAGGACATTCAAATATTTTGTGATCTTTAAGAATCTAGTGATACAAGCAGTCACAGATGGCATGTGAGGCTCCAGAGGGTGGTCCCATGATGACACTTAAGGTTGTTCTGATCATCTCAATAACTGGTTAGTTTAGCTGACATGAATTACCTTTATCATTAAAGCTGTCAAAATCATTTGTTTAGATTAATGTTCTAGATCCTGGCCAATAGAGTCATAGTGATCAAAGACTCAGAAGTCTTTTTTTTTCCTTCAAATAAATCTACGGATTGTAAAGGAACAATTCTGGCTGCTGTACTGGATACACCTTTTATTTGTTTGTCTGTTTTTAGACAAACCAATATTCCTCAGCAGAGAATTTCTCTCCGGATCGCTGGAAAATGTGCTGAGTGGGGACGGAGTATTTTCTGAACAGGAGAGGCTACCGGAAGTTTGAAAAAAGAGATTCCAATTGTGATTTTTGCAAGAATATAGACATCACTATCTCTTCAACTTAAATTTAGAAAATTCTGGAGAAAAAAAAATAGTCTTATATGATCTGGCCCATAGACTTTCTGCTCAGGAAGGATTACAAGGGATTCATCCTTGTTGGTTCTAGCAAAATCAAGAAAATTTGATTATGAAAGAGACCCTGAAGGAGCTAGATCATTTCCAGAGTGAGAGGAAAGCAAAGTAAAATTGGAGAACTCTCATGCCCTACAACATGCAAAGATGAAAAGGAAATAAAAACAAAACAAAACGGGAGAGAAGTTATTATACTAGCAGAGATGAAAGACAGAAAGAGGCCTTCAGCCAAAGAAGGGATGCTTACATGCTAAGTCAACTTTCCCTAGCTACAGACCATTAAAATAAAAAGTCAAAGCACAGAGAATTTCTGGGCAGCCTAATGTTGACATTAAGGCTCTTATCTGGTAAAGTCAATTTACAAACATAGATGAAATTATCTAGGACTTAATCTACAGCCATAAACCAGATAAACTTTGAATATTAACAAACTGAATTAGAATCAAGTAGAAACAGCAGGCTTCCTGGAACATAGGAAATGGCAGACACCCAGTTAAAGCCAATGCAAAAATGAAAGCAGTGTAAAGACCAAGAAATGGCAAGACCTCACCATCTTCCCAGACAACCACAAGGGGAAAATGTTGACACTTTGAAGCAAAACAGTAACTAGACCTCAATACAGTGAGAAATTGTGGTGATGAGAGCACAGTGGTTCTTTTGACAGTAGGATTGTCCATGATCTATGGTGGAGAATCCCAAAGAAACTAAGTTTTTGCAAAAAAAATTTTAAATAAGTTTTTACTGATTCTAGAGAGATAGAAGAAGGGAGAAACACAAAAGAAACATCAATCAACTGCCTCCTACATGCCCCCTACTGGGGATTGAGCCCACAACCCAGGCATGTACCCTGACTGGAATTGAACTGGCGACCTTTCCATGTATGGGGCAAGGCTCAACCAACTGAATCACACTGGCCAGGGCTGCAAAAATGTTTTTAAAGGGAAAATTAAATTGTTTATAACATTGACTTAGGTTTAAATTACATTTTGGAGCATGAGCACTTCTCCTTCAAAAGCATAAACATCTCAATTCTCAGTATTTTTCACATAAAATTCTTAATGAAGATGGGCAACATGACAGGATTTTGAATGAGATTAATTCAGTTAAAATTGGAACCTTGAACCTGGCTGGGGTGTCTTAGTGGTTGAGGGTTGACGCATGAACCAGGAGGTGACGATTAAATTCCTAGTCAGGGCACATGCCTGGGTTTCGGGCTAGATCTCCAGTAGGGGATGTGCAAGAGGCAGCCGATGGATGATTTTCTCACGTCATTGATGTTTTTATCTCTCACCCGTTCCCTCCTCTCTCTGAAATCAATAAAGAAATATATATATATAAATATAAATATATATATATTTTTAAAGTTAGAACCTTGAGTTATCAGTTTCCTAACATGAGAGTAATAAGGCTACTTAACCAGATAGGATTTTAAAAACATTCCTTGGTCACAATTTTAGCTGTGCTTAAATATGTAGGAAACATTGAAAGAGGAAAATATGAAACTCTGAGTAAAGATGAATTAACTAGAAAAACTTCCTGCTACGTGAAGAAACTGCCCTTCAAAGCAACAGTTGGCTGGAAGATACATCAGAGCTTCGAAATATTGCCAAAAACATTAGGATACCCTTTGGACTACTAAGTCACATTTGATGATCCAGCACATTTAACACTCTCTGTCAAAAAGTAGAATTGCTCATTTCAATATTTACTCAGTTGGGGAAACATTTATGACATGCATGAACTTTAATTTCACAAGACTCAGTTTATTCTGGTGAAAATATTAGTGTTTAGAGATGCAATGTTACACATGAAAATAAACAAACCATGGTTTCTACCTACGTGAGGGTACTATGAGGCATGCTTGATTTGATATTTTTAAAAACAGGCCATGTTAAACTTGGACAAGAACATACTTTGAAGAACATACTTTAGGCAGAGATGTTGATTGCACAGTACTAGATCTGAGTTTCAGATGATAGCATGCTCACTTCCATTGGACTTCCCAAAGGACAACATGAAAAAAACACACAACTGAATAGGTGTGGTGAATTACATCTGGCTCACCCTTAGAATGTTAGAGAGACTAAGCATGTTTTCAGTGAATGTTTATCTTAGCAAGTTTTCCATGTAACCGCATAACTCTTGTAGCTCACTTAGTAATATCTGGGAAGTCTCCTGCTATAGACTCAATGTCTGTGTCCCTCCAGAATCCCCAGTGATGGTAGTAGGAGATACGACTTTTGGGAAGTGATTAGCACAGACAATGGAGCCCTCATGAATAGGGTTACTTTCCTTATAAAAGAGACCCTAGAGAGCTCCCTCATCCTTTTGCCATGTGAAGACACAGGTCATCTTGGAAACCAGGAAGCAGGCTCCCTTCAGACCCTAAAACTGCCAGTGCCTTGATGCTGGACTTTCTGGCCTCCAGAAATCTGAGAAGTAAATGTTGTTTAAGCCACAATCTTAAAACCAACTAGCAGACACACTGAAATTCAATTAAGGGTGGTTGTATTAGTTACTTAGGAATACAAAGCAACATCTATTTATTTAGCTATCTATTTGGTAGGTCAGCAATTTGGGCGAGGCTGAGCTGGGCAGTTCTTATGTTTGCTGATCTTGGCTGGTATTATGAGCTGAATTGCTTCATCCTGCCCCCCACCTTGTGCCCCTTCAAATTCACATATTGAAGTCCTAACCCACAGTACCTCAGAATGTTACCATATTTGGAGAGAGGGTCTTTAGAGAGTAATTAAGGTAAAATGAGGTCATTAGGTTACACTATAAACTAATATGACTGGTGTTCTTATACGAGGAGGAAATTTGGACACAGATGCATACAGAGGGACGACAACATGAAGACACAGGGAGAAAACCATGTGAACATAAAGATAGCTGACTGTAAGCCAAGGAGAGAGGCCTGGGACTGACCCTCATAGACCTCAAAGGAAACCAACCCCGCCAACACTTTAATCTCAGACTTCTAGCCTCTAGAACTTTGAGAAAATAAATTTCTGTTATTTAAGCCACCCAGTCTTGTACTTTGTTATAGTAACCTTGGCAAACTAATATAGCTGGGCTGTCTCTTGCTTCTTCAGATAGCTGGTGGGTTGGCCAGGCTGGCTGACTATGCTGGCTTCAGCTTGGCTATGTGAAAGAACCACGGTCCCTCTCCATGTGTTTTCTTCCCTCCAGCAGGCTAGCCAAGCTTGTTCACATGGCATTTGCAGATTCCTAAGAGAGCAAGAGCAGAAGCTGTGAGATCTTTTGAGGCTGAGACCTAAAACTGGCACAATATTACTCTTGCCATATTCTATTGATCAAAACAAGTCCCAGGGCCAGCACAGATTCAACCAAGAGGAAAGTAGACTCGCCTTTTGATGGGAGGAGATACAGGGTTCTGTGGCCACTTTTGCCACCTACCACAACGGTCATTTGACACGATGGCACTAAAATTTTTCCACAGATCAGAAGTGTGAGTCAAAGTTGCACTCCAGTTTCAATTCTGGAAACCTCTTAAGTGGAACTTTCTATCAAAATTACACTGAGGCTAACAGTTAAACCATAAGGAGTGGGTTGTTAAACATGATTAATGCTTTTAAGTACATTCTGTCCCCATGAACAAACAGTCTATTTGAAGCAGATGCTAACACACAAGACTGGATCAGTGATTCAAAAAAAATTAAGTAAAATCTCTATTCAACAGATCAGTTATTAGATCTAATTTTTATGGATGGAATTAAGCAATTAAATGGGTCATACTGAATCATTACTTGTTGAAACTTGCCTTTCTCAAGTTCAGATTATTAAAAGAAGAGTAAATTTGCTTTAACACAATGGATTGTCTGAACCCCTTTTAAGTGTATTTCACTGATTGATAATTATTTAATGCATTCTTTTATTGAATAAGTGTATGTTACAGGCCTCATTACTTGCAATACCCCAGTAATACATCACTAAACAAAATGGACTTGATCTTTGTTCTCACAGAACTTTAGTGAAGAAAAAGATATGAAGTCAATAAAAGCACACATAAAAATGTAATTAAAATTGTAAAAATTTCTATGAATATAACATAAAGTGTCAAATAAGGGGCCACTCATTTAATCAATGTGTATTGGGTGGCTTATTATGAGCCAGTTAGTATGTTGGGCACTGGTAATAGTAAAATGAATGAGTCAAACATGTCCCTTTCATTGTGGAGCTTGCTTTCTAGGATGAGAGACAGTCCAAAAGACCAACTTGTTAATTAATTAAAAATAAACAAAGACTTAGGGTAACTTGTGATAAATGCTATGAGAAAACACATGGTCAAAGAAAAGGGCAAAAGTGAGGTCATCTTTGGAAGCTTTAATCTGATAAGGCCTTAAATAAAAAGTGATATCTAAGCCAAGACCTAAAAATGAAAGATGCCATCATTTTAGGAAGAGGTAGAAAATTTCCAGGCAGAGGAAACAGGCAGTGCAAAGCCCTGAGGGGTGAAAGATCTTGACATGATGGAGCTGGAATCTTAATGAGTTCGTGGCCAGTGCTGTTGGAGCAAATGAGCCGAGTGGGGCAGGAGCCAGACCATGCTGGACCTCATAGGACAGGAGAAGAAGTTTGGATTTTATTCTAAAGAAGTGGGAAGCCATCAAAGGATTTTAAGAAGAGAATGATATGACCTCATCTAAGAACAGTTTGCTGTTGTGTGGAGAATGCATTGAGAGAATTAGGAGTAGGAGCAGTGAGACCAGTTATAAAGTCGTTGCAGTAGTTCAGGTGAAGAATGAAGGTGGCCCAGACCAGGGCCATGGGAGGAAGACAGAAACAAACTAGTATTTTAACAGAAAGGCAGGATGTAGAGTAGGCAGGTCAGGAAACGCTTCTCTAGGCTGGGTTAATATAAGGAGTGACCCATATGTGAAAGAGTGAAGCCTTTATTCACATTGTGAAGGCAGGACTGGATTAAAACCTAAAAAAGGCCTAAATTGTAAAAGAGGTTATTGATCTCCCCTACCTCAAAACACACATAATAGTCATGTAATTAAAAATTATAACAGGACTAAACCACAAAATAGGTATAAGCAACTTCCACCAGATTAAAATGATTCCCACCATAAATATGTTTGTGCTTTTTCTTTTGAAATTTCAAATATCAAATAATTTCAAGATAGTTTGGCTGATGTGGGCATGCTGAGTCTGTTTGTTTAATCTAGCCTTTAACAAAGACCCTGGGAAGGGAATGTGTTTGGATGTTTTAGACCAAGAGGGAGAGTAGGCTTCCTTCTATAGATCTAGGGGCAGTAGCCAGGGGCAGATCATGAGGTGGTCTGCAAGCCAAAATGAGAACTGGATCTTAAGAACGAAGAAGGATAATGTGAGAGAGCATAAGAAGGTTGGTAAGCTCAGTCAGGACACCACTGCACTAACCCCTCTGAGCAATGAGTGTGGTTGGATTATAGGTGTTGATGGCAGTGGAGGAAATATTTCTGTCAGTCAGAAGCCAGGTCAGATGTTTCTGGAGGTCAATTCTGATCAGAAAATGAATAGCTTACCTACTCTACTATTTTTTAAAAACGTTTATTTTTATAGCATTTCTCTACTTTGACTGGAGAAAAGCAGAACTGAGAGTTACTTTAGTTGGTGCAAATAAAATGTCAAAGACAATGTATCAGTCCACTGACTTTTTCCAAAGAACTAAAAAATGTCATCATTTTTTATATTTGGAAATTCACTCTTGCTTTGTTCTATTTTGATCTGTATGGTTTGCTTTTAAGATAATACGGTAGCCATTCTGGACTGTATGTCTTGCAGTGGCTTTTAACAAAACACTTTAAAATTCTGACCTGTAATAATTCACTTTTGACTGTACTGACTTATTTTTTTTCTTTTTACATTTTCATTGTTCTTGACTTTTTAGGCTATAAACTCCTTTCCAGTATTTGAACTATCCAATTCTTTGGTCCAGAGGTTTCATATTCTTGAGAAGAGTAACTCATTTACCTTTGTATTATGAGCAAAAGGACAGTGCTCAGTCTGCTTGTGGAATGGAATTTAGACCGTCCTGCCTTCAAGGAGGTTGCATGTGACTTGGGAAGTCAGCTGCCTCAAAAATGATGCATACTGCTGTGAATGTAACTGTATGTCCTGACAAGGAAGTAGGAGAAAGAGAAGAGAATTATTTGTGCACAGAGCTATCAGGAAGACCATGAAAGGAAATTGATTCCAGGGGAGCAGGTGGAGAAAGATACCCAGGTGGATATTGAGATTTTAAAGTTACCAAATCCTTAAATGTGCCAAAATGTACTCAGAACGTGGCAATATAGAAGGAGACAAAGTCAAGAGATAAGCAGGATCAAAAACATGCAAGGCTTTGCAGGTCATGCTATGGAGTTTGGACTTTATCTGGCAGGTAGTGAGGTGGGGGCAGGGAAATGTCTTAACATGGATAAGCTAAGTCTCATGGCAATATGATAAGACTGCATTTTGCAAAGAGTACTTTGGCTGTATAGTTGGAGCAAGTTCAAGTGCACTGTTAAGGTCCTATGGCAAGAGAGCAGATGAGAGAAGGCTAGGCCCTTCACTAAAGCTGAAGCCATGGAAATGGAGAGGCAGGGTAGATGCAAGAGATTTACATGATGGAATGAGCAAGACGTGATGACTAGATATGAGGATTTGGGGAGAAAGAGGCATTGGAAAGATCCAGATTTATGGCTAAAGACATGGGTAAATGATGGAGCTACCCATCAAGGTACAGAATGCAGAACTGGTTGTGAGGGAGTGGGGCAAGTTGATAGTGAAGGAGAAAAATCAGTCCTTTGGGATATTTTGAGTGTGGAGTAACTGCAAGCCTCGAGGGTAGAGGACACTGGAACTTACTGTCCTTTTTTAATTCCCCAAAGGCAGTTTTTCATAAATGTTTAATGCCACCCATGCCTTTGTTATCCCCATACAGCATGTGCTCTATTGTATTGTTATTCTCTTCACCCCTTAGAAAAATCTGTATTTTCTCCTGTCCTTTCTATCCCAATTAATGGTGACATGTCCTACCCACTTAACCAAGCTCATTACCTTAGAGTTGATATAAATTCTGGTCATTCTTACTAGTCCCATCCAATGGGCCACTCAGAATTTTCTTAATCACTCACCTTTTCTCCTCTTTATGGTGATTGGTCCATCATACTGTTTACTGCCATATACATACATATCCTCTGCCCTTCCCAGCCAGTGTCTTTCTTCAGACTCTTGCAATTATTTCCTAATTGTTATCTCTGCCTTTATATTTCCCTGGACCATTTGTTACTCTTTTGCCAGAGCAATCTTTTTATAACATAAGTTTAATCATACCACTTTTTTACTTAGAAACATCAATAACTTCTCAATGCCTAAATAGTCATGCATAAATACTTCGATGTTTCATGATTTGACCCAAACTTACTTTATAGGCATAGCAAATTACTCCCCACTTCACAAATGATACCTAAATTGACATTAAACACTGTAATTCAAAGACACTCTGCTATATTGATTTTATGACTTTGCTTTATTTCAGGTAGTTTTGGGACAGGTGGAAAAATGGGCTCTATGTCACTTTCACCACCACCAGCACGCGCGTGCGCGCATGCGCGCACACACACACACACACACACACACACACACACACATACACACACTGTTAGATTCGATTCTAAAATTAATTAGCCAAGGATATGTTTATGGGTAGAATTGTGTTCCACTAAAAATATATGTTGAAGTTCTTACCTCTGGACCTGTGAATATGACCTTATTTGGAAATCAGTCCTTGCAGATGGGACCAAGTTTTAAGATGAGGTCATTAGGGTGGGCTATCAGCCAATATGAGTGATGTCCTTATAAAAAGGGGAAATTTGTACAACAGTCACACAGGGAGAATGCTATGAATGATGGAGGCAGAGGCTGAAGTGCTGTAGCTACAAGACAAGGAATTCCAAGGATGGATGGTCACCACTAGAAGGGAGGAAGAGACAAGGAAGGATTCTCCCTCTTAGGTTCAGAAGGAGCACAGAGCAGCTGATATCTTGGTTTCAGACTTCCAGCCTTCAGAACTGTGAGATGATATGTTTCTGCTATTTTAAGCACCAGGTTTGTGGCCATTTGTTACGGGAGCCCTGAGAAGCTAGAGCAGATACCATATTTTGTGGGATGAAATTGGTCACACAGTGTAGCTTCTCTCAGCCTCCAGCATTTCTGGTGGGTCAGCTGCTCTGATAGCATTGTCCCTGCATGGCAGAGGTGCCTCATGCCACCACTGCACTTTTTGTGTAAACTTTCAGCTCCATCCCTGAAGAATGTATAATCTATGGCCTTCCGCTCAAGAGAATGTTTATGGATGTTGCATTCTTATGGTACTTGATGAAAACCCAATGTTGACAAAGCCACAACTTCATCCACAGGGAGAAACAACAGTGAGTGTCAGGCATTTCTGAATCACATTTTTGCCTCCAGCTCACTGGGAAGCCGATTTCCATGCAGACTCACTTTTTTATTAAAAACTAAAATATTACCTAGGTTTATACTCAGAAAGTTACTCCTCTGTACTTTTCTTTTAAAAAAATGTCTTTATTATTGAAAGTATTACAGATGTCGTCCTTATTCCCCCATTGACCTCTTCTTAGCCCTCCCCCATACACCCTCTAAAGCTTCACTACACTATTGTCTGTGTCCTTGGGTTATCCATATATACATATAAATTCTTTGGTTAATCGCTTCCTACCCACCCACCCACCCATCCCTGCCTTCCCTCTGCAATTATCAGTCTGTTCCATGTTTCTAGGTCTCTGGATATGTTCTGTTCATTAGTTTATTTTGTTCTGTAGATTCCAGATATGAGTGAGATCATGTGATACTTGTCTTTCTCTGACTGACTTATTTTGCTTAGCATCTTTTTTATTTTTATCACTTTATTTACTTTACCCTCTTATTTTTTTTCCCCTCTGTAGATGTTATAGGAATGATATTAGAATAAAAGCAATGAAATTCTGATCTTACCTCAATAAGGACCTTGTGGTATTTGACTGTACCAGCTTTATCAATTTTCTTTTATTTCATTGTCTTCCAGGATACACTATGTTCTTTCACATCTCCTTGCTTTTACGTATGTGGTTTGCCTAACCTAGAATGTATGCCCAATTGATTCCCACTAAAGAAATCCACCACTTCTCTACTTCTGATCCTCAACACTGCCCTGGGCATTGCATAGGCATGATCATGCCTGTGCTCAGAGCACTGTGGTTTAGGCTTAAAGAGGTTAGGAAGGGGTGGAGGTGGCATTAGAACCCAGATCTTTCAATTACAGAATCAATGCTCCTGTTTTTTTGGCCTCTTATCAAACTAAAAAATCTTCTTTAACTTCCCTAGCCAAATATTCACTTTCTCTTCCATTATGTTTGTAGCCCCAGTTGGGTGAATTCCACAAGACAAGAAATGGCTCTTTCCACCTACTTCAATAATGGCACACAGTAGGTGTCCAATACATATTTGTTGAATGGGTTACTGCATACTGAATAAATGAATGCATGTATTATAGAATTCCAACCTTTTTCTATTTGACTGAACTTCTGGGAGACAGAGACCTTGCCATTTAAAGTTTTGAACCCCCATAGTTAAAAGTTTGTTGGTAGAATGAATGATTTGGTCAATGAATGAATACTTGAATAAATGATATAGCTGACTAGAAGCCCAACATGTGGCAGTTTTCTCTCCATATTTTACAAGGTTTTGGAGCAAGTGATAAAAGATCATAAAAAAAAAAGCCAAAAGTTTGTTTAATCTCTGTTACTCTCAGATTAAATTCAGCTCATACAGCTTTATAATGGGGATTACAACTTTATTTCAAGATTAAGAAAAACATGAAAATTGGGGAACAATTTATTCTTTCTTCATTATTCATTCATTCATTTACTCACTTATACTTGGGAATTGAGAAAGCACCCCAGAGCTGAGTAATTTACAGCTTTTTTTTTTTCAATTGTTGGAAGCCTGAGCTTGGGGAAGCCAATTGGACCATTGAGCTGATCCCAAAAACAGCCACTGTGGGACCATATATGGGACTCATACATTAGAACAATGGTTCTCAAAGTGTGGTCCAGGGAACCCAAGAAAGTCCCCAAAATCTTTTCAGGGAGTCACAGATCAGAACAATTCTTATATACTGAGACCTTATTTGTCTTTTTAATTTTCAGTCAGTGGAGTTTCCTAGGCATTCTGTGGTATGTGATATTATAACAGGTTAAAGGCAGAAGTCATGCAAATCCAGCTACTAAGGCAAACATAATTTGTAAAAACATAATACAAATCTTTCTATTCACTATTTTTTGGAAACAGTTATTTTAAATAAAATTATGTCATGTTAATATGGAATAGTTTTATATTAGTCATTTTAAAATAAATAAATACTTATAAATGTTTCTGTTTTAATTTTGAATATGACAAATATTGATAGATAAAACCCACATAAAGAAAAGTATGCTGGGGTCCCCATTAATTTTAAGATTGTAAAAGTCTTCTGAGACCAAAAATGTGAGAACCACTGAGTCAACAAACTTGAACTCACAAGAAGCTCCCAAAGCCTCTGCCCCCTCAGCAAGTATTGCCTAGACATGGCGAACCTTTTGAGCTTGGCGTGTCAGCATTTTGAAAAACCCTAACTTAAGTCTGGTGCCATGTCACTTATAGAAATTTTTTGATATTTGCAACCATAGTAAAACAAAGACTTATATTTTTGATATTTTTTAAATATTTTTAAATGCCATTTAACAAAGAAAAATCAACCAAAAAAAATGAGTTCACGTGTCACCTCTGACACGCGTGTCATAGGTTCGCCATCACTGGCCTAGAGAGCACTTCCTTGTAGCTGGTGTGTCATTTGGGAATGGAAGCAGCAGATGAATCACTACATAGTTAGGACACCCACCCCCTTTTCTAGGATAGTCCTCTGAACATATTCCCTCCACAAGGGTGACATTACTTCTGCTTCCCCGGAAATCTGCAGCTTGAACTGGATATTAATTTCTGGCCTGAGGCCAAACTCTGGCCTCCATTCCTTCTATTGCAAATCCCTTACAGCCTTCTGCCAGCACCATAAAGCCTCAACTCCTACATAAAATCTGTTCAAGGGCGAGACATTACAATCAGCTATTGGAGAGCGTGCTCATTATGTAGTTTCTGAAATGTCTCTCAATAAAGGAGCCATTCAGTAACAAGGAAAGATAAAATAACTCTTAGTCACAATTGTAGAGATTTCTAATAAAACTCTATAATTAAAAATATTGATCTTCAAATAATTTCACATTTATTTAATTGCCAAAAACCAAAGTGCTGTTCACCTCTGGTCTGACAGCCAAGTAGCCTAGCAACATTTATATGTCCATTCAAGAAATATTTATTGACCTCCCACTCAGTGTTAGGTGTACTCTATGAATGTTTGTAAAATACCCAGCCTAGAATCTGTTGTGTATCCTGTAGCCAGTTCCTGATAAATAATCACTGAATCTTGGCCTTTATAAAATTAAATAATGAGAGACCAGAACAAACTATGTGTAACATTTTTATTGTGCTTCATTAATGAAATAACCTGTTTTAACTGGATCACACTAACAATTAAATTGGTAGCTTACTCCAATTAAGGTCCCCAAAGGGAAGCTAAATGTGTACATTGCAAAGTCAGTAACAAATAAACTGGTCAGAGAAATGGAAAGTGTCCAGTAGTGTAGGTTAACCTGTGGTTATGCCCATTGGCAAGATCAGGAAATGGAAATAAACATCTGACAAAGTGCTAAGATGGAAGACTATGTACTTGTATTTTACTGGCTTCTTCATGCAACATGCTGGCTAGACACAAGCCTAGAGATGATTTATTATTTGCTGTCTTTGAGCAGATGGGTCTGCCTGGCATTGCGGCCTCAAATGAGCTCACTTAGTGGTACACTGTTTACATAAATTGAGCAAAATCTGAAAAACAATTTGACCTACTGAAGTACTGAAACTAAACAGGATTCTCAATTACCCTTATTTCAGGGAAATATTATAGCTGACTGATTAAATAAAATTTCTGGTGTCTGGAGGAGTTACTGGGAGGAAGAATCAGTTATAGACAGTCTGGGTTTAGGAAATAAGAAATTTTAGTCTCCAGTGAGGTCCTAATGGTTTTAGTTTCTCTTGAATGGATACATGAAATGTTAAATGTGCTATAGTTCAAGGCAGGTTTCTGTGGATTAAATGCCAGGATGGACACATAATAGCCCATATGTACATGGTATAATACTCTAAAAGAGCCAAGTTTTAAAAACTTTACTTTGCAGGTAAAGTTGTCACTACTTCTAATTACAAATTAGTATTGTAACAGTCACATAAACAACAAACAAAACAAACCAACAAGCAAAACCCAGCCATTACTAACAATCAGCTTACATTGTCCTAGCTATTGCTAGGTAGGCATGGTTGTTCTTTTAAAATTTATAGCTAAGGCTGCATTTATAGAGCTGTTGCTATGTGCTATTACCATTGTTGGGTACATGGCATCTGAGTGCCAAAACAGCTAACCCATGTCTAGTTACTCTACACAAGTTTGTCCTGTGAAATTGAATTATTTCCCAGTATTCCAGAACAATATTCCCTTTTGGCTGTAAGTTATACTTAAGTAGGTATTTAACATCATTCTTTTATTAATTGACTAGAGGTCCGGTGCACGAATTCATGCACCAGTGGGGTCCCTCAGCCTGGCCTGTGGGATTGGCCCAAAACTGGCTCTCTGGCATCCCTCGAGGGGTCCCAGATTGTGAGAGGGCACAGGCCAGGCCGAAGGACCCCACCAGTACATGATTGGGGCTGGGGAGGGACTCGGGAGGTTGGCCAGCTGGGGAGGGACTGCAGGAGGGCTCCAGGGTGTGCCCGGCCCATCTTGCTCAGTCCTGATCAGCCTGACCCCAGCAGCAAGCTAACCTACTGGTCGGAGCATCTGCCCCCTGGTGGTCAGTGCACGTCATAGAAACTGGTTGACCAGTTGACTGTCTGCCCCCTTGTGGTTAAAGCACGGCATAGCGAGCAGTTGAGCAGCCTTAACATATTAGCATATTACTCTTTGATTGGTTGAACGGACTACCAGATGACCAGACACTTAGCATATTAGACTTTTATTATATAGGATATCTACTGAATTATTACCACAAGCTCATCTTGGTCACATAGGTGTTTCGAGATTAATTCTAAATAGGCACATGAGCATATAATTATAAAACAGCTTCATAAAAGCTGTGATACAGGCAAATTCTCAGCCAGATTCTTATATCAGGGAAACAGGCATGGGGGAAGCCAAAGGCCATATGAGTGGCTGTCCAGAGTGCAAGGTCATAGAAAGGGAAGTGTACTTGTTTGCTCTTTGCTCTCCTGCCTGTGCACTCAGCTCCAACACTGCATATAGGAGATCACTATGGTCTCTCATCTTCTAATCCTCAAAACTATATTCTTCTCCATTAAGATTTCCCATTAGGCTATAAGCACTCCCTAGCCCTGCAACCCCCAAGCCAATTTAGACCCTGTGGAGCTCTGAACGTTACTGGCGTGGCCAGCAGGAGAGGCAGGGCTGCTCTCTGAGGTCTTGCTGCTATAAGTGTGATTCGTGGACCAGCGGCAGCAGTATCACCTGGGAGCTTGTGAAAAATGCAGAGCAGCATCTCAGCTTCTTCCCAGGCCCATTTAATCAGAACCTGTGTCACATTCTCCCATGCTCTCATGTTCCAGCCATAACGGTCGTCTTCTGCCACTGAAACTCACCAAACACCTTCTGGTTACCTGGCCATTTGTGGTTCACTCTACAGGGTATGTTTCTCCCCTAAGTCATCCAATGGTAGGTTTTTGCTTCCTCATTTAGGCTTCACTCAAATGCTCCCTCTTCAGAAATGTCTATTTGACCACCTCTCAAAAGTAGTCCTCCACACAACTGATAGCATTAAGTTTTATAGTATCTACTAGAGGCCCAGTGCACAAAAATTTGTGCACTCAGGGGAGAAGGGGGAGTTCCTCAGCCCGGCCTGTGCCCTCTCGCAGTCTGGGACCCCTCGGGGGATGACCACCTGCTGGCTTAGGCCCACTCCCTGGGGGATTGGGCCTAAGATGGCAATCAGACATCCGTCTGGCAGCCCGGCAGCCCTCGGGGGATGTCCACTTGCCAGCGGGGAGCAGACCTAAACTGCAGTCGGACATCCTTAGCGCTGCTGAGGAGGCAGGAGAGGCTCCCACCACCACCACTGTACTGGCAGCCATCAGCCTGGCTTGGGGCTGAGCAGAGCTCCTCCCATGTGAGAGCGCCCTTACCACCAGGGGGCAGCTCCTGTATTGAGCGTCTGCCCCCTGGTGGTCAGTGTGTGTCATAGTGACCAGTCATTCCCAGTCTTTCTGCTGTTAGGGTCAGTTTGCATATTACCCTTTTACTATATAGGATAGAGGCCTGGTGCACAGGTGGGGGCTGGCTGGTTTGGCCTGAAGGGTGTCCCGGATCAGGGTGGGATCCCACTTGGGTGCCTGGCCAGCCTGGATTAGGGGATGATGGCTGTTTGCAGCTGGTTGCACCCCCTTCAGGGTGGGGGTCCCCACTGGGGTGCCTGGCCAGTCTGGATGAGGGGCTAAGGGCCGTTTTCAGGCTGGTGGGTGACTGAAGCTCCCAACCTCTCCTTTTTTTCTTTTTTTTTAATTCTGGGATTTATTTACCTTCTATGGCTGTCACTGGAACTGAGAGCCGGCTTTAGCTCTGAGGCTCAGCTCCAGCTCTGAGACCTTGGCTGCTAAAAGCAGGTATCTGGCTTTGTTTGGATTCTATAATTGAAACTCTGTTGCATCTCCAGCTCTGATGGCTGAAAGCAGGTTTCTGGAGTTTGTTTAGCTGCTACAATTGCAACATTGTTTCTTAGACTGCAAGCTCAGAGCCCAGCAGCAGCAGGCGGGGAACCTTGGCTTCCTCCTTCACTGGAGCAAGCAAGCCTCCTGTTTGCTTCAGCTGCCTGGTTGCTGGCCGCCATCTTGGTTGGCAGTTAATTTGCATATCTCGCTGATTAGCCAATGAGAAAGGTAGCGAAGTTACGGTTAATTACCATGTTTCTCTATTATTAGATAGGATAATGCTTGTCAATATTGGAAAATGTCTCTCTTAATTAAGAAACTTATTTTCTGTCTCTCCTTACCCAGGGTTTTTCCTTTATTCAAAAAATTCACTCCCATTCTCCTTCTCCCACAGAGGCAAACATTCCAATGTACTCATTTTCTGTCCTTTTATTTGTGTTTTTACAAAATGTATATTCTTGTATTTTGCACATATTTTAATTTATGCAAAGGCTATTGTGTTATATATACATATTTCATGATATTTCTTCCATTTCCTACTAGATACTATATTTTTAAGTTATATAATTTTGCTTTGTGACTATCAAATCTATTGTTTCTAAGTGCTGTATAATTTTCCATGGCATATACCCATACTTCCAAAGATGGACACCCAAATACCTTCTAGCCCATAACTATAACAACACAAAAGAAGCTTCAAAAAATATCCTTGAATACTTACCTGTATAGACTTGTGTGAGAATTTCTCTGGGACATATAGTATACTCAGAAATTGGGCTGTACATATCTTTAATTAGAGTAAATCATACACGATGGTTCTCTAGAATGTCTTCACAATCTAATCTCTACCATTGACCCAGAATTTAAGTTCCATGAGAATAGGGCCTATATTGATTTTGCTCCATTAGAACTCATGTCCAAATATAAGAAAGAAAAAGTGAGCCCGAGCCAGTGTGGCTCAGTTATTTGAGCATCATCTTATGCACCAAAAGATTGCTGGTTTGATTTCTGATCAGGGCACATACCCATGTTGTGGATTTGATTGTCGGTTGGGGTACGTTAATGGGCTTCTACCATGATGGGAGCTGTATATAACCATTGCATGATACTATGTTGGGTACCAAAAGTGTAAATTAATGCACTTCATACTTTCTTTTTATTATACATAGATATAGATTAAGATATATACTGGATCAAAAATGTAATTGGATTTAATTTTTAATTTTTTTTTAATATATATTTTATTGATGTTTTACAGAGAGGAAGGGAGAGGGATAGAGAGTTAGAAACATCGATGAGAGAGAAACATTGATCAGCTGCCTCCTGCACACTCCCTACTGGGGATGTGCCCACAACCAAGGTACATGCCCTTGACTGGAATCAAACCTGGGACCCTTCAGTCCGCAGGCCGACCCTCCATCCACTGAGCCAAACTGGTTAGGGCAATTTTTTGTGTTATTCCACCCATCCCCCATCTCTGGCAACCACCAATAATCTATTTCTCTGTATCCATAAGCTACCCCCCTCCTAGCCTCAGATTCCATATATAAAGAAATAATATGATATGATTTGTCTTTCTCTCTGTCTGACTTATTTTACTTAACATAATGCCCTCAGGTTCCATTCATTTTGTCGCAAATGGCAAGATTTCATTTTTTATGGCTGAGTAATATATATATATAATCTCCATTTTCTTTATCATTTATCCATTGATGGACACTTAGGTTGATTCCAAAATCTGGCTATTGTAAATAATGCTGCTGCAATCAATATAAGGATGCATATATTTTTCAAGTTATTGTTTTTGTTTTCTTTGAATAAATACCTAGAAGTGGGACTACTGGGCCATACGGTAATTCTGTTTTTAATTTTTTTAAGAATCTTTGTATTGTTTTCTATATTGGCTGCACCAATTTACAATACCACCAACAGGGCACAGCGTTCCCTTCTCTCCACATTCTCACCAACACCAGTTAATTCTGTTTTTTGTATTTTAGTTTAAAAAATTATTTTATTTAATTGTATTTTTATTAATTTGAGAGAGAGAGAAACACTGACCTGTTTTTCTACATATCCACTTATTCATTGGTAGACTCCTGTGTGGTTCCTGACCAGGGAGCAAACCTGCAGCCTTGGTATATCAGGGCAATGTTCCAACCACCTGAGCTACCCATCAGGGCTTTGTCTTTTTTATAACAGCCCTTCTAACAGTGAGGTGATATCTCATTGTGGTTTTGACTTTCATTTTCCTGATGATAATGATGTTGAGCATCTTTCATACACCTATTGGCCATCTGTCTGTCTTCTATGGAAAAATGTCTACTCAGATCCACCCATTTGGATAGTTTGTTTTTTGCTATTGAGTTGTATAAGTTCTTTATATATTTTGAATAATAGCCCTTTATCAGATATATAATTTGCAAATATGTTCTCCCATTCAGTAGGTTGCCTTTCATTATGTTGATGGTTTTTTTGGCTGTGCAGAAGCATTTTAATGTGCTGTAATCCCACTTATCTATTTACTTTTAAATATGTTTTTATTGATTTCAGAGAGGAAGGGAGAGGGAGAGATAGAAACATCAATGATAAGAGAAAATCATTGATCAGCTGCCTCCTGCATGTCCCACACCGGGAATAGAGCCTGCAACCCAGGCATATATCCTGACCAGGAATCAAACTGTGATCTGCTGGTTCATAGGTTGATACTCAACCACTGAGCCACACCAGTTGGGCACTGCTTATTTATTTTCCCTTTAGTTTCTTTTGGTTTTGGTGTCAGATTAAAAAAATTTATCGCCAATACCTATGTCAAGGAGCTCATTGCCTATGAATTCTCCTAGTAGTTTTATGATTTCAGATCGTATGTTTGAGTCTTTAATCCATTTTGAATTAATTTTTGTCCACAGTGTAGGATAGTGGTCCAATTACATTCTTTTGCATGTTGCTGTCCAGTTTTTCTAATTCTATTTGTTGAAGAGACTGTCCTTTCCCCAATATATATTCTTGGGTCCTTTGTCGTAAATTAATTGACCATACATGTCTGGGTTTATTTTTGAGCTCTGTATACTGTTCCATTGATTTGTGTGTCTGATTTTATGCTAATATCATACTGTTTTAATTACTATGGCTTTGTAATATAGTTTGATCAGCATATTATCGTATTCAGTATACTAGCATATTCAGTACATATTCAATAGAGCAGCATTGCATACTGAGCTGGTTAGAAGTAAGATAAAGACAGGGAGGAAGGAAATAAGGGTCTAGGAGCTAAAAGTTACTTCAAAATGAAAAAAAAACCACACAAAACAAAACATGAAAAGAAAGTAATTGAGCAAATAAGCTTAAAAGGTGGGAGGTGGGGGTCACAGAATGTATAGTCTAATCATTGACTGGGTTCTCTAGAGAACAGCTTGAGATAAAGCTCACTTACTAAATCTTTTTTTAAAGACAGTGATAAATATATTTTTATTTACTTTGTTGAGTCAGAGACTCATAAAAATTACTGATAAAGTAGATATCAGGCAAACAGGAAGTTGCTTTAGAAGTCCAATTACCTTAGAGTTTATTTAAAGTAAGAGGAAAGGATCATAATGTTTTCATGCAATACATACTTGGTTTTTTAAATAACAATTGTGACAACAGAAAAAAACAGGGAATGGTGCACTTGTGATCTATACAAAACACCAACATTTTTGGGTTGTACATAATTTAAAGAAAAGTCTCAAACATTTCTTGAAATACTGTTGTAGCCAATGCATAGAGGCATGTTTTAGATGGGCACATTAGAAAAGAAAGGGAAAAAAGTCACACTGGGATTGCTCAGTTTCTTCAAAATCACTCAGCAAGAACAAGGACATTCAACTTTTATACAGTACCTTGACTTAAATCCAAGAGCAAAAGTTAAGGATTTCCTCCTCTATTTTTGATAAACAACTGCGTGGTAAACTTAGATGACTTCCCCCTGGATTTTCTCTGGGCAAGGCCTTTTATATTGTTTTATTTTAAAGAGGGCAGGTTCATCCAGCCAGTGTGGCTCAAAGGTTGAGCATCGACCTATGAACCAGGAGGTCATGGTACAATTCCTGGTCAGGGCACATGCCCAGGTTGTGGACTCAGTCCCTAGTGTGGGGTGTGCAGCAGGCAGCCAATCGATGATTCTCTCTCATCACTGATGCTTCCATCTGTCTCTCCTTCTTCCTTCCTATCTGAAATCAATAAAAATATATTAAAAAAAATAAAGATGGCAGGTTTTGCACTTTTATACTGATGTCACCAATGTTTGTATTCTTGGGATCTCAGGAAGATTCATATTCTTTACAGCTGATAGAGAACAGGCGCAGTGGTTCTCAACCTTCCTAATGCCGCGACCCTTTAATACAGTTCCTCATGTTGTGGTGACCCCCAACCATAAAATTATTTTCGTTGCTACTTCATAACTATAATTTTGCTACTGTTATCAATCGTAATGTAAATATCTGATATGCAGGCTGTATTTTCATTGTTCGCGACCCACAGGTTGAGAACCGCTGGCAGAGCTACTGCTAAGCCAGCCTCAGATTTCTCCAGTTAATTTCGTGCATCAATTTGTGTAACAATTTCATTCATGTTGGTCTCTCATACCATTCCCCCCATCACCATTTCTGCAAGAATACTGTGAACCTTGTCTACACGAAAAATTAAATCCAGTTCACAGATTTTCAAAACACTTGTCTAATGTTTCCACATATACTTGAATTAGATCTAAAATGCTAACTTCACTCTGAAGAATCCACACAGAAGACAAAATATAATGTTGCATAATGTCTATAAATAAGTTTGTTGTCAGATCCTCCGATTAATAATCTTCTTTCTTAATTAGGGGATGTTATCCTAAGGAAGCAGGAGTGAGGGGGGAAAGGGAAATGAGGGAGAGAAGGAGAAAAAGAGCAGATTCGAGGTGGTGTATTACCCATGTGTCCACAGCTTCTCTAGAAAACAAAGATGGTTGCTGAGTCATGCTAAAGCAGCTGAAGCACAGAACCGCTGCATCTGTGAATAGCTCTCAGGTGAGCAGGAAAGCTGAGCAATTATCTGCTGATTCCTGGCTCCTGTTTCTCAATGGTCAGTCGGCTCCACAGAGCATTAATTCCACTGTATTTCTGGGGTATTTGGGGCACCTCCAAACAGCAGCTGGGGAGGCCAGAGCTTCTGTGGGTCCAGTCAAGTCAGATCTGGGAGCTTGAACTACTGAGGCTCCCTCTGTGGGTGTTATGCTGGTGTGATCTTCACTCCAGGGAAGGCTGAGGGTGGTGACAGCATTTGTCTGGGCTTCACAACCATGAGGCACTGCTGTGACCATTGTGTCTGAGAAGCATGCAGGGCTCAGCTGATCTGCTTATACACTATCCAAATGAATGATTTTAGAAGAGATTGCAGTTGTGACTGTGGGAGTTGATGGCTGAAGCTGAGTGGAGAGGAAGGAAATTGGATATGAGGTTTAAGGAGTTCAGAAGTCAAAGTATTACATGGATGGTCCACAGTGACTGTGAGATAGTGCAGAATGGAGGGATGCCAAACACTGTGTCTAACGCATCGCTAGTGTACACCACTGGCTGTGCTATTGAATGAGCACACATAACCAGAAATAAAAAAAAAAATCACTGTTTAGAAAAGTTAATGCAGATAAAAACAGAAAATTAAATGTACTTCTATATTGGTCCTTTATAGTAAAATTTATTATTACCTGATTAATTAGACAGATTCTTAAACTCTGAATTATGTCATTATTCCAAGCAATTGTCTTTATTTCAGAAGAAAAATCAAAAACATATTTCATGTTTTTCCTATGGGATTTCAGAAACATAAATACAGTCCTTCTAGGAAATAAGGCATGGCTTTCTCTATCTCTAGTATTTGGATTGCAGTAGATGCTGTGAGAGATAACAGCAAAGATAAATCAGTGAACCATGCCCTCCAGATGTTTACAGTCAAGCAAGGATGATAAGAAATCTGGATAGATAACAATAATACAAAGTGGAAAGTGATAAATACCATAAGAGGATTGAGATTAAGTCTAGTTTTATGGGAGTTCTGAAGAAAAGGTGTACACCTAGAAGTGATGATAGAAGCTAGAGGGGAGAGAGGGAAGGAAGGAAGAAAGGAAGGAAGGAAGGAAGGAAAGAAGGAAGGAAGGAAGGAAAAAGGAAGGAAGGGAGAGAGGAAACCCTGGGACAATTTAGAATGAGTAAGAATGGGGGTAGAGGAAGGAGGACACTTAAGGAGAGCATGGGCCTCAAGAGACTGGTCAATTCAAAATGGGGACACACGTAGGCTCTAGGTCAGTGGTTCTCAACTTTCTGGCCCTTTAAATACAGTTCCTCATGTTGTGACCCAGCCATAAAATTATTTTCGTTGCTACTTCATAACTGTAATGTTGCTACTGTTATGAATTGTAATGTAAATATCTGATAGGCAGGATGGTCTTAGGCGACCCCTGTGAAAGGGTCATTCAACTGCCAAAACAGTCGAGACCCACAGGTTGAGAACCGCTGCTCTAGGTACTACCTGGAGGGGCTATGAAAATCCCCCACATGTGCTGTGAGTCAATACTCATGGGCCCATCCTCCTTCCCACCAGGGATTAGGGAGAGATTTGGCAAATGAGAGGCCATTGTCCCCTGAGAGAGACAGGAAAGTGGAAAATGATGCTCCCAGAGCTGGGCCTGAACAATTGTGTGATGTTAGTAATGAGCTCCCTTAAGAGGAAGTAGAGACACCGAGTATAGGGCTCTCTCAAGTTTCTAGTATTTCGGTAAATGGGATTTTTGTTTTGTCTTGTTTTGTTTTAAGGAAAATAGAGATAGTAGATTGAAGAGCAGAATTTTTTATTGTTTTTTGAAGAGTTGAGCTATGGATATTCTGAAGATACAAGAATTAATACAAAGTCCCTGCTCTGAAGTGCCAAAGGGGGATAGAGAAGTTAATAAGCATTTGTGACCTGGAGTGGCACACTGTTGTGGGATCACAGAGGACCACTATCCCACAGAATCAGCGAGACTTCATGAAAGAAATAAATGGTTTTGAGGTGAATAAATGGATTGAGGTTAGATAGCAGAAGAACTGTGGTGGAATCAATTGGTCCAGTTTCATAGCCATACCGAGTGAGGCCGGCACTTGGAGGGCAGGAACACCAAAGGCAAATGCTGGTATTTATCCTGAGTTAGGGTTATGGCAAAATAATGTATATGAAAGAAGGGCACAGTGACCTAAGTTCCTAGCCCTATTGATGGAAATGGCTGCCCATGGGGTCAGTGTGGTACGGTAAGCAAGTCAGAAGACAAATGAAAGAAGAAATCAGGGAAGGAAGCCAAAACAAAGAGATGGTGAGAAACTGGAGTGAGAACCACCGGGTGGATGGTTTTGTCCCTTTCATAGCCTCAGAAGTCTTTCGGTGACACATGGGGGGTTGCTCATCTTATCGCTTGGGAAACTCTGATCTGGGGTTCAAGTGTGAGCGCAAAGCCAGGTGTGAGGAGGTAGGTGGCTGAACAGAAGTCTGTGTGTGAGGGCAGCCCTCTGTGAGACAATTCATCCCAAGCAAACAGAATTCAGGCTGGATGAACTTGAACTAGAACTTGGTCATCCAGGGGCGTGGGAGTCTGAGTTCAGCATGGAAGCATACCTATAACCTAGTCCCAGCTCAATCCCTTGGATGCAGGTCCATGCAAGTGATATCTATAAAACACTGAGGCTGCTGGGGACTTGTCTGTGCAGCATGAAGATGGGCATGTTACTCTCCCCTTTTCCACAAGCTATGTCTGAGCTTGGACATCATAAGAACCCTAGTGCGCTAGTGGCAGTGCTTGGCAGAGACCATGGCACCTGGTGGAGCTGAAGCACATCCAGGGGGCGTTCGTTCATGTACACAGGTCCATACTACCTGTGGGCTCAGAGAAAGCTTGTAAAGTGGGCCTGGAGGAGGGCTGGTTCCTCAGTCAATGGCAAGGCAAGGAAAGACCAGTGGATTTGGGGCTTCTCACTGTCTCTGTAGAGGCAGGTCAAAATTTCTGGCTCTAGAATTATGTAGATTGGCTTTGTCACTTATTAGCTCTGTGAACTTGATCAGGTTGTTTAACTCTTTGAGCTTGCTTCCAGAGGTACATTTACCACCTCAGGTCCACAGAGTAGATGAGAAATTGAATGTATGTCTTTAACATGTGGCAGAGTCAGACCACACACACACACACACACACACACACATACACACACACACACCATTCCAATTCTGCCTGAAGGTGCTTCCTCCTTACTCCTTGCTGAATCTTACTCATCTTAAATCTAAATGTCATATTTCAGAGAAGACATCCTCAGCCTCCATTACAGACTCTGGATTGCCTACCCAACATCCATTCCCACCGTCTCCTTTTGTTTGGGTATCAGCTCCTCAAAGAACTCTTGAAGGGTTCAGGGGCAAATGCTGAAGAACTTAGGCAATTACAGTAATCCTCCCTCCATTCCCAGCATTTAGGCATGGGCATGGGGCTTGGTTTGGACTAATGACAAGTGAGAAGGCATCTGCTGGGAGCTTATGGGATAGATTTCCTCACTCTTTAAAAGAGGCACTCTGCTACTATTGGGCATTGGCAGGATTGACTATCATAAGGGGGGCTGTTCCAGCCAACCTGGGAATCTGGGAGATGGGACGGGGGTGAAAAATGGAAACAGCTTGGGCCCTCCCTAACATCACTGCGTTGCTGAGTTCGCCAGCTAAAGCCTCTCGACCTTGGAACTTCTAGCCATGTGAAACTATAAATGTCCTTATCATTCAAGAAACTTTAAATCGGGTTAATTATTAATTGCAGCCTCCCACATCTAAATTATGACCACGTATTTTTAACTCTCATATTTTCCTTCATAGTATTTATCACATATAGAGTTTCTTTTGTATTTATTTGTTTGATGTCTCTTTCCCCCACTGGACTGTAGGTTCTAAACTGCAGAGACCACAGGTTGATTTTGTTCACCATTTCATTCCCACATTTAGCAGCAGACCTGAGGCCTAGGAGCTGCTCAGGCACATCATTATTCTCCTCCTCCTCCCCCTCCCCCTCCTCCCCTTACACCTCCTCCTTGTTCTCTACAATTCAGTGTGGTGGTGCTGACCCAGCACAGGATTGGTGGAAAAGGACCTATGGTATGTTCCCTCTCAAACGCTAACTAGTTGGGTGGCCCTGGGCAGCAGACTGCACTACATCAATGGCTTTCAAGTTTTTACCTTAAGGAACAGTAAGAAAATACATATTATATGGTTGACCCAGTGCATGCATATTTAACCGAAATGAAAGGTTTACAGAGCATGCTCTTACTATGTGAAATGTACTCTGGCATTTTTATTTCATTCAAAAAACAGCAGCTTTGACTCAATACATCAAATTTTGGGACCCATTAATTAGCAACCCACAGTTCCTTCTAACTCCCTTCTCCAAAGAAACTGGACTAAATGAAGTGGATGGACTTTGCAAATCTCTGATTTTATCTTCTTTGCTGTTAAACTGAATGTAAACATCTAGTTCACTGACTTAAAAAGTCCATTGTTATAGTGACTTAACAATGACTTAACTATTTTCCCGTTTCCTGTGGAATTCTTCCCCATCCCCCATCTGTTCTGGTGGGGCTATTTTGAAGGCCTGTGTAAAATGGCTCATGTTTATGAAAAGTACCTTGTATTTTTTTTTCTTATTTTTTTCCAGTTAGCACAAAAACAAACAGGACTACATTCCTCATCCTCTGAAATTTAATGGCCCCATTCGACATGTTTACGTGGGCCTCATTTCTATATGTTTTTGTATATACTAGTGCCAAATGGTGTTACACTAGCCCCACTGCCACCACGTGTCTTAAAACCCAAGAGAGTTGGGTTCTAACATTCTCCAGCACAGTGGAGAATAGACCCTCACTGTACTTCCCATTCCTCAACACTAAACTGCCCTTGTCCTCCTGGATTTGCCAGTGAAATTCCTCGGGGGGCAAGAGGAAAGGGAGAAAGCCACACGAAGGTCTCACAGCTCCAGAGCACAGCAAATAATGCGGTGGGGTATACATATATTTAGAAAACCGTAGTGTAAGCCTCAGGAAAAAAGAAAAAAACACCACCACCAAACAAACATGTAATCAAAAGGCGACCGGAGAGCTTGAGTGATCAGGAAAACTCCCTGCCAAAAAACCTTCAGATTCAGAAGGAAGGTATACTTTCATCACGTGAACTGGCGAACTGGATCAAGTTCTGGCTTCAGAGTCAGGGAAGAGCGCGTCGCCAAGCTGCTCCGGGGTCACATTATCATCCAGAAGGGCACTGGTGTGACAGGAGGGCACACCCGGGATGTGTGCGCCTGTTTGCGCTCTGGGAGGGAAGGCGAGGTGGGAGAGAGCCTGCAGGGAAAACAGACGGGAGGGGTGGGGTTAAAGGGAGGGGCGGAACCAGGTACACCTCCCAGAACTTTCCTCTCCCCTCGTCCCACACACTTGAAATAGAAATAATAACAACATGGGGAAAAAATGCTTACAACCACGATGTTATCTCTGTACTTAAGTTGCCCCACTCTGGAAGGTATAGGGTATAAAGTGCAGATTGCGGCTATCGGCGATCGCAGCCCGCTGGTCTCGGGAGTAAAGGTTCAAGCTGGTGTGGATACGCGTGCGAGTGACCCCACTTCCAGGGAGGCGGGCTCCCGGCTCTTCCACGCCAAAGCCCGGGCTGACCCCTGCCCCCCTCCTTTTTCTCCACTCCTCCCTCTTTCCCTCCCCTCCCTCCTGGAGCGCGACTCCTCTGCACCGGCCCCCGCGGAGGCGCCTGGCGGCAGCACCGACGCCGACGCCGCCGCAGCTCCTGCCCGCAGCGCGCTCGCCCGTCCGCCCGCCGCCCGCCGCCCGCGCTGCCCGGCTCCGAGTGGCCCTAGCGGCGGTGCCCGCAGCCCCGGGCCCGCGCGGCGCGCCCTGCGCACGGCCGGGGCGGGCTGAGCCGACCTGCCCTGGGATCGGGCGCTGGAGGCTGCAGGGGAGGGCGGCGTGGGAGAGGACGCCGAGACGCAGGGGCGGCCGCCCGGGTGACCAGCTGCGCACCTGGAAAGTTACCGGGCTGCCTGGTGAGGTTCGCGGGCTGGGGTTCGGGCGCCGGGAGGGCCGGGGCCGGGGCCGCGCGCGTGTGCCTGCGGTGCGCGCCTCGCACGCCGTGCGCCTCTGTTCCCCGCCCGGCCGGTCTCGTGCCGGTGCTGTTTGCGTGTGGACGCGGCAGGCGTTGCGTTCGCTTGGTGCGGCAGCCTCTGGTGAGCTTCTGGAGGCGGGGAGGGCTACTTCATTTTAAGCAGCTCGGCCAGGGGCGGAGGGGAGAGCTCATCCCCAGAGGGGGGTTCTCAGGGTTCTCAGCGCCGTTAGCCCGTTAGCCCGGAGCAGCCCTGGAGTCTTGCTCTGGGCCGGGGGCTTGCGCTGCTGCCAGGGCGTGCGCTCCGGGCTCCGCTTCGTGGGGCTGTGGGTCGCTGCTGGAAGACAGGACTTGGGCAAGGACTTTGGGAGTCCTTGTAAACTTGTGTGGGTGTCCTGTGGCACTCCCAGCACCGTGGGGCGCGTTCACATCTCTTGCTCTGTATTTCCAGGTGATGAAGAAACAAGAGCAAACACATAAAAACAATACATCAGCCACTTGGGAATGAGAGAAGAAACAGCAAGGGGTTCGAGTTTGAGAAAAACTAGGGTGCATTTGAGAACAGAAAGAAACAACGCAGGCAGAATTAACAGGTAGAAAGGTCTGACAAATTCCTTGGTTTCCTTATTTTCATCTTGTCCCTGAAGTTCCCAGAGATTTTTTTTTTTTTTTTAAATAAGAGAGCAACATACGCCTGCCCCTCCCCCACAGTTCCTTAGAAATTATTGTCTCTTTGTTGCAAGTTTCTTCTTTGCAAGGTGATCATCCCACATACATACAGCATCTGTTGCCAGTGCTGCTGCTTAATTTTACACAGGAGGAGCTAACATCCTGGAGAGTTCTCGTTGGGGAATTGGAGGCCATCCTCTCCATGAGAAAACTGTGCACCTAAGAATCAAAGACATAAAAAAGGCAGTGCAAAGAGATCTTTCTCTTTTATGGAAAATACTCCACTTCAGAGTTCTGAAGTCCTTACAAGTGAAGCTAATCCGCCTCAGAGTGAAGGCATTTGCTGCCTGATTATTGCCCAACTCTTTTGATCCGTATTGTCTGGCTTCCTTAGGCCAGTTATTTCCAACCCGTGTGCCGCAAGGGTATGCGAGGACATTTAAAAACATGCAGTATTTTTTTTAAAAAACAGTGTGTTTAGTCACGGGCACTTACCTCTTTTCCCTTAGATTGTAAAATATAAAAAAACAACAACAGCCAACACAGCAATAACCATCCCGGGTGAATGAATCACAATTATACTTATTTTTTTTTAAATCAGTAAAATATATAATACGTTTTTGGATGTGCTGCGGAATTTTAGTAATTAGTTTATGCCTTGAGATGAAAAAGGTTGAGAATTGCCAATCTAGACCATTTTCCTATTAATTATCCCCTCCCCCCCTATGTCTTTATTTTCTCTATCTTCACTGGTTCATTATTGTGGCCTTACAAATAGCTCTCTTTTCCACTAATCGAAAAATCCCTACTCTGAGCACCGGCTCTTCCCATGGTCCTTTGTCCTAACTCTTTCATGAAGGCTAAATTCAGTGTTTTCCCCGTCTTATCTCAGTTTTTTTTATATGCCTGTGGGGTATGAACTGCAGCCTGCTCACCTCTTGAAAATGTTATCTTCATTGCCTCCATGATACTTCTTCCTAGCACTCTTAATTGTACAATTATACTTTCTCTATCTTTGTTGTTTCTCCTCCTTGTCCTGTTTATCTATAGATAATTGTCTAAGTATATGTACATAACAATAGAAGTGTTCCTTTCTTCTCTCCAGTAGTGATCTCATTTTTGAATGGGACTTCAGTTCTTACCTCTGTGAAGAGATCTCTAGCCTTGACCTTTCTTCTTGGTTACTATCTGCTAGACATTTTCACCTTCATGACTCAGAGACACTCAAACTCAACATAGGAAGATTCATTACTTTCTCATAAAGCATGCTCATTCCCTGGACTTTGGTCCATGTCACAGTACCTAGCCCAGGGGTGGGCAAACTTTTTGACTCGAGGGCCACAATGGGTTCTTAAACTGGACCGGAGGGCCGGAACAAAAGCATGGATGGAGTGTTTGTGTGAACTAATATAAATTCAAAGTAAACATCATTACATAAAAGGGTACGGTTTTGGTTTTTTTTTTTAGTTTTATTCATTTCAAACAGGCCGTAGTTTGCCCACTGCTGACCTAGCCCATAGGTTGTACTCTATTCATTTTTTCATGAATGAATGAGTTCATAGTACTACCTTCCTCCAAGCCTTGTTAGATCAAAACATTGAAATCTTTTTTGACTCCTCAGTGAATTACCACATTTAGATATTCTGCCCCTGCAGTATTCCTCCCACCATTTTCATTCTTTCCTATTAATCCCTCCAGATCCTCTCTCACTTTTACCAAAACAATAGATTTCCCTCCCCCACATCTGTAGTTTCTCTTTCAAACTTCATATAGACCTAGACACTCTTCCTCTCATCATTGCCAATCTACTGGGCACTTTTATCTACTTCTTCAGTCTCTATTTCTGTATCAGTGATTGCTACGTATTTTCAGTTCCCCTCTTCTCATTTTCTAGTCCTTAATTTCTTACTGCCTACTGAACTCCTCAACCCTAAAATTTCCACAGGTCCCTCAAACTGAGGGTGTCCAAAATGAAACTCATCCTTTAAAATCTGCCCCTCATTTGAGTTAATGACATCACCTCTTACCCATTTGCCACAATGGAAACTTCCAGACCTTTATTGTTTCTTCTTATCACCACTCAGATTCTATAAGCTACAATCTCCTGACCTACATCTGTAAAATGGCACTTCTCCGTGTTTGCCTGTTTATCTGATACTGTGTCACCGAAAAGTAGCTGAATAGAATGTCACCAAATTTGGCAGTGAGACTATAGGATATGTGGCAGTTACACAATTCACTGTGGACATTCTGCTGGGAGAAGGGACGCTTCAAAAAGATAGTCAACCTCTGGAGTAGCTGGAACTGGTTCAATGAGAAGCTCGTATGACTGCCTAACAGGAGAATATTACTCTCCAAATTAGATGCTGTGGGTAGAGAAAACATGCAGTAGATTCAGACCCGAGCCCCAGGTCAGTGGTCACAAGATCAGATAGACAAATGTTTGAATTGTGGCAGTGATCATGGAAGTGCGTCATTTCACATAAGGAAAACTCTGTGTGGTTTGCTTCAGGGAGGAGAAGCAGGGATTTATATAGTCAATGATGGCTAATTATTTTCTAAAAGAACTCTGGGGAAACAAAGTTAAGGATAACATCAAATATATGTTCCATATGTTCTTAGGAGACTATCTACAAAAGCCTGTATAATCACTCCTCTGCTTCCAGGCTACACTGCCCATATCATGAAAAAGAATCTATTCTATTTTTCACGATTTATTGAAGGGAAGGAAATTTCAAAGTTATCTATAGATGTAGCTTTTTAACAAATTTCTTATGACAATGTTTTTCTCTTCTGGCTCCCATGGAGATGATTCGTTTTTTTTCTTGAGTTCAAAAAGTTCAAGACATTAGGATAAGGTTGGAACTCTGTCTGGCCATAACCGTTCCCATCACCTCCTACTTGGATTGGTGCAGTAGCCTTTTACATTTCCTTCCTCTAAGCTCTTTTCACTCCATGTCATATTTGTTGCCAAGAAAGTTATTTTTCTAAAGGCCAAATCTGACCATATCACTTGAAATAAACTTGACCTACACTAAAATCCTTATACCATAACATGGGGTATGATGAAGTTTTCCAGTATCTTTTTCAGCTTCATTTCTCTTCTCTCTCTACTCATGTATTTCAGCCTTTTCCTGACTATGCTATTTAACTTCCTTGCATTCACTCCTTAGTACATTTTTAAAAAAATAATAGCCTTTAATTTTTAGAGCAGTTTTAAGTTTATAGAAAAATTAGGTAAAAAGTACGGAGAGTTCTCATATACTCTCAGTGTGCCGCCCTTTCCCCTATTCTTAACTTCTTGTGTTAGTGTGGTACATTTGTTATAATCGGTGAACCAATATTGATATATTATTATTAACTAAAGTACCTACTTTTCAATAGGGTTTATTCTTTATGTTGTATATTTTAAGGATTTGGACAAATGTACGAAGACATGTATCCACTATTGCCATATCAGACAGAATAGTGGCACTGCCCTATAATTGCCCTGTGCTCACCTATTCATTCCTTCCTCCCTCGCCCCAAGTCCTTAGCAACCATTCATCTTTTTACTGTCCCCAAGTTGTTTCATTCCCAGAATGTCATATAGTTGTAATCATACAGTATGTAGGTTTCTCAGGTTGACTTCTTTCACTTAGTAATAGCCATTTAAAGTTCTTCCATGTCTTTTTATGGCTTGATAGTTATTGCTTTGCATACTGAATAGTATTTACTTGTCTGGATCTACCAGTTTGTTTATCCATCTATCCATTTGAAGGACATCTTGGTTGTTTCTAAGTTGTGGCAATGATAAAAAAGCTGCTATAAACATCCATGAACAGATTTTGGTGTGTTTTCCTATCAGTTGCATAAATACCAAAGAACATGATTGCTGGGTTGTATGATTATTTAACTTTGTGAGAAATTGCCAACTGTTTTCCCAAGTGGCTGTGTCATTTCACATTCCCACTAGCAATGGATGAGAATTCCTACTGCTCCACATCCTCTCAATTGTTAGGTGTTGTCAGTGTTTTGGCCATTCTAATAGGTGTGCAGTGGTATCTCACTGTTGTTTTAATTTAAGATTATCTAATTACATATGATGTTGAGCATCTTTTCATATCCCTATTTACCACATATGTATCATCTATGGTGAGGTGTCTGTTTCTCTTTTTGCCCATTATTCAGCAGTTATTTGTTTCCTATAGGATTGGACAAATGTATAAAGACATGTATTCACCATGTTGACTGTTAAGAGTTCTGTGTATATTGTGGATACCAGTTCTTTATTTGATATATATTTTGCAAATACTTTCTTCAGTCTATGACTGTTGTTCCATTCTCTGAATGTAGAGTCTTTTGCAGAGGAGACATTTTTAATTTTAATTAAGTCCAACCTATTCATTTTTCATGGTCTGTGCCTTTGGTGTTTTATCTAAAAACATTATTAGCCCTGGCTGGTTTGGCTCAGTGGATAAAACGTAGGCCTGTGGACTGAAGGGTCTCGGATTTGATTCCAGTCAAGGGTATATGCCTGGTTGCAGGCTCAATCCCCTGTAGCGGGGGAGACAATCAATGATTCTCTCTCATCATTGATGTTCCTCTCTCTCCCTCTCCCTTCCTCTCTGACTCAATAAAAATATATTTATAAAGAAAATAAATAAATAAAAATAAAAACATCATTAAACCCAAGATCACTTAGATTTTCTTCTGCATTTTATAGTTTTGTGTTTTATATTTAGGTCTTTGATCCATTTTAAGCTAATTTTTGTGAGAGATTTAAGGTCTGTGTCTAGACTCATTTTTTTTTTTTTTTTTACATGTAGGATGTCTAGTTGTTCCAAAACAACTTGTTAAAAGAACTATCTTTTCTCCATTGAGTTGCCTTTGTTCCTGTGTCAAAAGTCAGTTGACTGCATTTGTTTGGGTCTGTTTGCAGGGCTCTCTATTTTGTACCATTGTTCTATTTGTCTATTATTTCACTAATACCACTGTTTTGATTATTGCAGCTTTATAGTAAGTCATGAAATCTGGTAGTACCAGCACTCTGACTTTGTTCTTTTATAATATTGTCTTAGCTTAGTACATATTTTTGAGCAATATGATTTTCTACTAAGATGAGTTATTTTGTTGGATAAATAATGTTACAATAATAATAATAGTACTATTTAATATTTATTAAACACATACTATATGTCAAGCACTGTGCTAAATTCTTATCATGGCTTATCTAATTTAACCCTCTAACAGCTCGAAATAATATGCAACAATATTTTATCTATCTGCCTATTGCTCAATCTATGTGCTTATCTATCTCTTCTATTATTGACACTCTACCCCCAAATCATGCCCAAGGTCATATAAATATTAAGTGCAAGTGCTTGGATTGGGACTCTGGCTCTATAACCTTCGCCAGCACCATACCATGTCTCATATTTACAGATTTCCAAAATGTGTATGTGTGTATTTTTATATCCGACTCCAGATGGATAGAGCGAGAAATAGATATTTTCTAGATCAAAGCCAAGATGTTGGTTTCTAGCTACTTTAGGACTGAGGAAAAACAGACAACAAACCGTGATTCCTCCCACATTGGCTGCCAGGTGTTAATCTGCCTGCAGGAACCTCACAAGAAAGTGTGGACGAAAGGGGCCACATGCTGACCTGGCAAGCTCAGGGGAGGCCTGCATGGCCGTCTTGCACGTGTCCCCTTTCGTCCACAAAAGCGTTGCTTTTCCGGAGTCTTTTCTAGTTACCTTTTATGCATGACATTTCCTAAATAGTAAATTAATGTCATAACAATGGATAATTTTGTACAGCTTTCCTCTCTTCTTGCTAAATGCCACTTCTCATTCTGTTCCTCTCTCCTGTCCCAGACGGCAGAATACTGCTTTCACAGTGAGCCATGTCTTTCTGTGTTGCCTTCAAAGATAATGAGGTGGTTCCTTTGGAATAAGGAGTTTACGGCAGTGTGTGTCAATAGTTAGAGGTCCCGTGAGGGCATTGCAAAGGAGGAGTCCCTGCGTCCTGGAACCTGGGCTAGGCCATTCCTGAGGCTTTCTGGTCTCCATCGTTTGGTGGGCTTCCCTTAACAGAGAAGGTTTCTCAGGCTGTTTGTTTCAGAATGACTTCTCTCTTTTTCCTTTTTTAGAGAATTTTATTTGGAATGAAAATATAGAGCCCATCCCAGTGACTTCTTTTCTTTATTTTTTTAAAAAAATATATTTTATTGATTTTTTACAGAGAGGAAGGGACAGGGATAGAGAGTCAGAAACATAGATGAGAGAGAAACATGATCAGCTGACTCCTGCACGCCCCCTACTGGGGATGTGCCTGCAGCCAAGGTACATGCCCTTGACCGGAATCGAACCTGGACCCTTCAGTCCGCAGGCCGACTCTCTATCCACTGAGCTAAACTGGTCAGGGCGTGACTTCTTTTCTTAATGGAAGATATAATTCAGGCAGAGTAAGATTCCCCCCCCCCCCCCAAGAGAATAATTTGCATTTTTAAAGACCTCTTGTCTGGAAGACCTCTAGTTTACTAGACTATTGTCCCACCCAGTGGTGATCTCCTCTGGGCATTTCCTCAAAGGAGACACTAGGTGCCTTGTCTCTTCACTTAGCAGAAGAGCTGCCTGGTGCTTATTACATGTCAGATATTACTCCTGATGCCTTACTAACACACTCCTCATAGTAACCCATACGAGATGGATATAACTATATTTATTTTCTAGATTAGAAAACCAACAGTTCTATCTAAGTAATTCATAGAAGGTTGCATAGCTGGGGATGGAAAATTGTTTTTTCTACCTTGGATAGCCACTCTTCATTGCTCATATTAAGTCCTGGTCTTTATCTCCATGCTCATTTCTTTTTTAAAAAAATATATATTTTATTGATTTTTTTATAGAGAGGATGGGAGAGGGATAGAGAGTTAGAAACATCGATGAGAGAGAAACATCGATCAGCTGCCTCCTGCACACCTCCCACTGGGGATGTGCTCGCAACCAAGGTACATGCCCTTGACCGGAATCGAACCTGGGACCCTTCAGTCCTCAGGCTGACACTCCATCCACTGAGCCAAACCGGTTAGGGCCAAGCTCATTTCTCATTACTTTATGTGCTGCCTTCTGATTAGAAGAATGATTTTCATAAATATAGTTGCTAGATTGATGGAGCAACATCCTGTGGTTCATTTCTCTTTGTGGCTAGCAATACATATTTGAGAAATAGCTTATCTGTCTTAGTGACTGATACAGGAAGCAGAGTGAATCCAATTAGGTTTTATGAAGCCAGACACTCGAAGGCTTGGCTTGAGGGACAAAAAAATTGAAATGGGTGAACTCACTAAGAAATCAGACGTAGTATTGAGCCATTTGGTAACTTACATATCCTAAATTAGTGACTTGAAAGATGGGTTGCTCTCATTTCATCCCTCTTTGGAATTGTAAATAACTTGAAAGATTTATACAGTTTTCAAATGTATTCCATTAAGACCAGATAATAGTTGGTGTTTTGGGAGAATTTAACATCTTCTACTTAATCATGCTTCAGGTTTGTAAAATTATTGTTGGATTGGACAGAATGTTTTGAATGCCATTAGCAAAAATGATTCTAAGTCTTTTCATATTTAGAATTCTAGAACTGTTTTCTGTGTCAAATTTGAAGGCAAATTCATGGAACTATGCCCCTGATATAGTTCATGACAGGTCTTAGTTAACAATTGTTCAATGAGTGAAAAATTAGTTGTTAGTTTAATGTTAGATTTAAAAGATTTTGTTTTCACTTTTGTTCTTTTTTTTTTTTTTTTTTTTTTTTTTTTAATAGGGCAATTCCTTTTCCCCCAATTCCCTTTCTTCCATCCTGCCTTGGTTCAGTAATGCTTGTCCATGTACCAAAAATGTGCGTGTAGAAGATGGCTCATAGCTGCATGCTACAAATGTGTGCACATTAATTTTGGATGCCTTTGGGAGTATCCTCTCATGCCTGTCATTCAGAATCTCATTCAAGGTTATTCTTAGGTCCCAGTCTGATGTCTTCTGAATTGCTTCTTCAGGAGACAAGGGTATCCAGGGCTACTTCTTTGAATTCTAGTCTCCTCAACCTTTTTATATATTCTGAATAACTAGGAACAGTACATGCCGCCAAGTCAACAGATATTGCAACATGTATAGGCAATTCTCTGGAGACTAATATTCATTAATGATTGCTTGGAACCTGACTTCTATGAATATCTAAGTACTGCAAGATTACTTTAATAAGTACTTTTATTTTCTGTCTGTACCATCCATCGTAGGCAACCTACATTGGCCATTTGGCTGCATCTGTTTGAAACTTAGAGGCTGTTTTACATCTTTATGTCTCTGTCTTTATTGTTGTGGAAGTCATGATTATTCTGGGAAAGCCAGGGAAATCAGAGTAAGAATTTCATTTCTCTCTGGGTTTGAAATTTGGAGGGAGAGAGGGGCAAGAATGTGTGGGTTATATAACTTCAAGATTTCATTGATCTCTTCTGATTAGATAATGAGAGGAAATTAAACTTAATTCACAAGTGTTATAATGCTGCTTTGGTTATGACTATCAAAAACTGCACTTGCAGAAGTGTGAAGTTCAAATAGGTAGCCTAGAATGACTTAAATGTATCTTAATTAATCAAAGCAGTATTTTCCCAGTTTCACCCTTTAGAGTTCTTTTTGTGTTTGCTCACTGTGCTTATTATCTGCAGATGATTTATTTTCTGTTTTCACTGAATTGATTCAATAAGCCTGTTACCCAATCTAGCCTTCACTTAAGCAATAATATCAATGAGATCCCAACTTTGTGGTGCCTATCATCTATATTTCTAATAATGTTAAAATAAGTGCATAGCTATTGAACTACAAAATATTTCTGAACCAACTAAAATCATTCCTCGTACTTCTGATCTGCTTTTCACTCACTGGATGTGGGGCCACTTTGGGGCCTACACTGAGGATATTCTTAACAGGATAAAAAAGGAGCCTTGTACCATAGGTCATCATTTATGGACAACATTGGCTTAAGATAGAAAGTAAAGGATGTAGAAGAATCTTCGTACCCCTCTTTTACCTTCTAGAAATCACAATCCAGAAGATTTTGTTCCTCCTCCTCCACCCCTTCTTCTTCTTCATGCAAAACTTAACAGGTACCCAGGCAGGAGAAAACTGCTAATAAAGCCACACCAGCTCTGCCTCCTCCTGCTGTGGAATTCAGATGTGTTATCTTCTAAATTCAGGGAGGGTTCCTTAGTGTAGCCTCGCAGGGAGCTGTGAGACTTGTGACATTTCCAAGCCTCCGCTGCTGTCGCTGCCCCTGTGTGTTTTATCTCTGCCATGCTTACATCCAAATTGCAGCACTGTTGTGATGCTTTTGGCAGCTGTCCGGAGAGAATGACCAAAGAGAACAGCAGGTAACACAGGCCATTTGTGCAAAAGGCTCAGGTGTGATACTTGTGCCAGCAAAGGGACAGGGTACAATGAAACCAAATGCCCACTCCTCCTCCTGGAGGGATAAAAGAAATGGATCAATAACTTTCCTTCTGGAAGCATGGGGGAATTTAGTATTTATCAAACAATGATGACATTTATGCTTTCATTTATGAAACAGATGGGAATGAGAGGAGCGGTGAGGGGCCTTTAGGACGTGAAACTCCACTGGGTAATTCCCCATTCTGTGCCCTCTCTCAGGTCCTTGAGCAAAATGGGAAATGGTTCAGTGAAACCCAAACATCCCAAGCATCCAGATGGCCACTCCGGGAACCTCACCTACAATGCCCTGCAGAGCAAGGTGGCAGAGCTGGAGAGAGAGCTGAGGAGGAAGGATGCCGAGATCCAGGAGCGGGAGTACCATCTGAAGGAACTGCGGGAGCAGCTGTCGAAGCAGACTGTGGCCATCGCGGAGCTCACGGAGGAGCTGCAGAACAAGTGCATCCAGCTGAACAAACTGCAGGATGTGGTGCACATCCAGGGCGGCAGCCTGCTTCAGGCCTCTCCAGAGAGGATCCCTCTGGAGGTGCACCGGAAGACCTCGGGGCTGGTCTCTCTCCACAGCAGGAGGGGAGCGAAGGCCGGGGTGTCTGCCGAGCCAACAACCCGAACCTATGACCTCAACAAACCCCCTGAATTTTCCTTTGAGAAAGCAAGAGTCAGGAAGGATTCCAGGTAAGACGTTCCCATAATATTAAGACTCAGATAGCCTTAATATTATGAAACACTAGAGTGATATTCATTAAGCCTCATCAATATTATTACCCTTTCAGATTTGGGGATAAGAGACTTCTAAAATGGTCTTGCTTTGCAGTAGGGTCTCTCTTTAAGAAGAACTTTTCTTTAAAGCATGAATTGTGCTTGAACATTGATTCATATGTGCAACTGAAAAACTGAGTTTACGAAAGTCATTTCCATTATCTTGACAACCCTATGGGAGTGAAAAGGTAGTTGTTTTAGGACATCTACCCTTCTCTCTTTCTATAGGAGTGGACTTAAAAGTGTACACAGATTACAATGAATTATGAATATGTATAGCAAAACCACTAACTAGCACTTAGTATGCAGATGTTATGGAAATGGAATAAGCTGGAGCTTCAGAACTGGATGAATTCATTCATTCACCCGTAGTTCAGATTGAGCACTAGAATACTTTCTTCCAGCTACTGTTAGATGCTAAATAGATATCAGTGAATAAACAGACACAGAGCCTTTCTCAGCAAGAGATAGTATACATGGAAGCATGTAAACATTGTCTAATGATTAATTGGGATAAATGATATGATGGGTATAGTCTAGCCGTGGGCAAACTACAGCCCGTGGGCCGGATCCGGCCTGTTTGAAATGAATAAAACTAAAAAAAAAAAAAAAAAAAAGACTGTACCCTTTTATGTAATGATGTTTACTTTGAATTTATATTAGTTCACACAAACACTCCATCCATGCTTTTGTTCCGGCCCTCCGGTCCAGTTTAAGAACCCATTGTGGCCCTCGAGTCAAAAAGTTTGCCCACCCCTGGTATAGTCAGTGGTATCTGGGGTTAGGGGAAGAGAAGGACAAAGGGGCAACAGAATTTGGATTGCCCAGGAGGCCTGGCTGAGGAGGAGACCTTTAACTGAGACCCAAAGGAGAAAAAGGAACATAAACAAGGTGGAAAGGACATTTCAGGCAGAGGGAACAATTACAAGCTAGAATTAATTTTAAAGATAAGGATTTTTTAAAAGAACATGTAACTATGTGCCACATCATTCTTGTATGTGTATTTTGTATGTGGATAGGCGTGTATGTGTGTGTGTGTTGGGGGTGGGGGGTGGGAGGGGAGTGTATACATTTCTTTTCTGGTTCAAGTTTGAGTTTCCTAACCAGGAAAGATTGACTAGAAACATTATGAGTGAGGGTCTTCTTTCTGAATTATTTTTAAGTGAGTATTTGTTAGTTGAAATTAGATCTTTTGCCTTGATAATGTCTTGGCTGAGCTGGATCTCTCTTGAAAAATGCAAGATTTGTGATATTAAAACAAATTTTAATTTATTCACTGACACAAGTAATATAAATCAAGATAAAACAACTGACTTAAATGAATAAATGATTAATTTTGACAACAGATAGAAAGGCAGGTTAAATTCATCAATTTGTTGACTATACTTGACACATAGTGAATGATTGACAAATATTTGCTAATGAAATAAATCATGTTGGATTATTAGTTATATTATTCTGTGGCTGAAAGAAATATAATAGTTTAGGAGAGTGTTTTTAAGCCAAGATTTTTAATTATAGTTGGTTTAGAAAGGTCTTATTTATTCCCTTTTAATAATTACTTATTTTTAATGGTGCAAATTCAGAAATGATAAATTTTATAAACTTATGCTTGTTTGTCAAAAATTGACATCATCCAGTATTCTCTTCTGATATGTCAGAGATATATGCACATGTGGCAATATTAAATATTACGTATTATTACTATACTAGTAGCCCTGCGCACAAATCCATGCGTAGATCGCTGCCGCCCTCCTGTAGCTCTCCGTCCACTGCCCTCTCCTGTAACTCTTGGCCTCCTGCTTGCTTGCTGCCCTGCCCCCACCTGTAGCTGTCTGCAGCCCACTTGTAGCCAATAGGTCACTGCTGCCCTCCTGTAGCTCCCCCCCTCCTCCCTGCCCCTCATAGCTTGCTGCCCTGCCCCCTCCTGTAGCTCTCCGCAGTCTGCTTGTACCTCGCTGGCCCACCCTCCCACTGATCCATGATCTGGTTATGATGCGCTTGGTCGTTAGGCCTGGCGTAATGGCTAATTAGCATATTCCTCTCTTATTATATAGGATATGTATACTAGTTCATAAGCACAATATATTATTTACCCACTCACAAAGAAATCTTTCAAATAGCAGTGAGCTTGTATATCTTGGAGAAGTGTGGGGGAATTTAAAGCAATTCATCTTCTTTCATCCTCTCCCTACATATTCCACCAGATTTCTTCTCTGGAATGAAGATTATGTTCAATTATTTTGTTCCAAAGACTTATGTCCTTCTTGAAGCAAAACACCATTCTCTTGGTGTTAGGCAACTGAACAATCCAGGATAAATCTATTTCTTTGTAATTCTTTGTTATAACCAGGCAAAGAAAATCAGCAGTTATTTTCTGGGCCAAACCACCTGTCTATAGTGAGTGAGACACAGAAGAGGGAAGACATTACAGCTCTTAAATAAGATTTAGCAATGATTCTCATCATCATCAAAGCAAGCCAGATGGGTGCAGATCTGTGTTGCGGTCATGATTTAGAAACAGGCTCATTGATTCCTTAATGATTAAGTCCTCAGGAAATCAAACTAGATCACTGATGCCCTAATATTCCCCATGTGCTTTTATAGAGCCTTGTGGTTCTGAATTGGAAATTAATTAGAATATGGGAGCCACTCTTTTCTTGTTGACTGACTTGTATCTCATATGTGAAGTTTGTGCCTCAGTTTTTCTTACAAAATATCTCTCTTTACCTCTAGAATAACTGACAAAACACAGGTGACATCATCAAATTTTCCTTTTTTTTTTTTTTTAAAGTGCTCAATATTGCAATTCGTTTTCCATTTTCAAACAGTTTCAGTTTTAGAGAAAAGCCATAAGTAAACTGGATATTTTTATATATCTTTTATACAGCCTGTGAACAATTTTGTAAAAAACAATTTTCTAGAAGTTAGATCATTTAAAAAGATAGGAGCATCATTCACTGATAAAGGGATGATGTCAGTATCCATTGGTTTGGCTAACGTGTCCCAGCAGTGCTGTTAGATAATAGAGTATTTAAGATATCCATCAAAATTGTTCCTTCATTTATTGTTTAGGTTTATAATGCTTTATTTGTTCAACTTTTATAAACTTTCCTGGCTGAATTTATGACAAAATTCATTTCTACTAATATGTGTCCACTACATTTTAAAACTATATGTATTTTTATTGATTTCAGAGAGGAAGGGAGAGGGAGAGAGAGATAGAAACATCAATGATGAAAGAGAATCATTGATCGGCTGCCTCCTGCACGCCCCAGTCTGGGGATCGAGCCCACAACCCAGGCATGCGCCCTGACTGGGAACCATGTTTTCCTGCTTCATAATTCGATGCTCAATCTCTGAACCACAGCCAGCCCAGATCCACTACGTTTTGGATAAAGTCTTTCCTCCCCTCTGCATCTGAAAGCTAGAAAGGCTTTCAGTCTTTTTCTCAAAAAGGACGTCTCTGATGAATACTCATCCCTTCTGCAACCCACAGGAGTAGGGAGATAGGAAGTACTGACAGAAACCAGAGAATAACATCTGGGGAAATGGTAGACTTGCAATTTGAGGATTCAGATTCAATAATTCACCAGAAACCCTACAACCCATGCCACAGCAGTCTGAAACTCTGCTGAGCCCCTGCTCACATGTATTATAAATGGCCAGTGAATATCACCAACTGCCAGGCAGCCAGCTATGTTGTCCTCGACCCATTCAGTGTACTTGTAGATCCCGAAGGGGTAGCTCAAACTGTATCCATAGTTACTTCTCCTTGCTTTCTTTATATGGAGGAATTTATATGCTCTACTGCCATTGGGCAACCCTTGAAATCTGTTTCTTGCAAAATCCAAGGGTCAACTTTTTAAGAGCAGGTTCAAGACTTATTCAGTGTTGTCCAATAGAACTTCGGAAGTGCTGGAAATGTTCTGTAACCTGTGTTGTCCAGTATGGAAGCCAATGGCAAAATGTGGCTGTTGAGCACTGGAAGTGTGTGGCCAGGGTCACTAAGGAATTCAGTTTTTAATTTTAATTAATTTAAAGATTAAATTAGCCATATGTGGCTAATGGCTACTGTATTGGATATTGCAGTTTTATATTATGTGGGTTTTTTGTTTGTTTGCTTGTTTGTTTTCCATAACCTCTGTCCCCTGAGATGAAGATGATGATCTAGTGAAGTTTGGGAAAACTTCATAGACAGAATAAGACCTGTGTTTGGTTTTAGGACAGAGTCACAGAAAAGGAGTGCGTGCCTGTCAGACCGAGGTGGGCACAAAGTGGAGTCACTCTTAAGCTGCATTAAACCTTCAGTGTAGTATCATAGGAGTTTGTAGTGCTTTGGCTTTGTTCCCACGGATCATGGCAGATCTTCAAAAGGGTGCAACTATGTGGGCATGAGGCCCATTTCTATTACAGGTACCCCGCCTTCCCGAATTATCATAAACCACGATGAGTCAGAGCACTACAGTTTATCACTGTCATCTCTGATTGAAATTTATTGTGGTGAACATAGGAGACTTTAGAGCTAGAACCTTAGAGATTGTTTCAAGCTACCCCACTTACGGGAGAAGTGAGGAAGCAGGTGCAGGGGAATTGCAGAGCTAAGATTGGAATCGAAGATTCTTGACTTTGAAACCAGTTCTTCCCCTTTACAATCCCAATGTTCCCAGACTTCCCACAAAGCTCTAAGGCCTCAAGTCAGGCCAGTCTGCTTTATTTTGACATGCTCTATGGATTGGTAGGAAGAATGATCATGCTCCCTGACTTCTTCCAAGTAGAGCTGAACAGAGCTTACCCCAACCCTAACCCTAACAGTGCATCAATGTTTACCGAGTGTTGGATCCTGAAAGCTCAGACCTTGTGAAAAGAACACAGAGAATGGGTTTGATCCATCTGATAGCACACACTGTGACTATCAATGGCAGAGGAAGGGGAGAAAGTTCAGATAGCATTTTTGCTCATGTCTGAGTCTGCCTTGAGACCAAGACAACCACGTATCCAGAGGTCAGCCGTTTCACTGAAATGACATTTTCTGTTTATGTAGACATCATTTAGCAAGCTTCACCACTGGTAGAGCAAAATTAGGAGCTTATGTTGACTGTCTGCTGTAACACAGGCAAATTAATCAGAGACATCTGGCAAGTTGCCGGTCTGCCTTTTCCCTGAGAACGCTTGAATTATCATTTGAAACTATTGTTCTTTGGGAAAGGAAAGATAAAACGAAGACTTGCCATTTGACTTCAGATGCTGACTCGGTTTTTTTAGAAGGGCAATGCTTTTCCTTTGTCGCTCCCACCCCAGGATCAGAATAGGTAGAAGCAGAAAATGCCAGTGAGTCATCTTTTTAAAGAAGCAGAGTGTGGAAGAGTGTGTTTGTTATTATTATTTGTGCTTCCTTTCTGAAGAGGTGCTGAGCATTTGAATGTTCATTATAGAAATGTAACTGCTTTATTGAACTGGAGTGTTATGGAAAATAGTAGTAGTTATAGTGACAATATTTGCTTATCACTAGTTCTGTGCCAGGCACCACTCTGAACACTTCACAAATATTGGATCATATCATCCTTACAACAAACCTATAAGGTACATATTATTATCAACCCCATTTTATGTGTGAGAAACTGAGGCATGCAGAATTGATTAACTTGCCTAAGGTGATAATTTTATATTTTGATATTTTTAATGTTGGAACCAAAATTAAAGCCTGCTATCTAAAGTCTCTTGTAAAAACTCCTATATACCACTTTTCCAAGATGAAAAGTAGAGAACTCTTCACATTTTAGCTGGAAAGCCTTGGAAATAAAATATATAATTGGAAATAGATACATTTGTAGTTTTTTGGTTTTTTTTTTGGTATGGTTACAAATATCGTCCTGCTGTTGTTATTTCTCCCTAAAAATTATGCTTCCAGAAAGTGCTGCCCTGGTGTAAGTTTGCAATAGGGAAAACTTTTGCTGGGGGCAAGAGAGGAATAAACTTTTTTTTCTTCCATGAAATAGTGCCTTACATATGGCTATCTGAGAGGTTCTAGATGTAGATTTTACCTAGATAGGTTAGTGAAAACTTTAAAAGTGCATAGACAAACTATCAGTTGGACAGTTAAAAAATTCATACGTATGCTTATTAATACTATTGCCTTAAGCTGAGTCTTCAGCAAAGCAAAGACATGAAGATACATAAGGGAGGAAGAAGAGAAAAGTTCAATTGTGTGGTGATTCGATAACCGGAAGCTGTGGGTGCAGGTAGCTGGGTGTCTGAGGGAAGGGGTCAGCATGTTTGAAAACGGAAGGTTATGTTTCATAGCAATAATGTGCATGCAGACATCCAGGGCCGAACTAGCTAGCTACTGCGGGATGGGGTGAGAAAACCAAGTTCGGAGTTAACTGCTAGATGTCTGTTGTTTTCATTACATCATCTCATGGAGGCTGAGAACTGGCTCATTGTCTAATGAGGAGGGTGTTGCTTTTCTGTTGTACCAAAGGTGAAATGAAAGCTCAGAGTCAAACAGCTTGCTCACGGTCATGCTGTGGTCGTTTCTTCAGGTTTCCACTCTGAGTAGGCTGATGTCAACGTGTGTTCTCTACCACAGTGTACCCAACTCTTACGGGTGGTACTGCCCACAGTGTGACTCACGCCCCCTTGGAGTTGGAGGGAGAGGAAGGGAGCAAGGAGAAGTTGAAGAACCTGCCTGAAATTCAGTGGCAGCTGCCTTGACATCTTGAAGTGAAATAGGCTTCGTCTAGACCTTCTGAGTCCTGGCACCCAGTCCCTCTCACTTCCTGCCCTGCAGTTTCTTCTTTCTCACTAGGACCCAAAGGCCCCTGGGCTCCCCTCATTCTGTACCCTCACCCTAGCCCCCTCTCAACCTCTCAAATTGCCTTCTGCTTGGTTTACAGCCATCCTTTGCTCCTCACTTCATCCTTAAATCTCCCAGCCCATTAGTTGTCAGGTATTAGGAAAATGTTTAATTATTAAGCCTCAGAAAACACTGGGGATTTGAAGACCTATTGTTTTGAGTAGTCAACAGTCTCCATCCTTACAAGCATTTCATGCCAGTTCCCTGCTAGATTCCAGGAAAGAGTGCAGTCGAAACAGTGTAGTTGAGAAGACTGGCCTTTTCCTCTTTGCTTGTCCAATCAGAAGGAAGCATTGTCACTGACCTTTGCCTCCTAGTAAGTGGTGCAGTGTTTCCAGGGGAGCCTCCCTTTTCTTTTCTGGAAGCCTAGGCAGCTCAGCTCATGTCACCTGACTTTTTCTAGGGTTTAATAACCTGCAATAAAATTCTCAAGAAGGGGGAAAAGATCTGAAGCCAGGAATAATGCTTTTCAGTTTTTAGACTCTGAAAGTACTTCCTATGTGAAAGATACATTTCCTGAAATTTTTATCCTTTGACCAAAGCTATTTCCTTTCTTTAAGTCTCATCTATATAATAAAAGCCTAAGTGACTGTTATGGTGGAATGATCAGAATGACCGGTGACTATGATGCGCACTGACCATCAGGGATCAGACGCTCAATGCAGGAACTGCCCCCTGGTGGTCAGTACGCTCCCATAGGGGGAGCACCGCTCAGCCAGAAGCTGGGCTCACAGCTGGCGAGCACAGCGGCTGTGGCAGGAGCCTCTGGAGCAGCAAGCCGAGCAGTAAGGAGCAGGGAGTAGTGGGCAGTAAGGAGCGAGGTACGTCTGACCACCGGCTTAGGCCCGATCCCTGTGGGGAGCAAGTCTAAGCTGGCAGGCGTACATCTCACGAGGGGTCCCGGACTGTGAGAAGGTACATGCCGGGCTGAGGAACCTCCTCCCCCAGTGCATGAATTTCGTGCACCGGGCCTCTAGTTTTAAAATAATTTGTCTCCTCTCCTCTATGCTGACTCCCCCTTAGAAGTATTTGTTGTAGAACTTTCAGCATAGTCTTGCTTCACAGTTTTTTTGGGATCTACAGCTGGGAATTATACATCTTATATAATTCATTCTAAAGTGTGAGTGATAAGGAACTTCCCAAATTCCTATTAATCCTTCTAGGAATATTTGCTTGTCATGCCAAACTAATTCTAATTGGTAAATTTCTACCATCAGTTTTGATAGTCTTTTGGGGGTTTGTAGATCAAGCTCAGGGAAATATAAAAGAAAGATCTGCATAACTTCCAGTTATTTCTCTCCAGATGAGACCCAGGTTAAGGCAATAGTATTTACAGTTCTCTCTTAGAAATAGAAATTCAGAAAAACCTAAGTGTAGTAGTTTTCTATTGCTTCATAACAAGTTACTACAAACTTAGCAGCTTAAAATGATACATATTTGTTATCTCAGCATTTCCGTGGGTCCAGAGTATAGGCATGGCTATTTAGGTCATCTACTTGGGATTTCACAAGACTGCAGTCAAGGTGTCAATTAACTCTTGACACAAAGCTTTCTAGAAAAGATTGCTCTCTAAGTTCACATGATTGTTGGCAATATTCAGTGCCTTGTGGTTGTAGGACTAAGGTCACCAGTTTCTTGCTGACTGTCAGCTGGGGCTACCCTCGGCTCCTAGAGGCTGCTCAGTTTCCTGCTCTGTGTTCCTCTTGCAGGCCCTCTTACCATATGGTGCTTACTTCTTCAAGGCCAGCTGGAGGATCTCTTTACAGTTGGCTAAGATGAAGTCTTCTATAGCATCCACTGAGTGAGCCTCCCAATACCATTTCTATATTCTGTTGATGAGAAGCAAGTCATGGATTCCATCCCCATTCAAGGGGAGAGAATGATAGAAGAGCATGACAACAGAGGGGCTTTCTGAGAATTCTGTACACCATGCCCTTTGGCTTCTCTGATGTGAGATTCCTGGCTAAGATTCTTGGTCATGCCATACATAAAAGGTCCAGACTCTTAAACACACATGTTTATAGCAGCATCATTTGCAATAACCAAAAGGTGAAAGAATGGATGAACAAAATACAGTATATATATAGAGTCAGATATTATTTAGCCTTAAAAAGGAAGGCAATTCCTTCCTTTTTCTTGCTACCACATTAATGAACTTTGAAGACATTATGCGAAGTGAAACAAGCCAGACTCAAAAAGACAACTATTGTATTTTTCCACTTATATGAGGTACCGGAGCAGTCAAATTTATAGACATATGAGTAGAATGGAGGTTTCCAGGGACTGGGAGGCAGAGGGGAGCAGGGAGTTATCATTTAATGGGTACAGACTTTTAGTTTGGGAAGATGAAGAAGTTCTGGAGATGGATAGGGGCAATAGTTGTAAAATGAGAATATACTCAATGCCACTGAACTGTGCACTTAGAAATGATTATAACAGTTTCTGTTATGTATATTTTACCACAATTAAAATAAAGCCCAGAGTCCTGGGGCTGACTGGACAGCACACCCCCAAATGCGAGGCTATCCATACAGGATGCTGGGAGGAGAGAGAGGGAGGACCGTAATATTTTCTCTTTCCTGTATTTATTAGTAATATTCAAAGAAGAATGAGATGTGACAAAGACTTGGGGCACACATTGAATATTGTTAATCAGTTACTTGCTAATTACTTAATAATAATTGATTTCTTGATGAGTCTTCAATAGAGGTATGTTCCCAGTGATGTGTAAATATAGAGCAGCGGTTCTCAACCTGTGGGTCGCGACCCCTTTGGTGGTCGAACGACCCTTTCACAGGGGTCGCCTAAGACCATCCTGCATATCAGATAGTTACATTACGATTCATAATAGTAGCAACATTACAGTTATGAAGTAGCAACAAAAATAATTTTATGGTTGGGTCACAACATGAGGAACTATATTTAAAGGGCCAGAAGGTTGAGAACCACTGATATTGAGGAAAAGGACAGCTTTTAACTCCCTTGTATTTTATTGTTTACAGCTGTAATTCTTAACCTCAAGTGGACACTAAAGGCACCTGACCAGTATTAAAAAAAATACTGATTTTTGGGTCCAGTCCCTAGGGAGTCTGATTAATTTGGGTTGAGGTCAGGGCCCTGGACATCAGGATTTATAGAAGCCCTCTTGATGAGTCTAATGTGCAGTGACCTTTGAGAAGCATTTTGTTAGAGGAACAGGTTTCCTGCAGTTGAATCCAGAAATATCCAGTTTGAGGGTTGGAGAGCAATACTCCTTACAGACATTTAAGGAAACGATTTGCCATTTCTATTTAATTACCATGCAGCACAATGATGGTTATGCATATCATGGATTGTGTCAGATTTAACTTCCTTGTATGTTTTGGTGGTTTTCAGCATTTTATTATTAAACTCTGCTCGTCGATGCTCACGGGAATAGGATCATCTGCATACATTTATGAAAGGGGAAGAGAAATGTTTGTTGTAAGCACGAAGGAACAGTAAACATGATTAAATTACACCCACACTTAATTAATGGGCAATAGGGTGAGAGAGTTGACAGGAGAATGTCATGCTTGTTTTCTGATTACCCAGGGAATGACCTCCTCTTTCTCATGCTAGTTTCTCAAATTATAAACTTGTGCTTTCATTAGGTGTGTGTTTTTCTTGTTTGTTTATCACTCGACACATTTTTTGGGAGAAGGAAGTAGGTGCTTAGGCTGCTTATTATCTGTGCCTTGTTTCCTAGGTGACCGGCAGGCCCACCTCCACTCTTGTCTCTGTACCCATGATTTTTAAAGTAGGAGAAAGAAGTTGCATGTCCTTTAGCATTAATTTTGTTGAGTTCCTACTACATGCCAGAGAATTCTAGATATTTTTGGTAATAAGAGGATGAAGAAAGCATAGTCAAACTTTTGAAGAGTACGGGTTTTTTGGGGGAAATTAAAATTTATTGCAGTCTTGTATGATGAATCTTCTAAGGTGTACAAAGGAAGGAGGGAGCATCCTTGGTTTAGTGGGATCAGAGAAACCTCCATTGAAGAGATGACCTTGAGCTGGGTTTTGAAGGAGGAATGGAAGGAGGAATTGAAGGGAGTCAAAGTAGCCTGTCACAGTTGCGGGCCTGGGGTACCTTGGGCATGGAAGGGCGCTGGCCGGGCTGTGGGCTGGACTGTCAGGAGTTTTACCAACACTGAGAAGGAGTCTCCGTGAATAAAGGCAGGTGTCAAGAATAGGGTTTCTTTTTTATTTTTGCTTGTTTGTTTGTTTTTTGTTAATCCTCATCTAAGGATATTTTTCCACTGATTTTTAGCAAGAGTGGAAGAGAGAGGGAAAGTCAGAGAGAAACATCAATGCGAGAAAAACACATGGTTGCCTCCTGCAAAAGTCCAGACCAGAGCCTGGCCCAGGGAGGAGCCTGCAACCAAGATATGTGCCCTGACCAGAATCAAATCCAGGACCCTTCAGTCTGCAGGCCGATGCTCTATCCACTGAGCCAAACCGGCTAGGGCAAGAATAGAGTTTTTAGAGTTGTTTTAACTGGAAGGTTTTTAAGTTGCTGGTAAGTTGCTGACCTATAACAGGAATAGCTGTCCTTTATGTAACATATTTTACATGCCAGGCGCCATTCTTAGTGCTTTATATTGTTAACGAATCTAATTCTCATAGAAATCCAGTGACTCATGGACTGTTATTATCATTTTACAGCTGAGAAAACTCAAGATAAAGTGACTCGCACACGGTTCCACCATTAGTAATGGCAGAATTAGGAATCAGACCCTAGTAGTACAGTTCCAGATGTGCCCTTGACAAGTATGATTTACAATATGATTTCTGGGGCATATGTAATAAAGCTATGAAATGTCACCCAAGTTAAGTTACCTTGGCCTCTGTGCTCACAAGAAATCCCAGATAGATAAGAGGTGTTGGCCCCTGCTTTGCACTAAGCCTCATGCAAAGACGTCTGCAAGCTGCATGCCATGACCCAACAAAAACAAACAAGGAGAGCACAGGCCTCTGATACACAGGGCCTGAGAAGGAAGATTGAGGGCCCAGCATAACAAGAACTGTCAGTGGACTTTGAAAAATTAAACTTCCTGAAGCAATTTAGAGGACAAGAATTTATTGCTTCAAAGAATGTTGATTACGTACATTGGGGGGTATAAAAGGATTATAAAAGGATTACCTATGCTGCCGGTAATGGGCATGCATTTGAGATCCAGTCCTATTGGAGGAACTTTGAACTGAGCAGAGGGGCTTGACAGTGCCTCTTTGTTTCTCCATGGTTTCAGAACTTTTCCCATCCCACAGAAAATTATTACTACTACCACCATCAACTATTAGTACAACTGCCATTTATTGTTTACTGGCACCTTACCTTAGTGCATAATATTTCTATAATTATGATCACCATGCTCTATTCACATAGGAGAAATCTGAGATTCAGAAAGGTTAAGTGAGCCCTAGCCAGTTTGGCTCAGTGGATAGAGCCAGAATGTTTAGCAATTTTGAATAAAGCTGAAGGGTCTCGGGTTTGATTTTATTCCAATCAAGGGCACATACCTCTGTTGCAGGCATGATCCCGGCCCCGGTCGGGGTGCCAGTTCGCCAATCGATATGTCTCTCTTGCCTTGATGTTTCTCTCTCTGTCTCTCTCCCTCCCATCCACTCTCTAAAAATCAATGGAAAAATATCCTTTGGTAAGAATTAATAGCAACAATAACAAAAAGAAAGGTTAAGTGACCTGACCAATATTATAGCTAAGAAGTGTGGGGCAGCCAGCTGGGTTTTAACCTGGGATTTTCTGACTCCAAAGCCATACACATATTTTAATTTTTAAGTGAAATTTTTATTGAAGAACACAAATCATAGAGTGAACACACCCATGTAACTACTGACAGGTCAGGAAATAGAACATTACCAGCTGTCAGAAGCCCCTTTTGCTCTCTCCCAACCCCTACCCATTATCTCCACAAGGGGAGTCACTATCTGTGCCAGTATGATCAGAGAATACCTTTTGCCTACTTTAGAATTCTATTTTAATGGAACTAGAAAGTATATACTCTACAGAGTTTGGCTTCATTTGTTTACAAGATTCACTTACATTTTGTACATAGCAGTGGTTCATTAATTATCAGTGTTATGCAGTGTGTGTTTCATGACTATACCACAATTTATTAATTTGCTATTGATGGGCATTTGGTTGTTTGTCATGATTAGCAATTTTGAATAAAGCTGCCATGACTATTTTTGCATATGTCTTTTGGTACATTATTATGATTTATGATGGATATATACCTAGAGTGGAAATGGTGGGTAGAACACTTTATCTGAGTTCACATTTAATACAAATTGGTAAATTGTTTTCCAAAATGGTCTAACAAATATATACTGTCACCAGCAATGTATGAGTATTAAGTTACTCTACATTCTTGCTGGCATTTGGCATTGTCAATATTTCTCATTTTAGCCATTCTGGTGGGTATATGGTAGTATCTTATTTTGGCTTTGCTTTGCTTTTCCTTAAGAATTAACAAGGGTGAGCACTTTTTAAGAGTCTCATACTCTACCAACTGAGCTAGCCGGGCACTTCCAAGGGAGCACTTTTTAAAGTATGTATTTTCCACTGATGTCTGCTTTTTCCCATATCTATGTATATTTGTTTGGGTTTCTAAACTTTCTGTTCAGTTCCAAAGGTATTTTTTGTCCATCCTTGTGCTAAGAGTATATTCTCTTATTTTGATTAATAATTTTTGATATCTACTACTTTACATCTTCCAATTTTGTTATTGTTTTTCAAATTGTTATAACTGTTCTTGGGCATCCTTATAACTGTAAGAATTTTAGAATCAGCTTGTCAATTTTTATAAATTAAAAAAATATTGAATGGGATATCATTGAACCTGATCAATTTGAATAGATTCACATTATTAAAAAATTTAGTCTTCTCATTCATAACTGGGGCAGATGTCTCCATTAGTTAGATTTTATTAATATGTTCTACTTTCCAGTATAGCGATCTTACACGTTTTTGGTAGATATAATCTGATATAATTGATGTGTTTAATATCTTATAAAATGATGCCATTTCTAAAATTTCATTTTTAATTGTTTGATGCTGGGATATAGAAACACAATTGAATTTTCTTATTGACCTTGTATTTAGTGAGATGGTTAAAAATCACTTAAAGGACACAGGGGTTAGGGGCACCAATTCCCCTGAATAGTAAAATACCAGGATATAATGTGTGACTCCCCCAAAACTTAACTACTAGGAGACTGCTGTTGATTGGAAGCCTTCCTGATAACATAAACATATTTTGTATATACAGTACATACTGTATTATTGCTATAAAGTAAGCTAGAGAAAAGAAAATCTTATTAAGGAAAACCTCAAGGTAGAGAAAATACATTTATAATGTTTATGGGGGGAAATCTGCATGTAGGTGGACCCATACAGTTCAAACCAATTTGTTCACAGGCCAACTATACTTCCATGGCATGTTAATGGAAGTTAAGCACCCTCTCCAAAAAAGGAAAGAAAAGAAAGAAATATAAATAAAAAAGACACTGAGCCTTGGAAAACATTAAACAGACTTGTTTATTGCAAGATTTATTTGAACCTTTAAAGTTATGCATTATGAAATTTCAAAATTATTTAAACTCAGCATACATTTGCTTATAAAGGACCAGTACTTCTTGGAACATGTTTTGGGAAAGTGGGATATATCAGCATTGAGGAAACATTTGCTGGGATGGTAGGTACCCTGGCATGAAAGGCCCATGAAAGCTGGGGCTTTGGGGGTATTTTCTCAATGCGTATTAATTGAATGAATTGTTGGTTTTAGTGGATGAGGGAAGAATTATATCTGGGTGAAGTCAGTTTTTTGGCAGGATTAATCTGATATCATAGTATAAGATGGACTGTAGGGGGGAATGAGGCTAAGAACTAAAGTACCCAAAAAGAAGCTGTTAAAGTTGTCCAGACCTAAGGTTTTTTTTTGTTTGTTTTTTTTTTTTTTTTTTTTTTTTTTTTTTTTTTTTTAATACTGTGGTGACATCCTTGAGCAAATAGAAACAAAAATGGATAAAAGGGATGTTTTTAAAGAGAATTGACAAGATTTGGTGATAGATTAGATGAAGGAAGAAAGAAATTCTCAAGGTACTTAAAGAGTTTGGATGGTTGAGGATGATAGAGTCACTGTGGGGAAGATGATATTTCTATACAAGACTTTGTTGTGTTTCCTTCAGGTAGCCTGCTGAGCTGATGGATGTAGTCATGAAGGAAGTGTCTAATTCCTTGACAGTTTACCTTGTGTTTGAGAACTTTCTGTGTAGAAAATGATTACAAGTTTTTAAACAGTAAAACTAGGGATGGGATAGAGTTTGGATGAAAAATACTGGGGAAAAAAACACGCCTATGTAAAAAAATCGCACTGAGGTTGAGTGAGAGCAAATGTTTTGTACAAAGATTCTGACTTAGCTCACAAGCCAACGTTTCTTTTTTCTAGTTCATCAATTCTATGATATCTACATATACATATAAAGTATTCTAATTAAAACATTTTAAATTTTGGTAATGATGGTTGGATAATTTATTTGTAGCTACTCTTTTCTAAAAGAAAGTAGAGTATTCTAGGATTATCAACGAGTGGGCCTTGGATTTTGGATATGAAAAGGCTGTGAGATTTAAAACGTAGGTTGTCTAGTCTAGACATGCTAAGAGGCAAAACTTAGGCAAACCCAGACTACTACCACCACCCTTTATGTCTGCTCAAACCTAACAAGTCCCAAGGGAGCTGACTTCTCTAGCTCAGAAGAGGCAGTGGATGGAATGAAATCAGCACAGACTTCAGACCCACAGACTTAGATTTAAATCCTAGAGGAAATAAGTTGTTTCTTACCTCTTAGTCTACTTATTCATAAAAATAGGAATAGTAATTATCTCGCAGGATAGTGGTAAGGATTAAAAAGATGTAAAATAACTAGTACCAGAGGCAGTATGCATGGCTATGCACAATTCATCAATGAATGAACTGAGCTGTTGTATTTTAAATATGCCTTCTATCTACCAACCAGATTTGCTTTCCATCCCAAACGTCATGCGTCCATTAGTAGTGCAGCTAGCGATCTTGAGAGATGCTACCTTTGTGATGAAGATAATTAGAAGTAATAATAAGTTTGGTGTAATCATGATTACCAGAAAATATTCAAAAAAATTTAAAAGATTTTACATGTAAGGAATAGTAGTGATGAGGGTCAAGTGTTGGTGGGGCTAGAAAACAAATTTGTCCTGCGGAAAAGTTGTAAGTACTTAGTTGTATCCACATTCAAAATGAAGTGAATCTAAACAGCAAAACATGGTTTTCCTTCATTGTAACTAACATCTCTTTTTCATTACAACAGTGAGAAGAAGCTCATTACAGATGCTCTCAATAAAAATCAGTTTTTGAAGAGACTGGATCCTCAGCAAATCAAAGACATGGTGGAATGCATGTATGGAAGAAACTACCAGCAAGGGAGTTATATTATTAAGCAGGGAGAACCAGGAAACCATATCTTTGTGTTGGCAGGTGGGTTTCACAGATTTTTCCTGATATTGTATAACAAATATTTTGCCTATTATGATTTTTGCAAACATTTGTGAAAATGCAAAAACAGTTTGCTGTGTTTGCAGGAAATGTAACAGATTGAGATCATGAAATAGTAACATTGTTGATCTATCATGATGATGATAAGACTTAATATTTACTGAATGCTTTCTATATGTCAAGCATCCTGTGAACACTGAACAGAGAAATCTCATTCATCTTCTCATCACTTCTGTTGCTGGTTACTGATGTTGCCCGTATCTCCATGTTACTAATGTTGACTGTCACAGAGAGGTTAAGTAACTTATCCAAGGCCACACAGCTCCTAAGTGTGGAGGTAGGATGCAAACTTAGGTGATCTGATTCAAGTCCATATTTTAATCACAGTGTCACTCATTCAATAACTACAAAAAGCTGTTTCCATTACACATACTATTGCTTATGTTGACATTTTTTAGGTGTACCAGGAAAAACACGCAACTATTTTGTCAATGAATCAAATGGAATGCCTTGAAATTATAACTGGTAGTTTTAGAGCCATTTAAATGGTTTCCTTCCTATATGAATACTTGAACATCAAAGGATTTATTTCTCAAATGCATATTAAATGCGTGTCTTATAGTGGTATACAAAAACGTTTTTTTTAGATATAGAAGCAAGAAATTATTTGAATAGGGTTTATGGATATTGAACATTCTGTCAAATTCTGAATTGCCCCAACTTTTCCAGTTTTGCAGGGGGCGGGGGAAGCTAAATTGGTTTACCCAGACAGAATGGTAACCTAGGATGTGCCGTGGTCTTCTGTTTTTCTTTACAGTTCATGGCAATCTAAGCAATGCTTTTAAAATGTTCTTATTTTTAAGCTACTTTTATTATAAACTCACTTAAACTTATATGAACATAAGGTTATATAAATACAATATAAGCACATTTAGACACATCTAAACAAAAATACCAGAATAAATGGATAGGCTGAATATTAGATAAATTACAGACCAATAAAATTTGAGTTAATATTAACGTGATGGATGATGTTTAGTTGACTAAGTCACTTTTCACAGTCTCTAAGTTTGGCATGTTCTAGTGAACAAGTGCTAATTCAGTGATCTTGCCACTTCTTCAGCTATGCTTTTATAATTCTTGTTTACTTGGGGTCTTAAGTGTGGGGCAGATGTTGCCTATACAAACAAATTAATAAACATGTATTATTCTATGTATAGTATGCAAAAGATTGTTTTCATATACTTTGATTCTTTAAACAACCCAGTCTCATAACTATTGATTTATTTTTTGCCATCTACAATTTTATAGGTACCCTTAAAATTCTACTGTCACTCACAAGTAATTATTTTACCCAAGAAGTGAATTAAAGTCTTAATTTATGCAGCCTTCATGTGTTGGGGGACAGGTGATCCAGAGCAATTTTTCCCTTTTTTTCTTGGCCATTTTGCTTCTACTTTAGCAACACAAAAACATTCTGGAGAGAAAAAAATTAGGTCATTAAGTCAATAAGTACTTATGGAACCTGCTAGAAAAGTATGTGAAACTCATGTCTGCCCATCTTGTTCCTTGCCAGTAACTCTGATGAAAGGCTTGGGGAGAGAGGAGTTTGAACAGAAGGCAGCATCCATACAGCCATTTAAGTCAGGGCTATAGCACACATGGAAATGAAAATGGAACAGTTTCTTATTTTAATTAATTACTTGTTATCTAAGGACTGAATTGCCTGATTCAATTGATTGAGCAAATTAATTTGTTAATTAAAAATCTGCCCTTTATAAGATAGAGAATGAATAGCAAATGATAAATGGTGTTTAGCTTAAACTTTTGATAGTCCATATATTGTCAGTATCGCTCAAGTCCAATGAGACATAACCTTAGTATAAAAATGAAATGCATTAAAATCTATGATACTAATTTGGCAGTACCATTAAGTGTTTTCAATGGGAAGGAATTTAGTGGTAATGAGAACTTATTAAATTTTTCATATCTAATTTATAGGCTTTGGAGCCTAAGCAGAGTTTATTTGTTACTAGGATATAAGTTCTGTCAGAATCAGTATCTTTTCTGTTTTGTCCACTCTGTCTCTGGCACCTGGATCAGTTCCTGGTAGTACGTAAGTGCCAACGTAAGATTTGTTGAGTGAGTAGATGAACAGATGTACTTAGACCACCAGATGTACTTAGTGATGATTTAGGAGAAGGGGATTCTTCAAGTAGAATAACCCCATTAAGAATATAGGTTCTTTTGCATATTATTTTAGTTATGTTAGGTTTTATTTGAATTTCTTCAAAGGGAAGGAGTAGAATTTCCAGGGTAAAAAAAAAAAAATTGTGAGGAGGTACCTGAAGTGCTGCTTCTCCCTTCCTCCAACCTTTGTCTAAATAAAGATCAGTTTCAAACACTTTTCTTCTGCACTTTTTATTTACAAGACATCATTTTTAGAGGCATTTTTGTTTTATAACAAAATTGAGAGGGAAATATTTCCCATATGTCCTCTGTCCCCACACATCCATAGCCTCCCCTATTATCCATATTACTCACCAGAGTGGTACAAAAATTATTTTTACTTTTTTCCCCAAGAATGAACCTATATTGACATATCATAATCACCCAAGTTCTTAGTTTACTTTAAGATTCACTCTTGTTGTTGTTCATTCTATGGGTTTAGACAAATGTATAATGACATGTATTGTTCATTATAATATTTTACAGAACATTTTCATTGCCCTAACGATCCTCTGTTCTCTGCTTATTCATCTCCCCTCACCCAGCCCTGACAACCACTGATCTTTTCATTTTCTTCATAGTTTTCCCTTTTCCAGAATGTGATACAGTTGGAATTGGTGGCATTTACTATATGCTAGCTATTGTTCTAAGTTCCCTACCTACATTAAGTGCATGAAGTAAATATTATTTTCCCCATTATGGACAAGGAACCTCAAAGAAAGAGGGTAACTCTCTCAAGGTGAACAGTTAATGATATGTGGCAGAGCTGGTTTCAGTCTGCATTCTTAACCACGTTATTAAAATGAGAATCATTGATATAATAACTGTATGCTTTATGTACTTTGTTTATTTTTTAAATTCATGGAATCCAGGCAGATTTTTATTATTTGTGGTTTTTGTTTTAATTCTACTTGATAGAGGGCCGTGTAGAGGTGTTTCAAGGGGAGAAATTGATATCATGCATCCCTATGTGGACCACGTTTGGGGAACTAGCCATTTTATACAACTGTACAAGGACCGCCTCTGTGAAAGGTAATGGTAGTTGAAATGCTGTAGTTTTGAATTGTTTTGCAATGTTAAAGATAATCTGGTTGAGTCACTGTTGCATTTGGTTTAGTCTTTTGCCTTCCATTGTGACCCATATGCTCTTATTAATAGGAATGCTATACTCTTAAGAACATTTATTTCGAAGCACTGGTCTAAATAATTCAAATTTAAAAGAACTTTCCCGTTAGATACCTGTATGTAAAATATGAACACGGCTTTCAGCTGAATGATTCAATATTTGCTTTATTTGCCACTTCCCTTTTTTTTTTTTGCCATGTAGACATCTGCCTTTGGCTCATCTAGAATGTTTACTTTCCATTCTCTATGAGATTCTGACCATATTATAAACCAAAAAATTTAATTAAACTAATGAAAAAAATATATCAAAAATGATGTGAATTAATTAATGAGAATTTTCATGAATGACTTGAGATTAGTTTAATTGCTTCTCTTTAAAGTTCTTGTTTTGAATGTATTCAATCTTGAATTTTCTTCTGAATTACTTGGATGTGATGTTTCTCAGTGCTTGGGACTGGGTTACACGTCTCAGCATTGCTGCAGTATTTGATAAAAATACAGATTCAGGGCTTTGTTCCAAACCTGAATCAGAATCTCTGGCAGTTCAGGTTTAGAATGTCAAGATGATTCTAATTCACTCTAAAGTTTAGTAAATCAGAGCTTTGGGTTTTGATCTATTTTGTAGACTCTCATTACTCCTTTAAAAAAAAACTCACAACCATAATTTCATATAGAATTTTTAGAGCTGGTATTTCTGTTCCTTTTTAGATTTTATTCTTGCTTTTAATGTCTTTCCTGTAAAAAAAAAAAGTCTCAAAAACTATCTTCCATAATCTCTTTGAAAATTATTTGTATACATTTTATGTAATAGTAACCATAGTGATCCTTAAAATATATTGGCTCTCTTTACCAACAATGTCTGAACACCATAAAAAGACATAAAAATACACTCCTACACCCAGAGGTTTTAACAATTAACTCATTGGAGTAGCTACAGACTAGCTGGCTTCTCTTCTATCACAGCACAGATCTGAAATACATCCTGATGATGCAGTGCTTAATTGGGAATTGCAAACTAATTTTAATATCATCCTAAGCAAAGCATAATTAGAAAGGAAATCTTTTGCTACTCACTTCCAAACCTGGGTCACAGGAAAGACAAAAATGATTTTATAAAATTGCCCACTATTTATATCCCCGCTGCCTTCCATTTGCATGTTGAAATAATGCATTTTCCAATAAATACCATTTCATGCGAATATAAATATTTACTGATTAACATTTTGTAATGTTTTCTTAATATGGGGCTAAATAATATTTTATTACTTTCTTGGTGTTTTTTTTTTTTTTCTAAAGCTATTACCAATGTTAAAACTTGGGCACTAGATCGAGAGGTATTCCAGAATATAATGAGAAGGACGGCTCAAGCTAGAGATGAACAGTACAGAAACTTCCTCAGAAGGTAAGGCTAACAGGTGGAAAGAGCCAAAGATGGTGCAGCCATTTTGTGGGTCTGTTGGTTTTACCACAATAATTATTTCACTGTAGCTTCTCCTACTACTAAGCGTTTTCCACATGATGCAACCAGAATTATTCCTGTGCAATAAATGCCACTCTGTTTAATATTTAATTCCCATTAGCCTCATGCCCTGACTTTTGATTTATTTCTCCTACTAATTTGCCCTTGTATATATGGAGCCATTGTATGTTGTATAGAAAACTGTGCAAAAAAAATCCTAAAATACTTACCTGGGTTGCTCAGTTGACTTTGAAAGATATTCTATAACTTGGAAGAGGATAACAAAAGATAATCTTTCTAATAATGGCTTTGCTTAGAATAATCTTGAAATTAATGTATTTTCCTATTCTTACTTGATTTACTAGAGGCATTTAAATTATATATATATTCTATTTCAGAGAGGAAGGGAGAAGGAGAGAGAGATAGAAACATCAGTGATGAGAGAGAACCATTGATCAGCTGCCTCCTACTTGTCCCCTGCTGGGGATTGAGCCAGCAACCCCGGCCTGTACCCTGACCAAGAATTGAACCATGACCACCTGGTTCATAGGTCGACACTCAACCACTGAGCCATGCTGGCTGGGCTACCAGAGACATTTTTTCTCATTTGCATAGCCACACCATCTTCTAGATTACTATATTTGTAGCAAATTAACATGCCAGAATGTTACAGTGCTTGCCATGATGGCATGGATCCTTGAAACAGACTCATTTTGTGAGCTGTTCTATATGACAAACTATTTGGATAGGTAAACTCATATAGAAGGAAATACTTCTGAGTCAGAAAAAGTCAGTTATACATTAAAAAATGTTTTTGAAAGTGTAAGTTCCTCATTTAAACTATTTTTGCATCTTTTGTGGGAGTTTTGACAGCCTCTGAATCTGCAATGCATACTGTAATGAATTGTTACCTATGATAATTGGTCATTATAATAAAACTAGAGGCCTGGTGCACAAAAATTTGTGCACTTGGGGGGAAGGGGGGGTCCCTCAGCCTGGCCTGTGCCCTCTCGCAGTCTGGGACTCCTCGGGAGATAACGCCCTGCTGGCTTAGGCCTGCTCCCAGGTGGCAGAGGGCAGGCCCAATCCCTAGGTGCAGCCCCTGGTCAGGCTCAGAGCAGGGTCGATTGGGGTGTTGGGGCGCTGCCCCCTGTCATGCACAGAGCAGGGCGGATCGGGAGGTTGCGATGCCACCCCCAGTCACGCTCAGGGTAGGGCCCATTGGGGGGTTGAGGAACCGCCCCCTGTCACACTCAAGGCAGGGTCGATGGGGAGGTTGCGGCGCCACCCCCTGTCACGCACAGAGCAGGGCCAATCCAGGGGTTGGGGCGCTGCCCCCTGTCACTCACAGAGCAGGGCCCATCAGGGGGGTTGGGGCTCCTTACCCTGTCACGCACGAGTAGGGTCGATCAGGGGGTTGGGGAGCTCCCCCCTGTCACGCACAGAGCAGGGCCCATCAGGGGGGTTGGGGAGCTCCCCCCTGTCACGCACAGAGCAGGGTCGATCAGGGGGTTGGGACACTGCCACTGTCACACTCAGGGCAGGGTCGATGGGGAAGTTATGGCTCTACCCCATCACACACAGAGCAGGGCCCATGGGGGGGGAGGGGTTGTGGCGCTGCCCCGTCACCCACAGAGCAGAGCTGATCAGGGGGTTGGGGCGCCACCCTATATCACACACAGAGCAGGGCCAATCAGGGGGTTGGGGCGCCCCCACTCTCACACTCAGGGCAGGGCCGATGGGGAGGTTATGGCTCTACCCTGTCACACACAGAGCAGGGCCCGTGGGGCGGGGGGCGGGTTGGGGCGCCTCACCCTGTCACAGAGCCACAGGGCGATCAGAGGTTGGGGAGCTCCCCCGTATCAGGCACAGAGCAGGGCTGATCAGGAGGTTGGGGCGCCTTCCCCTGTCACAAACAGAGCAGGGCGGATAGGGAGGTTGTGGCCCCGCCCCCTGTCACACAGAGCTGCAGGGCGATCAGGGGGTTTGGGCGCTGCCCCCTGTCACGCTGATCCCGGTGCTGGGAGGCATATTACCCTTTTACTATATAGGGTAGAGGCCTGGTGCATGGGTGGGGCTGGCTGGTTTGCCCTGAAGGGTGTCCTGGATCAGGGTGGGGGTCCCCATTGTGTTGCCTGGCCAGCCTGGGTGAGGGGATGATGGCTGTTTGCAGCTGGTCACACACCCTTCAGGGTAGTGGTCCCCGCTGGGGTGCTTGGCCAGCCTGGGTGAGGGGATGATGGCTGTTTGCAGCTGGTCACACACCCTTCAGGGTGGGGGTCCCCACTGGGGTGCCTGGCCAGTCTGGGTGAGGGGCTGAGGGCTGTTTTCAGGCTGGCGGGTGACGGAAGCTCCCAACCGCTCCTTTTTTTTTTTTTTTTAATTCTGGGCCAGCTTTAGCTCTGAGGCTCCAGCTCTTAGGCCTCCGCTGCTGAAAGTAGGTATCTGGTTTGTTTTGGTTCAAAACGATGTATAACTCCAGCTCTGAGATCCCAGCTCGCTGAAAGCTGGTTTCTGGGTTTTTTTTTAGCTTCTATATTTGTTACAATGTTTCAAACTGCCCGCTCAGAGGCCGGCAGCGGCAGGCGGGGAACGTTGGTTTCCTCCGTCACTGAAGCAAGCAAGCCTCATGTTAGTTTCAAGCTGCCTGGCTGCCGGCCGCCATCTTGGCTGACAGTTAATTTGCATATCGCCCTGATTAGCCAATGGGAGGGGTAGGGGTCGTATGCCAATTACCATGTTTCTCTTTTATTAGATAGGATGTCTGACAGTTTCCAAAAAAAAAATACTAAGTTCTTTTTAAGTATGGTGCTTTTGTCTTACATAACTGGCCTGCAGAATCAATGATTTTAGGGCCCTACAGTGCCTCAAGTATAGTGAGGACTCGGTACATATTGAATGAATGCATTGCTGATCAGTAGAACATTACAAGCATTAAGAATCTTGCTGAGTTACTCTCCCAGAGTCAATAATGACTCCTGGAAGAGAGTCGCAATAATGTCAAGTAGGTGCCTTATCTTTATGCCAACCGATGCCTTAGTGTAAGTGACCTCAAAATCCAATAACTGACCAACACAGGTTAGCACTTGGAGTTAATGAACCACACCTATGCAAGGGCAAAAAAAGGGGGGAATAAATAAATAAACCAGTGCATGTGGGTTGCACTTGAATATCTAAGACAAAACCTGAACCACTAGGCATAGCAATTCATTCCCTTGGAGTCTAGCATGTTCTGGCCTAGTGAAAGGATCTCAGAGAATTTACTAGTACATATTCCTTCCTTTTTTATTTTCTCTTTCCTTCCTTCCTTTTGTTTTCTTATTCATGCATCCATTCAACAAATACTTATTGCTGAGCCCTAAACATGGTGGATTCAGTGGTGATCAAGATAAACCTGATCTTTGCTTTCATAGAGGGGAGACAGACAACAGATATCCTCACCCCTCCCCAAAGGTATTGGTTTGCAGGAGAAGATTTTCACTAACATTGTAGATCCCAGTGTGGAGCAGAAGTAGAACTTTCACAATGGGCATGTGTTAATCGATGACATGTTTTCATTACCCTTTTACCTTTTCATCAATAAGGAGACATTAGAGAAATACATTTATTTCATAATACACAGAAAGCTCTTTCTTTTTTCATTTATATATTTTAATTATGAAGTATGGGATGTATATAAAAGATAGACAGTATATATGTAATTTATAAAAAAAAAAAATAACAAAATGAGCACCATCAAGCCTCTGTCTGACCCAAGAAGCAGAAAGTTAGTCATGTTGTTATTCTCATGTGCTCCACCATGTCATTTCCTAGCTTCCTATAGCCTCCCTCTCCTTGGTGTAGCATATGTTCTGAAGTTTAGTACTAATCATTCCCTTGGAAGTCTTTATTAGTTTCCTATAGCTTGATTTAGCCTATTTTTGAACTTCATAAAAATGGTGTTATTTTTGCAACTCAATTTTTTACTCAATACTTTTTTAAAAAATTTCTTTATTGGTTAAGGTATTACAAATGTGTCCTCATCCCCCCAGTAACTCTCAACTTACCCCCCCCCCCCCCCGCCCCACTCATGCTCTCATCCCCCTGTTGTCCGTGTCCATTGGTTTGGCTTATATGCATGCATACAAGTCCTTTGGTTGATCTCTTCCCTTTACCCCCACCCTCCCCTACTTTCCCTCTGGGGATTGATAGTCTGATCGCTGTTTCTCTGTCTTTGGATCTGTCCCTGTTCATCAGTCTATGTTGTTTTCTGTGTTCCACAAATGAGTGAGATTATGTGGTATTTATCTTTCTCTGACTGGCTTATTTCACTTAGCATAATGCTCAATACTTTTTAAAGATATAATTTTATTGATTTCAGTGAGGAAGGGAGAGGGAGAGACAGAAACATCAATGATGAGAGAGAAACACTGATTGTCTGCCTCCTGCACGCCTCCCACTGGGTATTGAGCCCACAACCTGGGCCTGTGCCCTGACCCGGAATCTAACTGTGAATTTCTGGTTCATAGGTATGCCCAACCACTGAGCCATGCAGGCCAGGCTACTCAATTTTTTTTTCTAAGATTGATCCATTTGATTAGTTCAATAATTTCTCCTATAGTAGAGTTCTGATATCTGACTCTACTGCAGTACACTGATCTCCTCTCCTACTGGGGGGTATTCCAGTGTTTGGCAGTTACAAACGATTCTGATGCAAACATTCTTATACATGTCTCCTGGGCATGTGCCTCTCCCTGCACATGTGCAGGGTCAGTCTAGAGCTCTTTTTGAAAAAATCAGATCCAGCCCTGACCGGTTTGGCTCAGTGGATAGAGCGTCGGCCTGCAGACTGAAGGTCCCAGGTTCGATTCCAGTCAAGGGCATGTACCTTGATTGCAGGCATATCCCCAGTGGGGGGTGTGCAGGAGGCAGCTGATCGATGTTCCTCTTTCATCGATGTTTCTAACTCTCTACCCTCTCCCTTCCTTGCTGTAAAAACTCAATAAAATATATTTTAAAAAAAGAAAAAATCAGATCCAGTCATGTACTTTTGAGTAGCATCATTTTTTTCTTAGACATGTCAAATTTTATATAGTAAGAAAGACATATTTGCCCTGACTGGTTTGGCTCAGTGGATAGAGCGTTGGCCTGCAGACTCAAGGGTCCCAGGTTCGATTCCGGTCAAGGGCATGTACCTTGGTTGTGGGCATGTATCAAGTGGGGGGTGTGCAGGAGGCAGCTGATCGATGTTTCTCTCCCATCGATGGTTCTAACTCTCTATCCCTCTCCCTTCCTCTCTGTAAAAAATCAATAAAATATATTTTTAAAAAAGGCATATTTATCTTATAGAAATTTTATCAACAGTCTTGAGTAAAAATGGGTAAAGTAGAGGAGAAATTTCTCTAATAGAGCAATTTAATCATCTTGATTGGTTAATCACACTAGTGGAATTTCTTATTTTTAAAAAAAAGTAAGTTTCTGTATTCTATTTCATTTTCTATGTATTATTATTATTTGTAAAAATGTTTCTATTACATGCCTCTGGCTATCATGAATTTTAAGACAATATAATATAACTAATCAGAGATCATTTTCATGCTAATTCCTACATTCCCTCCCTGGATTCAGCCTTTACCTAATTGCAAGGATTTGGATGAAAATCTGATCCTCCTCTGGAAGCAGACCTTGTCACGCATGCTAATGAAAGAGACTGAGATATGGGGAAAAACACATTTTCAGAATTGATTCACTTTGAAAACCAACAACAAATGTAAAATGTTGTGGGGTTTTTTCTCCCCCAACCAGACAAAATTTGATTTTTCCCTTTATGATATCTTAGTTTTATTTGCCTGTGATAAATTCCTATGATTATATGTATTTATGTAATTTTAAAATATTTGAAAGTTAGTTGTTTATCTGTGACATATTTGGAGGTTTACTTTGGAAAAATTAAGGTGCATTTTTAGATGCATATAAAGATTTTTGAATCTACATATAGGTGTAAATTTATATTTTAATTTAGGAAGATGAAGAAATTAATGTCTCTTTTTAATTTTGAAGTGTATCCTTGCTGAAGAACTTACCTGAAGACAAGTTAACCAAGATCATTGACTGCTTGGAAGTGGTAAGAAACTTTAAAGCAAAAAATACATTTTATTAAGAGATTGTATAATGTAATCCTTATTAGCACTATAAGTGAATAAAAAGGAAAAGATGGTGGATCGGCAGTCTACAGTGACCAGGGGCCATTTTCTATTGTGAAAAACCATGAGGCCCATTCTCACTGAATTCTGGGGCTGGAATAGCTTTAGGTGACTCTTCTGAAATGTGTAAAACATTGGACTTGCATGTGTAAAGTATATTTTAATCTTTTTAGTATGTTTTATAAAACTAATCTGCATTACTCAACCAGCTACCTGCCACGCGTTCAAAATGGTGGCAAACCCAGAGATGTCATTAACAAGTCTGATTTGAAAGTTGGGCGACCAGAGTTGATATGGGAGGTTTGCAGCTGTAGACTGCACGGCTTGTGGGAAGGTCCACTGCTTGCATCTGTAGACGCTTACGGCGTACAAAGGGTCAAGAGGCATTTGATTTTCTGCAGTGCACTTCACAACTCCTACAGAGTTTCCATAGCATAAAGTAGTGGTGGTGCAAATTAGGAAATTGTGCAGAGAAAGAGGGTACTGGGGCGTTTGGTGATAGCTCCTGAATCAGGCCATGAAACACTCCATGCTTGCACACTCTAGGCCAGTGATGGCGAACCTACGACACACATGTCAGAGGTGACACGCGAACTCATTTTTTTGGTTGATTTTTCTTTGTTAAATGGCATTTAAATGTATAAAATAAATATCAAAAATATAAGTCTTTGTTTTACTATGGTTGCAAATATCAAAAAATTTCTATATGTGACACGGCACCAGAGTTAAGTTAGGGTTTTTCAAAATGCTGACATGCAGAGCTCAAAAGGTTCGCCATCACTGCTCTAGGCCATGAAAATACTTTAGGAAAAAACTGCACTTAAGAAGCACTTTATCTATTTTAACATCTAGGGGAAAAAAACATGGCATGTTGGAATGTGTTCACAAACTCATATTAAGCCTCACCCAGATGGTTGGTTCTAGTCCAAGACTAGCCAAGTCTTTTTGTGACTAAAGCTTTTGTGACACGTACCTTGGAATCTAATATTATGCATTATATGAAAACTTCTTCAGATTTCAGAGCCGAACATTCAAAGCAAATAACCTCTTTTTAACCGAGGGTGGGGGTCAATTTCATTGAAACCAAAATGGCTTACCAGGAATTTAAAAGAAGGTTAAGAATAATTAAGGAGTCACACATAGACTCTAAGCTATTATAAAGCTGTTTTCAGTTGGAGACACAAACAAAACACAACCTGCAAGCCTGGTTGTTGACAGATTCATGCCTCTGTCAATCTCAATACACAGTGTAAACTAATATCTGCCGAGAAGGGAGCACTGATCATTGCATCCTTAAACGTAAGTGACACCAGTAATGTTTCCATTTACAATTCATGGACCCCGTCCAGCAGTTTATCAAGGACAGGCCATGATGACACAGAGCCTGGCCTTATGTCCTCAGGGCGTTCAGTTATGAAGTCATTTTCAAGAGGACTGTTTGCCCTGTGTCTTTTGGGATTTTCCCAGTGTAACATAACCCAATCACAGATGTTACAGATTAATAATTCATCCTAATTTCTGAGAGTGTTGTGGTGTATTTTTTTTTTTTTAAGCTAGGGAGGCCCTATATTTTTTGTTAACCCAGGAAAATCTGGTTTTAATGTAATACTAATAGGGCCGATTCACCAGAGGGGAATTCCATGCTGACAGCAAATATTAAAATTTAGTATCATTAAAAATAAATGGTAAATTAGACATATTTATAGCAGCCACAGGCAATAGTACAGAAAATATAGATGAGGGGCTCCCATCCATTCTTAATTAACACACAATTCGAGTTTGAACGTCTCATCTTTTAAAACACCCTAGGAAAGCTTTATTATATGTCAGCATTTGCAGACAGCAGCATGGTTTATAAAGAGCTCTTTATTCATACCTGGCAAACAAATGGGACCCTGTAGCGTGTGAAAATTCTCAAATGCGGAAAGTGATTAACAAGGGAGCCGTGGGATCTATGTAGCTCTAAGAAAAGCACATTACTTACCAGCAGAGCCAACATGGCCGACAGCCGATCACTAAGGCATCGGCGTTAAGACAGAGCGCCCACTGAGCTCTAGGACCAGCTGTCCCACAAACTGTCCATAACCTTTGAGAAAGACACGCTGGATCTGGCATGCTGTTTAGGGGTTGATTTGGGAGTTTTTAAATTTTTGTGCAGGGACCAGGAAGGAAGATCAGGACTTCCCGTTACTGAGCAGTTGATCTGATGTGTTTGTCAAGGCTTGGTTGAATTCCTAAACCAAATGGCCCCGATTGTGTAGTTCCAATAGCATCTCTTGCTTCAGCTTAAATCACTCAGAACATTCAGCCCCAGAGGCAGACATTATCTTCAAGCTTCTTGTCATGTTCTGATGGGAAAAGGACAGTGGGAATACTACCAATATACTCACTGCTGTTAATTAACGAACATCATAAAACATGATACAGATTGGGAAAGCAGTGTAACTGTTGATGATAATAAAAATGATAATGCGACTTCTGTACCTGGCGGTTGTGCAGCAGCATGGAAGACAAGAGTGGAAGGAGTTTCTGCTCCCACACATGGGGATCAATCCAGGGAGCATGGGACTTGACTGTGGTTGATGGAAAAGTCACCTATCTCTTTGTTACAGACCTTTGGTATTTGACCCAGTGACCCTCTGCACTGTGACTCTGACATGCCATCTTTCAGGAAACTGGAGGTGTGGTGGGGGGTGGGGTGGGGTATGAGGAATGCCCTAGTCCTTACTCAGATCACCCGCAGTACTGCTTAAAAGACAGACTCCCAGGTACCACCTCACAATGAATCAGAAATTCTGGTGGAGTAAGGGGCCAGAAATCCACATTTTAACTATGCAAGTCTCATGCTTGTTTATTAAAGTTTGAGAAGCACTAGCTTAGAATTATGAATAGAATACATGTATTTAGAATTTGCCACAATCTGCCTCTTCATTCAGGAATTTTTCATTTTATCTTCTAATCATTTTTTTAAAGGTCTCGTCTTCCTTATAGTTCCTGTTAACACGTGCATGAGCCAGAAGTTTTTCTCACTTTAATGGTTACGCTCAAAGCCATAAAAAAAGTTGAGAAACTGGATTTTGCCACAGTTTATGATCCAGTTAGTTAAGGGTGGGGCAGCTAGGTAGAAAGTTTACTAGTCCAAGGTCCTGAGATTAGGATTTGTCACTAGCAGCTGTCAGATCATCATGGTGGGCATTAGGGTCTTCTCATCTACAAAAGTAAGGTGGTGGGGGGCCACAAATCTACATGCTCTGTCAATCTTTTCATTACAGAATTCTATTCAGTTGACTTCCCCAAGTCAGAGGGATTTCTGTTAGTTTTCATTTTGTAGGCTCTGGTCCCTGGAATTAAGCAATCAGGTCCTAAATTAGGATTGGTAGGGTCCACTGATCTGGTGTATTTGCTTTAAAATATCTCAGGTGTTTTAACTAGTGTCCTTGTGCAAACAAAAAATTGCTGGCAACAACCCAAATAACTGTATACAGTTTATTAAGCAACCAACTTGGGTGCGTAGTCACATGGTGCATGGAGGGTATGTGTGTGTGTCCTACGTCTGATTCTATATCATTAATACTACATCCTAGTTTCTAGCCACACCCTAAAGATTCTAAGAAAGTCATAGGCTTGCTTTTTTTGTCGTTGTCCTTTATCACCTTGGATTTTTCTTCTAGTTTTATGTATTTTTTTTTTTTAACAGGAGCTTAGGCATTTTGCTAGACTATCACAGAATGAGCATTTTTTTTTTTTTAGTGAAAAAAATATTTTTGTCTTTTGCTGTTGCTGCTTGTATAGTTTTCTTCTGACTTTGACCTCTCAGTCTGCCCTTGAATTATTTCCTTATTTTTTCCTTTTGTCATACACTCTATAGGTACTCTAGATTTCTAGCATCTTATTTTAAAACATCTTTTTCAGACTATGGGGCACAGTAGGCCATAAAACCAATTAGAGGAACATGTTTCATATCAGAGTAATGAGTACAAATGCTGTTTTGAATAATATGTTTCAATTTCATACAAATGTCTGTGTGTGTGTGTGTGTATTTGGGTGTGTGCATATAATGTATTTCTTACTGTAGGTCAGTGTGAAAAATGTTTGAAAACCATTGGTCCATAGGACAAGGTCTATGGCTTCTTGGTCCTCTATGGACCCCTTTCCTACGTAACCACAGGACGGTAACCACACTGTTTGCATTTCTCTTTTGGGTCTTGGTGACCACCCTGGCTAGACTGGCTGCTCTCCCCACTTGACAAACACTGGCCAGTCTGGCATCAGAGCCAGTACTTACCACTATATATTTTTGGTCTGACCTACATCCACAACCTTTTCTGATCTATGAAGTTACTGTCAACACACTGGGAGGTATTATTTATCTTCCTCCCATGGCTTTTGGTGACAAAGAACCAACCCTGGGGAAAATACCACAAGGAAGGTTGCCCCGTAAGGAACAACAAGGCTCTTTCTCAGTGATTCCTTTCAAGCTGCTCCCTTTTCACTAATCAGACTGAGAGGAATTAAGTTGTGGATCCTCACACACCCAAAAGCCTTTATAATAACTGAAGAACAGCCCAATGGCACTTCAGAGATTCTCCACAGTCCTCTGCTCCGTGGGGGTAACGGTGACCGAGGCTGAGATGGGAACAGGAGAGACTGAAGAGCATCCCGAGACCAGCACATCGACCATGACCCCAGCAGTTTTAGTAGAGAGCACTGAACATCAGCTATGTAATGAAGGTGCTTGGGCTGCAGTGTTGGGTCACTCCCTTAACCTCCAAGGGTCATAATCATCTCAACTGTACAATCTAGCTCAAACGTAGCAAAGGCTTGCTTTGAAACTAGAATGAGAAAGATTAAAGAATTGGAATAAGCAAACTGTGATGCCCCAAACTCAAAATATTATTTTCCAACTAAACTAGAAGTTTGTTACTTGCGTACATACCAGTCCAAGGATGATGATTTCTGTTGGATCCAGAGAGGTATTCAGGAACCCAAGCTGGGCCATGCCATCATGATTGAGGGAAAAGGATGAAGACACGTGCCTGGAAAGGTTCGTGGGCTTTATAGAGGAGGCACAAATCACTTCCGTGTGGATGCTTTCAGCCAGGGGTTAGTCACATGGCCACAGCTGAGGAGTGCAGTTTACTGTGAGAGAGTCTGAGGACCAGCTCACAGCCGCGTTCACAGGAATTAACAGCGATCAGGTGCCTGGCATGTACCCAATGTGCCACCAGGTGCTTTAGATACAACATCTCACCTAGTTCTCAGACAGCATGAGGTGTGGTAAGTCATGAAATCTTAATTTTACAGAAGTGGAAACAGATCCGGAAGAATTAAGTAACAGCTCAGAAAACCATTATCTTCCTCCTTAATATGGCAAACATTGAGTTTTCACTACTCAGTGTCACTACTCAAGTTTCAGATGCTTTTAACACTTCAAAATAAAATCATTCTCTTTAATTGGCTTATTGTGGTAGACAGGATGTACTCCCAAAATGTCCAGACCTAGATCCTTGGAACCTGGGAACATGCTATGTTGCATGGTGAAAGGGACTTTGCTGATGTAATTAAGGTTCTGGACCTTAAAATAGGAAGATTACCCTGGATTATCTAGATGGGCCAGATATCATTACATGAGCCCTGAAAAGCCGAGAACTTTCTCTGTCCAGAGTCAGAGAGGTGCAGCAGAAGTGGGAGTCAGGTTGCAGGTGGAAGAATCCCCGGTGCTTAGCTGGCTCTGAATTGTAGGGGCTCTGTTTGAGGACTGGGTGGAGAGAGGCCTCTGGGATGGCAGCCAGCATGGATGTGGGGACCTTATCCTACAACCACAATGAACTGAATTCTGCCAACAACCTGGTTAAGCTTGAAAGCAGACTTTCCCCTGGAGCCTCTAGAAAGGAATACAGCCCTGCTGACACCATGGTTCAGTCCTTTTTTAAAAAAATGTATCTTTATTGTTGAAAGTACTAGTATTACCGGTGGTTCGTGGGCCTTGGGTGGAGAAGGCACGCATCACTTCTGTACAGATGCTTTTAGCCAGGGAGTAATCACATGACCACAACCAGGAGGCTGAGAAGTACAGCTTACTGTGGAAGACTTTAACCCCCCTTCTCCCCACTCCCGTCCCCTCTCCAGGCCTTTACCCCACTGTTGTCTGTGTCCATCGGTTATGCGTATATGCATTTAAGTTCTTTGATTGATCTCTTCCTGCCACCCCTTTCCCTCTGAGGATCCTCAGTCTGTTACATCCTTCCTTGTCACTGGACCTATTTTGTTTGTCAGTTTATTTTGTTCATTAGATTTCACATATGAGTGAGATCATGTGAAAAGCTTCTGCACAGCAAAAGAAATGAACATCAAAATGAAAAGGGAACCCACTGTATGGGAGAACACATTTGCCAATGATGTATCTGATAAGGGGTTAATATCCAAAATATATACAGTACTCATACAACTCAAAAAAAAAAGGGAAGACAAACAACCCAATCAAAAAATGGGCAGAAGACCTAAAAAGACACTTCTTCAAAGAGGGCATACAAATGGCCAAGAGACATATAGAAAAATGCTCAACTTGCCGAAACTGGTTTGGCTCAGTGGATAGAGCGTCGGCCTGCGGACTGAAAGGTCCCGGGTTCGATTCCGGTCAAGGGCATGTACCTGGGTTGCGGGCACATCCCCAGTAGGAGATGTGCAGGAGGCAGCTGATCGATGTTTCTCTCTCATCGATGTTTCTAACTCTCTAGCTCTCTCCCTTCCTCTCTGTAAAAAATCAATAAAATATATTTTTTTTAAAAAAAAAAAAGAAAAAAAGAAAAATGCTCAACTTCACTAATCAACAAGAAATGCAAATTAAAACAGCAATGAGGTACCACCTCACACCTGCCAGAATGGCTAACGTCAACAAATCAACAAACGGCAATTGGTGGTGAGGATGCAGAGAAAAAGGAACCCTAGTACACTGCTGGTGGGAATGCAGATGGGTGCAGCCACTGTGGAGAACAGTGTGGAGTTTCCTCAAAAAATTAAAAATGGAACTCCCATTTGACCCACTTCTAGGAATATATCCTAAGAAGCCTGAAACACCAATCAGGAAGAGTATATGCACCCCTATGTTCATAGCAGCATTTTATTTACAACTAGAGGCCCAGTGCACAAATTCGTGCATGGGTGGGGTCCAGTTGGCCTGGCCCCGATCTGGGTGGATGGGGGCCAGGCCTGTTGGGAGGAGGCACCACAGGTGTTTGGTTGGCTGGCCCCACCCCTAATTGGGGTCAGGGGCAGATCTGGGGTGGGGGTGGGTAGGGGAAGGGGCTACAGGAGGTTGGTTGCTGGCCCCACCCATGGTTGGCCGGTTCACTGGCCACAGTGGGCATCATAGTGACCAGTCATTCTGGTCGTAACAGCATTCTGGTCGCTGGCTATATATATATGAGATATATATATAGCTAAGATGTGGAAACAGCCCAAGTGCCCATCATTAGGTGAGTGGATAAAAAAGCTGTGGTATATTTACCCCATGGAATAATATGCAGCAGTAAAAAGAAGAATCTCTTACCCTTTGAGACAGCATGGAGGGACCTGGAGAGTATCATGCTAAGTGAAATAAGTCAGTTGAGTTCAGTCTTGAGAGATACAATGAAGAGAAACCCCATTGAATCACACTGTGCCTGAATTCTCTGGCACACAGACACAACAAATGGGTGTTGTTTGGTTATTTGTTTCAGCAGCAATAGAAAACTCAGGTGTTTCTCTTTTCTAAATCTTTGAAGGTAAATGTTCTTATTTGAACTTTATGGATTGATGGAAGTGCAATTCACAGCAAAACTGGGATTTGAATCTAGATCTGACTTCAAATACCTCCCCCCCCCAAGATGTTATTCTTCCTTCATGAGAGGTTGAAATATATTGTAAAATGTACATAGTAATAAAAAGGAATGGTTATGGGTATTAGGAGTGATATTGATTCTGTAACTGTAAATAGGTTTTAAGAGTAAATGACCAAAAAAGATATTGAAATACAGTAGATACAATAGTTTTGTTTGAATTTTAAACAAGAGACAGCTCTTATGTGGTTAATTATGCCTTTTTAAAAAATTAAACAAGCCCATTTATGCATGTATAAATGATTAAGCGATCCATTTTAGTTCTGTGACTTTGAAACAAATCATGTTAAAGCAAAGTATGGGTGGACAGTTTAATCCATCTTTAATCTTCTCTAAGAGACCAAATTACTCTTTTTGTCTGGCAGGTAGATGAATTACTTTTCCCTGCCCAAGAACTCTTTGATTATATGCACATATAGGAGGGAAACAAAGAAATAAGTGACAGTTTGAGATTTCATGAGGATAAACCTACTTTGGAGAACAGAATTTACATGTAAAAGAGTCTAATGTTGGTCTTTTATAATGATGAATCTGTGGAAAGAATTTATATGAAAGAACTACTTAATGTGCATATAGAATTTTCCCAGCCTTTGCTCTTCAAGGAATTAGAAATGGAGACTGATAGTCCTAATATTCATTGGGGATAATATTTTCAATTTATTAGATAATCACTTGTTCTTTTTCTAAACGCTAGACCTGGTTTCAGACTGTTGCAGGTCACTAAACAGTTTGTATTTAGATGACTTAGGTGAAAGCCACCTGTGTATCAGGGATTATTGTTCTGCTCTCATTTCTCTCCTAATCTGCAGGCTCCATGCCTGAAATTCTGTTCTCCTGGTGACTGTTTTCTGTGAAAGGTAAACATACATGCAGATAATAAGGCAAAAATCTCCTTACTTCTCCACAGTTTATGACTGCAATCTTTTAAAAAATATTTTAGTTACAATAGAAAAAAAGAAAGAAAGAAACAGGTGTGGAATGCTCATTCCAAAGACACGAGGAGTTCTTTTTCATTTATGTCTTTATTGATACATCTCCCCTGGATCTAACCTGTCCTGTTCCTCTCATCCCAACAGGAATACTATGACAAAGGAGATTACATTATTCGAGAAGGCGAGGAAGGAAGTACCTTTTTCATTTTAGCCAAAGGAACGGTAAATATTAATTATAGCTTACTTAAAGTAAATAAACAAAGTCTCTTTAAATCATTTTGCCACAAATGCAGCTCTGCCCTGCATTGCAATATAAGAAGCCCTCTCCTTTGAATGGGTAAAGGTGTTTTTCTGATCAGAGTCCTGTGGGGGCTCCATCCGAGCACTGGGTTTGGGGCGCAGGAACTTGCGATGTGTTCCAGCTGAGACAGTAACTTCCTGGTGACCTTGGCAGGTCACTTGATATTTTTGGACCTCATTTCGTTGTGTATAAAATGACTGGATTATTTCTAAGGTTCCTTCCAGCTATGGATGTGTGATTTTCCATCAGCCGTAGGGGCCAAGATCAGGGCTAGAACAGTTTCCCTGACAAGCAGCAGGTAGTGAACTTGGCAATTGAGGACAGCGATGGTCAGACCTCAAGCTCTAGAACAGTTTGGCTCAAGACTTCAATTCATACACAATAGTTTCAGTTCGATTTAGATGCTGATGAAAATTAGATAGTAATATATATATATATATATAAGAGGTCTTTTTCTTTACCTAGATATTGAGTGGCTAACATATTGCCAGTTGTTCCTATGTTGACTTTTTACAGTGGTCCTCACAGATAAAAATCGTTTGTCAGATACGGAAGGAAAGAGGAAAATCTTGAGGACCTGTTTCTATAAACTTGGATTTTTACAAATGCTCTTTCTTTCATGGGAAAGGTTCATCATTAGATTCAGGCACTGCCCTTTGTAAATTGGTTTGTGATTGAACTTTGAACTGGGCCCCCTGTGGAAATAAATTAACAAAATAGTTTTAAACCTCAGAAACTCTTCAACACTCAGAACCACTTTTGTCATTTCTCCCCAACCTGGACCCCATGCTTTGAAAGAATTCTGGCTAATAAACAAATTGCATTTTTTAAAAAATGTTTTTTAATTCATGGTGATTTAGATAGATGCTAATTAGAATTTCGAATGAACATGAAGCAACCCTGTTACCATCTTGAATTGGAATAATTCTAATCACAACTAAAGCATATTGTTTTGTTAGGCTCTGCCATGGGGGTTCTTAACTTGCCAGGACTGTAAATCACAATGACCCATGAAAGTCTGCGGACTCTTCTCCACATCACATTTTTTGTTCACTTTTAGAGGGTTCACAGGATTCAGTGAGTCAATTATAAACACCTGATTCAGAACTCCTGCTTCTCAGCTTTATTCTTGAGTAAATTGTCAACTATATTTGGCATTTTGAAACAAAGTTCCCATGGGACTATTATTATTTGCTTTAATATCTCTAGGAAGGAGTCACTAGATTCACTTAAAATTCTTTTCACTTTGGGAGGTGGGGTTTGAATGGAGACTGTTGCTCCAACAGGAGGTGGAGGAGTATGATTGTGTTAAATCATGGGATTTCTCAGTCCATCGGATTGTCCTAACTACTGCAAGATTATTCCTTGTTCAGTAAAATTTATATAGAGCTGGATGGTCCGGTTGAATAGATAATGTGTTCAGATTCTCCTTTATTTCTTCTCTCTCTTTTTCATTGTTTGACATAATTTAGGTAAAAGTCACCCAGAGTACAGAGGGCCACGATCAACCACAAGTGATAAAAACACTGCAGAAAGGAGAATACTTTGGAGAAAAAGCTCTTATCAGGTGAATCCATGAATTTGTATAGCATACTATAATAATTATTTGATTGTTTTGTATGTGCAACTACATGTCAAATTGAGCTACCAAAATAATGGCAGCCAGTGTCCAGGAATTAAAAATTATAAAATACTTTTTTTTTTTTTGGCCTAGGAAATAGGTTAGAAAGTTTTGTTTGCTAGTGGAAACAAGGTTTTCTATTAGAATTTTTAATTTGAAAAGGAGTCAGAGAAAGAGATTAAAGAAGTCAAAATTATAATTTTCTCTTAAGAACAAGTTTTTGTATTTCCTGGGTTTGAAATATTGCTGTTTTCCCCTTTGTAAAAAAATTAGAAAATGACTTTACATACTTTGTGTATTTTTATTTTCTTTATTGGTTGAGGGATTACATATGTGTTCTTATCCCCTCCTGACTTCCCTCCATTTTGTGTGCTTTTGAATCATCATGACAAACATTTTGTATTTGTAAGAATTTTTATTGGCTCATTTTGCAAGTTTTAGAAACAACATCAAATAATGTATTTGGAATTTCTACCTAAACCTCAGGCCTTTGAAGTATGAATTCATTGGGTTGATATAACTTATAGAAGAAATATATGTAAAGGTTAATCGAGTGGCTCCGGGGACACTTTGTACTTCCTGGAACCCAGAAAATAACCTCAAGTCTGAGGAATTTCATTTGTGTAAATGGAAATCTATATATATATATAAAAGCCTAAGTGACCGTTACCACCAAACCAGTCAACTAGTTGCTATGATGCGCACTAACCACGAGGGGGCAGATGCTCAATGTAGGAGCTGCCCCCTGGTGGTCAGTGCACTCTCACAGCCAACCTTCCATGACCAGCCAACCTCTTCTGGTCCCTCCCACTGGCCAGCAGGTCCTGGCCAGCAGCCGGTAAGCCCTGGTAAGCAGCCAGCAGGCCCCAGCTGGCCCGGCCCTGATTAGTCCTTGATGAGACGGCCCCAATAGGCCCTGATCACCAGCCAGGCCTAGGGATCCCACCGGTGCATGAATTTAGTGCACCGAGCCTCTAGTAACTTTATAAAAGATTAAGTTAAAATTTTGAGAAACACATTTTTTGAAGTCATTCAAGTTTTTAAATGAATACTTGAAATTAGGTAAGAAATTTCTTAAAATTTGTTATTACTAAATGCTTTCATTTCATAAAATAAGTAAAATAAAAGTATATGCTTAGAAAAGGGAGCAGTACTTCTCTTCATTTATCTTCCTTCACCTTTTGTGTAGAAAGCCCCAGGTCTGCTTATTTGTATGTCAGGATCACATCAAGACAGACCCAAAAGGAGTGTGGATAAATTAATATCTGAAGACAAATTTTATTATATAAAAATCATAAGCCCATTATTTTTTAAGAAAATTCAACCATTTAAACTTAATGGTATGGCTATCATGTAAACAATTTAAAAATGAAATAGAAAGACAAGGTGAATTTTTCTTTACCATTTTCTAGCTGGTAGTGAACATCCCATATAATAAAAGCCCAGCGACTGAATGGCGGAACAACCAGAACGACTGCTCAACCAGTCGCTGTGATGCACATTGACCACCAGGGGGCAGAGGTTCAACGCAGGAGCTGCCCCCTGGTGGTCAGTGTGCTCCCACAATGGGAGTGCCGCTTGGCTAACTGGGATGAGTGGCTGCTCCTGCAAAGCAGCCACTCAGAGGGCGGGTCCACAGCCACTCAGCTGACCAGGATGAGCAGCACTACCACAGTGGGCAATCCCAACAGGCCACACCCCCCACTAGTGCATGAATCCCTCTAGTGTTTCAATAATAGGGAAATTGTCTATTTTGCATTCGTTTATTTGTGACAGAATAGGATGCACTCATGTAATACAATTATGTAATGTCATCATCCAAGACTTCAATCTATTTGTTCTTAAGATTTCTTCTCATACCTCAAACCAAAACAACTCAAATTCGAAAGTGCAGAGAACTTCATAAATGTACTAGAGTCAAAACAGCTTTTGAAAGGAAACATACTGTCTTGTTTTGCTGGACCTGAAATAATTTCTGCTGTATGTCGCCGCTAGCCAATTACAGAGTTTTTCCATGAGAAACATGGGGATTTATATTAATATAAACACCCAACTCCCCAAAGCATTTGAAACCATAAAGATAAAATCAACGAGGAGAGTTGGATACAAAAATTTTTTACATTTTTGTGCATTTTTATACTGTCGCTTCTTAGGGCCACTGACGATGACACAACATTCCTTACATTCTGCGTATTTCCATGACTCAACACTAAATAGCCCAAGAGGTCTTTCAGAATTTTATGTGCAAAAGTTAATCTGCAGCCCTTACACAGTTACTGTGAGAGAATCATGCATTTCCAGACATCTGATACTTCTAAAGAGTTTGCAGAGAGTTTCTAGTCAAAATGATGGCACTGACAAGTGAAAAGGATGCCATACCCCTTCTCTGTTTTGAACTCACAAATCAAGTAGTTGGCCCACATCCAAGATCTACATGTCTACAGATATGTACATGCCAGTTGAGTACAAACTACCCACCTCCCAATTCAAAAGCTAATTGAGCTGCTTTCACTGATGTCTTCCAGCAAGGGCCCTGTAAACTTGGAAGGGACTGTGGGTCATATCAGAAAATCTCTTGATGCCAGCTATCCAGGTAGTGGACTTCTTTGGAATGTAGAAATGGGCTGCCAAGCTTTTCTCTGTCCCACCATTAAAGGAAGATGAAAGAACTATACTTTGTCTGATGCCACTTTTAATGAAGTTGCTTAGAGCAGTCTCAGTATACTTGCTACTCCATGCTACTTTAAATGGTTTTCAGAGCACTGGGTACCATATGGATGTGCCTTTTTTTCAATGTCTTTAGCTTATAACTAATAGAGGGAGGAACCTAATCAAATAAAAGTCTCTAAATACCTTACCCAATGCTTGACCCATTGATCTTCATTAGGTAACTAAATTTACCCTCATTAGATTACATGCCGGTAATTCATTGTATTTAAGCTATCAATTATAAGATGCACCATTATATATTATACACTTCTGAGAAAGACAGACCTTGCTGTTAATTACAGTATGACTCATCATTAACTGAAAGACATACTCTGATTTTAGAGATATTAATGGAAGGTGTACATAATAGATTCTATAAAATGAAAGAAGTATTTTGGTATTATTTAATTCAGTGGGCAATTGCATTACAACACTTCCTTTGGGTTTTATTATTGATTGGTTTATTTTATGTTAATTACTTAAATGTTTTTCCAATACATTTCTTCAATCAGTCAGTTTTGGTTTTGCCTGCATGTTTGCAGCAGTTCCCATCTGATCAGAGAAGAGCTGTTTACTTGGCAGACATGAGGGCAGAATGATATTCTATACCTAGTTGTTGTCACTGATTTTTCTGTGTGTGTCCCCCCCAGTCCCCCCCCCCCCCAGTTATCGTCTTCTCCCCTGAATTTCTTGTATACATAACCTTTACTGGAATATATTTCTGATCTTTTTTAAAAGTATAGCATACAGCTGATGATGTTTATAAAAAAGCATAGTCTTTTGAAGGCTTAAGTGATGGTGTTTATACAAAGTGACAGATTCTCTAATAAAAATAGGCATTTAATTTCTAACTGTGGAAAACTGCCTTTCCTGTTTTTGTCTGCAGTGAAGATGTCAGATCAGCAAACATTGTTGCTGAGGAAAATGATGTCGCCTGCCTGGTTATAGATCGAGAGTGAGTACACTGGTTGGGGAAGGCAGGCTACTGTCACCTTTGAAGATGTGGCCTTCTGTTACTCCGAGGGCCCATCTGTCTTCTCATTCATCGTCACTTGGAAGTGCTGGCCAATCTTCAGCTGCAAGTACATCCTATTAAAATTCATGGGAAGGAATGTGCCTTCTGATCTGAATCTGTCTGTGGCAGTGGCAGATGCTGGCAGACTAAATATTTTGTGTGCAAAGTTTGCACATAAATATCAGCAATAGATTTAAATTCTGCATCTTCCAGAGAAATAAGCTTATTAGTGCTCATGGATTTTTCCCCACATTGCATAGTAAACAACTTCATAATTTATTTCTAAAATGCTCTAAAGAGTTAACAATATTTTAAGCAAAATGTATCTCAGACAAAATATAAAATATTCATTAGCTATATATATATTTCCAGATAAGTTTCAATTTAATGATTGTAGTAATTTGCAAGTGATGTGTGTCAATATTAATCTCTAAATGTCTTAGGTTATTTTTCAGAAGAAGTCTCATTTTGTGTTCTTAACTCCCTTCAAATCATATTTGAATATGGCCCCTTGTGTCTCTCATTAATCAGTTGAATATTTATTATCTAGTTATAATAAAGGAAATTCAAACATACCAAAGCTAGGTTCTCTAAGAAAAGTCACAGTGTAGTCAAAGAAATAGGGAATACTCATATGAAATATTAACAAAAATAGTAAAATAGGTATCACAGGGGAATATGTTGTAATTGATTGCTAATCAAATACAACATTTATTGAACTTAAAATGATAGAGATTTAGAGCTGGAAAGAACTTTAGAACATTTTAAAAAACAGACAAAATGTTATTATGAACCTCATACTACAAGTTCAACAGTGATTTATTAATGCCTTATATTTACCACTTCACCACCCTCCCTGCTTTCTCCACACTATTTTCAAGCAAATTACACACATACAGTTATTTCACCTGTAAATTTTGGAGCATCTCTAAGAACTAAGTATTTATAATGCATGACCACAATAATATTGGCATGCCTAGAAAGTTAAAAATACTTCTTTTTATTATCTTTACTGAGATATCATTGACATATTAAGATTATATTAGTTTCAGATATACAACATAATGATTCAACATATGTCTATATTGCAAAATAACATATATTGCAATATAGACATACATTAACATCCACATATTGAACAATCTCACCCTTGCAGATAAGAAAAGTGATTCCCAGGTCAGTTAAAGAATTGCCCCAACAGTTGAGACCCCTGCCCACATCTCACCATTTCTTTCAGCCTTCTTTACACCATGCCAAAAACTACACAAGGCAGAAAACTACAGAAATGTTTTCTCTTCTCACTGATAAGTTCTTTGGTTCATAAACTTAAAGGGTCCACTATATACTTTAGTTATAACTTCTAATAACTATTCTACATATTATGGTGACACTAACCTACATAAATTATTGAAAAACAATTTACAAAGCCTTGACTAACCACAGATAAAGAAATGAAAAGTGATAACTCTGAATGCAATAAAGAAATGAAAAGTGATAACTCTGAATGCAATAAAGAAATGAAAAGTGATAACTCTGAAAGTGAAATTTGAATAAAACGTAAATGGAGTTCTAGAAGAATAGAATGTTCCCACAGTCGCTGTTCAAGAGACTCTAGATATGCACTCAGAGGAACTTAATGAAGGCAAACTTTATAGACAAATGAGGAAAGTGGTGTGTTGAAAAGGATGATGTCCCAGAGGAAGTGACCCTGACAGAGAACTTCACACTAATGGAACTTGCACAGAGATATTTTCTGACATTGAAAGTGCAACGGATAAAATGTTCTAAGTTCCAACTTAGAAAGGAGTATGACAATTCCTGAAGATGTATAAAATATAAAAGATACTCTGAAAAAAAAAAAAAGCTCTTTTACGAGCTTAAGAAGAATGTCAAGTTGCAATGGTAACTAGCAACACAGAGGTTTTAATTTAATTTAATAATTTAATTTTCATTTAGAACGTTCAACCAAACAGTTGGGACTTTTGAAGAACTCCAAAAATACCTTGAAGGGTATGTGGCAAACCTGAACCGTGATGATGAAAAAAGACATGCGAAGTAAGTGGAGGAATATTTTCCTAAGCTGGATATGGTTATAGTAGTTGACGAAGGGGGCAAAAGGGTGTGTTTACTATTGTAGTAACTTTTAGTGTGCCTTCACTAGAAAATTTGGGGGACTTCTTTTAAATTGTCTTCCACAAAGAGGATACCACTTACCACTGGTATGAGTATTTTAGTCGATAAGCAGTCAGCTCCTTATTTGGGGTGATGAGTAGTAATTATAGGGAGACATTTCCTGATAGGGGGCCTTGGAGAAGGGATTCTTTACATTGTCTGGTGACTTAGCTCAAAAGACATTAATTCAGAATCAATGCCTCTGTTGCTCATGGAAATCAAGCAGGAACGCCAGAGCAATCAGCCCTTTCTCTCTGATTTCAGGTTAAAAACTAGCAATATAGTCAGAATTAGTTCAAAAGATAAGGGAGCTATTGCCTTGGTGTGTGTGTGTGTGTGTGTGTGTGTGTGTGTGTGTGTGTGTGTGTGTAGGAAGGAATTGGGTAGGTATCTAAATGTAATACTGATGAGGAATTTTCTGTTTAATAGAAAAATCTACTTTGTAAAGCTACATTTATTTGAAAATCCTTTGCTAAAACATTTTGTGGAATGAATACTTAAGCACATTTTCACCAGATAGTACAATTGAAGCAGAAGGGTCAACAGTTCCAGAAAACTGACATTTGAGTTAAATCAGAGCGTTCAGTCAGGACCTCATAAGGTTTTGTGTTTTGTTGTTGTTGTTTTTGTTTTAATATACTTTATTGATTTTTTACAGAGAGGAAGGGAGATGGATAGAGAGTTAGAAACATCGATGAGAGAGAAACATCGATCAGCTGTCTCCTGCACACCCCCTACTGGTGATGTGCCCCCAACCAAGGCACATGCCCTTGACCGGAATTGAACCTGACACCTTTCAGTCCGCAGTCCAACGCTCTATCCACTGAGCCACACTGGTTAGGGCTGTTTTTTTGTTTGTTTTTTTTTTTTGCAAGAGATGTATTTGCAACTTTTATGCCAAAGGCCTTTTATAGTAACAGTAATTTATGAATATTTAATCCAGAGCAGTAAACCTTAAATAAAAGAAAAAATGAGTATTCCCAAGTCAAACTAGTTAGATAGAAAGTAGGAAATACATTTTTTTTTATGTTTCACAAAGTAATTATTCTTGTTCAGTCATAGAAAGCTTTGAGATCTGACAAAAATAGCAAAGCATGCCGTGATTCTCAGTGTGGCATTCTCTGGTCTATATGCAACAAAGACAGCGGCTCTGGGCTTTTATTTCCTCTGCCTCTTCTCTTTTTAACAGCTTTATTGACATACATTTTAAATACCACGAAGTTCACTCATTTTTACCTCTCATTGATCCAGTTTGACAGTTGTTTGTTTTTTATTGTGTGTGTGTCAGTTTTTAGTTTGCATATTCTATTGTGTCCCCCCCCCCCCCCCCCCGTGAGACTGAACCTGATTCTATAGAAGTTGGGATCGCCTTTGTGGCACCTGTAGGCAGGAATGACTCAGACCTGAGGCTGCTGTGGGAGTGACAGTTCAGTGTGGTAGGACCCCTGCGGGCCCAAGGCCGTGTGTGTAACATGTCACTTCTCTCGAGCAGGAGATCCATGTCTCACCGGAACCTGTCCAAAGCGCTCTCTCTGGAGATGATTCAGCTGAAGGAGAAGGTGGCCAGATTTTCCTCATCGTCCCCATTCCAGAACCTTGAGATTATCGCCACACTGGGCGTTGGTGGGTTCGGAAGAGTTGAGCTTGTAAGGGGTTTACGTTTCAAGCATCTGAGAGAAAAGCCTTTGACTGTTCTGTTTTATATTCCAGTGTATCTTGGAGGAGTGAATAAATTGTTACTGCTACCTTAAATGTTGCTTTGACTTGAGAAAGTACACTTTTCAGTCTGTATGTTGTATAGTAGCAGGTCCATGCTAGGAAGTAACGTAAGAGCTGCTATTTCAAGCTTCTGACATCCCATCCTTCCGTGAATTTTTTTGATGATGGTGGCTATTGGCGAATGCACCAAGTAAGCATTCCCAAAGACTGTAAAACCTTACGAAGTGTGTTTCCTAACAGGAGAACGTGTGTGTATATACACTCATGGCACAGCGCTGTCCACATACTGAAGAAGAGAAGAATGTCGCCTGAGCAAGTGCCATGGAAACAAATTCATTGTTGTAGTTCTGTCCCTGAAACAACTTCACTGCCATGTCTGTCTTTGGCTTTTGTTACTTTATTTTTGGTTTGCTCAAACTTTTCTATCAGAAAAAGAAAGAAAAGATGAATGCGAGGAGGTGTTTGAAGAGCAGCCTTCTGTAGTGTTGATCAGGGTGGCTGGGAACCTATGACCTGATTTTGGCTGCATCTTCCACATCACCACCTCTCCAAGCCTTATAGCCAGCTTCCAAGCAGCGGCGGAGTGGCACTCTCACATCAAGTGCTCTGAGGAAACTAGAATGGAGATCTGAGGCCTTATTAGATGCATATGGCCCTGAACTCTTGGCAATTACCAAGCCCTTCTCTGCCCAGCAGATTTTTAACAATTCTCTGTACATTAGCCGCCGGGAACTATGCTGACACAGCCGTTTGCTGGATAGCTCTGGGCACGAGCAGATCTGCAATGCTGCCAGGAGACTGGATAGCACACTTCACACCCAGTCAGCACTTCATCTCTGATGGGTGAGGAGGGAGAAACAATCTCTTAATAGGCCAAAGAATATCTGTAGCGTTCCTCTGCCATATGGAGAGAGGAGTGCCATACCCATCTGCAGTGATACTGTTCGTCAGAGACCTTGGCAAAGGGATTGCATTAACGATGCTGAGATCTGTCTTTTCTATAGTTAGATAATTCTAATTGAAACAATAATTTCACTATTAATTTAACATCATAGGCAGCACTAATGGCAAATGTGAGAACAATATGGGAGGCAGCCATTTCTTTACAATTTTATTACATGTCAAATAGAGTCTGTTTATGGAGTTTTAAGCTCATCTAAAAAAATACCTATTCAATTTTTTATTTCCTTTTGAGGGAAAATACTATCTGTCCATGTAGAGAAGTGCTCTCTACTAGAGCTTTTTGTGCTGATGGAGATGTTCTGTACCTGTGCCGCCCCATAGGGCAGCCGCTAGAGGCTGCTGAGCTTTGGCAATGGACTAGTGAAACTGAGGAACTGAATTTTGATTTTTAATGAATGAACCTCATGTTACTAGGGGTCGTTAAATTGGATAGTGCAGATGTAGATCTTGATTTAATATGTTTTGTTTTGAAAATCAAAGAACACTTCTCATTAAAGGTTTTCATGAAAAGATTTCTAAACATTAACTTTCTTCAAAATTGAATAGATTTCTAAACATTAAATCTAACTACAGTTTTTCTTTTCTTGTTTCAATACAAATTTTTTAGAACCATGTTCCAGCTATGTGGACTTTTGTGGAAATTACAATGAAGGGGAAGTGTGTACCCCTGAATAAAACTCAGTTCCCAGAGGGCTAAGTGGTTACAACTTCCATACTGTTTTCATATATACTGAGAACTTTAACTCTCCTTAGTGAACATGTTTTATATAGATGTCGTCAATCTTTCCTAATAAGTGAGTGTTGAGGGATCTTTCTCTTCTTACATAGGTTAAAGTAAAAAATGAGAATGTTGCCTTTGCTATGAAGTGCATAAGGAAGAAGCACATAGTGGATACTAAGCAACAGGAGCATGTCTACTCTGAGAAGAGGATCCTGGAGGAGCTGTGTTCTCCCTTCGTTGTGAAGTAAGTTAGCATTCGGCTCCCAGAACTGCGGGTGTGAGGCTCTTTTCATGAGTGTTTCTATGCAGGGGGGTGGACAGAGGAGGAAGGGGAGGTCCCCCTCTGAATTCTCCATCCCAGTCTCAACAGCAATACATAAAACGTTTCAAGTTTGAGATCTGGAGTCAAACACCCAGGTCCTTTTATTCTTGAGTAAATGTCAGGAAAGTGTGTGTGTGTGTGTGTGTGTGTGTGTGTGTGTGTGTGTGTGTAAAATTAACTGAAATTATTTGAATTGATTATTTAGTCCAGACCTAATTCAGAATTTGGGAAGCAAGAATTCATTGCTTCCCTCAGGGAGTGTGCTGCTGTTGAATTTCTGCTGGAAGTGGCATTTGGGCACGTCTCGGCTGCCAAGGAGCGACAGACCGTGGTTTCTCACGATGCCCAAATGCCGAAAGTCCCACCTCCTGATAGTTACTGGTCTGTCGGTAGCTATCACCAGAGCTTGAAAGAGAAGAGAAATGTGTTATTCTAGGCCACGGCTGTCTTTACTTGTGAAGTCATGGGTTATTGGTGTAAGTCAGTTTGTCTTTTCATATATGGCTGTCATGTAGCTTTGGTGATTTCTGGGTGATATAAAGTGCCCCTTCAAGAATAGAATTTTTACTTTTTGATCAAATGCCTTGCAAAAATCTTCCTGCCAATCCATATTCCCCCCCCTTTTATTTCAGTATTAAAAAAAGAAACATGAAACCAGGCAATGCTGGTAATAGGGTCATCCAATTATCTTTATATTAACTATATTCCCAAAATGCATCCCCCTCTTTTTTTCTTAAGCAATAATTAATAAACAAACTTTGATGAACAGCTTTATTGCATAGATTAGGTTTTATTATTTACTCATTTCCAGCTCTTTACGAAGTTCTTGGCATATAGTAGGATAGTAATGATATTAAGAATAAATATTAATGATGTTTATTGAGAAATTAACATATGTCAAGCACTCTAAGCAATATATATGTATATAATATACATATAAAATGAAACATTTATTTAAAAAGTTACATTTTTATATACAATATATAGACATACATATATATTGAATTAATATATGATCAATAATATCTAATCAATATATAATCAAATGAATACATCATTTGATCTTCATCATAGAACAATGAGGTACATGTTATGATTGTCCTCATTGAAGAAGAACAATAAGTAAAGTGAGATTGCATAGATAATAAATGGCTGATTAGGGATTCAAGCCTAGGCAGCTGGTTCCAGAGCCCACTGTACCAGATTGTTTTTGCTGTCTATGCATGATATGGCTGCTCTACTATCCACTGTAGCTGATGGTAGGGAGAAAAGGGGTCTTTTGATTAAGACACAGAAGCGACTTTCACTAATGTGGACATGCAGTTTCCTGCTCAGGTTCCACATCAGGATTGAGGGTGTCATTCCCCCACATTCTGAGGACTATGGCTCAGCCCTTCTCTGACCATTGCTCTAGGCTAGTGGTTGGCAAACTGCGGCTCATGAGCCACATGCGGCTCTTTGGCCCCTTGAGTGTGGCCACAAAGTTTCAGTCGCACTGTATGTGCGTGCCTGCACGTGGTATTTCGTGGAAGAGCCACACTCAAGGGGCCGCAGTTTGCCGACCACGGCTCTAGGCAAAGAGAACCCCCTTGCCCACGATCATACTCTCTCTCCAGGTACAGCCTGTGTCTGTGATGGCAGATCTCCTTGAAGCTAGGGCTTTTGTTGAAACTAGATTATAGCCCAACTCTCCCTCTTTCCAAATCTGTTTCTTTCTCCCTGAGAGTACTTTTCCCAAGTATACTCCCACTAAACTTCTTGCAGACCTCTATCTCAGGGTCTATTTCCTGAGACCAACTAGAGGATGTAAGCCCGAGTATGAATGACTGTTATGCAAGACAGATCTTAAAGGAGATACATGCAGAGGTCTCTGGGTTTGGGGAGGAAGAAGAGGCCATGTTTGGTAGGTGGGATAATGAGCTGCTTTATCAGGAAGATGGCCTCGGAGCGTGGTCTTGAGGAATGGATAATACTTTTACAGTGAAATTGAGATTAAGAAGTTGTCTGTATGTAGAGGGAGGACAGTCTAAGTAAAGGGGCCAACATGAGCAAAAGCAAGGCAGCAGGAAAGACTACAGAGCAGTCAAGTAGAAAGCCATGTAGCTGTAGGAGGTTTGGAAGGAGAAGAGGACCATTGCTCAAAATGTTACTGATGATGCTCTGAAGCACCTTGAGGGAGGTCTTAAAACTAGATTTCTAATAACCATGTCTTTATGTCTTCACAGATTGTATCGTACTTTCAAGGACAATAAGTATGTATACATGCTTCTGGAAGCCTGCTTAGGTGGGGAGCTCTGGAGTATATTAAGGGACAGGTAATGAACAGAGATTTTATAAATAATAACTTTTGTCTACTCACAAATGGTCTAAAGGATGTTATATTCATGATCATTTAAAGAGACATGAAGAAAGTAGTTCATATATGATTCTAAGAAGATATTATCACTTGTTAAAATAAGGTACTAATAGTGATATTTTCTCAGTCAATATTATAATCGTGTCATAGGAGCCCTGTAAATTCATTATTGTCTGAATTTCCCACGTTAGGGATGAAATTATCCGAGGCTTGGGGACAGTGTGGCCTATCCCCAGTGACATGTTTAGTACGAGACAGAGTAGACACAAGCCCAGATGCTTCTGATTGCGAGTCTCTAGAATGGAGATGAAGGACGGACGGCAGTGGTGCAGCCTTTTCTGAAAAACAGAGTCAGATATCTGCAAAGATTCAACTTTATAAAAGGGATAGTTTTCAAACAATCAAAACCGCCATTTTTTCTCCACCCAGATTTTCAACACAATGGAGATTTTTCTAACCAAGGAAAGTATAAACTCCTCCTCCAATGAGTTCTGAGCTTATTGGGGAAAATAGTATATAGAATTTAAAAAGATTGCGTTGTGTGTGAAAACTAAATATGACAAAGAAATTGGCAGTTTCCAATTGAAGGCAAGTTCACTATGGTAGACAGTTAGCTTAGAGAAGAGGAGAGAGAGAAAAACGTGATGGTAAAAGGAGGGACTTGAACCAAACTCTGAGGATGACCAAATGTGGAAAGGCGGAGAGGAAAGGTAATTAGTGTAAGATACAGCAGGGGCGTTGGGATAGGATTGGGACTCTTTCTGGATGATGAACAGCAGACTTTGAGTGAAAAACAGGGCAGCAGCAGAGGAGATGGGTGGTAGGTTTTCACTATGTTGGGGTGGCTGGGGGGGGGGGGGGCGGCGGGGGCTAATGCCAGGCATTTTGAGAATTACCTGGGCCAGTGGTTCTCAACCCTGACTACACATTACAGTCACATGGGGATCGTTTACAGAGTAAAATGCTGGGCCCTGACACCAAGGATTAGGATTCAGTTTATATGGGATAGGGTCCAGTAAGTGATTTTTAATGCTTCTCAGGCAATTCTTATGTTCATTCAAGGCTGAGCATCACACCTAGTCAATAATAGACGATTTGAGCATCTGAGTAGAAGATAAACATGTTATGTTAGGAATGTATTGTTGGATGGATCTGAATGGGGAGATCCTGGAAGTATGAGGAGGGTTGCAAGACACCTGCAAAAGCATTTGCATCTTCCATCCTTGCTTCAACAGGCAAATCGATTTAGAAAATCTAAATCAATTTAAAAAAGGGGATCTCTACCTCCTGTTAGGCACTGCACCTGATCCTCAAAACAACACTGTTAAGTAAGTAGTAAACCCATTTTATAGATAGGGATCCGAGGCTCAGAACAGCTAAACAACTTGCACAAGGACGCAGTGAGTGGAAGCAGCAGAAGTCAAAGCCAGTCTCCTTCACCCCGAAGACACCTCCTTCCATTATACCATGCAGCAAATCACCACCACATTTTAACAATTCAATATGTACACATACGCACACAGTGCTGACAGTGGGCAGCTCAAATACCATCAAAGTGCCCCAAATAGGAAGAAGTTGTGGTTACATGCTTTACAAACAGGGAATGAGCATGATCACCTGAGTCATTTTTTAGTTAAGCAATCAATTACAGACGTCTGGTTCAAGCTTGGCAGTTGCATTTTCTCCAGTGTTGCATTTCTCCATAAATGTCTAAAAAAAACTTTAAAAAATTTTTCAATTTTATATGTTTATATGTAATTACCAGAAACAATTGTTTGGACGTGGATGTTTTGATTTTAGTGAAGTAGTTCTTATTTGCATCTAGTATCACCCTACATTTCTTTATGATCAGCAGTCTAATTCATTGGCAGTGAAAAGTTCCTTTTTTTGTTTTGTTTTGTTAATCCTCGCCCGAGGATATTTTACCACTGATTCTCAGAGAGGGTGGAAAGGAGGGGGAGAGATAGAGAGAAACATCAATTGGTTGCCTCCTGCACGCACCCCAACCAGGGCCAGGGATGGAGCCTGCATCCACGGTATGTGCCCTTGACTGGAAAGGAACCCGGGACCCTTCAATCCATAGGCCGATGCTCTGTCCTCTGATCCAAACCAGCTAGGGAAGTGTGAAGTACTTTTTAATCTTGCTGTCCTACAAAACATTTATGTTGCATCAATTTACCAAAACAGTAATTGACACCTAGAATAGACAACGGAGATGTATTTCGAGAGCATTAAGAGGGAACATGATTTTATTACAGAGGCAGCTTTGATGAACCCACCTCCAAGTTCTGCGTGGCTTGTGTGACTGAAGCATTTGATTATCTGCATCGACTAGGTATTATCTACAGAGACCTGAAGCCAGAAAACTTAATTCTGGATGCTGAGGGCTATTTGAAATTGGTAAGACAAATTCTCTGACTTATAGCATCTTGTGAGATATTTCCAAACACAGAGTTGTGCGATAGTTGCAATTTCCCTTTAATGTTGATACACCTGTTGTTTCTACTTTGGTGGATGGGGTCTTTGAAACCTTGGGAGCAGTGTAACAGCACACTCTTTTTGGCCTAGGAATTAATGTTTCACCCATATTTTTAAGTCCTCCTAGGGATTCACATTATAGAATGCCTTTAAAATTGGATTTTGTTAGTATTTTTTTAAAATAATTGTAACTAAGTTTTCATAGATTCTTGCTATATACAGGGAGTGGCTATAAAAGATAAGGAAAGAAAATAGAATGGATCCTGCCCTGGGATATCCACTGTCTGTATAGGGAGAAAAGATACATGTATGAATGTGGGTAGTTGTTGTGTTTTTTTTTTTTTTTAATCTTTCTATATGATTCTAAAGTACACCCAGGGTTGAGGATCATGGCATTAGATGATAGCTCCTTGGGGACAGAGACTTGTCTTTCTATCCATCTTTGTAATCCTCTAATGCCTACCATAAATCCCCTTGCGTGTCACACTAAAGAAAAAATGCTACTGTCACATAAACTGTTTGCAGTAAGAAACTATATGAAAACCGGGAAGTCATAATTTAAGAGAAGTCAAGGCACTTCGTGCCTTAGGAGGTGACTCAGTGAGGATGAGGGACCCAGTCTGAGTTTTCCTGAGTCCATTTTGTCAGTACCGCAAGAACATGAAACCATTTCTGAACTTAGCATTTACAGAGATATTAAAAGTTTCTCACATCAGAACTTTTACATACGGGCACTATTATTTAATGAGTAGTTGACTATGTGTAAAGCTACTGTGTGCTAAACATTTTGCAATTAATATATTTAGCAATTGATGACATAGGTTTTCTCATCTACATGTTGCAGTGTATAATTTAGTTTTAGGAATTTGTTATCTGTAATTGCTAAGCAATTTCTCTCCCTAGTAAAGGAGTAAAATAAAAGTCCTTTCATGTGAAATCTGGCTACCTTCCAAGAAACACTTTGATCCATTCAAGCTTTATCTTATCCATGCAAGACAGCTTTGAGAATTGGTGAGGTTCTAACACAAGGCCTCAATCACTCCTCTTCTTCACAACCCCTTCATTGGCACAGCTCTTTAGGGGAAAACTTCGGAATATTCTAGAAGTAAAACTACCATGAGGGACGCAGATATCTGTTCAGTTCATTTTTTGTCATAGCTCTTTTTAAAATATTAGATAGCATAGTCAGTGTTTGCAGTCATAAAGGTCAATAAATATCTCTCCTGGTGGCCATTGTTATCCATCCTGCTAACTCATTTGCCAGCCAACTAAATGAAGATTAACTAAGGCCTTTAGAGATTAAAAAGTACATGTTGGATATTTCCATTTCTAGCTATATATCAAAACTAGATATCCTGAAATCCTCTCACCACAAAATGTCTAAAATTACTGGATGAAACATGAAAAGCAGTGCTGCATGCATGGCTGAATTTATGAGACAACACTGGGGTTCTTTTGAGGCTGGGAGCCAAGCTTGAGCAGTGGCATAGGATGGAGCCCAAACATTGAACCTGCTATCTTGTGGGCACCCAGCAATCCTAGGTGGCCTGGAGGTTTGATTTTATAGCTTCACCCTCTGGGATCAGGAGACCAAGTCTTCTACCTGGACAGTGTGGGAAGTTGAAACAGAACATTGCACAGAGTCAGGAATCACACAGATTACACCCTCAGGGAAATATAAAACAAGAAAAAAAATCTGATGTACAAAGACAGAGTAAATGCAAGAAAACATGCTTTCTAATTATTGGGCCTTTGGTAGAGGAATATTAGAATCTTTTCTAAGAAATCTTGGCCAAATGGAGGTTGGGTACCCAGTCTTCAAGGATGGAAAAACCCAAGCAAGAATAAGTGAAAATTGATCCATGTTGGTAGCATGCCCAAGTTTCCAAGAATCAATGTATATTCTCTCTGCAAGAGAATATACATTATCAACTCGGGACACAAAGAACTTTCAGAGATAAAGTTCCAGAGAACATGAGTTCACATTTAAAAATAAAACCAAATTAATAAAATATAAATTAAAAGGGATATGGAAGCAAGCTTGGTGTTTTAGAAAAATTAATAAAATTTAAAAATCTGTGGAAATTTCAATCAAAAGTAAGAGAAGAGGTACAGATATATGCTATCATAAGTGAACATCATAAAGTTAAAGCAGAGATTTATGTGGAGTAGAGAGTATTTGGGCATCTTTACACTATCTTATCCTGTGAGGCTAATGTAAACTTGATTCTCCAAAGAAAACTCATTCGAAAAGGCAAATAAATGTCCAATATCACTCATGAATGTAATCCAAAAATCACAAGCCAAATATTAGCAAACTGAACACTACAAAGAACACAAATTGTGATAATCCAGTGTAACATAGTTGGATATATCTCAGGAATGCAAGCAATTAACATTAAAAATTTCATTAAAACAAGTCACTATCTTAATATAAGATTAAAAAATAAAAACATTATATAATCACCTCAATATCTGCAGGGGAATTTTTCATAAACTTTTACATTTATTTATGATAAAAATTACTTAGTGAACTAGGAATATATGTATTTTTCCTTTGGGACTGTGTTATATTATCACTCACTTCACCAGCAGCAGTGTGTATGAGTTTCCATTGTTCTAAATCCTCACCTTCATTTAGTGATATTAACTTTTTCCCTTCTGTAAGTATAAAACCAATATGGTTCTCATTTACATCCCCACTCATTAGTCATTAGTTTAAGCCTATCCTGTATAATAAAAGGCTAATATGCAGATCGACTGAATGGCGGAATGACCTGTCGCTATGATATGAACTGATCAACAGGGGGCAGATGTTCAATTCAGGAGCTGCCCCCTGGTGGCCAGTGCGCCCTCACAGGGGGAGCACCACTCAGTCAGAAGCCAGGTTCATGGCTGGCGAGTGCAGCGGCGGCAGTGGGAGCCTCTCCCGCCTCTGCGGCAGCGCTAAGGATGTCTGGCTGCTGGTTTAGGCCCACTCCCCATGGGCCTAAGCCGGCAGTCAGACATCCCCAGAGGGCTCCTGGACTGCGAGAGGGCACAGGCTGGGCTTAGGGGACCACCCCCCCCACACACACACACCAAATGCACAAATTTCGTTCACTGGCCTCTAGTGGCATTATAATTAGCTGTGATATCTGAGAGAGTGTCCTCCCAACCTCTTCTTCTTGTTTTCAGAAATGTCTTGGCTATTCTTGGCTCTTGGTTAATCTACATAAACGTTAGTATCAGCTTGCCAGGCTTCAATGAAAGCTCTGCTTAAACTCTACCTCTACATTAATTTCTTTCTTCCTCACATAATGGATTTTCCTGAGCAGCAGGGAGCTCTTCTCCCAACAGTGGTTCAGGGAACCCAGGCTCCTTCCATCTTATGTCTCTGCCAACTTCAAATCTGCTCTTTGTTGACCACAGGCATGGAGATGGCCAATGTCTGAGGGTGGTGCACAAAAATGGGCTCACATTTCAGTAGGTAGGACTGAGCCGCATGGTCACAACCAGCACAAAGAAGGCTGGGTTATGTTATTTAGCTCTGTGCCCAGAAGAAAGAAGAATGAGCCTATTTATTTACATTATTTTTAATGCCTTTCTATAAATTTGTATAAGTTTCTCAAACCTCTTACATTTTTGTTAGGTTTATTTCTAGACATTGTGTAGTACTTGACAATATTTAGTAAAATAGAAGATACCACATCTTTGACCCAGCAATTTCACTGTCTTACACATGTCCACTAGGAAACATGGAAAATGATGTTAATAGAAGCATTTTTGTAGTAGAACACAGAAATAATCCAAATGTCTAGCAATAGCATGATAGACAAACGTAATCATGCTGTGTCAATTGAGTATGATCCAGAGTAAAAATAAATGTACTATAATATTTATTTTATTAAATTCATAGATATGATTTTAAGTGAAGAGAGGCAATTTGACCAATAATAGATATAAGATTTATCTAAAAATTTTAAATATGAGAACTATGAATTATTTAAGCATGTTATCTATGTGGTAAAATCAGAAATGAATGCAAGCAAATGATGAATACAAAACTCAGGGTAATGGTGACCTCTTGGCAATGGTCAGGAAGACACTGTGAGAGGAGCACATAGGGTTTCCACATGGTTCTGTTCTAATTATTAAACTGGTAGAGGGTACAGGGTGTTTTTATTCTTATGCTTTATAACTTGAATACATGTCCCAATATTTTATATGTAGCAAGGATTTCCTTACTTAAAAATAAAGTAGTCATATGCTCCATCTATATTATTTTTCTAGACCATTATAAGCAATTCTTATCCTATATAATAAAAGCCTAACACGCAAATCAACCAAATGGTGGAACGACCCATGGAACGACTGGTCACTGTGACATGCACTGACCACCAGGGGGCAGATGCTCAACGCAGGGGCCCCTGATCGCCTTGCTGGTCACCCCAAAGATCATCCCTGCTCACTGGCCAGGCCTAGGGATCCTATCCATGCATGAATTTCGTGCACCGGGCCTCTAGTTCAATGATAAAAGCTTATTAAATCAAGCTTTTCCCACTGAAGTGCTTAACATATGCCAATTCTTTTCCCTTAAATACCTTCTACTTCATCATCAATTCACTTATTATGATAATATTCCCTTTGAAACCTGTTCAGGTGTCACCTCAGATACCCATGACCTTCCTACATTTTAATTTTCTCACCTTTAACTTAGGATAATAGTTTCTAGCTCACAAAATTGTAACACTTTTTTAAAGAGTATAAATATGTTATTGAAACTGATGTTAATAGCAGTCTTTTTATTCATATTTTCTTCACTAAAAATGTGTTGAGCATCTGCTGCATTAAAACTCTGTAGGGGGTACAAAACGGGTAAGATATAATGCCTCTTCTCAAGGAAGGAGCCGGTCACACAACTAGAGGATGCTTCCTTAAGGGGTGTAATTGTGGAATATAAATAGTGTTAAAGAACCTCATGGGAGAAAAGAAATTGGTTCTGTAAATCTTGCTCAAAGAGGTGGTGGTATATCAGATGAGCCTCCGATTTTTTTTTCCCCAGTTTGTTCGTGCGCACGCCAAGTTTCTCTTCATCTTGCCCACATTCTACTAAACATTCCAAGTATTTCAGATGAGTCACCATGCCCCCACACCGATTCCTGAAGGACTCACCCATTTTATCCCTTAGCCTCCCTCGCTCTCACTTCTATCCAGGGGAAGCCATCCACTGTTGCCTGTTGGCGGATGGGATGAACAGATTCCATTTTACCCTTGTCTAGACTTGGGCAAAGTAAGTGCCCTCAAAATGCCACATAAATATATTTTTTTTGGAATGTTATGTGTCCATGAATCATCGGGCTTCATTAGACTGGTCATTTTGATTCCATTTTTTAAGCGACCAGGAGAACCAATATCTGACAAATTTACTTACCCAGAGAGAAACTTCTGGGGAAAAGCTAATACTGGACACCAGCTCCAGGAAGCCACATGCTAATTTTTCTATTTCGGAAGGATGCAGTCATCACTGCAGATTTAGAAACATCTTAAAACCTCCTAGTTTCTTAAAATCTTTGGAGACGTCATGTTTTTCCAGCATAATATAAACTATCTTTAATAATGGGGATTTAATAGAGAAAAGAAAAAGACCTGTGTGCAGCTTCTCCAGACATTCTTCCTGAGAGCTCAGTTTTGCTAGTAGAATTTTTCAAAGTGGTATGTTTTTTCTTGTCTTCTGGAATGATCCTTTTAAAACATTAACCAGGCCTTTCATACCCCTTCTCTTAATATTGTAATGGCCTTATAGGGAAAATAATCTAAAACTCTTCGTGGCTTACCAGTTTACTACATATGGCCCAGCCACACTGGTCTTCTTGTCTGTCCTCGAACTTGCCAAGGGTGTTCCCAAAGGCTGGGGGCTATGCGCTAGCTCTTCCTCTGGCAGAATCACTCTTGCTCAGATTTTTACTGAGCTCTTTCCTAGTTCTCTTAAATTTCTGTTGAAATCTACTCACATGCTACCTCCTCAGAGAAGCGTTTCCTGGTTGCTTTCTGTAGCTAATACTGCTGTAGGTTTTTTCATAGCATATGTCACTACTATCTGACATTATTACGTATAGTGTCACATTTTCATGTTTGTTCTCTTTCTCTTCAATGTATGCTCAAGGAGGACTGGGGCCTTGTCTATATCCTGACACTTGCTACATAGTGGTAGTCAACAAACATTTGTTGAATGAATAAAGTAAAGAGCTTACATTTCTGTTGCCCAGAAGAGGGAGGGTTAAAAAAAAAAAGACAGGATTTGTGGTGGTATCCATGGTTGTACAAGACAGAGGTAGTGTGAATTTTTATAGAAAATATATAGAAAATTGGACATCAGAAGATCTGGGCATATTAGGCAAATCTAATATGGATAGGTCTGCATGTCAATTTCCTCTGACTACATAAAGTTGTTAAGCTCAAAGGATATAAAAAAAAGAGGTAACTTTTCATAAGTCTTTAAAACTTTTTTAAAATATATTTTTATTGATTTCAGAGAGGGAGGGAGAGGGAGGGAGAGGGAGGGAGAGAAAAACATCAAAGATGAGAGAGAATCATTGATCAGCTGCCTCCTGCACATCACACACTGGGGATCAAGTCTACAATCCAGGCATGTTCCCTGCCCAGGAATTGAACCATGACCTCCTGGTTCATAGGTTGACGCTCAACCACTGAGCCATGCCGGCCAGACAAGTCTTTAAATCTTTTTTTTAAAAAAAAACAAAACATTTTTATTTATTTCAGAGAGGAAAGGGGAGAGAGAGAGAGAGAGAGAGAGAGAGAGAGAGAGAGAGAGAGAGAGAGAGAGAGAGAGAGACATCAATGATGAGAGAGAATCATTGATTGGCTGCCTCCTGCATGTCCCCTATTGGGGATCAAGCCTGCAACCCAGGCATGTGCCCTTGACCAGAATCAACCTGGGACCCTTCAGTCCGCAAGTCGATGCTCTCTCTATTGAACCAAACTAGCTAAGGCAAGTCTTTAAATCTTAATGGAACTATTGCCATCTCTTTGGGCCAACATGCAGATATTATAAAAGCAAAACCAGCTATTTAAATTAAAATTTACAACTTTTAGAGCTATAAAAATTCTCCTAAACATCTAATAAACTTCCAATCTCCATAAAAGGGGAAAAAATAGCAATTATAAAATGAATTGTAAAGCTGTTACAAAACAAGAAAATATAATATTTCCACATATGCATACATTAAAAAATGCATAAGCATTGCTTTCTTGGCTCTTAAATGAGTCTTTATAAAATTACCTAGGATTTTCATAATGGCTCTTTCTCTGAGGAATAAGTAGATATGCTAATCTCAGCTGGTTACAAATTTTAATTTCATAATATCCACAGCCATCTCTTACAATCCTGTGAGTCACTCTATGTAGCTGAAGAAAACAGCAAAAGCCCACTTCTAATTAGGTTGTTTAAATTCCCTTTTTCTAATAAGGAAACCCATGCTATTGTGTGATAAATACTAAAAAGTATTAGTAAGAAGGTAAATTTCTAAGATTTATGTAAGGTAAACATGAAGATTTTAAATGTTACTGTTTGGATGAATAAATGAGGACTGCATTTCATAGTTCACTGACTCCGACTTTTCTAAGTGAGGACCTATTTTGATATGCTGACCTGATTTATTTAGGTTCTTGGCCAAGGTTATTGCCATATTATTGAGATAGTGTGGGTAATGAAGCTATTAAAATGTGCATGTTGAAGCCCAGGTATAATTTGTGTGTCTGTTTACTTGAGGGAGGTGGAGGGCAGTTTTATTAAAATAATATCTGTATGTATTGAAGATGAAAAGTATGTGCTAAATAACCCCTGGGGAAGGAAACCGACTGTTTGTTTTACAGGGCAGAGTGTCAGTCGTGGACACTGCCCTGATTCAGTGAGTGGGGCTTCTGTCGCTCCAGCCTCCTTTCCTGTCTCTATTCTGTGCACAAAGTCCATTGAATGGAGTCTCAGAGAAGTGGAGCGGCCTATTCTGAAAAGGCAGAGGAGGATAGCAGCCATTCATTAGCCTGGGAAAGTTCCTAATCATTAGTCGGGGCCAAGCTCCGGTGCCACCACCTGGCATCTTCCCCAACCTTCTTCCTCATGCTCCAGATATATGTTCTTTTAGCCCTCTGAGCTGGCATCATCTTCTGTGTCATGTATTACACGGCATAATATTAATCACGTATGGATAAGTATTCCGAACACACTGGGCTTCTCCTAGTCAACTCTGTATCTGTACACCTAGCACAGAGCCTGGCCTATAGTGGGTGCTGGCTGAATTAATATTATATTCAGAATAAATAAGTTAATGCAGGTACTATTCACCACCACCCTGAGAGGGGCTGAAAGTGTACAGAAGAATCCAGCCAGGGGTCAGCTGGGATGATCCTGGCTTTTCCTTTGGACTGTCAAAATTGAGAGGGTGCAGACATTGTGCAAAATAGTTTTTAAAGACTGTCGAGAGTTTTAAACCCCCTTCTTTTCAACAGTGGTTCTTCCCCAAACTCTCAATTCTGCTATTATTTTTTCCTCTCTGATGGACTTTCAAGCCCATTGCTTCCCCCTTCTGGCCTCTTCCCAATGAATGCCGCCATTGATTTGAAAATGACTTTAGCCCTGCTTGCTCCGAGCTGCACATGTGGTGTTCTGGTCTCCCCTTGCTGAAGCTTTTCTCTAGGGGCTATGAGTGCATAAGTGTGTGCATGGAACGCACTCCAGTGTAGTTAGATTTACACTTGGCCCTACAAACGAATAACCAGAAGGGTCAGAGTGTGTGTGTGTGTGTGTGTGTGTGTGTGTTTTTGTGTGTATGTGTGTGTGCGTGTGTGTGTGTAGGGAAAGATGAGAGTGTAGAAAAAAATGGGGGAAGTTAAGGAGAGACTTAAAGAGGAACATGAGTTTTATGGTCTCTGAAAATTTCCTTGACATTCTTTTCCAGGTTGACTTTGGATTTGCTAAGAAAATAGGATCTGGACAGAAAACATGGACATTCTGTGGGACCCCAGAGTATGTAGCCCCTGAAGTCATTCTCAACAAAGGCCATGACTTCAGTGTGGATTTCTGGTCCCTGGGAATTCTAGTGTATGAGCTCCTGACTGGCAAGTAAGTCCTTACAAGTTGTGTTCTGCCTCTTCTTCGGAGAAGTGCCAAAATAACTAATGATTTATGAGCTTAACATTTTGGAATGTGATGCCTTTTCGTCTTTACATTATTTCACACATAGTCTGCTTGCTAGTTTATAATGTAGAGAGAAGATGCAGGAAGGTAAAGAAAGGCGCACAGAATGCTATGGTTTACCTAGAATGGCACGCCCTCTTAGTGTAGATAACGTATTAAGTGTGTGAAGGTTTTGATAATTCAACATAAGAATAAGAAAAGGAATTGAAATTGTAGGCTATGTTACTGTTTCCTTTTGTATAGTTTTGTAATTGATAAAATAGTAATCATGTTTCAATTGAATTCATTGATCAATTAAACTAAATTTAGCCATGTTCTTCTATCTTCCCAATAAATCATTAACCAGAAATGCTAAGAGAAAGCAACATTGCTGAAATTAAATGTCATTCCCCTTGTCATCTGCTTTCTAGACGTGCTAATTAACAGAGACATGACACAGCAGAGGTTTTAGCAGTTAAAATTGAATTGTCATTCCCAAAGAGATTAAGGGAGTATATTAATGAATCCAAGATTCCAAATATTCAACATGCGCACACTTTATAATCACACATGCGCACCCACGTACATATATAGGCTATATGTAATATCAACTCATATTTGTAAAATACTTTAGTTTACAGAGCACTTTACCTGTGTAAAAACTTGCATGGAAGCTAAAGCAGGAAACTTTATCACTTTTTTACAATTTAAATTTTGATTATTTTATGATTTAGATATTATAGATTAGAAGTCCAGGGCAGTGAGCTACCTGCCTAGGATTGAGGATTTCATCCCAGATCTTCTGACTAAATGTGATGCATTTTCCATTACATACATGTCATGTACCATAGTGCATGGACATACCCACCGGATTCGGATCAGTTATCTTTCCAATTCTGTACCTCCATTTTTCATTTACTGATTTGCCTATCCTTATAAGCCTTTATAACCAAATATTCGGAGTCTTAATTTCAGGGAGGATTTGCATGTGGAATGGCGTAAGAAAATACCAGAATGAGCCCATTGATGGGAATTCAAGTCTCAACACATATTTTACAAAATGAGTTTTACGGAATCTTCTTGAACTTTTTACACTACAAATTTTAATGTTCAATTACCTGTGACTACATTCTATGTCCTTGTCAATATGCATTGAGCAAACAGATATGGAAGATTATATTATCTGTAATAAATTTCAGATATTCATTGCTTAAAATTTTGAAGGAAAGAAGGGAAGAATATCCAGATAGTCACTCAGAGAAAAAGTCGCTTAAGGTCTTGAAACAAGGAATTCTATTTCATGAATTTGTTTTCTCATCCCTGGAAAATTTGTTAGCTGCATTTCTAAGAGACACATGATATTTCCCTTAGGTCACTGAAGAATAAACATTTCAGTCTTCACCAACTGGGATAAATTGTTAAAGGTGAAGGAAAATCAAATGAGGGAATAAGGAAGTGGGGAGGAAACCCCAATAATTTGGAGTTGCTAAGGTGGCTTGAGCTGTCATAAAAAAGTTGGTAAAGGTTTTCAGGGTAGAGCACAAGAAAAATTAATTTTATATGCCCTGAACTCTAGAGTCAGGAGATAAATGAAAATGAGAAAATAACTAAAAAACAAAATGCAATATAGTTGTAAATATATAAACGAGTTGAAAATATTATAGCCATGTTTTTGTTTCCTACCTCATTTTCTTTACAGGGGAAACAGATTGCTGAAAGTTAGCACACTGACCTTATTACAAGTTTATTACCCAGAGTGGGGACTCTCAGCATCAAAACGTTCTCAAGCATGACTGAGAAACAGCAAGCAGTCCACGAAAGTCATCTTTATTTTTCAAATATTAAAGGACACAGTAGAATAGATTAGGAAGTGTTTTTAAAAGCAAAGTGTATGCATTAAAATGGTATTCAAATTCAATTCCCAGTTCTTTCTTTCTCATCTTAGTAACTCTTTCCTTGAAGGACTCTCTTCACAGGACCTCTCTCTCTCCCATTTCTTTTCCCACACTGGTGGCTCCATCTCAGTCTCCATTCCTGGGTCCCCTTCATCATCCTGACTGCTAAGTATTGGGCCACTTCTTGTCTTGATCTCTCTTCCACCTACTCCAGTGATGGCGAACCTTTTGATCTCGGCGTGGCAGCATTTTGAAAAACCCTAACTTAACTCTGGTGCCGTATCACATATAGAAATTTTTTGATCTTTGCAACCATAGTAAAACAAAGACTTACATTTTTGATATTTATTTTATATATTTAAATGCCATTTAACAAAGAAAAATCAACCAAAAAAATGAGTTCGCGTGTCATCGCTGACACGCGTGTCATAGGTTCGCCATCACTGGTCTACTCACTCCCTGGGTGATCATCAAGCTCCAGGATCCTAAATATTGCATGGTGACTTCCCAGATCATACCTCCAGCTCTAAGCTCTTCCATGAATGTCAGACACAGAAATTCAACTGCCTGCTTAGCATCTCTATTTTATGTTCAAACATGACTCTGCATTCCTCATAATCTGCTCTGCACCCCTGCACCCACACCCCACCCCAGTCATTCTTTTCTGAGTCAGTGTAGCTTCATTCAGTAGGTCAAAACACTTGGCCATCATTCTCGAATTCTTTCTTTCTACCTTACACCACCTTCACCTACCAGCTAGTCCTGTTTGCTTTACTGTCTAAATAAATCCAGAATCCAACCACATCTTATCACCTTCGCCACCACCATCCTAGTCCAGGCTGCCATGCCTGCCTTTCTCCACCACTGTCACCATCACAGTTTATGGTCCACACTTTAAAGAGAGGGAAAAAATAAAAGCTTACCATGGCTGCTGTAAATTAGATCATTTGACTCACAACATATCCCAGGTCCTTACCATAGCCCAATAGATCTATATAACATTGTAACGGTCTCCTATATCCCTTTCTCCTGCTTACTCCCTCCACTGGCAACACTGCCCTCCTCACTGCTCCAAGAACAACCCATACCTATCCTGACTCATGGCCTTTGTATTGCTGTCTTAGAATCCTCTGACCACCGTTAAAGGTGTGGTTCATTCACTCCTTCTCTTCATTCATACCTCTGCTCCACTGTCAACTTATGAGAGAAGTTTCTTGTATCTATTCTGTCTTAAAAAAAAAAAAAAATCACACCTCTCTGTCATTTTCGGTCACCTCCCACTTTATTTTTTCTTTTTAGCGATTATCAATAACTGAGCAATTACTTGTATGCGTATATGTGTAATTTGTTAAATGATGTGAAATTGATGAAATTATTTTCTACCGTTTCTCCAGACTTGTCATAGAGCAACTAATGCAAGAGAGAGAAGGAGGGAGGGAGAGAGGAAGGAAATAATGGAGGGGGGAGGGAAGAAGGTGTTAGTTGTACATGTGTCTCAGAACCTGGGCCTAGTGTCCTATGTTGTCTTTTCTCTAGCCCGCCCTTTTCCGGGACTGACCAAATGATGACCTACAATTTGATTCTCAAAGGAATTGAAAAAATGGATTTTCCCAGAAAAATAACAAGAAAACCTGAGGATTTGATTAGGAGGCTTTGCAGGTGAGAATGACACTTAGAAACCTCTTGTTCCTGGGGAAAGTGTGAAAGTTTCTTATTTCTGTCTCTGCACATTTTAAATTAGGTATATATTTACTTTCTGTACTTTTCTCTGTAGCTAAAATATAATTAAAGAAAATTCGTTTCTGTGTTGCAGTCTATACTGGGAGTTTGAGTTTACCTTATTTAAGGAATCACAGTACTGACTTATAAAAGATGTAAAATTTTCAGGTTGCTTTAGGAGTCATCCTTATCTGTTAGAGCAAAATGGAACCACAAACCTTAGCATAATAAAGGAGTAATTAATTTACAATCTTGTTATTTTGAGAAAAAACCAATGGTGATAATAAAGTGTTACTATATGCTCTCTTTCAATTTTCATTTTTTTTTTTAAAAAAGCACTCTTCTAGCCTTATTTTATTATTATTTTTATTGAGGTATAATGGGCATATAATATTATATTGGTTTTGCATGTACAATGCAATGATTTGATATTTGTAAACACTGCAGAATGATTACCACAATAAGTTTAGTTACCATCTGTCGCCATACAGTTACAAAAAATTTTTTCTTTCTTGTAATGAGAACTTTTAAGATTTACTCTCTTGTCAACTTTTAAATATTCACTGCAATATTATTGACTATAATCACCATGCTGTAAATTACGTCACCATGACTTATTTATAACTGGAAGTTTGGACCTCTTGATCTCATTCACCCATTTTGTCCACCCCACCTCCCTCCCCACTGGCAACCACTGTTTTGTTCTCTAAATCTATGAGTTTTGGTTTGTTGGTTTATTTGTTTTATTTTTAGATTCCACATATTAGTTACATCCTACAGTATCTGTCTTTCTCTGTCAGACTTATTTCACTTAGCATAATACCTTCAAGGTCCATCCATGTTGTAAATGGCAAGATTTCATTTTTTTTTGTGCCTGAGTAGTATTCCATTATATATATATATATTCTTTATCCACTTATCCATTGATGAACATCACATCATCTTTATCCACTCATCCATTGATGGACACTTAGGTTGATTTTATAGCTTGGTTATTATCTATATATATAAAAGGCTAAGTGACGGTCTGTCCATCCATCCAACCAACCGACCGACCGGTACACATGATGCACACTAGCAATTTAAAAATAAATTTTGACTCGTGCATGTGCGATGCATATAAAGCTCTCTCTGGTGCCAATTGCATGCGTGTTTTAATTTTATAATAGTATATTTTATATACTATTTTGACATGTAATTTTTTGCAGTAATGTAATTACTGCACGAATCTTTCTTCTAATTAATTTCCTTTCAATGTGCACAAATCTGTGCACCAGGCCACCAGTAAATAATATTGCAGTGAACATAGGGGTGCATCTGTGTTTTTGAGTGAGTGTTTTTATTTTCTTTGGATAAATACCTAGAAGTAGAATTGCTGGATCATATTGTCATTCTATTTTTAATTTTTGAGGAACCACCATACTGTTCTCCATAGTGGTTACACCAATTTATATTTCTAACAACAATGTGCAAGGGTTCTCTTTTCTCTATATCCTTGCCAACATTTTATTTGTTGACTTTTTGATAATAGCCATTCTAACAGGTATAAAATGAAATTACATTGTGGTCTTGATTTGCATATCTCTGATTGGTAATTATGTTGAACACCTTTTCATGTACCTGTTGGCCATCTATAGATCTTTTTTTGAAAAAACATCTATTTAGATTTTCTTTTTTTTTTTTTTTAATTAAATCTTTATTGTTCAGATTATTACATTTGTTCCTCTTTTTTTCCCCCCATAACTCCCCTCCTCCCAGTTCCCGCCCCACCCTCCGCCCTCACTCCCCACCCACTGTCCTCATCCATAGGTGCACGATTTTTGTCCAGTCTCTTCCCGCATCTCCCACACCCCTTTCCCCCCCAGGAATAGTCAGTCCATTCCCTTTCTATGTCCCTGATTCTATTATAATCAACAGTTCATTCTGTTCATCAGATTATTTATTCACTTGATTCTTAGATTCACTTGTTGATAGATGCATATTTGTTGTTCATAATTTGTATCTTTACCTTTTTCTTCCTCTTCCTCTTCTTAAAGGATACCTTTCAGCATTTCATATAATCCTGGTTTGGTGGTGATGAACTCCTTTAGCTTTTTCTTATCTGTGAAGCTCTTTATCTGACCTTCAATTCTGAATGATAGCTTTGCTGGATAAAGTAATCTTGGTTGTAGGTTCTTGGTATTCATCACTTTGAATATTTCTTGCCACTCCCTTCTGGCCTGCAAAGTTTCTGTTGAGAAATCAGCTGACAGTCGTATGGGTATTCCCTTGTAGGTAACTGAGTTTCTTTCTCTTGCTGTTTTTAAGATTCTCTCTTTATCTTTTGCTCTTGGCATTTTAATGATGATGTGTCTTGGTGTGGTCCTCTTTGGATTCCTTTTGTTTGGGGTTCTCCGCGCTTCTTGGACCTGTAAGTCCATTTCTTTCACCAGGTGGGGGAAGTTTTCTGTCATTATTTCTTCAAATAGGTTTTCAATATCTTGGTCTCTCTCATCTTCTGGCACCCCTATAATTCTGATGTTGGTACGCTTGAAGCTGTCCCAGAGGCTCCTTACACTATCCTCGCATTTTTGGATTCTTTTTTCATTTTGCTTTTCCGGTTGGGTGTTTTTTGCTTCCTCGCATTTCAAATCATTGACTTGATTCTTGCGCTCCTCTGGTCTGCTGTCGGGAGTCTGTATAATATTCGTTATTTCAGTCCGTGTATGCTTAATTTCTAGTTGGTTCCCCAATATAAGATCGAGGGTCTCATTAGATTTCTTGAGGATCTCACTACATTTATCGGCGGCTTCTAGACAGTTCTTAAGAGACCTTAAAATGTGGTTCTGAACTCTATATCTTCCATTGACAATTTTGTCCTGTTTCTTTGTCTCCGCATTTTGTTATGCTTCCTTGGTGCACCTCCTAGTGGTCTTTGTTTGCAGTCTTATAGTTAAATCTTGATTGTTGTAGCTAATTCCAGGGAGGGTTTGACCTCTAGGCCAAGTGGCTATGAGAATCAGCTGTGTCAGTAGTGAGAGAACTTCTGTCCTCTAGGGAGGTGCTAATCTAGCCTTTGCCTGAGGCTATCCGGCAAATGCCTGTGTGCAGGGCTTGGGCGGGGCGGGTAGAACAGGATCAACAGGGTGGGCCGGAGAGAGCAGTTATGGCGGCTCTCAGTCCTGTCCCCAGGGGCTCTGCCTCTCTGAGTCCCAGCACCCGCTGCAAAGCTCAGAGAGAAAGCTGCACTCGCTCTGACCGAAGCCAGACAGTCCCGCTTCTCCCGTTTGAGTCTGGGTCCCTAAAGACTCGCCGGGATCTGGAGCTCAGAGTCTGCGACTCCCTCCCGATTGAAAACGCCAACCGCGCCCTCCGCCGCCAGCCCACTCCGCGCACTCCGAACCTCAGAATTTGACTTCAGCACTGCGCCTCCTCTGAGTGTCCGTATGCGTTTCTCTTTCCTCCTAGTTGTAGGACTTCCACTCAGCCAGCGTTCCTGTGGTTCTGGGTGATGTCCCTTCCGTTTTTTGGTTTCACTTTTGAAGTAGTTGTTCAAAGCAGCAAACTCCGGCGTTAACCTATGCCGCCATCTTGGTTCTCCTATTTAGATTTTCTGCACATTTTTAATTTTTTTCTTTTTGCTATCAAGTTGTATGATTACTTTATATATTTTGGATATTAACTCCTTATCAGATATGTGATTTTTAAATATTTTCTTTCATTCTGTAGGTTGTCTTTTCATTTTGTTGATGGTTTCCTTTGCTATGCAAATGCTCTTTATTTTTTATGTAATTCCATTTATTTTTGCTTTTGTTGCCTTTGCTTTTGGAGTCAGATCCAAAAAAATCATCACCAAGACTAATGTCAGAGAGCTTACTGCCTATGTGTTTTTTTTAAGGAGTTTTAGGATTACAGATCCTACATTCAAATCTTTAATCCCTTTAGAGTTATTTGTGTGTGTGTGTGTGTGTGTGTATGTATGTGTATCGTGAAAGATAGTATTCTTTTGCTTGTGGCTGTCCAGTTTTCCCAACATCATTATTAAAGAGACTATCCTTTCCCCATAATACATTCTTGCCTCCTTTGTCATAAATTAATTGTTCATATATACATGTGCCTATTTCTTGGCTCTCTATTCTGTTCCATTGATCTATGTGTCTGTTTTTATGCCACTGTCACACTGTTTTGATTAATATAGCTTTGTAATATAGTTTGGTGAGGTTTTTAGGGTTTTCTATATATAAAATTATATCATCTGCGAATAATAACTGTTTGACTTCTCCCTTTCCAATGTGGAGGTCTTTTTTTTTGTCTTGCCTAATTGCTCTGACTAGTACTTCTAATGCTATGTTGAATAAAAGTGGTGAGAGTGGATATCCTTTTCTTGTTTCTGATCTTAGAGAAAAAACTTTGACCTTTTTGCCATTGAGTATGATGTTATCTGTAGGTTGTTACATATGATCTTTATTATGTTGAGATACATTATACTTCTTTTGAGAGATTTTATTATAAATGGATGTTGAATTTTGTCACATGCTTTTTTTAATCTGTTGAGATGATTATATAATTTTACCCTTTATTTTGTTAATATGTTTCACATTGATTGATTTGCAGATGGTTTGCATCACTGGAATAAATCCTACTTGGTCATGGTGCATGTTTTGTTTGCTAATGTTTTGTTGAGGATTTTTGCATCTATGTTCATCTATGTTGGCCTGCAATTTCTGTGTATGTGTGTCCTTATCTGGTTTGGCCTCATAAAATGAGCTTGGAAGCATTCATTTCTTTTCAGTTTTTTGAAAGACTTTGAGAAGTATAGGTATTAAGTCTTCTTTTAATTTTATTTTTTAAAATATATTTTTATTGATTTCAGAGAGGAAGGGAGAGGGAGAGAAAGATAGAAACATCAATGATGAGAGAATCATTGATCGGCTGCCTCCTGAATGCCTCCCACTGTGGACTGAGCCCGCAGCCTGGGCATGTGCCCTTGACTGGTCTCAAACCCGGGACCCTTCAGTCCACAGGCCAATGCTCTATCCACTGAGCCAAACCAGCTAGGTATAAATCTTCCTTTTAAACGTTGGTAGAATTCACCTTTGAAGCCATCTGGCCCTGGACTTTTGTTTGTTGGGATATTTTTGCTTACTGATTCAATCTCTTTTTTAATAATCAGTTTATTCAGATTTTCTATTTTTCCATGATTAAGTCTTAAAATATTATGTTTCTACTAGAGGCCCAGTGCACGAAATTCGTGCACTTGTGTGTGTGGGGGGGGTCCCTCATCCTGGCCTGCACCCTCTTACAGCCCAGGAGCCCTCAGAGGATATTAGTCGGACATCCTTAGTGCTGCCGTGGAGGCGGGAGAGGCTCCCACCACTGCCGCAACACTCGCCAGCTGTCAGCCCGGCTTCTGGCTGAGCGGCGTTCCCTGTGGGAGTGCACTGACCACCAGGGGGCAGCTCCTGCGTTGAGCGTCTGCCCCCTGGTGGTCAGTGTGTGTCATAGTGACCAGTCGTTCTGTCGTCCAGTCGATTTGCATATTAGCCTTTTATTATATAGGATGAATTTATCTGTTTCTTCTAGATATCCAATTTGTTGGCATATAATTGTTCACAGCAGTCTCTTAAGATCCTTTGCATTTTTGTGGTATCAATTGTAGGTTCTCTTGCATTTCTGATTTTATTTATTTGAGCTCTTTTCCTTTATTACTTGGTGAGTCTAGCTCAGGGGTGGGCAAACTTTTTGACTCGAGGGCCACAATGGGTTCTTAAACTGGACCGGAGGGCCGGAACAAAAGCATGGATGGAGTGTTTGTGTGAACTAATATAAATTCAAAGTAAACATCATTACATAAAAGGGTACGGTCTTTTTTTTTTTTAGTTTTATTCATTTCAAACAGGCCGGATCCGGCCCACGGGCCGTAGTTTGCCCACGGCTGGTCTAGCTAAAGATTGTCAGTTTTATCTTTTCATAGAACCAAAGCTTAGTTTTGTTGATCCTTTCTTTTAGTCTCTGTTTTATTTTTATTTTTTGCTCTGATCTTTATTTTTTCCTTCCTTCTATAAACTTTTGGCTTTGTTCTTTTGATAGTTCCTATAGGTGTAAAGTTAAATTGTTTGGGATTTTTTTGTTTCTTGAGGTAGGCCTGTATCACTATTATCCTCCCTCTTAGAACTGATTTTCCTGCATCCTGTAGATTTTGTTAAGTTGTATTGCCATTTTCATTGTTTCAAGTTATTTTTTTATTTCTGCTTTAATTTCTTTATTGACCCATTGGTTATTCAGTAATATGTTATTTACTCTCCACATATTTATGATTTTTCGAGTTTTCTTCTACTTGATTATTAGTTTCATACCATTGTGGTTGGAAAAGATACTTGATATAATTTCAGTCTTCTCTAAATTTATTGAGACTTGTTATGTGCCCTAACATATGATTGATAGAATTCCTGTAGAATGTTCCATGTGAACTTGAGAAGAATGTGTATTCTGTTGCTTTTGTATGGAGTTTTCTGTATATATCTATTAGGTCTATCTGGTCTAATATGTCCTTGGTGTGAACTGCTGGCTTTAGCGAGGTGGTGGGAGAGGGTGGGGCTAGGCAGGGTGTACCTGCTGGCTTCTGAGACGCTGCAGAGAGCTCTGGGGTGGGGTGTGCTTGCTGACACTGCCCAGGTAGAAGGAGAAGGCAAAAATGGTACAGCACCTCCATCCCAGAGAGAGTCTTAACTGGCCCCTCCCTCTCCAACAGACACTTCAAGGTTAGCAATGACTCTCCTTTACATATATTCTACATACTTTTCAAACTAATACTTCTGTGCTGGTCCCTGGGACAAATACGTCTGTGTTTCAGCCCTAGAAAAAGCATGTCAGTTCCCTGCAGACCTGTAAGTCTTCTAAATGTGAGCCTTGTTGGTTTTCAAAGGTAGACATTTTAGGGGCTCAACTCCCCATTGAGGGTCCGAAGGGTTGGAGTGACTCATGTGGACCCCTTGCTCCTCAGGGAGAATTTTCAGATTTGTGAGATCCCTTCTGATTGGTGGAGTTTTTGACGAGATTGTCTCTTCCTCTCCTACCTGCCTTTGTGGGGCACATTTACAATTTATTGTGAGGGAACTGTTCAGCTAGCTTTCAGGTCTTTTTCAGAGAGAATTGTTCCATATGTAGTTGTAAATTCGGTGTGTTCATGGGAAGAGTTGAGTTCAGGTTCTTCCTGCACCACCAACTTGGACCGCGGCCCGGGCCTTATTTTCGATTACTCCCAAATTTCTATCTACCATTAAAAATAATTTATTAGGGAACAGAAGAGTTATATAATTTTGTTTGAATTTTACTTTGTTGCTGCTTTTTCCCCCGCACAGTTGAACTTTCTTAAAAGCATTAAAATGTAATAAATACAGAACATGAAACTTAGCTGTGGGTTGCCAACAGAAATTTCTGCATGCTTCCAGCTGAGGTGTAAATGATTCTCTAAAGCTTTATCTGATTTTCTCAGCAGAGTTTGTAAAATAGCCACCTCCTGTTCTTTTACATAACCATTTTCAGTGCATTTAAAGCACTAGGAGATCTATAGATATAGATAGAAATATAGATATGTACATAAATATGTAAGTATAGTTATATACATATATATTATAGATATAGATGTAGATATATTCCTAACTCTAATTTGACAGTAACTCCCCTAGAACATGTGCTTCTTATCCCCCTCTACCCAGATACTTAGTCTATGAATATTGTTGAATAAATTAATGAAAGAATAAAGAAATGTCAAATTTTAAAATTTACTCAATCATAATGATTATAAACTGTCTTTTAACAATTATTATTTTAGGCAAAATCCAACAGAAAGGCTGGGAAATCTGAAGAATGGAATCAATGACATTAAGAAACACAGGTACATAGTTACTTCTTTGCCCGGAAAAATATAGAAATTTATAGAAAACTATGCTAATCTTGAAGCTTCTTTCAGTAAGCTACAAGGGTTCCTTTACAGACTCTCAGTTTTTCCTTTTTGGCACTTTATATTTAATTTGTGTTTTACCAGATGCAGTCACAATAATCAGTCTCAAAATGACTTCTCTAATGCTGGACATTCATATCATAGATGGATGAAGCTTAAAACAAGTTATAAAATCACATCTTCAAGTTAAAGCAACTTAGTTTTTTTCCACTATAATCTTTATTTTTATTTTTAAAATATCAGCTTGGATTCTGTAAATGAATTGTTCTAATTTTCACATTTGATTTGTAATTAAAATAGAATATAGTTATGTCAATATTCAAGAGAATGGGTCAGCTAAATTAACCATTAAGTAGTACTGCATTTCAGTTTTTATTAATATTATACATTTATTTTAAATGTCATTTTCCTTTGACCATCTTTCCACATTCTGAAGCCTCATGTTGTGTTTCACTTTTGGGGTAAAGTACATTGATATCCCCAAAACAATGTTTTGTCCTTATGTAGTAATCTCACACAGACCTTTTCAGTTCTGTGAATTTCTAAATCTGTCCTTTAGAACCATAGAGAACTCCGTGAGACAGCCTTTCTTAATTGGTTACATATGTGGAAGGTCAAGCCTTTAAGATTTTTTTTTCACATCCAGGCCTCGCTAAATTCGCTAATCCTCAAGATGTTTTAATCTTGCTTATGATTTACAGATATAATGCATCCCCTATTGCTAGTACAAAAAGTAAGTTTGAGAATTTCATCATTGAAAACCTTTGAGCACACTGATGTGCTCACGTTCAGAAACGGAAACACCTCTCAATATCACATTCCTCCCTGGATATTTTCACTGAAGAATTAAGGGCACATCAACACTGTGTGAAAATAAAGGGAGAAATGCTACTGGACAAAAACGCTATTCATTTTCCTTAACATTGGTGATGCAGCTGCCAACCCTGCTCCATCTATTCGTGAACTTTCTTGAAATGATGCCATGTATTCAACATTGTAAATTCATAGAGGGCACTGCCTTTAGGGTGAATTAGAGAGAGATGGAGAGAGGGAGGGAGGGAGGGAGGGAGGGACATCTGTGGATTTTATAGACATTAAAATGTTTAGAGTACTTTATTGTTCTTTGCAATCCTTTGGATTACCTTCAGTGTAAAGTTTATTACTTGTCTTAGATTCCAATGTATCTTTCTTCCTACAAGCTATTATCACAACTTCCTATCTCATTATAACATGACACATGAACTCACCATTCATATGGAACAAACAAGTGTTCTGCCAATTAAAATTATCCTTTCAATATATTTTCCCTCATTATTTGATTAGAAAAGCATCTTTGTGTTTCTCTTTGGGATAATTGGGGAATAAGAGTGATAGAATTGTTAATAGGCTCCAGTTTTACTTTTTCTTATTTACCTGAGGCTCGTTTAAATGTAGCTGTCAAATTGTGATTGGACGTACATGCAAATTGATGCCAGAGCATTTTCTCACCCTAGCATGGTCATGAAGAGCTTTGAATTTTTTTCTTTGTAGGGATTAATTTGCTCACTCTTTTTAACAGGCAGGATGTTTTTTCCCCACATATCTGTAGAGTCAGAGTACAATGTGTAGGGTAGAGTTCACTAGTAAAATGTGTCAGATTTACACAGTGCCTTATGGTAAGCCCAAAGGGACAAAAACAAACAAACAAAAACAACAACAAAAAAACCCACCTTATTTTATGCTACTGTCAGAGTGGTGTTTTTTGTTTTTGTTTTTGTTTTTTTTAAGATAAAACGTTGGGGGAGGGAGGCCTGAAAAGTAGATCTCTCTCTTCCTTCAAATAGGAGTACTATTCTAAAATCTTGCACAAGTCCCCAAAGCTTCTCTACCCAGTTTATTCTCAATCTTCTATCTATACTAAAAAGGGTAATATGCTAATTAGACTAGACATCTTCAGGACATCTATCCGGATATCCTTCTGGATAAAGCCACAGTGGCGGAGGCCGAGGCAGAGGCACTTAGGGGCGACCAGGCCGGCAAGGGAGGGCAGTTAGGGGCAACCAGGCCAGCAGGCAGAGGTGGTTAGGGGTGATCAGGCAGGCAGGCAGGAAGAGGCAGTTAGGGGCTATCAGTCAGGCAGGGGAGCAGTTAGGGAGGCAAGTAAGCAGTTAGGAGCCAGCAGTCCCGGATTGCAAGAGTGATGTCCGACTGCTGGTTTAGGACTGCTTATGGGATCAGGCCTAAACCAGCAGTCAGACATCTTGCGAGTGGTCCTGGATTGGAGAGGGTGCAGGCTGGGTTGAGGGATCCCCCCATGCACGAATTTCATGCACTGGGCCTCTAGTATTTAAAAAAAAAAAAACCTTTCTAAAATTTGCCATCAGATTTTCCCATTCTTCTCCAAAGTAAAACTTTTATTGTTTTCTAAGAGAACTATTCATTTTAACTTTGTATTTAAAAACAATACAGTAAAACATGGCATATTGTTATATGTTTGCCCATTGTCTTTAATCATCTTTCTTAAAAATAGAGACCCTCCCTTCCCTGTTTATGAGATAACTTATAAAACTAGGCACCAATTTTGTCTCCCAACACTTCTTTGAGAAAAGAGATAATATACTTATAGGGTACAATTAAATCTTTCCTGTTGGTAGAGGAATAATTTGTTTTGAGTGTCTTCTCATTACCTTTATTATTTCTAGTCTTTAAAATTACTCTCAAGAATAGCTTCAACAAGTCTTCTAAAAATGAAGAAGCAATTTATGTGCTGTTGCTACTAATATTTCTTTGGTGAATATTTTTCATACATGAGTACATGCTGGCACTTGTACTACTTAAAATTTGGTTAGTGTCAAAAGGCCAAGTGTTAAGTGAATAGCCACTCATGTCAAGTAAATATTGCCATAAGTCAAATTGTAACAAGTACTTAGCAAGAAATTCATAGGCTCTTTGATTCAGAAGAGTAACAGTAATGATTTTTGTTAATGTTTATGGAGTAGCTTCTGGGAAGAGAGCATTGTACAATATGTTAAAAGGAATTGTGGCAGTGTTTGGAATTGGTGTCAAAGGGAAAGAATCCACAGAACTTGGAGCCTGGAAATCCCTAAAATTGACCATTAGTCTGTGCAAAGGAGCTGATGGGTGGAACAAGGAAAGGACTTCTGTGGTTTGGTAGCAAGAACAAGGGAAGCCATGCAGCTTGTCTGACTCCCACTCTTTGACTAGTGTCTCAGTAGCTTATGCCAAAATGGCACTTTGGGGTAAGAATGGCACCTGAAATGGAATGTTCTAGAATCTGTCCTCTCTGGTGTTTTTTTGTACTTTTTCTTAAGTTTAGACTTGGAATGGGAAATCCAGTCAAGGATTGAACCAAACCCACTCCAGGGATGAGAGAGATTGAGAAAGGTGAAGGAGTATAATTTCTGGTGTGACCAACAGACAGAGGATGTGACAGCCTCCTAAAGTCTCCCACTCCCACAACTCCAGTCCCATGCTCTCCCCTGTGGCCACTCTCCACATAGCAGCCAGAATTATTTTTTGAAATACATCTAGATTGTATAATTTACTTAGAACTTTCTATTGGCTTCCCGTCATGCATAAAACTCTAGTTCCTTACTGTGTCCTACAAGGCCTTACATGATTTGGCCTCTAGCCATTTTTCACACATCATTTTTTCCCAAGTTTCCCCTGAATTCACCACACTGAAGCTCATTCCATCCACCTGGAAGGCTCTTGCCCCAGATCTTCCAATGGCTTCCCTCTTCTTTTCATTCTGGCCTTATTTCAAATATCCTTTCTTCAAATACCACCCTCACTAAAAACAGCCTCTTCTAACCCATCCTCATCCCAGTCATTATCTATCACTTTATTCTCTTCAATCTTCTTAGTATTATCTATACTAATAAAAGGGTAATATGCGAATTGGTCACAGCGCCCTCACAGTCATGAACAGATATGCTAATTAGCCCTGATATGCTAATTAGCCATTACCAGTATGCATTGACCATCACTCCAACACATAAGATGGCCGCCCCCATGTGGCCACAAGGTAGCCGTCACTAGATAGCCTGCAGGGGAGGGCAGTTGGGGGCAACCAGGCTGGCAGGGGAAGGCAGTTGGGGGTGATCGGGCTGGCAGGGGAACAGTTAGGCGTCGATCAGGCTGGCAGGGGAGTGGTTAGTGGGTGATCAGGCTGGCAGGCAGAAGAAGTTAATGGCAATCAGGTAGGTAGGCAGATGAGCAGTTGGGAGCCAGCAGTCCTGGATTGTAAGAGGCATGTCTGACTGCTGCATGATTGAGGTCGGAGAGGGACGAGGGAAGTTGGCCAGCCGGGGAGGGACCTAAGGAGGGCTCCAGGGCATGTCTGGCCCATCTCGCTCAGTCCTGATCAGCCAGACCCCAGCAGCAAGCTCACCTACTGGTTGGAGCATCTGCCCCCTGGTGGTCGGTGCACATCGTAGCGAGCAGTTGAGTGGCCTTAGCATATCATTAGCATATTAGGCTTTGATTGGTTGAACAGACAACTGGACGACCAGACACTTTGCATATTAGGCTTTTATTGTATAGGATAATATATACTGGATCATTAGATAGCAGTAGTGCTATGGAGGAGGAATAAAGCAGAGAAGGGGGAATAGAAAGTGTGTGGAGGTTGGGCTAAGAAAAGGCTTGCAATATTAGACTTATGGCTAAAAAAGGTCTTGCTAAGAAGATGACCTTTGAGAACAGACCTGAAGGTGTTGAGGGAATAAACAATGTGGAAATTTTGGGGAAAAGGCAATCTAGCCAGGGGGTCTTAAGTGCAAAGATTAAAGTAGGAGCATCCTTAGCTTATTGGAACAATGGTGAGGAGATAAATGAGCAAGGAAGAGAGAAGAGAAACACAGGACAGTGGTAAGGTGAAAGACAGGTGGTGGTGGAAAGGGTGGTTTTGTAAGGCCTTATGGTTTATAGCAAAGGCATTGTAAAGACTTTTCACACTGAGTGAATTGAGAAGTATTGGAGAGTTTTGAACAAAAGCATAATGAGACCTGACTTATGTTTTAAATGATAACTCTTGTTACTGGGTTGATTCCCACAGACAAAAGCAGGAGGACCCACCAGATTATTGTAATAATACAAGCAAGGAATAATAGTGGGTTGGCCTGTGCAGGCAGTGGGAATGTGTTGAGAATTTGTCATATTCTGAATACAGGCATATTTTACAGGTAACACTGACAAGATTTGCCTATAGACTGAGGTAGGGTTTTAGAGAAAGGACAACTCCAAGATCTTTGGTTTAAGCAATTGGAAGAGTTAAGGCAAGTTGGTTGGGGGAAATATGGAGCTCCAGTGTGGGTCTGATACATGCTATATGCCTGGTAGACATGAGTTGGGAAATGATGAATAGCAGTTGTAGCTAATAGCCTATAAAGCAATGGAGAAGTCTTGGTTAAAAATAGAAATCTGGGAGTAGACAGTATATAAATGCTATCAAAAACCACAAGAGTGAAGTGAGAGTATTGAAAAAAGAAGAAGTCCAAGGACTGAGCCTGGGATCACACCAACTTCCTGTGGAAATAGCAGTGGAAATGATGGAAAGCACCCAAGAAAGTCAGGACAGTAGCATGTCCAGAAGCCAAGCGCAGGAGGGTTTCAGGGAGTGTGAGTGTGAGTATACACTGTGGCAAAGGCTTCTAACAAGTTAAATAAGATGAAAACTGAGAACTGTCACTATTCAATGGAGTGGAGGTGGTGAAATCTGATTGTAGTGTGATCAGGAGAAAATGGGTAAATAGAGTGATTAGATAATTCTTTCAAGGAGCTTTCCACCAAGTGGAAGGAAAAAAATGGAGTGAGAGTTGGAAGGGAGTTCAGGTCAAAACAGAGTGTTTTGTAGTTGGAAGAAATAAAATGTTTCCATTCTGATGAGAAAGACCCTGCAGAGAAGATGTTGCAGACTCAGGAGGGAGGAGAATTGCAGGAGCATGACTTTGAATAAAGAGTCTACAATAAAGAGTTACACAGAAGAGGAGTTGGCCTTAGCTGGGAGCAAAGGCAGCTGATCCGTGGTACTGGAGAGAAGGAACATACAGTAGTGAGTAGGTAGGCAGGTATGCTGGTGGAAGACTGTGGACGTTCTCTTTTTGCTTCAGTTTTCTCATCATTTGGGAGTGAGGGTGGGAGGAGATCCTGGAAGTTTGAAGAGAGAAAACGAAGTATGAATTGTGAATCTATGGCAGTGCGACAATGAGTAGGACAACAGGGAAATTTAGACTGATTATGGGGCAGCATCAAGTGCTCCTTGGGGTTAGTGGGCATGGATTTAATGCAGAGGTAGGGAACCTTTTTTCTGCCAAGGGCCGTTTGGATATTTATAACATCATTCACTTTATATAATTCACTTCATATAAATTTATGTTGCTATGAAAAAGCTCCTAGATTTATTGAATTTCGAGTTCTGCCTGCGGTTGCCTTGGCAAGGCCAGACCAGATGATTTTTCAGGACAACATGGCCCAGCCATTGGACATTCCCCACCCCGATTTAATGTGAGACCAGACAACCAGCATGGTCCAGTATTTCCCTCCGACGACATTGCTGGCAGGGAGCAGACAACGAAATGGCTTGATAGATAACTGACATGCTAATAGTTTTCAGGCAAGTAATATTTCTCTGTACTTTTCTCATTTCTCAGGTGGTTAAGTGGTTTTAATTGGGAGGGACTGAAAGCACGGAACCTTCCATCACCTTTACGAAGAGAGGTATGGTATCCACTATATTGCTCTCATGATTTTTTGTAGGTATTTGATTTTTAAACAAGTTTTAGGTGCATGTGTGGAACAGATTTTAGATTTTTTAAAATTTAAGTTAAAATGTCATAATAGTTGTGATTGTAGGGACTAAATAGTATTACCTATTTGATGAGCATTAGCTTAGCTCTCAGGAATCAATTCCATATAAATCAAAGCCCAAGGTGTCAGTGTTAGACTGACAGATGGCTTTAGAAATAGAGTATGAACCATATAAGTAATTTGAAGTCTTCGAATAACCATATTAAAAGAGGTAAAAAGAAATAAGTGAAATTAATTTTAATTAATATTCAAATTATTATAACTTCAACATGTAATCAACATAAAATATCAATAAGATGTTACAGTTATTTTTTTTCATACTAAATTTTTGTAATCCCAAGTGGATTTTATACTTTCAACACATGTCAATTCAGACTAGCTACATTTTAAGTGCCCAGTCACTACAGGTGCCTGATTGGACAGCTTAGCTCTAGAAAAAGCAGGACATTTGCTAACTTAGGGGAAACAATGACTCAAAAATGACCTGGATCAACACCCTACAAACTTTATGCTGTGTTCTCTCTGAGGAATTTTGAAGATCTACATCTCCCCTTGTATATTTTTAGAATGACATCTGAATTTTTTATTGTATATTTAAATTGTTATGGAGAATTTAATTTTTAGTATGTTGAAAACATTGACATTTTAAAATATAGCACTGCTGTTACTGTATCCCTTTAAATATATCTACCATATCATTGAGATTTGATACCAGCCATTAAAAAATACAGACAGAAATATTATTCTCTCTGAATTCATATGTCCACATTTCCATTTTATTTTCCCCTCAAAATTTCATTCTAATGTAAAATAGTTTTATGCTTGGCAACCTTTATTTTTATTTTATTTTTTTAAATACATTTTTATTGGTTCCAGATAGGAAGGGAAAGGAAGAGAGCGATAGAAACATCAATGATGAGAGAGAATCATCAATCAGCTGCCTCCTCCATGCTCCACACTGGGGATTGAGCTCGCAACCCAGGCATGTGCCCTGACCGGGAATCGAACTGTGACCTCCTGGTTCATAGGTTGATGCTCAACCACTGAGCCATGCCAGTCGGGCATTGGCAACCTTTAATCAATCGTTCTTTCAATGCCTTTCCATTATACTTTTATAAATTTTAAAATTCCTGTGACCACCAAAATTTCTGTAACAACACAGATATTTCTTCTGGATTCAGTTATAATTACATTTTTATAGCATGCAGTATCAAACAACATAAATATATTACAAAAATTAAAATAATTATTAAACTATTTTGATAAAGAAAATATTTAATGTGCCTATGGATAAATCTTATTTATTTAAAAAATGGACTTAGACTCCACATCAGTTTTATTCCTTTTAAAAATTATGTAGATGCAAGTGCTAAGAGTTGTGTTCACATAAATAAATACATTACACCCTCCCCAAAACACATTATGCTCTATTATAAATAGTATTTTTAATGATCTATCAGCTGATAGTTCAGTTAGGTACTTATATTTGTTAGAAAGCAAAGAATTGGAAAACACTTAATTTGAAAAAGAGCCATTTCACTCTTTCAACGGGATCAATAATATTTTGAATTGTTCCTTTGTTTGGCATTCTGGAAATGTTTTATGGTCAATTAACCATATAAAAATTCAAAGTTGATGAGAAACTTTAAAAAGTAGAAAGATTCTGGCCAATTTTGATTTTTTAAAGTCTTATTTTAAGATTTTTTTATTTTGTAAAAAAAAAAAATAGACATCATTTCTGTCACTTTTTCTTTTGGAAATAACTCATCAGGCCAGTTGGCTTCTATTGAGTGTGTAATCCAGTGAGAAGATCCATTTGGTGCAAAGGAGAAATCCCATGAGGCTGAGATCTTACATGTAACTTACCAGTAGTTGCAGTTTAAAATCTGTGTTTGGACATGAAAACATTACCCATATGTAATAGCATACTTAGTCAACATCATCCTCATCTTTGCTTTAATTCTTTCTCTATTAGCTCAGTGGACCTACAGATCACAGCTACTTTGACAAGTATCCACCTGAAAAGGGAATACCTCCAGATGAGCTGTCAGGCTGGGATAAAGACTTCTGAAAATAAAACAAACAAAGAAAAATGAAAAACAGATGATTACTGCCTATCTACTAAGAAGAGAACTATGAGCACCAATAATCCAATACTGATTATTTTTCTCTTTGGTGTATTGTGATATCTTTTGGAAGACCATTAGGGAAAAGAAGTCCCTGCCCACGCTAGGGATTGTGGGTGGATGCTAGTGGGTATGGAGGTGGCTCTGAATTATAATGTCTTATTTAGATGCTGTGAATTATTCATGTATCCTGTTCTTTGCTTTTCTCAAATGTTGAAGACTATCCTATTCTCTCCACAGTCAGAACCATTTTTGTTGAAGGGGCACAGTGTTCTCTGCAATCTATTGCTCCATCCTGATCCATACTCATCTCCTTTGAGTCCTAATAAGGTTTAAAAAGCGTCTTGCCTTTGAGCAACTAAGTCATCCAAATAGCATCAAGAACAAGGGTGAATTTTGCAAGATTTCCCCTGCTCTCAACAACTCCATGTAAGCATTATGGCATCTTAAAATGGCGGTTTGTAGGAATCTTGGTAGTCAAAAGAGGCTCTTAACTTTAATTGTGTTCAACCTAGAAATGTATTAAGGTGCTTCTGATATTAGTCTAGGCCTAGGTAAAGGCAAGTTTGAGTATTTAGTCAGTGGTACCGCTCCCTAAAATAAGTGAGTTAATTAATCCAATAAGGTAATTATATTTCATTGGGGAAACTCAAAAAAAATAAACAAAGCAAAAAAATATTTTCCATTCTCCTGTGACCAGCTGTGATACCTCAGACACTTTCCAAAACTTTGTTAAAGGTGGTTTTAATGTGCAGTTAGGTGATGGGCTTTTGGAAAAGTTTTATCTTATAGACTAAGTTGTTGTTTTTATAATCAAAGTAGAAATCATGCAGGAACAAAATTGTGAAGGCTTTTCCTTCCCATGAAATATGGAGAAGGGTAAAGTCTGATAGGTAAGGCTGCTGAGTCTTTGAAACTCTGAGATATTTTTGGCAGTTCCGTGATTGTTGCTATTAATAAACCAAGAGTATAGACTAACCAGAGTTAATTTTTAATGAAGAGGCCATTAGTCAATGTTGATGCACTGTAATCATTGCTGCGTTAACTCTTTGTAAAGACATCTGAGTCATGATGTGTTTATAATTGTAGATTGTTAAGGCAGACAAGCTGCTGAGGAAGTGATGGGACTGTAAAAGTGGGAGCGTAACCTAGCTTCTGCCCTCCTCTCGCCTCCTCCATGCAGTCTTCCAAATAGTGAAGAGAGTAATTTCAATAGCATTGGAAGCCAGTACCCAAGTTCTTTACTAGTAAAAGTGTCTGTGTATCAACCATGATCACTTCCTCGCCCTCCTTCCAAAATGGATAGGAAGCAGACTTTCTCTGTATCTTTTTGATCTGGCAGAGTAAAATTACGGGCTAAGGTATTGCATTATTCAAGTTTCTGATTATATTTTTATATGCAAATGTCCCAAGGGAAAAGCAGCCTCTACCCACACCCCACCCATATTTTCTTCATTCAAAGAAAGTCAGCTACATGCTTCCTGAAGAAATAAACCAGATAAGAGAGGTCCAACCCAGGAAGGTGCATTCTTAACAAATTGAATTTCCACATTTAGAATCCTTTTGCTGAACCAAAGAAGTTTTGTTTCCTGGAATAGTATTTTTAAAGACTATGTATTGTACATAGAAAAAACATTTTTAATAGGATTGACATAACCTGCTTAAATGAATTTCTAAGATTTTTTAAAAGATTTTTATTTGCATTTGGTTTGTAAGCACTGTATGTTTTACCATGTATATATTTTTAAATTACCCACCTAAATGTAGGTAATTTATGTATTGGGTGGATATTAAAATTGTACAGTTATAATATCAATGATATTCTCAAAGGAGATACAGAGTTGTAATTCAAGAAAGACCTACATATATACAAATAAAAACCGACTTAGACTACTACAGGTATTTTGCCTGTTACTGGCCATATCAATATGTAATATTCACTATGTGATTTTATTGTGTTTTAGAAAGATGAAGAAATGAGAGATTGAACCAAAATATAATCCCAATTCCACTATTTCCTAGCTGGACAGCCTTGGGGGAAAATGACTTCATTTCTTTGAGTACTAGCTTTCTAACCTGTAGAAAAAAGGCACCGTAAAGTAATGCCTACACTAGAGGTTTGTTTGGGGGTTAAATAAGATATCTAGAGAGTTTCTTGCTGATACCTGTAAAATAATCAATGCTATATAGATGGGAGCTACTGATACTATTTACTATCTCTATTAGAATTAAAAGGGTCTTAATCATTTAGTCCTGAACCTTAGATATCACATTTATCTTTGTGCACAATTATGTCAATTAAATCCAATATCAACCTTTTCTTTTTCTTTTAAAGCATAAAGTAAGGATGGTTGATCAAACTGTAGTGCATAACATGAAGAGTTAACCCTTACTCAAATGAAATGCTTAAGAGCTCCCTAAATATTTAAATTTTATTTGTTTATGAATTAAGGAGATATATATATATATATATATATATATATATATATATATATATATATATTTCTTTTTTTCTTAGGACATACAGAACATGATCCTTCTATATATAACTCATTATATTCCCAGTGGTTAAACCACTCTTAATCTCTCTTTTCTAGGTGCACAGTTAATTTTTTATTCTTAAGCCTCTCCTCTGTGGGGTCAGTTTTTCATAATTTTCTCTTAATTTAAAATGTCTAGAGGGAGGAGAATGTAGTGGTGAAAAGTAAGAGATCTGGTATCAGAAAGATCTGAGTTTGAATTCTAGATTTGTTCAGATTTGTGTGACTTTGAAAAGCAAACCACATCTTTATTCATCTGCAACTTTGAGATGTAGATGGAAAACTTTAAAACATTGGCCAGCATCTAAGTACTTATAGGTCATTAAAAATAACCATTTAGAAGTAAATATATTTAATTTTTGGCATAATAATACATCCAGGCATTTTATTGCTAGGCATTGTACTAAGAATATTACCTATTATCTCATGTGCATAAGATTCTAAAATATAAACACACTGACTGTTGACTACTCTCAAAGCTAAACATAGATCTCAAATATGCATTTCATTCACACTTTAGCTATGGCTCCATTCCAGTTACTATGGCTGTGTAGCAAATTACCCTACAACTTAGTCACCTAGAAAAATTATTTAATTATTCTTCTAGATTCTCTGGGTCAGAAATTTGCATAGCACATGGCAAGGATGGCTTATCTCTGTGCCAGATAAATTGGGGCATTGGGTGAAAAGACTCAAAGACGAGTAACTCAATAGCTGGGACTAGAATCACCTGAAGGCTTGTTTACTTATATATTTGGAACCCAGGCTGGGACTATTCAAAGACTGGAACAGCTGACTAGGGTGCCTATACATGTTCTCTCCATGGCTAAGATTCCTCACAGCATGCTGTCCTTAAATTAGACTCTTTTTGTGGTAGCTTAGAGCTCCAAGAGCAAGTATTCAAACCATAAAAGGGAGAAGCTGTATTATCCTTTATGACCCAGCCTTAGAGTTGCCTAACATCGCTTCTGTCCTATTCTGTTGTTGAAATACAAGCCCACCCAGATTTGAGGGGAGGGAACAGAGACCCCATTTGTTAATGAGGAGAGTTTCCCCAAAGAATTAGCAAGCAAGTTCTAAAACTGACACAGCCCACTTTCTGGCCACCAATTATTTGTATTACTGCCATATGCAAAATAAATTCATTCGCTCCATAGAGCCTCCTTAAAAATATCTCATTATACATCAGCGTCCAGGAATTTTTCATATAAATCCATTCAGGTGTGGATAAGGCTTCAAAGGTATAATTCCCTGGATACGTCCTTTTAGATCTGAAAGGCTGTGAACTAAGCAAACAGTCGTCTAACCTCACACAACATTGAATGGGGAGACGATCAAAGGATAACCACAACAGATCCCTGCATTTGTGAAGGGGAAGATGAGAGGCACAAAGTGGTCATTGGTCCATAGAATTCTAAAATTTGGTGTGATACATGTTACCGTTTCTCTCTTAGGGCTCAGTCCTACGCCCTGTGAGTTATTCTCCGTAGCTCTGAACTCCACCTTGTAAAATCTTGGTTCTGCCCTCTGGGTCATTGTTACTTTTTTTTTATTTTTTTTATAAGATATGGTTGGTATTTATAACTGAATAGACTTCTTAGCCTGTTTTCTGCCTGTAGATATTTGGTGGTAGAGATGCCTCTTCTAATTCTGTCCCTTAATTCCAAGCTGTTACATTTCCTTTGTGAGTTTCCTGTGTATGAATTCATGATTCACTTCATTAGTAAAAAAGCTACACTTACAAAACTTTTCTGTGAAGATGCTGTGGGAAAAACAATTCTCAGTTGCCTTAATTTTTTTTGAAGGGTATGCATAGCACATGCTTAAGATGCTCAAGAAGGGGTTTGCCTGTTTGAAAGGGTGTGGTAGGCTTCCATGATCCTGCTTATGGTATTCATGCCCTTTTATAATCTCCTCTCCTTGAGTGCTGACTGACCCTAATGACTCCCCTCTAAGAAATCTATAATAATAAAAGTGCAGTATGCTAATTAGACCAGACAGCTGAACAACCTTCCGGATGTCATTCCAGACGTCTATCCGGATGAAGCCATGATGGTGGGGGCTGAGGCAGAGGTAGTTAGGGGTGATCAGGCAGGCAGGCGAGCAGTAAGGGGTAATCAGGAAGCCAGGCAGAGTGGTTAGGGGCAATGAGGCAGGCAGGTGAGCAGTTAGGGGCATCAGGCAGGCAGAGGCAGTTAGGGGCATCAGGCAGGCAGGTAGAGGTGGTTAGGAGCAATTAAGCAGGCAGGCAGAAGTGTTTAGGGGCAATCAGGCAGGCTGGTGAGCAGTTAGGGGTGATCAGGTAGGCAGGTGAGTGGTTGGGGTGATCAGGCAGGTGAATGGTTAGGGGTGATGAGGGAGGAAGGCAGAGTGGTTAGTGGCAATTAGGCAGGCAGGCAAGCAGTTAGGAGCCAGTGGTCCCGGATTGCGAGAGGGATGTCCAACTGTGGGATTGGGCCTAAACCAGCAGTCGAACATTTCCCAAGGGATCCCGGGTTGCTAGAGGGTGCAGGCCAGGCTGAGGGACCCCTCCCTCCCCATGCATGAATTTCGTGCCCCAGGCCTCTAGTGGAACATAATAAAAGTGATCGGATATCACTGCTGAAACTAGGTTACAAAGCTACTCTGCTTCTGTCCTACTAACCCTCTCTCAGTCTCTCATTTGCTTGCTCTGATGGAAGCCACTTGCCATCATGTGACTTTTCTATGGAGAGGCCCATGTGGCAAATATCTGAGGGACCCTCTGGCTGACAGCCAGTGAGGAACTGAGGCCCTATGTCCCATAACACGTGATGAGCTGAATCCTGCCAACAACCACAGGTGGGAGCTTCAATCCTCCAGCAGGTGGGCCTCCAGATAAAACTGGAGACCTGGCCAACATCTTGAGTGAGAGGCCACGGGCCAGAGGAGCCAGATAAACAACTCCCAAGTTCCTGACTCACAGAAACTGTGAGATAATAAATCTGTTGTTACCCAGTTGGGAAGGAAAGGCAGACATGAGGTGGGGGAAGCAAGAGTCAAGTGGACACAAGAGGACAAGCTGGAATTGTTGAGGAAAATCAGATTTGTTATGGCAAACCAGAACCCACGAGGACAAACTGGAACCTGGGTCTGCCTATCTTGGTTTCCAACTTTGGTCAGAGGGGCAGCTTGCAGAATAAGTTCGCACCTTTCACATATCCCTAGCTTGAGATTTGTAGATGTTGAAAGAGCAATCTGGCTGGAGCTGGAGGAACCACAGACCCGGCTGCTGCCCTTCACCAACAAGATGAGCCAGTAGTTCAGGAACCACATGCATGAGCTGTAATAGTGCTGGGTCTTTCACTTGACCTCCTGAGGATAATTATGGCTGCTCCTCACGTCTGAATTTCAGGTCGTAATGCAAATTTCTCTGCAGCAAAGCGGAACTCAGACCCACACAGAGAAGGGAATTCTGGAAGACTCGTTTCTGGCTTAGCTAAGTTGGCACAGTAGAGTCACTCAATTTCAAAATTACTAAAATACATAATTATTCTTATGTAATTTATTTAGTTTTGACTTTTATGTAATGAGATTTTCTTCTTTTCTTTCTACCCCAAACTTACCAATGTATACACAGAGCGCAAGCTACGTGACTCAGTTGAAAGCAGCATAACCATTTGTCTCAGGTGATTTATAGGCAAGCTCTAAATTGAATTAAAGCAGAGGCATTTTCAATTTTGGAAGATATAAAACCAAGGTACTTCTGTTTAATTGTTGGTTTCTAAATTAGAAATGGTATAATGAAAAGTAACATGAAATTTGATAAGCATAAACGTCTCAGTGAGGAAAAAACAAATAGACATGCACTGAGAACAACAACAAAAAAGGCAAAAAAAAAAAAAATGATGTGAGAAAAGAGAAACAGCAGCTACCCAGTTTTGCTAACTTAAAATTGAGGAAGATGCTCAGATTGCTAAGTGGATATAGAAAGTATGATCTGGAACGTTGCCCTCTTCTATATTCTGCTTGGTCCACCCCTTTTAAAGTCTGTATTCAGTTTTGCCTTTAGGAAGGATAGTCAAAAATTAAAGTATATCCAAGAAATACTTACCAATCCAGACCATCAGTCAAGAAAGTATAATAAAACTTTTTAAATATATATTTTTACTTTTGAGGATCCATAAGGATCAAAGGGGGGAGAGAATACTCTTATTCTAGAGAATAGTGAATGTGAAGAAAAATATTTAATACACGTCTTAACTGATTCACTCAATAATTATTTATTGAGCACTGTTCCTGGCACTATTTATGTGCTGAGAATCCAGCAAAGGGACAGAGATCAGAGTCCTAAATATACCCGTTTATTAGGCAACCAGGTTAACAGTGATGATCTCCAGGGTGTGTGATCATGGATACTATCATTTGTCTACATTTACCAAGTTTTAGACATTGAATTTATATTTCATAATAAAGAACAAAATTTACTTTAAGAAATAAATCTGAATCAGAGAGATAAGCTATATACCAGAAAGTTCAATTAACAAAAGGACTGTTGAGTGTCAACTGCAAATTTCATTCTATCAAAGCACTTTCTAATAAAGGCAGCTGGCTGACAACTCTCAGGCCTCTCCAACATTAAGCCAATGGACTTAACTCCTTGAGTCAAACTTTGAGAGACTCTCTTTGTTCCTTCCCTCTCAATTCTGATGTATTTTCACACGATCAAAGGAAGCCTTCTACTGATAGCAACAGGCAACTTACTTCTTTGGGTGTTTTTAGCTGTTTCTCAAAAATGTTTAGTTCTGCTTCTGCCAGACTTCCTTCACTTTCTCCCTTGTTTCCCCACCTTCCTCTTTACCCTAGGCAGAATGCAGAGTATCTCCGGATGCCAAATTATCTCTGCTAAATGAATATGCATAATTGATTAATTAACTGTGTGAATGATTCTCTCAATAAATATCTATGCAACTCCTTGTGCCGGGCATAGTTGTTCAGCAATGAACAACAAAGACGGGATCCCAATCATGAAGCATATAGTATACAGTTGATCCTTGAATAACATGGATTTGAACTAAGTGAATCCACTTATTCTCAAAGTAAAATAAATAAATAAATAAATTTAATTTTTTATTTGCCATTGGAAGTCTATGTGGAAGGCCAACTGAATGCATTGATCAAACTTTGGTATTAATGGGGATCCTGGAACCAAGCCCCTGCCAGTAGCAAAGGTAGTTAAGTTGTGAGGGAGTCAAAAATTATTTGGGGATTTTTCAACTGTACAGGAGTCAGCACCCTTAACCTAGCATTGTTCAAGGGTCAACTGTAATTGCAAGACGATGACTATAGTAGTTAAATGAAGAGCATAATAAAACTTAACCTAAAATAAAATGAGGCCCTAGCTGGTTTGGCTCAGTGGATAGAGCATCAGCCTGCAGATTGAAGAGTCCCAGGTTTGATTCTGGCCAAGGGCACATGCCAGGGTTGCAGGATCAATCCCCAGTAGGGGGTGTGCAGGAGGCAGCCAATTAATTATTCTCTCTCATCACTGATGTTTCTATCTTTCTCTCCCTCTCCCTTCTTCTCTGAAATCAATAAAAATACATTAAAAAATAAAATGTGGATATGCATAGAAAAAATATAAGTTAAAAAATAACTGTAGCTTATCTCATCTCCTTTGAGCTTTTATTTACTGGATAGTGAGGCAGAGAATTAAGTTTCATCCAATTTAAGCTTAATCTGATCAAATGATTTAAACAAATGTTGGTGCTCTCAAAGTTGGGTACCCATCTCCTCATCCTATTTTGAGGAGCTTGGGCTGCTGTGGGCTTTATTCGCTCCCCAGGAGGTTCTGATAAACCGCAAGTGTGAGAACCATTGCTGTATAAAACATTTAGTCTCCCTTAGATACACCTGCTCTGATTTTCATTTTGCCTCTCTTCTAATTACACCCCGGAACAAGATGGAGGATGAGTCAAGTCTCCAAAGCCAGGTATTTACTTAGTTGCTGTTTGTTTGACTAATGTTTACGGCAGAAGTTTATGACCAGAGAAGCTTGTCATTAGTCCTCTGTGGGCTGAGACAGGCCCAAGGCCACCCTGGATGACTCCGTTTCCCCTTGATTATTCCTATATATAGACTTTCAAGGTTTGACTATGGTTCCTTCCAGCTCTAGATGAGACCTGCTTTGCAGAACTTACTATAAAGTCGCCTGTTACCTACTAAGGGAATCCCCTCTCATGAGCTCCCTAGCCAGACCTTTAGAGAGTTATAGATCCTTTTGGTGTTCAATTTATCTTTATTGTTGAAAGTATTACAGTTGTCTTTTCCTAATCCCATTGACCCCCTCCAACCCCCTCTCCAACCTATCCTCGCTGCCTATGCACTATGGTCTGGCACTATTGTCTGTGCCCATGTGTCCATGGGTTATGCATATATGCATACACATTCTTAATCTCTTCCCACCCCCTTCCTGTTTTTACAATGAAGAAGCCAGGGACTCAGGATTAGGATAGCTCAGGGCCTCAACTGGGGGCTGTGCTGTGCCCCATGGTTACAGTGCTGCTTTGCTCTCAGCAGTGGTCGGCAAACTACAGCTCGACAAACCATGGCTCGCGAGCCACATGTGGCTCTTTGGCCCCTTGAGTGTGGCTCTTCCACAAAATACCGACTTCTGCGCATGGGCCACGAAGTTTCAATCGCACTGTATGTGTGCGCCCGCACGTGGTATTTTGTGGAAGAGCCATACTCAAGGGGCCAAAGAGCCGCATGTGGCTCGTGAGCCGTGGTTTGCCGACCATGGCTCTAGGGCAGCCTGTGATGAATCCCAAACATGGGAAGCAGGGCATTTACCACTTCCCTCTCCTTCTACAGTTTCCTGAAGGTAGAAGAAAGGTCTGGCTTTCTCCTTTTTCTCTTCTATCTGGACTCCCCTTACACACCTTAAGTTCTCTGGTCTCTTCCACAAAGCCTGTTCCTTTATAAGTAAAAATAGATAGAGGAATTTAGATAATCCTTTCTCCAGACCAAAGCTTGGCTTTGAATTTTAAAAGCTTAATGTTACCTACTGGAACTGATCCTAATCAGCAGGTGGATGATTCTAGAAAAGAACCGAGATTTTTTCTCAGGAAGGCAAAAGAAATCAGATCATATTAATAATGTAAAAGGATTACTTTCCATTTGCATAAATAAATAAACAAGGATTTTTCATCACTGTGACAAACTCTATTCATGCAATTAAACAGGATAATGTGCTGGAATGGGGCAGAGGAGAAGTGAGACCAGCTTTGAATAAATGGCAGGAAGTGCTTTCCTGTCCCTTGTGACATTTGAGCTGAGACCTGAATGGCAAGATGGAAACAGCCATGAGGCAGTCTATTCAAGGCAGAGAAATCAAATGCAAAAGCTGTAAGATATTAATGAATTTGGCATGTTTTGGAAAAAGAAAGAAGTCTTATAGATTTCCAAAAAAATGTGAAAGCTCAGAGAAAAAGTGGGGCCAGATGACAAGAACCTCATAGACCATGGTAAAGAGTTTGGTTTTTATCCCAAATGAAATATGAAGCCATTTGAATTTTTTGTTTTGTTTTGTTTTTGGAGCTGGGAAGTGATTTGACCTGATTTATATTTTCAAAAGATCACTTTGGTGCCTGTACTATCTGTAATGGAGCATAAATCAGGGAATAAAGAAAGTAGGTAGACTGATAAATCTCAGAGGGAAGGTGGGGCATGGAGGTGGGAAGAGATTAACCAAAGAATGTATGTGAATATTTGTGTAACCCTGGACACAGAAAACAGTGTGGTGAAGGCCAGCAAGGGAGGGGGTGAAAATGCAGGATGGAGAGAGTCAATGGTGGGGGAAAAGGGGACATCTGTAATACTTTCAATAATAATGATAAATTTTTTAAAAAGAATGTAATTGCATTATTTAATTCAGGGGAAAACTAATGGGAATTGACTCAGACTAGAATGTCAAATGGGTCTAGGAGTGATGAGTAAATTGGGACTGTGTTTTGAAGAGGTAACAGGAGTGAGACAAAGAGAGGAAGCAAGCAAGGATGGTTCTTGGGGTTTTCAACCTTTTAGGGGAGCAAATATATGTATACAGGTATATGTATGGGTATCTTACCTAATAATAGACAAATATGTAAATTGACTATCCCTCCACTATGCTCACCAGCCAATCAGGAGTGTATGCAAATTAACCCAACAAAGATGATGGTTAATTTGCATATGTAGGCAGGAAGCGGCAGAGCGAAGATGGAAGGCCTGAGTGCCAGAGGAAAACTGGTGCCGGCAGCCAGGGGAAGGGAAGGCCTATTGTACGAATCTCTTTGTGCAACAGGCCTCTAGTATATAATATGTAAGTATATGTATATGTGTACATATTTAATTAAAAATGTATTTTCTTTCTCTAAGAACAGTTTGCAGACTGTGGTCTGAGTTATTTTTCAGGGCGCATTGCCAGATAGTGGTGATTATAATGCACAAGGTAAGAAAAAAAAAAATAGAAAAGGGATCAACATTTTAAGTACTTTCATGCTAAGTGACAGGCAGTATACTTTACAAATGTTATCCCACTTGAAATTTATGCCTTAGCTTTATGAAGTTCTTGTACCTACTATTTAATAGATGAGGAAACTTGACCCTGAAAGGAAAAATAAGTAACACACTTCAAAAATTTATTCAACCAACCTTTTTAAAGGACCTTCTAAATGCATTATATTCATAGTTGATGGTCCAAGTAGGTAACATTATTACCAATATCAAGAGTCTTTACTGGGGGTAAAAAAAGAGCTTCAAATCTTCCTTGTGATGTGGTATATTTTCGGGATGTAAAACTAGTTCAAATGAAAGAACTTGAGTTTCATGCACTAACTTAAACCAGACACAAAGGCTATGATGAAACATTTTCTCAAGCAGACACTATACCAGGGTGTCAGTCAAAATACATATATTGTCTACATGTAATATTGAAATGGTTTTAGATGGTGGAGTGTGACAAGGGTGGGAATGTTTTAAACTTAATGTTTATTCTCTCTCTCTCTCTCTCTCTCTCTCTCTCTCTCTCTTTCTCTTCATGTTAAGTTCAACTTCTGCTACCTTTTTAGTTTTCATTGGAACAAAGTAGAATTGGGGATACCAGCTGTCTTATGCACCTACTTTAACAATAGTCTTCAGTTGCTAACTACATTATCTACATATAGGAGTCTACAGTACTCCTCTTCCATGGAATAGGCCCAATCCACAGACGCCAATGTAGTTTTCATAACCCTCCTTGGTTAGCCTTTCTGCACTTTTTTTCAAACTCAACCTCAATTCTTATTAACCCCAGGAGGTTTGGGCCATCAAAATAATCTTCTATTTTTGACATAGGACTTACTGACTTTTTTACTTCTGTGGCTTGCATTCATGGTGTACAAGAATGAAAATAAATGAACAAGATTATATTTAATGTAATAAGGGTAACAAGTATATATTCAAAAGATTGTTGGCTACTCAAGGAAGTCACCTACAGAATCATGTAATGAAACAATTCATTCTTTTATATATATATATATATATATATATATATATATATATATATATGTATTTTATTGATTTTTTACAGAGTACAGAGAGGAAGGGAGAAAGGCAGTTAGAAACATCGATGAGAGAGAAACATTGATGAGAGAGAAACATCGATCAGCTGCCTCCCGCACATCTCCTACTGGGGATGTGCCCGCAACCCAGGTACATGCCCCTGACCGGAATCGAACCTGGGACCCTTCAGTCCGCAAGCTGATGCTCTATACACTGAGCCAAACCGGTTTTGGCAAACAATTCATTCTTTACTCCAACTTCTCTCTAGATGAAAAGGGCAACCTTACGTTACATGGAAACAAATCATAAATCTGTACAAGCCAAGTCAGAAAATATAGACTAGTAGGAATAATAAGCAATTATTTTGGTTCAAAATAATGTGCTGCTATCAAGAGAAAAATGTAATTTTTTTGGTAAACTGGGGGGATGTCAAATTGTGGAGTAAGAGTTTAGCTTCCCAAGGAGATTACTGTAGGCATGAGGATATTAGAAGAGTAAGTTCTAATATGCTTGCTAAATATGGGGGTATGTAACCCTACTCACACCTTCTTCTTCTACCACTTACCAGGTTTTATTCATCTTTTTTTAAATACATGAATTAAAGTTCACTGCTACAAATAATCTTTCATCGAATTCTAGACATTTATATTTTCAACTTCCACTATATTAGAAGCTTTTATACTTGTTGCTAAACATGTCTAAAACACAATTCCTCATCTTGCATCCCCCAAGTCCTGCTGCTCTTCCCACTTCTCTATGGAGAAGGCCAAAGAGCTGCCAAACTCAGCTTCTATGGCCAACTACCTATATAAAGAAAGATACAACTATAAACTCAACACTTTTAATTTAATACTTAATTCAGGACTCTAGCCTTCTATCTCTTTTCATTCTTTATAACTCCTCTGTTTAAAATCAAACCTTCACCACTTTCTTCAGTTACCTTGGACCATCACTCCTTACAAATGACTCCACTGCCTACTTCATTTGTAATATCACTCGTGTAACTAACTGTAACTCCAAATCCCTACCTACAGACCAGACCTTACTGCTGAGCTCCAGGCCAATATGCCTCTGAAAGCGTGCACCTCAGTTTTCTACTAACCATGAGCTCAGTTCAAAACTTAAATCCTCCTTCTGCACCTCCCATCTCTGTTCAGGCTAACACCATCTCGTGCTTGGATTATTTGAACTCTTTTAGAATTGTTCTCTTTGCCTCCAGCCCAGATTTCTGTCAGTTACCATTTGTATTTCTGTTGGAGTGTTTTCTCCAAAATACACGTTTAAGGGCGGGAAAGCAGTTTGTCTAAATTCATTTTGCTTTAAACTATTCAACCAAATTAAAATTAAGTTTTATAATAAATTAAATTTTGGAGAAAGGGTCTTTAGATTCATCATAGAGGTACTTTTTTTGTGTGTTCAAAAGTAGATTGGAAAAAAAACCACCTAACACACAATGCAATAAAACTAGAACCAATAATAGGATAACCCCCAAACAACTATTGAGTATGAAATTAGATTTTTTTCTTTTCAAATTGACTCTGAGTTTTAAAGATGACTTTAAAATAAAAAGGCCATGGTAGCAATCCATTTCAAATATACTACAAGGAGCCAGAAACATGTGTTTGAAGCCCTCAATTGTGTTTATATTTGACTAGGGACCCAGTGCATGAATTTGTGCACCTTGAAAGGAACTGTGGGCCGCAAGGCTGCTGTGGGCACAGGGACAGGTCTCAACCCATCCTCCACACTACCGCCTGGCCCCTCCCACCACAGCCCCTGATCTCCTGTCTGCCAGCAGCCCCACTTCCACATGCTGAAGGCGCCATCCCCGCTCGCACCCACTGAAGGCATGGAGCAACTGGGGCCCGCACCGTCAGTGGGTGCGACCTGCTGATCTCCCCTCAGGAGCAGGGGGAGGTGGAGAAGCCCTGAGGGGCGAATGGAGCCAGCAGCTGCTGCTCGCACCCGCTGACAGCGCCAAGCAATCAGGGACTATGCCGGGTTCTGGCAGTAGGTGGGAACGGCAGCTTGGTGCTGGCAGTGGGTGCGAGTGGGGCCAGCGCTGACAGTAGGAGTGAGCATCAGGCGGGACCATGGCATGCTGGAGGAAAGAATTTTTAGTAACCACCAGAGGCTCGCCCCCGTGACAGCGACAGGCACCCCACCTTGGTCTGGCACCCCTACTCACCTCCTCCACCATCCCTCTGCAGCCAACACCCACCATGTTCTGCACATGCCCCCTGGTGGTCAGTGCACATCATAGTGATCGGTTGTTCGGTTGTTCCACTGTTTTGTCTATTTGCATATTAGCCTTTTATTATATAGGATGGGTAAGGGAAACACAGGTGATTCCTGAGAACTGTAGTTCACTTCAAGAAACTGGAAAAAATAAATAAATACAAATAAATTATAAAGAAATTATTTTATTGACTAAAGTGTTACTTAATAAAAAAAAATAAACCTTAGATTCTTACTATAGACAAATTTAGGGAATGCAATCTTTAAATTTTAATGAGACCATCAACATTATCCAACATTCTGACCTTCTTTTAACTGTAAGTCCCAATCTGTCCTAATACATTTTTTTGCCCAAGAATTTTCACATTTATGAAGGAATTAGGGAGAAAACGATTCATTTTTGTATAAATGAAGCAAATATCTTAAATTTTAAAAGTAGGAGTGCTCAGGGTTATAATAGGCATTCCTTGTTCCATTTGTCTTCCTCAATTGTGTTTCTATTTGATGGGTCAGGGAAATGCAGGTGACTGCTGAAAACTGCAAATTTAAGAAATATTCAAAGCATAGAAAAGGATGGCAACTACGAAGTTTGTCATGTCCCCTTTGACACTGTCACAACAGGCACTCCTGAGTATTATTTCCTGAAAACAAGGTAACTGAACATGAGATCAAGAAGAATTTCATTCTAGAGTCTTTGGCATTCAACCCTTTAGATTAAATTGAGGTGAAACTATTTCTTGACTTTTCCCCCCCGCTTTTTCAGTGTAGCAACATTCTCTCACCGGAATCTAACAGCTCAGAATGCTTTTTTGGACAAGACTATCGGACTAAGGACGGGGGTGCCCAGAATACTCTTTGACTTTAAAAACAATAAAGATAAAGGAGAGAAAGAGAGATGGGTGTAGCAGAGGTAGGGGGAGATGAGGAACACCTAGATGCAATTTCAAAATTCTGCTGAAAAGCCTCATAATAGATAATGAGTTTACAAGAGAGAGAAAGACAGACCCTTGGATCTCTATTGGAAACAAGGGTTAACCGGAGGTCACTGGGTACATGTGGAAGCTAGGATGCACTTAAAGCTGCAGTTCTGTCTCTTCAGGCTAGTAACTGGACTCCACCTAGTGGTCAGAATAACAAACTGGGGTCTGGTCTCTTACATAGAAGCTTTAACCCAAAGCAAGTGGACCGGTACTCTTCTTGAGATTCGACTGCTGGTGTTAGAAAGTCTCCAGATGACTAAACAAATTGACAACAAAACACAGAGCCCTGAGGTCCTTGATTAAGTAATTAGTTCTAATTACTATTTCTTCATTATTCAATTAACTAAAGTGAATTGTTAAGAACAATCAATTAAAATTTTCTTGTTAGAGCAGCAAAATTTAAAAAGGTTGATAATTACCAGTATGAATGGGCCATGCAGAAAATGGGCTTGTTTTCACTGATGAAGGGAGTCTATATTGTTACCCTACCTGAATAAACCTTGGCAATATGAGCTAAAATGGAAAAGATTCACTTTTTATGGGTATATCTAAAAGAAACAACTGGATGGACAACTACACAGTTATCTATTTGTAATAATCTTCACTGTAGTATTTTATGTAATAGCGAAATAATTGGCATATAGCCATGTAAGAGACTTATACTCTAATGAAAAATTGTATAGATCCACATTTCTCCCATAAAGATATTTATGTTAAGGTGAAAATAGCTTGCAGAAGCATATATAGAGTATGCCACAATTTTATTAAAATAGTAAATTGTGTGTATATGAATTACCATAAAAAATATCCAGAAAGATATAAACTAAAACATTACTATTGGTTGTCTCTTGGTGATGAAATTACAATTTGCACTTTCTTTTTATACCTTTCTGTGTTGTTTGTATTTTCCAATAAATCATCTGAGCAATTTTTATTGAAGATGGGAATAAAGCCTGAGCAACTGGGGTAAATTTCCATGAAAATCTCTAACCGCTCCTCCCACAGTGCTTCCTAATCTGAAAGTATAATTTCCTGCTTCAGTTTATAGTACTGCAGAGATAAATAAAGGGACTAACAAAAGAAATGTATCTTTTTACAAACCATAAAAGTTCCATTTCACTGCTGAAAAATTCTCTCTTCTCGTATCCCTTAGGCACCATATTAAGGCTCCATATGGAAGCAGGTAAAACGGATCCTTGCAAAGGCACAGTCTCTGAAGGAGGTAGGCCGATACATCTTTTTGCCTTGTATTACTCCCCCCTCAACCTAACCCCCACATGCTGGTGCATTTGCCGTGGTCACAATAGGGCGTCAGAGCTAAAGAAGTGGTCAACGAGGCTGAGCATAGACAGGGAAGGAGAGGGTGAGCAGGCTGAGAAGATATAGGCCTTTCATGGGCTAAGTGACGACCACAGGCCTTCTGTCTCTATACTTATGGTCCAGGTCCCGATTGTCTCCTACGGAGCAATTAGTGCACTGTGTGCAGCTTTCTCTGGGGATAGTCTCCTTTAGTCCTTAATATTGCTGTCAAACTTACTTCAACTGCTGCTACAAGGAACCAGCAACACGTGTTTGAAGCCTAGCATTACCACTTAATATCTATGTAATTGTTGGACAAGGAACCGAATTCTCTAAAATTTTGATTTCCTCATCTGCAGAGCAGGGATTATATAGTATTCTCATGAAGAGTGAGGTGGCATGAGCAGAGCACCTAGCACTATGCTTGGCACATAGCATTCCAGAAATGAAAATTAAGCCATTCCCTGTATATTAAAGCAAAGAAGGTATTATCCTCCATTGAACATAAGTTGGTTGACCATATATTTTACCAAACAAATGAGATCGCTTTTGAGAGTGAAGGCACGGGTCCCGGGGTGAGAGGGTGTGGAGGACCTTCATTTATGCAGATGCAAGATGTAATCTGGGAACTGACCTGGGCAAATTAAGGTGGATGATTTTCTGGTTTTCAGGTTCTTAATTTGATCCTCTTGAACTGGATAATGTTCACAATGGTTGATACTTTTCTATCAGCACTGAATCTGGATGACTTTCTAATGGAACATGGGTTGGGAGAATCTGACCATTCCCTGAATACACATCCGTAGAGTACGGATGTGGCATTACTATTATCTGCTTGCATGTCAGTGTTCCCATGTATGTTATGTGACTTTACATCCCTGATGCCTAGCATATTGTACATGCTCTATAAATGTTTATTGAATTTATGAGCAGATGCCCTGGAGCTATTAGTCTCAGATGCCAGGAAATGGCTCCTGCACTTTCAGGGTGGTTCCTGGCAGTGAGCCCAGCTTTCGAGTAGTTGGATAATTGCACTCTGATGGTCAACCCAAGGCAGCAATAATCATCTGTACTGCCTGTTGGGTAAAGAATAGAGGTTGCCGACTGCTGTTCCCCATCGGGTGTACTGGGAATTTCTGAGGTGGGTAGGATACTACTTGGCCTTCTGGGCATCCTGTTGAATCACTCTTCTTTGCTGCCAGATCACGTGTTGTCCACTAGACCCTGAGCTCTTTGAGAGAAGGCAACAACCAACATTATCTTATCTATGCTTGTACTCCCAGCTCTTACAGAATTGTGCCCAGCACACAGCTCATTCAGTATTTGTGGACTGAATACATAAAAATGGTAATAAAATATTTTAAAAGATTCAAAATAAATGGGAAGAGTATTGTAACTTGCCATATGACTTTAGAAAATCCACTAATCATCTTTGGGCCTCATTTTCACTGTCTATAGGATGGGAATAATAATGCCTCACAGTGCGGCATCATGTATGCCAATCATGATAATAAACTTGTGAGCACTATTCGTAGAGTAAGTCTGTCAGTCATAGTGGATATGCTATTGGCTTTGGATACAGATGAATCAGAGTTCAAATGGAGTCTATCTACCTTTTATTAACTGTTAGATATTGAACATCTACTTAGCTTCTATAAGTCTGCTATGAAGATTAAGCTAACTGTTATGAAAATAAGTTGGTATTGTCTATTCTTTAATGAATAAAAGGTATTATTATTCATTTCTTGTTACTTTGAGGTATTAGAATTTTATGATTTTGTGCCTATTATATACATAAACCTGCAAAATAAGAGTACTACTAACATTCATCTTCACAATTAGGAAACTAGGAAAATTTATTAGGTTTTGATTATTGGGAATTGAGAATGAATTGATAGATACTGTGCATAGAAACCAATAATAACTAAAGGTTGTGTAATGGTTTATGGTGCACAAAGTACTTCTACAACCACAAGATTCACAATGCTGGAATAAACTATGGGCTGTTGGTAGGTTTCCATGCATTGCTGTGGATTGCATTTATTCCTCAACATATTACTTGGGAGTTCCCATGAACACGAAAAGCCATGTGTAACTCATTTACCTGGCTGATTTAAGAGGAGTTTGATAGCTTCCAAAAGTTTCCACTCTCTTTCCTAGCCAGAAAACCAGAATGCAGGTGCATCAGAGAGACTGGATGGAGTTTAATGTGGATTTGTTGGGTGGGGGAGAATATTTGGAGAAACACTTGCTATAAATTTGTGTGTGTGTGTGTGTGTGTGTGTGTGTGTGTGTGTGTACACAGGCATCTCTGTCTATATACCACACACAAGAAAGGTAATGGCATGAGGAAAGTGCTTCCTGAATTCAGTGAGAAAGAAACTGTGACAAAGTGAAGCATGAGCATTTATTCTGAGCCATGGATGAATTTCAAAGCAAGTGCTTCGAAATGTTTTCTCTCCAGTCTTTAGAAGTCTCTTATTTGCTAAGCCTACTAAGTAAATAGGTCCACTTATCCTCAATCAGAATTTATGAGCCCTTCTCAACCATAACACTTTATGTGTCCACATGCTACTGTGTTATGATCTTGATTACTTTTCTTAGCTCACACTTTCTATTTCAAAAATCTCACTCCAATTATTCAGTGTTTACTCAAAACTGGTTTTTAAGCGCAAATAAATCATTCAGGGCTCATTTTCATGTATCCATTCATCTCTGCAGATGGGATACTGAGAAAAAATTCTAGAGCTGCATACACATTTTGAAAACATAAGTAAGCTATATTTCACACTCATAATCCCATTCTTAGTCCAGAGACACTAACACTTCCAGTCAGCTGACACAGATTTTTGTACCCTAGAAAGTTAAAAAAATGTTAAGGGTTTTAGAGGGACAGAAGTCTTTCAGAAAGCAAGTAAGTACATTCTCTGGATTATAGAGACTAAAGATTTTCCCCCTGAAACTGTGGCTTCTCTGGGCAAACGCTCAACATCACACAGTGAAGCAATTGGAAGGTCTGCAGTTTACAGTTTGTGTCTAGTTTATACCCACAACTTTCTATTTTACCCTTGAAAATAGCTATCCTTCTGACATAATTATCTCTTAAGCGTTTATGACCTATTTTGATAGCACTCTATCTGAAAAGAAGGACTGATGAGAAGTTTGGAGAAACATTGTATCTTTTTATAAGGTATAAATATATTTTGTAATAATATTGTGATATTTGCATAACATTTACATGATTGTAACTAATGCATTTGTCAAACCATTCACTTGTAGAAAAAATAATGAACAATTATTGTCAAATAGGAATTGAAATGACTGTTGATGAGAAACAGGATAAAATGATTTATCAGTATTTAACAATCTATCTATCTATCTATCTATCTATCTATCTATCTATCTATCTACCTATCTATCATCTACTCATACTCCAAATGTTCAGAAAAGCCAAAATACCCTTTTATGCAAAAATGGACTGAATTAATTAGGAATAATTGTGGACAATTTAATGTTATCACGCACAGTTGTTTAGGCTGAAAGGAAAGGTGTTGGGGGCTTTCTGCGCCATGTAGTGCTGGAAAGAGTAACACAGCTGGGTTTGGTAATTAACGTCTGCACTATAAGTAGCAGGTGAGTTAAACCTGGACCCAGTGCCAGGAGAAATGACCTGAGGCAGCTTTTAGGTTAGAGAGTGATTAACATAATCTTAAATAATATGGGTTATAAATTACATATGTAATAGTTTTTCAATTTTACTCTGCCACGAGGGTGCTGCATCTTTTACCACTTTCCAGAGCCTGCATGTTGGCCAGAGATCTTTCCGTTGATAGTGCACAGTTCAGGTGAGGGACATAAGACAGACAGGCTTTTCTGCAGAGTCAAAATGAAACTACTTCCTGTGTATCCCCCCTGTCAGCTTTGTCCAGGAGAACTATCTGCGATGATGGAGATGCCCCGTATCTGTGCTGTTCACCAAGGTGGCCACTAGCCACATGTGGCCACTGAGCACTTGAAATATGGTCTCATGGACTGAGGGACAGAATTTTTCATCTTATTCAATTTTAATTTAAAGTTGAATAGCCACATATGGCTAGTGGCTATAGTATTTGTGCAGCCTTGGATTCAAACTCTTAGCTTTCTCCTCTGAGGACATTTTTCTGAATGTTTTAAGATCATCAGGTGCCAGACCTTTAAAGTCTAAACCAGTCCTAAAACCTATGCTTCTGTCACCCAAACTACTGAAGAACCTCTTACCTAGGGTCCCTCCACTTTTGTCCACTACTGTTTTTTTTTTTTAAATATATTTTATTGATTTTTTACAGAGAGGAAGGGAGAGAGATAGAGAGCTAGAAACATCGATGAGAGAGAAACATCGATCAGCTGCTTCCTGCACATCTCCCACTGGGGATATGCCCGCAACCCAGGTACATGCCCCTGACCGGAATCGAACCTGGGACCTTTCAGTCCGCAGGCCGACGCTCTATCCACTGAGCCAAACCGGTCTCGGCTTGTCCACTACTGTTTATGTTGATTAATAAATTACTATTTGGGACCTCTTACCTCTAATGGTGGTCACACATAATAACACTTCTCAAATTCCCAGTGGTTCAAAACATTTTTTTCTTTTATCTCTCTCTTTTTTATTTATTTATTTATTTATTTATTTATTTATTTATTTATTTATTTATTTTTGAGTAAGAGTCTTTATAATCAAGCTAATTGTTTTTCATCAGTTATAAGTGTCTAGGACTTGGCTTTGTCATTTTTTCCCCATAAATTAAATAAACTTTAAAAATGATTTTAATAAGTAAGTGCTCAATGTGTAGATTTAATTGTTCTACTCTCCACTATGTTTCCTTTGTATCCTACTTCGGATTTATAGACCATAATCTATATGTACCTGATAACCACTCTCAAGGCCACTGAGCCTTCTTACAAATTCAGATTTTATTTCAGAAAGCTGCAAGAGAACCGAGAAAAAAATAGTAACAAGGTCCCAGATTCTTTAAGAATTTTAAATATAAATAAAATGTGAAATTTTAATTTGAATTAATATTCTCATGTTCAGGTGATTTCTCCCTTGTTCTCAAAGCATGGGGCCATTTTCTCATGTCTAATAGGTAGTTCAAAGCAGAATGCAGGGAAGGAGTCTGCCTGCTCTAAGGCAGAAATATCTCATCTTTATGTAAATTCTAAATCTCAATTCTGTAATGAGTTGGAGTGGGTAAAATTTTAAAACAACTCCTATAATACCCTGCTAGAGGAAATGATGACCTAAGAGGCAACTGTAATTTTAAAAGGCTCTCAGCCCAACCCATCAAACCTGAAACTTTTCTTTGTAATATGTTGTTATCCCTTGGAAGTGTTACAAAGTGAGCTTCAGATCAAAGGAAGTAGAAAGCACAGCTCCAAACTGCTCAGGTATTTCTTGATGCGGATGCATGCCCCCTCGCCAGGCCAGCCGTCTACCCCTGTGTTATTAAATCACGCAAACATTACTAATACTTCAGAGTTTCCTAATTCATGTTATTGATGCCAGCTTATGGACACCAGCGTCCATATAACATTTGTCAATGTGAATATTTCAACTGCCAACATTTTTATATGGAATCACTAATTTCTCCCGTTTCTAACAAAGAAGATGACTTAATGAGATTACATATACTGGACCCAATATTAAAAGTCCACTTATGTTCATGTGTATGTATATCAGTGTTTATAGTGATGGAAAATATCCAGAAAGCTGGGCTGAAGTCCTATAAACACCAAAATGTTTCTCTTAAATAAGTCCATTTTGGGAAAAGCTCTGTCACATGGTTCTTACACATAATTACCTCTGGACTGCTGCATTCACATCTGGCCTGAGCCCCCATGAGGTGGGGACTGGTTTTGACTGTAACCTGATGGCAATTTGCCCATGTTTTTTAGTCTGCAAATGCAGTTGGCTCATATTTTGAGACAAGGGGTTAGAATATAATCATACCTCTCCCCCGGCTCCAGGGACATCGCAGGGGTGGCAGCATCTGTGTGTGTGTGTGTGTGTGTGTGTGTGTGTGTGTGTGTATGAAAGAGAGAGAGAGAGAGAGAGAGAGAGAGAGAGAGAGAGAGAGAGAGAGAGATTGTGTATGGTGCTGGAATGAAGGAAATGTATAAGAAAGTACCTGCTACTCCGTGATTTAACTTTTTCTAGAACTGGATTTCTTATTGCCCTCAGAGCAGTATTTCAATGTCCCAGAAGGAAATGAGGACAAAATGTAAAAACCAAGTTGTCCCAAACTAAAATTGACAACATAAAGGGTGGGGGAGGGGTGTGCTTCATATTCTAACCTTGTTAATTATCAGTCCAATTGTCTCACAGAATAGACTCCTCTCTCCGTACAGACTGCAGCTTAGATACCCAGATAACTGTGGCTATGGACTTGAGAGAAACCAAAGGTGCATTTTCTTTCCACATCCTCTGATGAGCCTGGAGAAAATGGACACAGTAAACAGGGCAGGGAAATTCTTACAAAAACAAATTCCAACAGCTACATAAAATGATTACTGTATATCGTGTTTGCTTCTTTTAGATTCATAATAAATATTCATTATAGTTTAAAAAGTGATAGGAGATCTGGCCGGTGTGGTGTTCAGTGGTTGAATGAGGACCCATGAACCAGGAGGTCACAGTTTGATGCCCCGTCAAGGAACATGACAGGGTTGCTGCTTGATTCCCAGTAGGGGGCGTGCAGGAGGCAGCTCTTTAATGTTTCTCTCTCATCAGATGTTTCTATCTCTCTCCCTCTCCCTTCTTCTCTCTCTTTAAAAAAAAAAAAATCAATAGAAACATTTTTTAAGTGATAGAAGACAGTTCATATCACAATTTATGTTAGGGGAGTCACTTTTACCCCCTTCCTTACCTGTCCATAAATGGGCTCAACTTCTGCCCAGCTTGCTAGAGGGAAGAGTAGTAGAAGACACATCCTGTTTCCCCCTCTGTTGATGGCTCTTTAGTCTCTTACAAAAGACAGGAACAGAAACTGGGATACCATCAGGAATCAAGGCAGCTCTTCTTACTCTGTAAGGCCCAGTGCTCTGTGGTGTCTGATTCATTCTTCTCTCTCTGAACTCTGGGTTTTAAAACTTGTTCACATGCCTGGTGGGAAGTGGTTACAGCCCTCCCCCCAGCTTTGCTCCTGAGTAACCCCCCCAGCTTTGCCAGCTTCTGTCAGATGCTCATCACTGTTCTGTGTGAAGGAACCCATCCCTGTTGGAGCCAGTTTTTAGCGGAGGATTTGATGTGTAGACATCTAAATAGCATGTCTAAATGTCCTTATTTGGAAAATAGAAAGACTAGATTAGACATTAATAATAATTGATGGTAATGAAGTTGTTACTCTGTTTTAGGAACTTGGCAAAGTAATTTACATGGATTATTTTATTAAACCTTGTAATCAGCCTATAAAACAAGAAGTTGATTGCCCCAATTTACAGGCAAGATAAATGGGGCATGGAGAGGTTAAGGAATATGCTCAAAATGATCTCCTTTATAGTTCCTAACTGCTATGGTTTTTAATTAAGCATCACAGTATAAATAAATCTAACAGAGATAGATTAAATGAGTGAAAATAATATAAAAGCGTATTTTATTTCTTAACCTCAGGTCACTTTTTGAAAGTGAAAGCCATAGGCAAAAAAAAAAAAAAAAAAGGCCAAATACATCTCAATGATCATATTTATTAAATTTAAATGCTTATCATTAAAAAATAGTAACAATGACTGATTAAATAATGTTATATTTAAAATAGTGAATCAGGCATCCAGAAAAAACCCCCACAAAATATCTCCAAGTAGGAAATGTGGAGTTTGTGGCTAGACAAGAGAGAGAGAGAGAGAGAGAGAGAGAGAGAGAGAGAGAGAGAGAGAGAGAGAGAGAAGAGAGAAATGATTAAAGTTGGATTTCTGAATTTTGGAAGACATCAGGATTTCCCCCATATGTGTGTATTTCAACGTTATTCCACAGTGTTAATCATGTTATGTTGATAGTAAATTATGATGGACCATTCATGATACTCCATTCATGATATCATTTGAATTTAAAAATGTTCAACTCTGGGGAAATGTTCAGTTAAGCAGTCTTTATTTTCATACTGTATAATAAAAAACTCTCCATTACTGGAGGAAAGAATACAGATCAGCCAAGCTTATACATCAGTAGTGAAGTGTCCTTCACAGTTTCACTGCAATGCGCCCCTTTAGTGGATTTGGCGGGAAAAAACCCACAAAAACCAAATTTCATTTTGCATGTAATAATTAGAGTAAAAGAGCTTGTTCTCACCATCTAAGGATGAAATTATTACCATTATAGGAAGGCAACAATCATTAAATAAATTAAAAGCATCTTTAAAGTTTTTCCATATACATATATAATATATATTTTTTAAATTGCCGCTCACTGTACAAGCATTAAATTCTCAACTAAAACATTTACAGAAACTAAGTGGAAAGCTGAGAGGAAGGCTTGGTTCTTAGAAAAGGGAGACCATTTAGTTACCTATAAACTACATTAAAATACAATTCTCAAGGGGAAAAAAGGCTATACAGAGAAGTCAGACCTACCCAAGATTTCCTATTTAATCTCATATTTAATCTTACATATCAGATGTGCATAGCTGTTCTTTAACCCAACTTTAATTCAACAAGAAGTCAACATTCAGACATTAGTTATGTGTTAGCACAGGAAACAGTGAAAGCAGAAAGACTAAACTGAATAATGTGATTATATAAAATGTTTTTTGTCAGGCTGATAATGGTATTATACACATATGATTGTCTATGAAAATATTAAATGGACAAGAAGAGTTTTTCAGAAACATTAAGGTAAAAATCTTATCTTATTGGATATATGACCAGCAGTTAATATGTAGCTAGGTAAATGTAAAAATCTATCTGGAATATTGTAGTTCTGCGATCTGGGGAACCCAATCTTCTAGTTTCAATTCTATAACCCCCAAATCCTGTAATCATATATTATTTACACAGGTTATGGTAAAAAATACTTTGAAAATACTGTATTGACACTGGCAGCTCCTGAATTTGAATTCAACAGAGTGATTATTGAAAAAAAATCATTTTTAAATGACTGTTTGTGCCTGTGTGTCTCACATCTAGAAGTGGGGGTGGTTGGGAGTTGGGATAGAGACAGACAGACAGGGACCGGACAGAGACAAACAGAGATCAGGAGTGAGAGGAGTGTTAGGGGGAGAGACAGAGAGACAGATGCATGACTTAGGAAATGGCATTATACCGTAATTTCTCTTTTCACCACGCCCACTTTTATATCAGGAGACTTATAAAAAGTCTATGTAGTAGTTACACAGACACTGGTACCTGACCAATTGTGAAACAGTCACTTAATTTTCAAACTATTTCAAGTAAATTTTTATTAATTAAAATATTAACTCATTACTTCAACCCCCACTACTGGAAAATAATCTTCCTTTCATTCTTTGGGACTAAAACGTTTCCTGTTGATACCATAATATGTCCTCAATGTAGTAGTGAAATGATGGTTACGTGGCCACCCAAAAATAACTACTAGTCAAAAACTTTTTTGATTGCCAAGAGACTACCCAAACTCTTTCACTACGATTTGTCATATAAATTGGCCATTTTAGGGCTTAATTAGTAGTAAGTAGGCACCAATTCCAATTAAGAAAAGCAATAAAGAAACATTTGGATAGAAGAAGACTGAGAAGTAATACTGGGAGTTACTAGAGGTTTGGTTGAACTACATCTAGAAAAAACTAATTAAAAACTTCATCAACTCTACCAATGAAACAGAAGTTTTCTTTATTTAAAAATGGCGTGACAGGGATATGGTGGCCACATGCTGTCTTGCTTCTATATATAATTTTGCTTTCAATTTTTTAATAATTTTTTTAAAAAGTAATTTCATCACCTAGCATCATTTTGAATCTTTAAACTTTATGCTACCAGAACAAACAAATGAACTATAAGCAACATAGTAACTCAAGCTCCAGAACTTAATTAATTGTTTAGAACCGGCGTGTCTCCTTCACAGAGTTAACATACATGAGAACCAACCTCTGTGAATTCCCAAAGTATCAGAGAGCTGCTTTTCATGGTACTTTTCTTTAAACGGGTTTCCAATAAGATAGAAGCACCACTTGTGCAGGGAATTCCACACTCCCAGCAGTGAGGCAAAGAATGCGTTGCATTTGGTTTATGAACAGAGATATTTGCAGTGTTTTAAGACCTCATGGTCATCCATTAAATGAAATAGCTAATATTATAAACCTAAATTTTCAGTACCAGAAGGGCTTTGCAGCTCAGCTAGACAGCCTCTTCATTTTAGACACTAAAGGCACATGGCTAACACCGTGTCTCTTACAAAGTAGATGCTTAATAAACATTTATTAAATGATGAACCACCATAGACAGCTATAGTCAGAAACAGAACAAAACTCCTTGTCTTCTAATACTTCACAGCCTCTGAAATAGCTTAGTTGTCTCTCATCAGGTGAGATTGAACTAAGATGAGCATTAATTTAACCACAGATATAACATCAACAACAATCCATGGGGTGTAACAATTTCTGAATGTTTTCACATTGGCAAATATAGCCAGTGAAAGATTTTTGAGACAATAAACAAGGGCAAAAGTATAAAGGAGAATGTTTTTGACAAATGGAAATGGGAAAAACACACACAAAGTGTTTATATATTTGACTCCCTTTCTTGATGGATAATTTTTAGTGACTTTTGCTAAAGAATAACTTCCACTTCTGAGTCAAAAGCCTTGGTCCATGTGAAAAGAGCCTGGACCTGAATGTGACCGAAGAATGATAATGAACGTGTGATTGCAATTACGTTGTTCACTTAAGGAAATCTCCAATATCGCACAAGTTTTTGAGCCTCAGTATCTATTGATTACTTTATAGCAAGTAAAAGCATAACAAGAGAACTAAAAATGTAATGACTTCAGGAAGGATTTTTGAATTCAATTTAAAAGAACAAATGAAAGCACTTGTGGAAAAGGGGTATAGAAGAGGAATTACATCTGGGTTTTGGAAAATTGGGTTGCTGCTTTCCTTTTCTGGGAGGCAATGAAAACAACCGTATTTCCAATTAAATGGCTGGGCCAAGTGGTAACTCTCTGCATATGCTCTTGGACCACCCTATCCTTTTTTGGTAAAGTTCTCATAATTGAATGGTGCTTGCCAGAACATTAAAAAAACAAAGAATCCTGTGTAGACCAAATTATAAAACCATGTTAGGCCAACCTTCCCACAGAGGGCACAGGCACCTGGCAGCACGCACACACACATACGTATACACTAACACTCAGCACACACTCTCCACACAACTCGTCACGTGAGCCATGTGCAGAAAAGCACAGGTAAACAAGAGTCTCAGAAATCCTTACGATAAACATCAACGCTGATTGGATTTAGCACTTACTGAGTTGCTCAGGAATGTAAGGCGATAAGCCTACTTCAAAATACGAAATTATTTTATTCTCTATGAGTAGAGATAAATGATAACCTATCATTGTTTTTCCAATCTAGTTTCAAAGCCCATTACAAAAATAAATCACCATGTTCTCTAACATTTCTAAAAACAGTTTGAATTATCATTTTCCTCATGTGGTTAAAAAATAAGAAATAGATGTCCATATTTACTAAATTTTTGCTTTTAGTTACATTCAGAAACAAATACAGTCCAATTCTCCTTGGTAGAAATTGTCAGTCTATTTGCTCATCCTCCTTTGACTATTAATAAATCTTTTAGAATAAAATGAGTTGGCAGTGCAAAAAAAAAGTCCATAAAAATAAACTGATTGAATTAAGCATTCAAATGAGTTCTTTGCCAGGTTATCTGCAAGCACAAGACTCTACTGTCATGTTAGGATATACTTTAAGTACCACATTCTTATTTTCATCAAAGAATAAGATACTGAGCGAGGACATCTTTTCTGGTACACAGCAAGGCTCAGGTATTCCAGGAACGACCCCCACAGCTCTCACTATGCTCTGGATGGTAGCATGGTTTGAAGGTTTCAAAGACTAGAAAATAAATCGGAGAAGAACACATAAGTTAAATAAAACAGTTTTTCCACGCCAGCCCTCATCATTAAAATGCATACATTATGAATTTCTTTTGACAGTTTAATATAGCCCTGGCATCATTACACATTCAGCCAGTCTCCTAAGCCACCATCACCAAAGTGGTTATAGTTTATTAAGTGTCCGCTATGTAGCAGGCATGTTATATGTAGTATCTCTATTCCCACAACAAAGCTAACATTTCTTACATTTTACAGGTGAAGAAATAGACTCAAGAAGCTTAACTGACATGTCAAAAGTCAAGTAGATAGTAAGTGGTAGAGTGAGGATTTGAATCCAATTATCTAAGCAAGAATCCTTTAATTAAAAAGAACTTAGTCCCCAAATGGGATTAATATATCCTAGGATGTTTTCAATAATAGGCTTGCAACAAAACCACTTGTTCTAAATCTTATGCTAATCATAAAGAACCCAAAAAGCACCCTATTTAATATTGATGCATTATTGCTACTACTATAGTGATATTTACACTTTGTTGCTAAAATAAAATAACCGTGTCAGGGGACATTGACTTTTTTAATAGTTGTCACCAGGATTAATGAGATGGCGATTACTCCACTATGTAATTGTTCACCTCTCCTTCCAGGCACAAACTGGGGTTAAGAAGACCACACCATTGGCCACTGGGGGTCACTGTTGCACCATGGGTTCACACTTCAATGTGGTAGAGTCAATAATATTTTAAGAGTGGGTCATATCCTAGGGGAATAATTTAGGGGACCTATTTTTCCCATGGATGTCAGAAGTTTGACCAAAGAAGCCTGGGTAAAATCTATTCCTGAGAAAATGCCAAGCGAGACCATTATCATCCATGTGAAACATGTGGTTTTGTTTAGAGAGTGCCATACAGCTCTGCTTAGCACTGAAAGGCAGTCACTTTTCCAAGCCCTGGGTGTTTAGGTACTGCCAGAGCGGTGGGAACTTCATGAGAAACGCCACGCTTTTCAACGTTAGTTCTCCCCAATGTCTTCTTTATGCAGGTGAATCCAGTATTGTTTTAAGTATATTTTAAAACAGAAATTTGGTAACTTGCCAGAGATCATGTGTGAATTCAGGAGTAGGATTTAGGCCAAAACTCTGGCTTTTTAATTCAGGATTTTGAACCATGTTTCTCATGGCTCAGGGGCTCTGCCCCAAAGAATTTGTATTTTTCAATTTCATGCTCCTCAAACTCCCAGTATGAGAAACTGGAAAAAGTTAAAAGGTTAAGGGTATATATAAGTCCAGGGAAAAGCAAATAATATAGAAAGATGGCATACCATATATTTTATAAAATAATTCTTTTGTCAGAGAAAGAAGTCTGATTGGTCTCATGCATTCTTTCAATTTTAATGAAAACAATTACCCATATGTTAGACTTCAACATCATTGTGAATAGGCATAAATTTTTTTAAAAAATTAGCCTTGATAGGCAACTGTTTCTTACTCTCTCTTCTTAGATATTTTAAGGATGTGCTAAAAAGAAGGCTACCTTTCAATTAATTAGCTTTGCAAAGAAAGCTATTTCCCCTTTAAAGAGAGGAAGTTCATGCTGTTCTATTTGACATGTCATGTGCTCTCCAACATCAATAAAACCTGTGTAACTGACACACACCGAAGTGGGTATTGTACAATAGAGGTCAATGGGCCATCGTTTATTTCACAAGTATTGGTAATTCCCAAAGAAAATGGTTGCAGTAATTTACTTTTTTCTATAGATTTATCACCACTCAGTCATCCAAAACAGCTTATGATAATGCCCCTAAGGAGTTTTTTTAATGGATAGGTTTTCCCAACATTATTCTGTTATTGTTAGTGTTTTAATGGCTTTTATAATATTTACATTTCATAGGAAGTGGATCTACTTAAGTAGATGAGGCCTTGCATGATAAACACTGCTCTGCATCATTATTCCTTGGTGCCTGCGACCGGGCATGCTTTAGGCTGAATAAATACAAAGTGAATGAAAAACGTATAAGAAATAGCATGCCCTCCATTTTACCTATTTCTATGGTAATAATTCCCAACAACAAAACAAAAGGTTCAAGTGACCCGGAGTAGATATGGAAAATATTCATGGGTGTTCCCTAAGAACATTCCTATCCTTTTTAAAACTAACTCACAAGCGGTAGATTCAGAAACAGTGAGCAGTCTTTGGTGGGCTCAGGGAATTCAGCTCTAACCCATGATTCTAGGCTGGTATGTTTTGTCAGGAACCGCTCAGCTTTCCTGGGCATTTCCCCCCTTTTTTCCTCACTGTGGAATCCCCTGATCAAGCTGCCATTATCAGGAATGATTATGTCACCCACGAAAGACCCATGCAGTAATTTGCTCATCTGAAGCATATGGCCATTCTATCATTTTTGTTTGTTTTTGAGTTCTGTTCATATTTCTCATGACTCTTTATGTAGTTGGGGAACTATATCAATCACAAATGCAAATCTGTGTTATTTCCCTCCCCAGTCTCCCTCACCTCTCCCTTTTAAATTAATTTTAGAGAGAGGAAGGGAGAGAGACAGAGAGAGATGCATCAATGTTAGAAACATCAACTGGCTGCCTCCCATCCAGAATCAAACCCTCAATGTGAGTGTGAGCCCTGACTGGGAATTGAACCTGCCACTTTTTGGTGCACAGGATGATGCTCCAACCAACTGAGCCACAGCAGCCAGGCTCCAGGCTCCCTATTTAATGAGGATGACACATGACTTCATCAGTTTACATCATTTCTTTTTGCTTAGGTAACTCAGTACATCAAAAGTTAGGATTTTTAGAATTCATAATTATGAACAGCGATTGGAATTGGAAAACTCAGGAAATTAATCGAGGGTGTATTATTGTGAACTCATTATATGTGAATTTTTTTTATAGTGTATAGGATGTTTGGTTCAAAGTATATAGATTCTTTGCTGCCTAATTCTGTGTCTTTGCTATTCCTAGCTTTTGCACTATTCCATGCAAAAATCACTTCATTCTTCTAATCCTTGTTGGTTCTCTGGGATCTCTGTCAGCAACAACAGTTCAATCATTTTCATTTGAAATCTCTGTTTTCCATCTTTGGGAAGGTGGTGAGAAGAGAAGCAAAGGCATACGGCTTGGCTTTAGCTACATGGGTATTTTTCATCTCATGGCAGAATTCCAGGGGTCTCTCCCTGGGAGAACAGATTGGCTGTAGGGGCTAGAAATCAGAAAAATCCAAACTGCCATGCCTGCAAAGGAAATCTGCTGTGGTCAGGCCCGCTCGCACCTGCCAAACTGTGTATGATGTCCTGGAGTTGAATTTGATTATAAATGCATTAGCAGGGGAGAGTATGTCATCAGCTACGAGCCTGCATTCCTGACCCGGGCCATGGGGTTTTGCTCCACACTCTTCCAGTCCAGCCCATGTGGGTGTGATAGCCCAGAAACTATCTAATTGGAATCAGTGAAAGGGCAAATCCTGGAATTTGGGAAAGGCAGAACACAGCTGTTCTGAATTACAGAACAGGTTGTCGACTTTTGCAGACACAGAGCCCCGCTGCATAGAGCAGGCTTTCGCTCGGGAGGCCACAAAGGAGGAGGGCCAGCAGTCCTGGCCTGGGAGGACTTTTCTCTGGGGCAAAATGTATATCTAAAGTCTGAAAGTTTTTTGGCGCTTCAGTTATTCCACATGTGTTTGCACTGATCTGGTCAGAGGCCTGATTTTCCTCTGTTGCTTGGACTATATTTCTATTTAAACAGCTCACTCTGGTGACCGTGTTGGACATTGTGCTGATAACAGCGGCGCTGATTAATTATCCCTAATGGAGCAGCTTCACATTGCTTTATGTTTCCCATCCTTTCGGTGACTGTACCGCTTGAAAGCCACAAAGCCTTAAAGGGAGCCACCAGAATGCTTTACAAGTTCAGCAGATCCACACTAGGTGATGAGAGACTGAGAACTCCATGTAACAGCCAAACTTCCACTCTCTACTTGGCAAAGGGAATCTCAAGCTCAAGGAGAAAACTCCACACTTATCCCTATTATGTCTCCCCGGAGTTCTGATGCCATTCCAAGTTTTGACAAATATTATGATGGGTTCACTTGCTGCAATCGATGCTCTCCTGATTCTATTATTCTCCAAAGAAACATTACTGGAAGAGCTCACGGGCTGTTGAACCCACAGAGAGGATCCTATTTAAGCTTTGTGATGTTTCAAAAGGGACTAGAAACATTTACAAAACTTTCTCTTGTCTTACATCTTTTACTCTCTTGATCCCTTTCCCTGTGGGGTCTTTCTTCAGCCCCTACATGTAATTTTCTGTTCCCCTCAGTCTCAGCAGGGGCCATTAATAATGATATTCAGTAGCAAATATTCATGGCGTGCCTACTATGTGCAAGGTGCTCTAGCATCTCTTTCTTTCACTGTGTTTATTATGCAGACACCGTTATTATTAGTATTTATTATTGTATCCATTTCACAAATGAGAAAACTAACATACTAACACATCTGGTAAGAGGGGGAACCAAGGATTTGACTCTCAAATTTACTTCTCAGAGCGTGACTTCTGGGCCATCAGTATTAGCAATGTCTACGAGCTTGTTAGAAATGCAGAATCATAGGCTCTACCCCAGAGCCACTGGAACAGGTCCTGCATGTTAACATGATCCCCAGGTGATCTGCAGGCACATTAAGGTTAGGAAGCCCAGCTATGACCAAGCGTGTACATTTAATCATTCTTCTGCATTAACATACTTCTCTCCTTAAACATGTCCCCACTATGCTTAACTTAGCCCTCATAAGTGTTTAAATTATTATCCTTTAGGTCACTGAGAACCGTGGTAGACTTCTGCTGAAGCAATAGCAAAGTTTTTGAACAGTTAAAGCAGGCAGAGCCAACAAGAAATGGGGTAATTTTGGGGGATAGAGACCAGGCCAGGTCTCCAGAGTTAGGGGTTGAAAAGTTAACTGATTCCACATATCATGGCTCCCTAGGCCCTGAAACCCGGAGTCAGGAGGACAGAGAAAAACTCCTTCTGCAGGCTACCCGAGAACTCACATCTATGAGAGTGAGAGCGGTTATTTGGAAGACTCAGAGGCCCACTTAGGATCAGTCACTCCAGGTTCAGAGACAGATCTTGAATCCATTTCGCCTCTCAACACAACAGAGCAAAGCACTCTGTAGAGTACTTACTGCTGCCTGTTACATTTGGCACTATCATTGTGTGTTTTAAATGTTTTCCCAGTTCCAACAACTTTTGTTTGATCAGTGAAATGTCCTTTATGAATATTAGGGAAGATAAGGCTTTTCTATAATTGTAAAGGTATATAATATTTACTTTGTGTTTGGGTTTACAAAATATGGAATCTGCAAAAAAAAAAAATTCTTTGGGAAAGTCTTAGAAGATGTAGAAAGCTTGTCCTTCTGACACATTCTAACAAGAAAATGGAATTTCAAGCAAGTTCCTCGCCTTGTGGCTGACATGGCTTCGTTCAATCTGTGGGCCTTTTGCTTTAAGCATGTGTAGGTTTAGCATCTCAATGATTACAGGAATGAAATATGAACATGCTACTTTAACAGTCTATAAACAAAAGTTGGTTACTCTTTGAGGTAAAGGATTTTTTTCTGCATTCTTACCCAACAGCGAAAGTTGATTCACTTCAAGTTTTGGAAAACAAAAACAAAACCTCTATGCTTCCTCTGAATTCTATTTCTAGAACCACTTTCCACTGTAAAACAGGAATTCAAACTGTGGTAAGCTAAGAATGGAAGTGCAGCAACAAGCTTACCTGAAGGCTAGAGGGCCCCACTGTATTTTCCTGGCTATAAATTCAAAAAGAACAGTCACTTTAACTTGTGTGCAAGATGGAGGTGGGGCTGGGGAGGCTTCTGAAAATATATTTGTCAGAATACTGAGGACTGATATGATGAAGTACAGTCCCCATTGATTGTGAAAGAGACACAGGTAAACTCTGATTGGTTGAAATGAGTCTTGGGAGAAGATCCCAGAGTCACTGTATCCTATTCTTCCTTTCTTTTTGATGTGTATCAGGGAAGCAAATGAATAACCATCTGGTGGATTTCATGAGGTGAGTTTACCTGGCCCAGCCCTGATCCTGACTCCCGTGGGAATAATTCATCTCAGAAGAGACTATTTATCAAAAAATATTCTGCATCAGGACATCAATCCAATTAGTCCTTCCATATGTTCCCATGACAACCACTCATTCTCTGAATACCCCCTCCAGACCAGCCATCCACCATTTGGGATTTGCTGATTGTAGGCAGGTATAGATTCACATAGCTGAATATGCACTATGTTTGGAAGCAACATACACACACAAAAATACATATTTTTCTCATATCTCTCTTTGTACCAATATGGACTTCTTATTAATTTAACAACCATTAAAGAAAAACAAAGCATAGCCATATTACCTATTACACTTTAGAATGCAATAAATAAGCACCCAGGTGGATATATAAATGAAAACACACAACTTAGTCGATGTGTCTTGCTGACTCTATGGAAATAGGAAGAACAGGACAAAGAACAATGGCTACCTTTGGCATGGGGAATTGGCATGCTCCCGAGCAATAATAGGCATCAAAGGACTTAGGGGAGATAATCCATTCACTCCAGCCAATATCCGCAAAGTCCACCTTAAGATATCGCCTGGCACAATTTCGAGGTTCAATCCATTGCTTTCTTCTTGCCTTCTTCAGCGTCTGTTCATCAAACTGGAGCGTCTGGCTCTTCTGGTGAGGTACCTTTCTCTGTTTCTTCTTGTTCTTACTCTTCTCAGGGGGCTGAGTCTGAAGAGTCTTGTATGGCTTTCTCTCTTCCCATACCCCATCCTCCTTATACTGATATTCTGCCCCAGGAAGCTCATTGTTCTGCAAAGGGAGCAGGACCCCAGTAGAACGCTTCTTCCGCTGTTTCATAGAAAGGGCAGCCCTAATATGGCTATCCAATTTGGGCACAGCTCCAGTGGGAAAATTTCGGTGACCTTGCAAGCTTGATACCACACTCTCCGGCTCAGAAATGGCAGCATCGTTGGCATATACCAAGATATAAGGGTCAGGAAAGGATAACATCTCCTTTGGCAGCTGGTGTCCTTTGGAGGTTATGTTAAATCCTAAGAGGAACTCCTCACTTTCCTTAGCCTTCCTCAAGAGTTGAGTGATGTCTTTAGACAGCCAAGACACAAGGTCTCGATGAGGTCTGCCCACGTCTGCCGAAAGATGACCCAGGAGTTGACTTTGGTCTCTGTTGGATTTGAGGATCCATGCAGTGATATCGATCTGAATATGTTTCCTCTGAGCATGATGTGAGCATCTTCTTGATCCTGGACAACTCAGACTGACGTTAATCAGCTCTCCAATATAGAAATACAGTGCGGCAGATAAAATGTTTTCAGACTTGGTTAAAGAAGTCAGGTTAAAAATATGCAGTCCCTTGCTTTCAAGGTTTCCTAGGAAGGAAAAAAAAAAAAAAGAGAGACTAAACAAGAGCAAACAGGACCCTTATCTCACACCATGTATAAAAATTCACTCAAGATGAATTAATGACCTAAATATAAGAGCTATAATCATGAAATTCTTAGAAGAAGACCAAGGGGTAAAATCTTCATGGCCTTGGATTTGGAGATGGATTCTTAGATATGACACTGAAAGGGCAAGAACCAAATGGGAAAAAAAAAATAGATAAATTGATAAAATAGATAAACTAGACTTCATCAAAATTAAATTAAAAACTTTTGTGTGTTCTAAGAAATTATTAAGAAAGTCTGTACAACCTATAGAATGGAGAAAATGTTTGGAAATCATGTAACTGATTAAACATAGTATCAGAATATACAAATTACAGCTCAACAACAAAAAGGCAAACAAGAAGGGACCATGGAAGCAATGAGAAGTGGCAGTTCCTCCCAGGTAAACCCTCTGAACCTGTCCCCAAAGCCCCCTTTTCTCTGACTTCTTAGTGAGCCAAAGCAGCCCCACCTAATCCCTCTCCTGTTACCTTAGGCCCTTCCTTGTTTCACTGTCCTCAGCTTTAATAAATGCCCTCTAAAATTCACCTGGACTCCTTTTGTGAATTTTTTTCTGCTCAAAGTCAAGAAGCCATACACTACTGGTCCACCCTAGGGAGACCTTCTAAGGGCCGGGTCCCCTTTCCAGTAACCCTCCTCTGGACCATCCAGAAGGCATGCACCCTGTCTTACCCATTTTAGACTTTGGACCTCAGCAACTGTAAAACAATACATTTGTGTTGTTTCAAATTAAAAAAAATTCAAACAGAACAATAAAAATGGACAAAGGAATTGGATAGACATTCCTAGTCAGAAGATCTATAGTGGGCCAACAAGCACATGAAAAGATGCTCAACATCAGTAGTAGTTATTAGGAAAATGTAAATCAAAACCACAATGTGGTACCATTTGACACATACTAGGCTGGTTATAATAATAAAAAACAAAATAACAAGTGTTAGCAAGGATGTAGAGAAGCTGGAATTCGTTTACATTGCTGGTTGGAATGTAAAATGCTTCACCTGCTGTGGAAAATGGTTTGGCAGTTCTTCAAAAAGTTATTCATACAAATATCATGTACCCCCACAATTCCTCTTTTAGGTATATAGCCAAAATAATTAAAAACACGTACTCAAACAAGTACATGTACATGCATATTTATAATAGGAGAATGGCAAGGAAAGAAACAGCTCAACTGTTTCTGATGAGTATATCCATACAATGGAATATTATTTAGCCATATAAAGGAATGATACATGCTACTGTGTAGGTGAGACTTGAAAACATTATGGTAAATGAAAGAAGCCAGAAATAAAAGGTGTCGTATGATTCTATTTATATGAAATATCCAGAATAGGTGAATCCATAAGGCGGAATGCAGATATGTGTTTGCCAGAAGCTGGAGGTGTGGAAGAATGGGGAAATTGCTTAATGGGTGTGGGGTTTTGCTTTGGAATGATAGAAACATTTGGAAATTAGATAGACTTGGTGGTTGCACAACTTTGTGAAAGTATCAAATGCCATTGAATTGTGTTTTATCAACTATCTTTTATATATTTAAACAACTTGGTTTAGCATTATTATTATTATAACTAGGGACCCAATGCACGAATTTGTGCACCTTGAAAGGAACTGTGGGCCGCGTGGCTATGGTAGGCACAGGGGCAGGTCTTGGCCCATCCTCCACACCCCCACCCTGCCCCTCCCACTCCGGCCCCTGGTTCCCTGTCTGCTGGCAGTCCTGCTCCCGCTGTTTCCACTGCCACCACAAACACGAGCTGATGGCGCCGACCCCACTCGCACCCGCTGATGATGAGGAACAATTGGGGTTGGCGCCAGCAGCAGCTGTGAGTAGTGGCTGCTGCCCTGATTGCCCCTCAGGAGCAGGAGGAGGTGGAGAAGCCCTCAGGGGCAATCGGGGCCATCAGCTGACACTCACACCCACTGACTGCACCAAGTGATCGAGGGCCGGTGCCAGGCACCAGAAGCAGGTGCAAGCAGTGGCTCCAGTGCTGGCAGCAGATGTGAGCACCAGGTGGGACCATGTCGTGTGTGAGCAAATAATTTTTGGTAACCACCAGAGGCTCGCCATGATGACAGTTACCAGTGCCCTGCGTTGGTCTGGAGCCCCTGCTAACCTGCTTCACCATCTCACCATGGCCAACGCCTGCCCTGTTCTGCATGTGCGCCCTGGTGGTCAGCGCGCATCATAGCAACCGGTTGTTCAGTTGTTTGGTTATTCCACTGTTCAGTCTATTAGCCTTTTATTATATAGGATGATATTGCCTTTCCTTTCCCTCAGGGGAGACATTTGCCATGATCATTTCCCCTTTAAAATTTGTATTTATTTATTTATTTATTTATTTATTTATTTATTTATTATTTAATTCATTACCCACCACCCTTCCCTTTGGCAACCACCACCTTATTCTCTATATCTATGCATCTGTTTCTGTTTTATTTTGTTTATTCATTTGTTTTGGTTTTATAGATTCCATATATATAAGTGAAATCATATGGTATTTGTCTTTTTCTGTCTGACTTATTTCATAGCATAATACCTTCTAGGTCCATCCATGTTGTTATAAATGGCAAGATATCATTCTTTTTTATTGCTAAGTGATCTTCTATTGTGTATATATCACCATTGATTATGAGGCTACCAAGAACTCTTCCTATAAGTTTGGCACAGTATTGTAGTGGTGCAGTATTGTAATTATCTGAGGCAGCCTCATTACAAGCACTGGTGGAATAAGACTCACCTTAATTCAAGTCCTGGTTAGCAACTTTAGACAAGCTGGTGTGTTCATTTATAAAATGGAGACAGTACCTACCTCTCCTATCATTAGAATTAAATGAGATGTGTGTAAAGCAGTTTAAAAAAGTCTAATAAGTGTTTCTTAAATATATATTACTAGAGGCCCAGTGCACAAAATTCGTGCACTGGGGGGTTGTGTCCCTCAGCCCAGCCTACACCCTCTCCAATCTTGGACCCCTTGGGGGATGTCTGACATCCCTCTCACAATCCAGGACTGCTGGCGTCCAACTGCTCACCTGCCTGCCTGCCTGATTTCTCCTAACTGTTTCTGCCTGCCAGCCAGATCACCCCTAACCAGTCCCTTGCCAGTCTGATTGATGCCTAACTGCTCCCCTGCCAGCCCGATGGCCCCCAACTGCCCTCCCCTGCCAGCCCGGCTGCCCCCAACTGCCCTCCCCAGCTGGCCTGGTTGCCCCCAACTGCCCTCCCCTGCCAGCCTGGTCACCCCCAATTGCCTTCCCCTGCTGGACCATTGTCCCTAACTTCCCTCCCCTGCTGGCCCTGTCCCCCCAAACTGCCCTCCCCTGCTGGCTCGGTTGCCTCTAATTGCCCTTCCCTGCAGGCCTCATCCCCCCCAACTTCCCTCCCCTGCTGGCCTGGTTGCCCACAATTGCCCTCCCCTGCTGGCCATCTTGTGGCTGTGGGCACTGCCATCTTTGAGGGCGTGGCAGTCATTCAGCATATTCCCTCCTTATTGGCTGTGGGTGCCGCCATCTTTGCAATGCCGTGAGGGTCAATAAGCATATTCCCTCTTTATTAGATAGGATTGTTGTTATTAATGTTGGTTTAACTGTATTATGGGGATATCTTCTACCTGCCACATAAACATTAGTCTGCAGGATAACAGCAGGTAAGCAAGACCATATATATCAATATTCAGATAACATATCTGAAAAAATAAGCTAAACATTCAAAAGTGTCATAAGGAATTAATGCTGCTTAGAGTTTGTCTAAAGATTATGACATTCCATGAATGTAAGATAATTAAACTGGTCAATTGCATTTCCAAATCTTCAAATTCAAAAGTGAGAGCATGTAAGAGAGTAGGAGATTGATTAGTCTGGACAGAAGTTGGTTTCTTCTCTTAAGACCGTCTAGAGCAGCCGTGGGCAAACTACAGCCTGCGGGCCAGATCCGGCCCGTTTGAAATGAATAAAACTAAAAAAAAAAAAGACTGTACCCTTTTGTGTAATGATGTTTACTTTGAATTTATATTAGTTCACACAAACACTCCATCCATGCTTTTGTTCCGGCCCTCCGGTCCAGTTTAAGAACCCATTGTGGCCCTCGAGTCAAAAAGTTTGCCCACCCCTGAGGTTAGACTCAAGAATCCAGTCCTGGGATGGGTCGCAGAGCCCCTCCTCTGTGCACTTGTTCCATATACATATTTGTTTCAGAAACATACACGCAACCATGAAATTATGTTCTTGATCAAAAACATATTTCAGTAAAAACAAAATATTTTTATAAAGACGTGGAAGCTTAAAATGAGTTCATTGAGTCCCCAAGCACAAGGGAAGTGCAATGAGAAATCTATTTCACTCATTTTTAACCTTGTTTGAAGGAAAAAGGAGGAAACTGCCATTTGTGCACATGTGCATGCACCATGACACCAGGATAATATTTTACAGACCTCCATGGCATCGGGGTTGTTCAGAGACCCTGGTCTTAATTCAGACCAGTCACCATAGCATATAGTTTTATCCAAACTTTGTGTAGCAGATGGACATTTAAAGTGGAAGGAAGAGAATTCAGTCTAAGAATGTGGCAATTGAATAGTTGCCAAACAAACACCAGGGCAGGGAAGAAATGAACTCTGAGCGGGCATGGGCGGTAGTGTCTTCATGGGTAAATTAATGGCGATCCTTTCCCTCACATTTTGCTTCAAAATGTTTCCTTCTTTCAAACATGTTTCCAGACACCTTGTGACTGGCTGCTAACCCGCCTCCACCCCTGTGTCTAATCTTCAGTATCTTCCCATAAATGTCTCCGAAATCTGAGACATGGCCTCTTCTGATGGTTTTCATTTTAATGTGGAACACTGTTTTGAAGTGAAAGCCCTATAGCCCAGTCCCAACTCCACCTTGCCCAATTGCTGTCATCAGGCAAATAACCTAAGCTCTTGAAGTCTCAGTTTGCTCACCTGTAAAATGAGTACAGTAGTATCAACTGCAGAGTTGTGAGAAGAAATTGAAAGAATGCCTGTAGAGCACATAGCATGTAAAAAAAAAATGCAATGAGTGTTAGCTAGCCAGAACTATACTGCCCAGTATCAGTGATTAGCCACTTAAAGTCAAATTGAGATGTTTTGTAAGTATAAAATACACACTGGATTCAGAAGACTTAGTACAAATTGAATGTAAAATATCACATGAATCTATTTCATATTGATTACATGTTGAAATGATATTTGGATATACTGAGTTCAATATTGTGATTATGTTAATTTATAATAAGACTAGAGGTCTGGTGCATGACATTTGTGCACTCAGGGGGAGGGGGGTTTCTCAGCCTGGCTTGCGCCCTTTAGCAGTCTGGGAGCCCTTAGGGGATATCCAACTGATGGCTAAGCTGCACTCGGACATCCTTAGTGCTGCCGCAGAGGTGGAAGAGGCTCCCACCACCACTTCTGTGCTAACCAGCCGTCAACCTGGCTTGTGGCTGAGCGGCACTCCCCCTGTGGGAGCACATTGACCACTAAGGGATAGCTCCTGCATTGAGCATCTGCCCCCTGGTGGCCAGTGCACATCATAGCGTCCAGTCATTCCACCGTTTGGTTGATTTGCATATTACCCTTTTATTATCTATACTAGAGGCCCGGTGCACAAAAATTTGTGCACTCGGGGGAGAGAGGGGGTCCCTCAGCCCGACCTGTGCCCTCTCGCAGTCTGGGACTCCTTGGGAGATAACGACCTGCTGGCTTAGGCCTGCTCCCAGGTGGCAGAGGGCAGGCCCAATCCCTAGGTGCAGCCCCTGGTCGGGCTCAGAGCAGGGCCGATTGGGGAGTTGGGGCACCGCCCCCTATCATGCACAGAGCAGGGCGTATTGGGAGGTTGCGATGCCACCCTCAGTCACGCTCAGGGTAGGGCCGATTGGGGGGTTGGGGCACCAGCCCCTGTCACACTCAAGGCAGGGTCGATGGGGAGGTTGCAGCGCCACCCCCATCACGCACAGAGCAGGGCCAATCAGGGGGATGGGGCACTGCCCCCTGTCACGCACAGGGCAGGGCCCATCAGGGGGGTTGGGGAGCTCCCCCCTGTCATGCACAGAGCAGGGTCGACCAGGGGGTTGGGGAGCTCCCCCCTGTCACTCACAGAGTAGGGCCAATAGGGGAATTGGGGCACCGCCCCCGTCACACACAGAGCAGGGCGGATCAGAGGGTTGGGGCACCACCCTCTATCACCCACAGAGCAGGGCCAATCAGGGGGTTGGGGCGCCGCCACTCTCACACTCAGGGCAGGGCCGATGGGGAGGTTATGGCTCTACCCTGTCACACACAGAGCAGGGCCCGTGGGGTGGGGGGGGATGGGGAGGCGCCACACCCTGTCACACACAGAGTCGCAGGGCGATCAGGGGGTTGGGGAGCTCCCCCCTATCAGGCACAGAGCAGGGCCAATCAGGGGGTTGGGGCGCCTTCCCCTGGCCAGCCTGGATGAGGGGATTATGGCTGTTTGCAGCTGGTCACACACCCTTCAGGGTGGGGGTCCCCACTAGGGTGCCTGGCCAGTCTGGGTGAGGGGCTGAGGGCGGTTTTCAGGCTGGGACTGAAGCTCCCAACTGCTCCTTTTTTCCTTTTTTTTTTAATTCTGGGCCAGCTTTAGCTCTGGCTCCAGCTCTGAGGCCTCAGCTGCTGAAAACAGGTATCTGGTTTGTTTGGGTTCTACAATCGAAACTCTGTATCAACTCCAGCTCTGAGATCCTGGCCGGCTGAAAGCAGGTTTCTGGGGTTTTGTTTAGCTCCTATATTTGTTACAATGTTTCAAATTGCAAGCTTAGAGGCCAGCAAGGCAGGCGGGGAAGGCAAGGCAGGCGGGGAACGTTGCAGTCCTCCGTCACTAAAGCAAGCAAGCCTCATGTTCAGTTTAAGCTGGCTGGCTGCCGGCTGCCATCTTGGCTGGCAGTTAATTTGCATATCTCGCTGATTAGCCAATGGGAAGGGTAGCGGTTGTACGCTAATTACCATGTTTCTCTTTTATTAGATAGGACCAGAGGCCCTATGCACAAAATTTGTGCAAGGTGCTTGGCCACCGCCACCACCGTAGCTTCATCCAGAAGGACATCGGTCTAATTAGCATATTACACTTTTATTATTATAGATATATAAAAGCCAAGTGATTGGAACGACCAGAACAACTGGTTGCTATGACATGCACTGTGGCTGGCCAACTGGCCTGATCAGGTGGCGGCCCCTCTCCCAGGCTGGCCCTGGCCAAATTGGGGGTGGGGCTGGCTGGCCAACCTCCTGCGTTCCCTCCCCCCACTAGCCTGGCCCAATCAGCCCCCATGGGTGCTGGCTGGACCACACCCATGCATGAATTGGTGCACTGGGCCTCTAGTATAGGCTATATGTATATTTGGTCTTCCTCCCTTTTCTGGCACAGAGCTCCTAAAACACTTGGAATTTCCTCAGTGTTGAGAACCATAAGGTGTCTTTTGTTATGTGAATGAGGTGACTTTAGGAGGTCAGATAAAGCTCTAGTCTGGTTGCCAGAAGAACCAACCAAGTGGTTAAAGGATTAGAACTTCTAGTCCTACTCCCTGATCTATACGGGAAGGGGAAAGGACCCGGAGGTTGAAGTTATCACCATTGATTGATGATTCATCAATCATGCATATATAATGAAGCCTCCATAAACCCTCCAAAAAAACAGGGTTTGGAGAGCTTCCAGATTGGTGAACACGTGAATATTTGGGGAGAAGGGGTTATAAAAACCTCCAGTTATATAGCCAGTTGGTCAGAAATATAGGTAACAACCTGGACTTGCAATTAGTGGAGGGTGGTCTTGTGGGACAGAGCCCTTTCTGTGGAATCTGATGCTGTCTCCAGGTATATAGCATCAGAATTGAGTTGATTTCTCACAGGCTCTGCTTATTGGTGCGAGGAACCCTTTCCCCTACAGAATTGGGTGCAGAACATTTTAAATATATTATTAAAATTAATTTATCCTGTTGCTTTTCATATTTTTAAATGTGGCCACTAAAATTTAAAAATTACATATGTGGCTTGGATTTGTGGCTTAAATTAAATTTCCATTGGACAGTGGTTGTCTAGAATAACCACCAGTTTTAGTAGTCATATAGTCCAAAGGGAAAAAAAAGGTCATATTTTTTTACCCCAAAGACAGTGAAAAATTGGGATTTTGCTAACCATGAATATGTAAACCAAAAAGTAACTTGGACAAAAAATTCCCTTCTTGGAATGCAACATACTTTCCTTATCAAAGACTTATTAGATAAAGATAATATTGGTGATTAGTTTTTAATTTTTCTTCCAGTAACACCTAATTGGTTCCATCTGCAACCGAAAGCCTAAGACCAACAAACTGCTCTAAAATGAAGTTAAATGGATCATTTAGCAATAGTGCTTTCATGGCATAGAGATTATATACCCAGCTTTGTGTTATCTGTATATTACACACAAACATTCACTACAACCAACAACAGGAACCAAAGCAAAACAAATGTTTTACTTAACAAATATGAGTTTTGTACTACTGGTGCTGAAACCTGGGCTGGGTCTCGGGGCTGCACAAAGGCCAGCTGCTACCCACATTGTAAATTAATAAGCAATATGCAGGTAGCTATGCCATGATGATGTTACTTGCTGTCAAAGGTGTTAACTATGTTCTTACAGCACAGAGGAGGGAGCAATGAACTTTGCCCATTAAGGAGAAGAGGAACTTTGCTTATACCCAGGGAGGAGGTAATTCTGAACCAGACTTTTAAGAATGAAGGAAAAAGGGAGTGTTGGGGAGGGAATGGAAGGAGCACATTCTAGTAGTATGCAATGCTGGATACCTGGGAACTCTTGCATAAGCAATATTTCCAATGTTTTGAATAGAAACTTAAAAAATATTCTGTGTTAACCTAGTTACTTAAAGTCATAACAGACATCTAAGCTGCCTACATTCAGAAAAGGAATGATCAATAAACACTTAGCTCCTAGAAGAAGGTGTCCTATGCCCAGCACTTGATGCCTTTGCTCCCCCTATTTCCACCCAAGATAGGGGGCTCACTACCTCTGCCTGTTCTAGATTCCCTCCTCCCCACTTTTTAAAACAAGAAGCTTGAAATCTCAACCATTCCACAAAACATTCCTTGATTTTCCTAACTCATTTTATTTTTGCTTTCTTTAACTTTAAAGCACTTAAGTTCTGTGCAAGTCAATGTTCTTTCTCTCAAAACAACCCAAAAAATACTTAGTATTTACAATGGACAAAAACATTACTGTGAGAGTTGCATGTATTTGAGCAAATGAGTATGGAGGTATAAATAAGAGTGAGATCATACCTCCCTGCAAGGAAAAATATGCAATAATATCTATTCAATTATTCTCATTATTTTTATTTTTATTTTGGGGGTATGCTATTTTAACTTTTCAAATGAGTATCTTCCCATACTCAGTAAGTAGAGTTTTGCCATAGGCTTCTCTCTTCCCCATGAGTTGTAGCATAGATATCTATGTTTAAACAGTGAATCAAAAATGCGTCAGTGTTCACTTTTTCTATTCTTCTGATATATATCCATTTGGAATTATTGAATCTGAAACCTGAGGTATAATTTTTGATTAATAAGAACAAAGTGACATGATAATAATATAAACAAATGGTTTTTATCAGGTTACAAAATAATAGCTGATGCATTTTTAAGCTGTTTATAGTCTTTGGGTACTAGGAAACATTAACTGTATGCCACACCAATCCAATGATATCTAGAGTTACATACTTAATTCTGGGTGCTCTCATTTTAACGAGGTTATTATAGAAGAGACTAACTAGGCAAGTTATCAAGATACTGAAGAGTCTAGAAATGTCTGTACAAGTTTGAGTTGCCAAAATAGATAATCATGGACTAGAGGAAAGAAAGATTTAACAATGACATGAGAATTGTTTGCAAATACTTGAGGGGCTTCCTGCCAGGAGATCAGGGCTCCCCTTTCCAGTGTCAAAGATGAGAATGAGATATAAAGGTGATAGTTGAAGGGAGGAAAAATCCAAGCCAATACAAGTCATGATTTTCTTAGTGTCTAGCTTGATATTGAGACCCTTTTGTGGGACCGGGAGATAGATGGTCATAATTTAGGACTGTTACAGGAAGATCTCCTTATGGTAAGGGAGTGTGTAAGAGGTGAACCTCACAGATACCTTGCAAAGAACTACAAAGGGCTTGATTTCCATTTCCTCCCAAAGAAATATTTTTGATGCCAAAATATAACTACCAATAGGTGGTGCTATTTTCTCAGTTTGCTGGCACTGACACAAGCTTGGATTTTCCTTGTTGGGGATACATCTACTGCAATCTATTTAGGATTTTCCATGGCAAATATAATCTGATTTTGAATTTTCTAGAGTTGTAATATCTGTGAATTGAAAAGGGGTTTAGAAGTCTGGCGAGTTTCTGAACAAGCCCTACTCCCCTTTGCACACCTGTTAGGACTCTGTACCTGCTGCTGCTTCTCCCTGACATGCCTTCATCCACCTTTGCTCTCCTTGAATTCCAGATTTGTCTTGTAAGACAAAGCGCAGGCTCTACTTCTTAAAGCAAGCTTGTCATGACAACTCAAGCCTTCCGTTCAGATCCTGCCTCATTACCATTTTCATCATAGTGTCGCTCCTTCCCAAGACCATAAACTCCTTAAAGACAAGGCCCTGTAGTAATTAACCCCAGACTCTTCAGCCCCTAGCACAGGGCTTAACTCTTAAGCTGTGCTCAGTAAGTGCTTCTTTCATGAATAAACAACTTTTAATTATAGAGAGGCAAAATCAAAGGAACATAGAAGTTAGCCAGTTAGCTAGCCATGGATTTTGGAGAGGAACCCAGGTCTTCTGTTACCTATATGAATTTTTTTTATAAGTTTGATTACTGAATAAAGACAGAAGATTTATTTTTTTTCATCTGAAAACAAAATACCTGCATCAAATGACACAAGGCCTCATTGAGGAAACTAACTTAGACCAGCCAGTCATATCCTTGCAACAGTTTGGCTCATCTAGGGAGTGGGGGCAGCTTAGGTGGTGCCCAGGGAGTGGTAAGTGGAAGTTCACCTTCGTGCTGGCCCACACAGAACGTTTTCAAAAGGAATTAGAACATACAATGGAAAGCTTTCTATGTAAAGTTTGATTTTAAAATAAATAGACTAAATGAAATCTTGATGATTACTTAAATCCCCAGGGAGCAGGGAAAACATTTCAGTCATTCAGAAAATATGTTATGAAGAACAACTTTTCCCCTATTTCTTTCTCTAAATTAAGTATAGATGCCAGAAAGGCGAGGGGTGCCTAGGACAGGGCCATATACAACCACCATCCCGGGCAAAATACTTGCTGCAGGTTACTGGGTCAAGACTACAGTTTCTTTCCGCCACCCTCAGCTTTTGGGCAAAGGCAAGGTGGAGTGTTTCTAAATAGAACACCAAGTCATAGATTTCTGTTTTCCTGCAGAGTCCTAGTCAAGTGACTGAGTTTTATGGGACCTCAAAACAACCATTCTCTATGTCCAAAGTAAACCATGGCCAAAGATGATATAATGTATGTTTTTCTAAAATGGCAAAATATCCATCAATCAGTTTATCTTCTCTTAGCCTCCATCCAAGGGCATTCCTAGACTGTGAGCTCTCAGAGGGCAGACCTATGTCCTATAAATCTTTGAACTTCTAATTTTTTTTTTTTTTGCACAGAATGGAGCATTTATACCCTGGAGAATATTTGTTAAACTTGTTGAATGAACAAATGTGTAAACTTACTTGATTCAAAAGTGTTTCCTACTTAGCACCAAAGTGAAAACACAAGTAGCTTCAAGTTCCAAAAGTCAGCAAAAGCCCTTCTTGGGTATAAGTACAGTGTGGAGTTTCCTTTCCGTTCATTAGAAAAGAAGGATTATTAGAACTGTGTATACAAAGTAGAATAGTATTTCCATTCAACATATACATGGTAAAATGCCTCGTGAGAAATTCTCTCATGACAAATTTGTTTTTAAAAAATTCTTTGCTTGGCTGATAGCTTTTCTACTGTCTCTTCCTATCTAGTCCCTTCAACAGCTAATTCAGCTCAACTGCAGTATTTACCAAGAGCCTGCTATGTAGCAGACAATGCCAGGTCCTCAGAATACAAGAACGAGACTTGCTTTACAGGCCCCCATTCCCATCATCCTCTCTCTAGCCAATTGATTAGACTCCAAACTCGCCGCAGCTGTGGGAGCAGGGCAAGAAGTCTTGACTGACTTACTCTAAGGAAGCTGTTCTCAACCTGTGGGTTGCGATCCCTTTGGCGGCCGAACGACCCTTTCACACGGGTCGCCTAAGACCATCCTGCATATCAGATATTTACATTATGATTCATAACAATAGCAACATTACAGTTATGAAGTAGCAACGAAAATAATTTTACGGTTGGGTCACAACATGAGGAACTGTATTTAAAGGGCCAGAATGTTGAGAACCACTGCTCTAAGCCCTCCCCTGGGCCCAAACTGTCATAAGTACAGTTATATACTGTAAAGATGTAAAGTGAAAGATGCTTACCATTATGTAATTTCATAACCACTTGTTCATGGGAAGACCCACTAAAAGGGCCAGGACTCACATGTTCACCAATCGTAACGTTCAGACGCTAGTTATGATAGTTTACTCAAAACTCCAGGAACATGAGCTTAGAGTAGTGCATCAGAATCACCTTGATGGCTCATTCAGACAGAGGCTTCTGTGCCCCACCTCCCAAGTTTCATCAGTTGGTCCTGGGAGGGCTGGGAAATTTCTACCAAATTCTCAAGTGATGCTGATGTTGCTAATCTAGAGATCATACTTTTAGAACAACTAACTTCAAGAAATCACCATAAAAAAGTGCAACCCTGCTCCACTCAGCCACCAAGACCAAGACAGAAAGAATAACTTCTTGAATGTAGGTTTGGGATGGCATAAATTGGATTACAAGAGGACTGCCACCTCTTTCTATTTACACTGCCACGATGATATACCTTTTGGGCTCCAGACAATTGCACATTAGCAACATTTTAGGCATGTTTAAGGTTTTGTGGGGAATGACAATCTCTCAAAATATTAAGACTACCTCGCTTGGGCTTCTAAACTTTTAGGGCATTTTCACATTCATTTTCTCAATTGAGTTTCACCATCCCAGTTGAGTGGCACAGTAGGTATGGCTTAGGCCTAGGAATATTAGATGACTTTATCAATTAGCAGGTCAGCCAAAATTAGCATTGAGATCTCTTAACTCTTAGCCTGAGCAGTGGGTCGGCAAACTCATTAGTCAACAGAGCCAAATATCAACAGTAGAACGATTGAAATTTCTTTTGAGAGCCAAATTTTTTAAACTTAAACTATGTAGGTAGGTACATTGCTATTAACTTAATTAGGGTACTCCTAAGGCTTAGGAAGAGCCACACTCAAGGGGCCAAAGAGCCGCATGTGGCTCACAAGCCGCAGTTTGCCGACCACTGGCTAAGGTAATTGAAAAATTGAAACTCTAGGAATCTCTTCTCTACTTGAAAACCATTTTTCTTAACCCATGCCTAAAAGTAGCAATTACACTCAATTAAAAATTTTTAGATTAATACCATGCAATTAAATTAAAATATTCTTTGAGGAAAAAGCAAATAAGATCATGTTGGTCCTCAGTTGTTCTAACTATAAAATCAAAGGACTGGACAAAGAACTTTGCATGTCTAAAACTATTGGGTGCAATTATTTTGTAAAATCATTATTTAACAGAACCTCACACAGCAAAGTAAGAACTTCCTGAACTTGGTCAGACACTAGGATCAGTTTGTCCAAACACTTTTGTTTCAGAGTGTGCCCAAATAAAAGCAAGGCACTGTGTTTACTGCGGTTTGCCAAGAAAAGATGGATCTTAAAGGGAGGCACTGGTAGAACATTGAAGGAGTCAATAAACACACCATGATCACTTGATTTTATGACCTATGTGTGGATGTTTTAGATAACGAAGCATACAAGCTTTTAAAAATATTATCCCTGAAACTGTTACCAAGAGTACTGCTTTATGTAGAAGTATGCTAGGACACAACCACTCCTAACATGTGCATAGCTTAGAAATTTTATGGATTTCTAAATGTATTCCACATATGAGGGCTCTTCAGCTCCATTGTCATCATTTACCACTGTCCAAAGTAGACATTAACCTGGTGTATGTGTGACACTTGATTTGTATTATGTCAATGTTTCCATTACAAAATTCTGTTTTCATGGGTTCAGAACATAATCTTACAAATTCACTCTGAATTGAAACTTGGCATAGGCAAGTTCAAGCTGAGACTATTTCGTGATGCCAAACTTCTTTCCACTACTAGCACCAAAATAAAGATACTGATTACTAGGATATACAAGCTGAATAGGTGGGGAAACATCAAAATTTGAGGAGAAAAGTTCTGATGTTGCAGTCCCCAAATCCTGAAAAGTGAATAGAAAGTATATGCAAAGTTGCTCATTAGTTGTGACTAAGCTTTTTGAATAGGTGTGATTTTATAATACCTAATAAATACAACAAGCAATGGAGATTATATAAGAAATTTAATTGGTGTCTTTAACAAATGTGTCTTTAAACAAGGAATTAATGCTTATAAGACAAAGTGACATGTATGATCTCTAGTAATTTTTTCCACAAATAAAGCAGCTTTTCTTTCAAAAGAATAATACGAGTTGTAAAATAATAAATATCAATCCTAAAGAGAACAATGAAGAATCTAGAGAGAAGCGAGGGAAATGAAGTTTAATGACAGGGTCTTAAAAATTACATTCACAACGTTTAAAACATGAGAGCAGGAATGATTTGAGTTGGACCAAAAGAAACAAAATAAGTACACATTCTGAGGGAGGTGCTGATGGCAAATTAGACAGTTTTTTTCTTGAATTTTGCATATCTTCTTTCTTAAGAAATTAGAAAGGCTCTGACCCAGTGTTTTCCTAACTAGTTATTTTAGAACCACAATTCTCGAAAATGCTCCCTCAGGGAGAGAGGGATCCAATCTTAAAAAAACGCTTTAGTATTTAAAGGCCCAGAAAGGTCCTAATAGGAAAGAAAACATCATATTTTTAGAAATTTATTTGAACCTGGAACCTAATTTTATGTATCACCTGTTAATATTTTCTACAGATCCTCTTTTTACAAAAATGTTTCCTAGAAAATTAGATCAGGTTATTAGGAATCATAGGTTTTGAGACAAGCTCAGTTATGTTTGCAAATTCTCTGGCAAATACATCATGGCACCCATTTCTTCTTCCGTATCAGGAGGAGTTGGACTTGCTTTCTTCAAAGCCTCTTTTAAATACAAAATTATATCATTTCAAAATGCTTAAGAGCATATAGGACATTCATGTCCCTAATTTATTTTTAGAAAAATCTGAACTGGGTCAATCAAGTGCTTATGAACTTTTACTGCTTAGATAAAATGTTTTAACCCTCTTAATGCATTCTTAATTATGTATATATTTTTAATGTACAAATATTCCCTGAGTGAATTATCTGCTTAGGGATTTATTTTTATTGACCCCCATGGTCTCTTGGTCTCGTTGAGTGTGTCTAATTATACTAAAAAACTAAATTTAAATTATTTTATATGTAACCCATTCTCCTCTGTTCCATTAGCATGGATAATCAAGAATTCATGGCATTATGGATTTTTAAATGTCAGAGACTGTAAAGCTGTCTTGCCTATTATAGTAAAAACTTCATTAAGGGCTATCATGTATTCCAAGTGATGTGTAATTCAAAGCAGCTGCACACCCACCTCCCCCTCTCCAGATGTACTATTGTCTTTTGAATAAAAACGTCAGATAATCTAAGTACTCTTTAATTTTAAGCCTAGCTTCTAGGTGCCAGGAATTTTTAGGTAACTATGTTTTAATAAAGTTATTATGTCTCCTTGCCATGAAACCCATAAAAAATGGTGCTTTCCCATGGGCCCATGTGTTTTACAGGAATGGCTCTATTGGAGTGATTGTTCAGCCCTTAATTATGTCTTTCCTAAAGCCTTATATTTTAGCCTTGTACTTCAGAAACACATCAAACTCTATTTTTTATTTTTAAATATTTTGGGTCATAGAAGGAAAGACTGCCCTTAATCATTTTTGGGTTTGGAATACCTCACTTTTCTTTTATCTATAAAGTTGGTGTGATTTTTTAAAAAGTGACACATATCCCTGAAATGTACTTTTTTGTACTTACATGTCATAAATTAAAATAATGACAGTTTCCTAATAATAACACACATACTTTAATTGCTATTCCCAAAGAGGTTAAATTTATGATGAAGAGAAAATAAGATGAAGTGTCTGTGGGAATAATGAGAAACTAATGGACACGGAGTACGCATCTTTAAAGATCAAGCCAGGAGCAGATCTCGTGTAAACTATTCTTCTTTTATTATATAGTAGCCAAGGACAACTTAAGCTAAGATTGAAATAAGAGCTGATTTCAAATCCCTCTTGTCTTCCTTTAAGATGGTGTGTTTTTTTTTAAGCTGAACTTCTCTGTCATCAATAATTTTGTGAATTACCTTTTACAAAGGAAAGATAAAACCTATCTTTCTGTAAACCCTTACACATCACAAAAAGACTTATGCATGTTCCAAACTTAACGGTTTTGGCACACCAACTGCATAGCATTGAGGCAGGAGAAAGGGGTTGGCAGAAAGTATATTTAGGATGAATGCCACCCACCATCAAGTAATGGTTTAAGTAGAAAGTAATCAGAGGGAGACCACAGCAGCTAAATTTCAACCAAAGATATTCTAGGTTTAGAACAATAAATAATTGTAATCAGGTATGTTCCAAGTAGCAAATAGGGCTCTAAGGCTATAACTCAGCCTGAATAAGCACTTGGAAAGTCTGCCGAATCAGCAGCTATTCCATATAAACAGCATACCACCTGACCTTCCATTAAAATCTGGAACACCGTTGGTACAGAGAAGCCCATATGTTGTGAAATCTAAACACCATGGACTAGAAAACATATCTAATTTATTAATGCAGACAGCATTTTTCACCTATATCAGAACGTACGACGAAGAATCATAAGATGAAGGGTGTTACGGAAATGCTGATGTGGATAAAAGAGAGGGGTGTGCATGAAAGCCTTAGCACCTTCTTGGAGTCCTGCCTTATTAGAGCCAGAACTGCCTTATAATAAGGTCCTTTTACTGTGTTAGTAACTAAACACTCTTGGAAGGGGTCCAACCTGAACCACCTCTCCAGGAGTCTCCAATGCAGTAACATGACACTTGAGCTTCCACGAAAACCAGTGTCCACATTTGATGAATAAGTCATTAAGACGGTCTCTGGGATGCTAAAGGGATTACTTTTCTTATCAGGGCACACAGCCTTGTATATATGCTCCACGCTGCAATTCATCATTTCAAGGGAACTTCTGGCCTCCGTATCAGAGTTTATCATTTGATGGTGTAAGACTACAGTGAGGCTGATAAGGGACACTTTGAAATTATAATGCATGAAAAGAGTCGAAGCCAAAAAGCATATGGAGTCTGAGTTGTTCAACTCCTTATCCATCTCCCATTCAAGGTTCACTCAGCCTGAACCAGCATACAGAAATTATGCAATAGGTGTGAAGGAGACAACCTCACATTCCGCCTCCAAATCTTGTTATTCATACTAAAAGTCAAACTTGATACAAAAAATGCCATTCATCTCTTGGGTGCTTCCGCTACTCCCTGGGAATATTACCAAAGAATATGATTATTAAGGTAAGAGTGATCTGAGTATCCTCGTGCCTCCACCTGCCTTGCCCACCTAATCTCCTTCCAATTCTTGTTGCTCCCACATGGCTCCTGCACTGAGCTCTGCCCTCAGACCTGCACTGCAGTCCACAGCCTTCACTGGTGTGGCCAGCTGTCACGTGGCTGGTGCGCTGTGGATAGACCAGAGCAGCTTTCTGTTTCCTTGGCAGAAGCCAGCCCCTTACGGAGTATGCTCGTGGCTTGAAGAAGAAAGTGAAATCTGGTTCAGCTCAGACTCTAGCTAAAGTCTTCTGCATTAGAAAGCATAATTCACATTTATTGTAAATGTCATCATGCCTATGAGCTCCAGAGTGTATTTACAGTGTCAGCCGAGGGCTTCCCTTGATGGATGCTTTGGTTTTCCTTTTTTCCAGGAGTCCCACATATCAAAGCTTTGGGAGATTTCTTCCTAGTGATTCTGACAGACCTGATAGAGCATGAGGCATTGCCTCCTTACTTGAAGATTCCTGGCTATTTTTCAAGGTTCACTGAAGACAGGCTTTGCCGTTACGTCTCCCTTTATCATGAAAGCAGTGAACAAAAAAGCCTGGTGCGTCCTCAAAGCCCGTCCACCGAGTTAATGTCCAGGAAACTTTCCCTCAAGCTGTTAGCACGGGAGAGGCAGGCTGTTAGCATAAGTTATTCCCTTCACCACGGGGGCCAGGAGAAACCCTGTTAAGCCACGAATTTCAGTCCACAGCGATCTGTGTGCTGAAAAATGGGATGAGCAGACTTTCATCAGCAGATTCCAAGAGGTGTTTACACCCACGGCTGCTTCTCCCACCCCCACTTCTCCCTGGGCGGATGGTACAGCCCTGTTTGCCCAGATGGGTTTGAAGGAATAGAAACACCCGACCACCTGGCTTAGGTTGTGTGTTTGCCACCAAGGGACTATCAAGTAAGAAGTGTCAACTGTAGTAACACAGAGGACTGGAGTGAAGAGGGGCCAGGTCTGGAGAGGGCTGTCTAAAGGACTTGCGGAAGGCGTCTAGTTCAAGTGTGACCGTTCTCCCGGTGCCCCGCGGTTGGCATAAAATGACCCCTGCCTCTAGGTAAACACGGCTAAAGCCCAGTCCAAGGGAATTTCCGCTGACCGACTTAAGAAACATCAACATAAGTACCCCAGAGGTGATCCAGCCACCGAGGCCAAGAGGGCTCCCCTGGGCACGGGGTAGCCCCTTTCTATCGCACGCAGTTCCTCCAGCCGGCCCCCTCCGCTGCTCCCAGCCCCCTTCTCTCCACTTCTCCCTCTCAACTGAGACTAAACCTGGGCTCCCTCGCTGGCGAAATGTGGGGTGTGATGGAAGGAGGGCTTGGAGGGCAGTTGCGGAGGGTGAGGGAAGGTCTGTAGGGCACAGGAAGGGGCAGTGCTGGGTCCGGGGGAGACCTGGGAAGGGACAGCGAAAGGCGGGGGGGTGGGGGGCACTCACCTGCCGCTCCGGCTCGAAAGCTGCGAACCGTGTTGCCTTCGCGCAGGGCCCGGGAGCGCAGGGGCTGCGCGCTCCGCTCAGGGGCCCCCGGTGTCCGCGCCGCCCGGGTCCTGCCGCCGCTGTACCTGTCATAGAGCCGCAGCATGTGCTCCGACACCTTGTCGTGCGGCCGCAGCACGGGGCCCGGGCCGCCCCCTGCCGAGCGCTCGCCGGGCACCGTCTTGCTGAGCTCAGGCAGATGCTGCTTCAGCCTCTCTCCCCGCGCCAGGCTCACGCAGAGGCAGCCCAGCCACAGGCACAGCAGCCTGCGCGCCCCGGCCATGGCGAGGTCCCGGCCGCGCGTCCACTCCTCGCGTCGCGTGGCGGGGGGACCCTCCGGGGTCGCGAGGGGCCGGGCAGAGCAAGGTTGGAATGCCAGACTAGGTGGGGCGAGAGCGCCCGGAGCCCGGACCGCGCCGGAGCGGGACAGCGCCCGGCCCCGCTTTGCTCTGGGCGCTGGCGGGTCGCCGACCGGCAGGTGGGCGCTTCCCTGGCCGCGGCGCGCTTCTCCCCGGCGCCGGGCTCCGCGGGCGCCCTCTTCCCCCGGGCGCCGAGAGAGAGCTTCAGTCACGGCGTGTGTGGCCCAGGGTGTCCTCGGCTCTGCCTCTACCCTCGCTCCCCGCTTTATTTTCGGGCGCACCCGTCGGAAGCGCGGCGCTGGGGACCCGGACTAGCGCTGCGCGGGGCACGGAGCGGGGTGCGCTGCGGACGGCCTGAGGGCGCTCTCTCGCCAGTTCCAGGGATTGGAGCGGACGCGGTGCGGCAGGCGAATTTTGAGTGTGTCTCTGTGTGTGTGTGTGTGTGTGTGTGTGTGTGTGTGTGAGAGAGAGAGAGAGAGAGAGAGAGAGAGAGAGAGAGAGAGAGAGAGAGAGAGAGAGAGAGAGGAGATTGACTGGCTTCTTTCTCTGGCTGCTCTGTACAGTCCGCACCCAGTCTCGCCCTCTCCCTCGCTGGCTGCTTGGACTCTACTGTAGCAGGGACAGAGGGACGGGGAAGTAACCAGCGAACCAGCAGAGGGAGGGAAAGAAAAGGAAGTAGGAGTGGTGGTGGTTGCAGAGAGGAGGGGGAAGGAGAAGACCTAGGAAGAAAGAGAGGGTAGGAGAGACCTCTTTTTGTTTGTTTCTTTGTTTTTTTAATGCCCTCCAAGAACATTGGCTAGCCAGTAAGAGGGCAAAGGAAAAAGAAACTTCTTGGCTTCCCTCTTCTGATTCCAAACGAGATCAAGATGTGAACACCATCTTGGCCGCCTGCCCTGGGCCTCTCCTGGTGGAGGCTTCGGGCCCTGCACCTGTGCCCACGCTGTGTAGCTGTCCTTTCCTGTCTTCTGAGAAGTTGCCCATCAGCACAGCTCCCTCTCTTCACTTCTTTCCCCTTGCACCCCCCCCCCCCCAGGAGAAAAAATGTGTGAGTCAATCCCAACGTAGAAACACATAAGTCAACAAGCAAACAAACACAAACACCCGCCCCCCTCCCTCAGCCCCCCCAGGAGGTTCCCTGAAGGACCGTGCTGGTGAAACAGGGGTTCTGGGAGATCCCGAATCCAGAGCAGGCTCTTAGCGCTGCCAGTCAGAGATCCCTCCTCATCCTCTTTTCTTGGCTGTAAAATGGCTATTAAGTGACTAGCTAACATTTCACTCCACACTTACCATGCCCCAGGCACGTGTCCTTGATGTTTCATGTGTATTATTTTTAAAGAATTTTCACAAGGAATCCCATTTTACAGATGAGGAAACAGACACAAGGACACTCAGAGATGGCAGAGCTGAGCTCGAAATTCAGGGAGCCTGACTCCTGGGCTCAGGCCCTTCATGCTCACGTTATTACTAATTAGAAACATGGCAGGTCCTGTAGGTAAGTGCTCTTTTCACAGTGCCCGTCCTGGTGCATGAAGCTCTCAGTAGATGTCTGTTGAAGCTATCTGTTCCCTTTATGAAGCAGAATGGGGTTTATTGAAAAGAAGATAGGACAGGGGACCGCACTGAGCTTCCAAATCTCAGTCTCTTCTTTGAAGGTGAATAAAACCACATGCCGTTTAGAGTTTGGTTTGGATGAAATTAGAAAACAGTGCTAAAGTGACTGGCATACTGATCAGCTTTTGGTTGGGGCCAATTCCTTATTATCCAAAATTTATCCCAAATGCAGACTAGATTCTACCTGTTCAGTCACTTCTCAACCCATTGCAGTTTGGGTTTACCTTTATGCCTCCCCCCACCCCCCCTCCACGGTTCTGCAGATAATAACACACACTTCCAGGGAGGTTGTGAGGGTTAAATGAGGTCATGTGTGCTCTTTGCTTGGCATAAAGAACATAAGAGCTTTTGTGATTAATAATGAAGACCAAATTGCAAAATTCAGTAGGCCCCGGGGATCTCTTCCTCTTTGTTTTTCCCCTGTGAATCTTTAGTTCCTTCCCTCTCCTTGCTGCGCTCTGTCAGTTCTGTGAACCATCTCCGCTTTCTGGGCCTGTCTCCAGTGTTCCTCACAACTTTATACTCTGCCCTGGGAGGATGCCAAATTGAGAAGAAAAATATTCTGCTTTGGTGGTCACCTCTGACCTTTAAATGTATAGTTGTGGGTCTTCCCCAGCCCCAGTCTGCATTGCCAAAATTTTATCTTCCTCCTCTTTGAAATCATCCCTGAGACTTCTCTTCCTTTAGCTCTAGTGCAAATCTTTGCCACTCTGTACTCAGCATGATTCTTCATTTGTAGAAACTGGACTGTGGGCATATGTCTTCAATGCCTACTTTCATTTCTTCCTAGGTGTATCTACTTCCCCTTCTTTGCACTTCCATCTTCTTATTTGAGCCATGAGTAGAAAATAAGTCCTGTCTCACAGGGTTGTTGGAAAAGATAGTCTATGTCAAGATACCAGTATAGTGCCTAGCACATAGCGAATGCTAAAGTAGAGTCAGTTATAAGCTAAGAGAGACACTTGTATGTTTTTGGTCTAAAGCAGTGGTCAAGCCATACTTATCTTTATATTTTAGTGAGATGCCATTGCAATCAGAATAAACAGAGTAATAAGGAAATGCTAAGCTCATAGCAGGAACCCTAGCTGGGACTCTCAGCTCCAATTGCAGGACTGGAAAAGAATGTGTGGCTAGAAGCCAGCAAAATCCTGGACAGAAAGTATCTCATTTACAACTAACTTACACCCAAGAAGATGGAGCAAGGGATGAAACAGATGAAGCCAGCAGCATCATTTCTAGCACTGACAAATAAATGGCACCCATGCCATACCCTCTGAGTGACCTCCTGGGGAATGGAATTGAAAGCACATTGAATTGGAAGTAATGGTTCCATCATCAGAACACCTGGAGATACCATCTTGGGATACTTCACAACCACTGCACAGTGTTGCTTTTATCAAAGGCCACAGCATCTCAGATCTGGATAGATTAAATTGTCTCAGAATGCTGGCATCTTTACATGCCTTCCCCCACAAGGAATAAGTTATTAGAATCATAATTCTGGCTGAACATCTGGCCTACTTGATGTATGGAGGATTTGCAGCTATTCAGAAAAAGGAACTTTAGAATTTAATAAGATGTTGGTACAAGTGCCTTGTGTCTGGTTTCTTATTAGTATGCTTAATTAAAGTTTGTTTTATATTTTAATAATAGCAATTCCTTATTTTATGCTAGACAGTGAGTGTTACTGTTACAGCCAACTACTGAATCAGAGGACAATCTCTTTTCCTAAACATAGGAGAGTTAAAGGAAGACATTTTCCCCCTCCATCTCCCCAGATGTGACTACTGAGGGTAGTTCTAAGGGTCTGATTTCAGATGTTTTTCTTTTCATTTACACACACACACACACACACTCTCAGATGCACGGAGTGCCACTATGAGCATCTCCCACCTGCATTTCCCCACTAACAGTGTGTCCCCCTCCTTCTGTGTCCTATTCAGCAGGTGTTTCATGCTGCAAATCCCCATTATTCATTTGCCCTGTATAAGTCATTGCCAGTTAATAAACGAAAGGTTCATAAAATCAATTTGGGATATTAGTGCATTCTGTTGAGTTGAGCTTCTTATGACTACCAAAATCATGTGTATGTTTGGTGTATGTTATGCATGTCTTTATTAGCTCTCCTAAGCACTATATACATTTATTTTCTAAAATCTTCCCATCAGCAATTATTATTAATTATGTATGTAAGGCTGCATTAGCAGTTGTGGTAAAATATATAAGGAGAGTGTGCCTCAGGTTTGGAGGAGTTTACCTTCTAGTAGGTGAACCAAAGAAACCCACACAGGACAATTAACAAATCAAGGGAGAAGTATTAATAGGATGGTCAACCATGTTTTGTAGACTATGTCACAGGAAAGGAGACCAGAGAGAAAAGGAGTAGCCACGGAAAATTCATTGGAAAAGGTGGGGCTTTTGGTAGCCTTGAAAGTGTGTAGAACTTTAAACGAGTCAAACCTAAAGCACTGGTCATTTAGGAAAGAATAACAGTAAGCAATAAGTTGCAGACATAAGAATGAGCTTTCCATGTTAATAAGGCAGTGTCTGTTGAGACACAATACTAACCTGATTTGAATAGAGTATGTGTTTTGGAAACCACAGGAAAATAGAAATGGAAAATAGGGTAGAGTGAGTTTATGGGGGATCTTGAATGCTAGATCAGGAGAAAATACGGAATCATAGAAAGTTTTTGGTAAGAGAAGGCTTTCTCATGGTCTTAAATTCTCCAAATGGTCTGAAAAGTCTTAATAGCTAATCAATTTCCTGCCTCGGGAAGTATATTTATGCTAGAGAGGAATTTTAGAGCTCATTCAAATATCAGACGGTTGATTGAAGATATTCAAAATCTTAACTACAAAGTTATTTGGCTGCAAATAAAACTACATACATATACTCTATATATCTGATTCATGGCAGGTTAAACATATAGGGGATTATTTATCCTCCTGTTGTAAGAAGTCTGCAGTTAAGGAGCTGTTGGTATTTGTTCAGTGGCTTGACAATGTCATTACTAGTGTTTATGTGACTCACATATCATTTCCTTCTGTCTTGTTGCCTCAGAGTCACCAGATGGTTCCTGCAACTCCAACCATTAAGTTTTTGCTCAAGGTAGAAAGGAGGAAAGGGCAGGCACCAGCTATATCTTCTTTTCATCAGGAAAAGCACAAGCTCTCTCAGAGCCCTGGCAAGTATCTTTTATATCTCACTGGTCTAAATTTTATGACATGGTCACCTCTACCTGAATGGGGGTCTGGGTGTTCAAGTATCTTGTCTGGGCGCAGGCACATTGCCACTGAAAATAGAATCCAAGGTCAGTTGTTAAGAAAGAAGGGGCAATAGAGAATGTGAAGTAACTAACAGAGTCTTATATGAGGATCCTTCCAAGAAGAGAATGAATCCTCAATTCATTTCACTCAACAAATATTTAGTGTCTCTTGTGTTCTTGACGCTTAACTGGGTGTTGAGACTACAAGTTGAAAAGGTCCCTGTCCTCTGATAACTTAGTCAACTGGGGAGATAGGAATATTGCCACTTAAGAAACCTTAGATAATTTTGAGTGGTTAAGTAAGGCAGAAAGTGCTGCATGGAGGAGATGGCTTAAACTGAGATTTGAAACATGACGATGTGGTTTTCCAGGGATATTTCAGATAGGATATTCCAGGCAGAGGATGTGTCAAGAACACAGAGGTGGTAGAGGATTTTCTTCTGGGATCTTAGAATTTCATACCAATCTTTCTTTCCAATTATTTCCTCAGCAAACTCACTTTAGCTACACACTTTTATTTATCAGGAGCTCCAAAAATCACATTTCTAACTTAAGCTTCTCTACAGCATTTCAGATTCCCATTTTTTATAAACTTGCGGATATTTTGTTGGCATTATAAGTTATATTCATCTGAAATGAAACTGACCATCTCCCCCTACATTATTTTTGGTTCCCATCCTATATAATAAAAGCCTAATATGCTATATGTCCAGTCATCCAGTTATACGTTCAACCAATCAAAACGTAATATGCTAATGATATGCTAAGGGCACTCAACTGCTTGCTATGACGAGCACTGACCACCAGGGGGCAGACAGTTGACCAGTCACTATGACATGCACTGAGCACCAGGGGGCAGACGCTCAATGCAAGAGCTGCCCCCTGGTGGTCAGTGTGCTCCCACAGGGGGAGCACCACTCAGCCAGAAGACAGGCTCACAGCTGGTGAGCGCAGCGGCAGTGGTGGGAGCCTCTCCTACCTCTGTGGCAGTCAGACATCCCCCAAGGGCTCCCGGACTGCAAGAGGGCCGGGCTGAGGGACTCCCCTCCCAAGTGCATGAATTTTGTGCACAGGGCCTCTATTTCTTCTATGAATGACACCATGATTCTTTCAGCCATCCAGGTTCCTAGTCTTAGACTCACATTCCGCTTCTCCCTCTCTCTGACCACCATATCTAATCCAGTGCTACTAAGTCATGCACAGCCTGTCTCTTTAATATCTTTTATTTTTATTGCAATCTCGTTCATTTAGTTACTAATTTATTCTAATCTCGACTAGTTTTATGGTTTTCCAAATGGCTTCCAGTTCTTTCTCACTCACTCCAACTGATCTGATGTCTATTGCTGCATAAAAAATAAGCATGAATTTAGAGACTTAAAATAGTACCCATTTATTATCTCACAATTTTGTAGGTCGGAAGTCCAGTTGGGATCATCTTGGTCTTATGCTCAAGGTGTTGGTAGGTGGTGTTTCTATCTGAACACTGTGAGTAAGAATCCTCTTCTAAGCTCATTCGTGTGATGGCTTACAGAACACTTAAGAACTGAGGTCTTACTTTCCTCTCTGGCTTTTACCAAGTCTTGTTATCAGCTTCCAGAAGCCACCTGATATTTCTGCCAAGTGGTCTCCTCCATTTCAAACTAGCATTGGAGAACTTCTTGCATGTTGAATTTAGTACTTCTAATCTTTCTCCAGAAATGGTTCACATCCCTTTAAGGGACTTCCCTTTTTAAAACTCAATTTTGTTATATAACAGAAGCTAATCACCAAAGTGATATCTCATCTTATCTATAGCTCTCTCTTACACTGAAGATGCAGGGGATTATACACTTTAGAATCCTACCTACCATAGTAATCATATAAATACTGCCAGTAGATTTGTCCTCCTAAAAATTGATTCAGTAATATTATAAACTTTCTCAAAAAGCAATAAGTAGTTGCTCATTACTGATTAAATTTAAACAAAACATAGCAAAACCTCAGTGTTGTATTCATAGCTTCCATTATTTGTCCCCCAAAATTTCCCACTGTACCTCTGTTCTTTCCTACATATACCCTCTGCTCTAGCCATAGTAGATGGTTCTTTTCTATTTCCCTCTTGCTATTTGCCTTTGCTTGGTTTGTGCTACTCAAGACCCATCTGAAAAATGCTATGTTTTCCATGAAGTGATTTCTAATCAGCTTGTGAGCTCTTAATCCTCTAAATCCTCATAGCATTTAGTCCCTCTCATAGCACTTAAGTGATTCTGTCATATGCTGCTTTTGTTTGCTTTTATAAAGAAATGGCTGCTTCTCTAATAAAACCCAGCTCCTTGGGGTTGGCAGTAATGGGAAATCATCCACCTGGGGAAGAAGTGGCTGGACTCTTGTCTGACTCTTCCTCCCCAGAGATTTTCCATCTGCTGGATTTTTCTCTGGCTGTTTCCTGCTTTTACTACTGCAGTGCACTAAGGGATTCTGCTACTCCTTCTCATTCATTCTGGCTAGGCTCGCAAACACAGCTCATTCCTAATTTTTGTCACCTAGTTGAGGCAAGCCTGGAATTTTGAAACAATAGTTGACTGAAGGCTCATGGAAATAACCACACAGAGATCAACAGACAACTCTATAATCTGGCTTTCATGACAATTTTGCTCTTGATTTTCTGCCTTTTGGGGCTTTCTCTTTCTCACTCCTATACTGCTATTATTTTTGTTAATTATTTTTACTGAAGTTATACTATTTAAATTCTCATGGAGATACAACTGGGAACAAAGTGAGTATTTGTTTTTGTTTTTTGTGTTTTTTTTTTTTTTTGTGTGTGTTTTTTTTTTTTTTTTTTATGTAGGGTCAAGACAATAAGACCCAGAGAGGCTGTTATTAACCATTGAGTGTATATTATGAGCCATATGTTATTCTAGAAGTTGGGAATATTACCATACAAAATATCTTTGAAATCCCTACCCTCATGAAGTTCATATTCAAGAGAAATGAATAATAAACCCAACAACAACAACACAAAATAAGAATTTCACAGAAGTACCATCTAACAAAGTATGAGGATCAACAATAGTGGGTTGTATGTGAAGGGATGTTGAGTGGGGCAGAGGGCAGTGTTCCAGGATGATGATGTATGGTTGAGAAAGGCTTCTCTGAGGACCAGCATTTGAACTGAGACTGTAGAGATGGAAAGACAGCAAGAGGAAGTCTGTAAGGAAAATATTCCAGACAATAGGAAACAAATGGAAAGGGGAGCCTGCTGAGCACTGTCCAGTGACTGTGCCTGAGGATTTACTGCTTTCTTAAGGATTTACATTGACAACAATCAATCACTAAGAGGATTTTACTCAAAGGCTTGGTGCTGTTCTTTGTCCTAAATAGGAGAGTCAGACAAGAATCCAAGGAATATAGTTGGGGTTAGAGAGAGGAGGAAGTGACGTCACATTGATCTTACTTCTTATTTGATGTATGGCCCTAGAAGGCAGAAAGTTATTCATCTTTTACCCCACTGGCTTCCCCTAAGTTCCTTACACATGGTCACATGCTTAACAAATATTTTCAAGCTAAATCCAATTGAATAAGAACAAGCTGAAGGGGTGTTACAGCAGATATCTCCCACCAAACACATTTATTTTCCTATGTACATATAAAGAATAAAAAGTGTTTATCTTCCAATAGCACAAAATAATTTTATTTTAGTCTTTGCTTAGTTCCTTCTTTTCTTTTTGAAAGCATTTCAACTGTTTTCAAATGTCAAACATTTTAAGACATTCCTTAAAATCTTAATAATATAAAAATTAAAGATGACTAAGCAAATATAAGTAATAAGAATTAGTCAGTTCCTTGAGGGCAGAAACTATTTTATATATTTTTTCATCACCCGTAGTCATAGGACCCAAACAAAACTAAAATTAGCATCTTGGGATATATCTTCCCAGTCTCCTTTTTCCTATGCCTAGGGCCTAGACTATTTTTTGGTATTAATTAAACCTTTATAAATCACAGAGTATTTTGACTTTTTTTTTTTCTGTTTAATGAAAAATAAAGAAATTACATTGTGAGAGGACTGGACCCTTTTTGTGCTATTTTATATTATGCTTCATAGTTAACACATCAGAACCACATGCACACTAATGTTTTATAACTGACATGCCTGGTCATATTTTCCCTTGTGTTATTCAATTCCACTCTTACTGTAAATTTGTGTTGATAATAGTGCTATGAGAACTACACCCCCCCCCACCCCCCAACAATGAAAGGATTTTACTTATCACAACTGATGTTTTTCTCCTTGGTAGAATGTTTAGTGTCCTGCTTGAATCACAGCATGAGCAACTTGCAAGCCCACCTGTGATTTGACCACTGGAGTGTCTCCTGGGTGCTTTTCTATTGTTTTCCATGTTGTCTCTAGGATCTGTGGGTGGAACGCTACCCACCAGCTTAATCAGTTTCTTCCTGCAGGCAGTTCAGGTGGTGTCCTTCCTCTGTAAATTGTGTTTCAATTCCTATGGCTTTCTAAAACCTTTTACCAGCAAATGTCTCTATGTCTCTCTCTGGGACCTAGCCATTCCTGTATGTGCCAGTTTATTGAGTCCAATTCATATCTTTTAGGAAAAGTTGTTACTTTAAAAAATCTTCTTAGAAGTCACCTCTCTTTTGCTCCTTATCTCTTTTGTAATTGTTTCTTGAGTTGAATTTCTGAAAGCATAACAGTATTGCCCCAGGTAGTCAGGCCTCCAAAGCCTCCATAAACAAGGATTAGCAGCGATGCTGAAATGCATGTGGATCCCTCTTTCCTCTTTCTTCCTTCTGCTCTCAGGCTCAGAACCCACCCTCTGCTTCTCCCATTTTTAAAATCCTACCTAACTTTGTGCCTCTTCCTGCTCACCAACCCTACCCCTAATGCAGTCTGGGAGGTGCTTGGCAGTAGGATTATGGACTGAAGAGGTTACTGACCCTTCACTGTCTGGAGCTGAAAGGCACTGGGGGAAGGTAATCTCATTTATCACCTGGGCAACCCAGGGATTCAGTCATTGGCCTGTTTGCAAGCATCTGCCTCTTCACCCTGCAAATTTCCAGGTGTAGATGCTCAGGTGCCCCATGGAAAACCTTAACAGGATCAATTAAAGTTACTTAGGTATTTGATGAATGCTTCAAAAATATGGACAGCTGGGAGTATAGAAATGGTAAATATCACTGGTGGGAACCAATTTCATTCTTTACTTCTGCTTCAGGATTTCTAGGTGCTTTTCTTGTCGTTTCTTCCTTGAGGGAAGTCATGTTAAACTGCCCTTGGATATCTGCCCACAGAAAAGCAAACAGCTTTCTTTGACCACAAGTGATCACCACCACCAACTCCTCCACCCACTTTTTCAATTTTTGAACTCTGGGTTAAATTCTTGCCTTATAAAATTAAGATCTAGATAACTCTGGCAAGGAGCCAGGCCCTGCAAACAATTTTTTTTTTTTTTTTAAACTGGGCAGTGAAGAGCGATTGCATAAACGCTACATAAATATTTCAAGTATCCATGTTGTCAATCCTAGTAACTACTGCTGAGCTGTAAACAGAGCAGGAGTGTCTGGATAGTGCTGGGTGAGCTGCGTGAAATTTGGCTGGACGGGAATTAAAACGGAATGGAAGGTGACAGACCCTAATCTCCCCAAGACCAGACAGAGGTTGCTGCTTTTTCATTTTCATAATCCCCATATCTATACTAAGTATGCAACACACTTTTATTAAAGGACATACTTTGCAGGAAGTATAAATAATTTAAAAGAGATTTGTGATTATCTTTGTAGCTGTTTCACATACGTAGTTTTGAATGCTAAGGAATTGAAAAGGCATAGCCTCAAGGAATCTGGTGCTGTTCTGTGGCAGTTCCTGCTTTAAAATACTTCGGTGCAAGTTTCCTCCTAATATGACACATGATCCAGACCAAAATGTTAATCCTCCTCAGATCAGCAAATTCCAGATTTTTTTTAATTGGTGAATAAATATTTATCAAATGCATATTATCAGACACATGGGATGAATGTATTACATACATTCTTTTTTTTCCTCTCTCTCAATGTTTTTAAAATTTTTTTTCTTTATTGAATAAGGTATTACATATGTGTCCTTATCCCCCTTTCCTCCCCCCCCCCCCCACACACACCCCACTCATGCCCTCACCCTCCTGGTGTCTGTGTCCATTGGTTAGGCTTATATGCATGCTTACAAGTCCTTTGGTTGATCTCTCCCCCTTATCTCCACCCTCCCCTACCTTCCCTCTGAGGTTTGATGGTCTGATCAATGTTTCTCTGTCTCTGTATCTGTTTTGGTTCATCAGTTTATATTGTTCATTATATTCCACAAATGAGTGAGATCATGTGATATTTATCTTTCTCTGACTGGCTTATTCACTTAGTATAATGCTCTCCAGTTCCATCTATGCTGTTGCAAATGGTAAGAATTTCTTCTTTTTTACCACAGCATAGTATTCCATTGTGTAGATGTACCACAGGTTTTTAATCCACTCGTCTGCTGATGAGCACTTAGGCTGTTTCCAAATCTTAGCTATGGTAAATTGTGCTGCTATGAACATAGGTGCCGGGGTCCAACCCCAGCAGGTCCAGGGGTCCCCAAAGGTGTGGATGGAGTCGGCGAAGAAGGAATGACACAGAGACAGCGTTCAGTTGATCAGCAGCCTAGCCAGGATCTCTAGCCAGGATCTCCAGCCAAGTTCTGGTCTGGATCTCCAGCGAAGTTCTGCTGTTTATTGTCTTGTTACATCCGTATTTATCCCAGTTGATTTTAATCCTGTCAATTTCTATTACAAAGGTTAGGGCGTTTCTTATCTCCATTCCAGGGAGTAAAGATTATGTAGCTTAAGCATGATTGTAGTGATTAACTACCCGCCTGGCACTTAGTTAAGGAGTTTCATCCCCTCCCTGACTTCAGGGAAAAATTCCTACCTGGGGAAACAACCTTTCTAGGAGAGGCATCCCCTCCCTGACTTCAGAGAAAAATTCCTACCTGGGGAAACAACCTTTCTCGGAGAGGTGACCTTGGTTAAAACACACAGCGCTAAGGGGAGCAAACATATTAAGAACAGTATGCTATATACGCCAGGTCCCTTGAAACATATGCTGTGTAGATGTTTCTTTCCTGCAGCGACTGTGTCAAGCAGCAAGGATGGACCGGCTTCCGGCACATAGGGGTGCATATATCCTTTCTGATTGGTGTCTCTGGTTTCTTGGGATATATTCCTAGAAGTGGGATCACTGGATCAAATGGGAGTTCTATTTTTAGTGTTTTGAGGAAACTCCATACTGTTCTCCACAGTGGCTGCTCCAGCCTGCATTCCCACCAGCAGTGCAGATTTTGTTTTTATCAGAAAGCCTTCCTGGATGACTCAAGGCCATTTTTATTTGATGCATAAACATATGAGAAGTTAACTGACCATATAAAATGGGCATTTGGTTACATTTGCCTCTATTTGGAATGCAAGCTTTGTAAGACAGGGATCATGCATAGTGTCTAGGAGTTCGGTTTGCCTACAGTCGTATTCATAAGAACCCTTTAGAAGAGAAGCTGGGAGAACACTGAGTCAGAATCAGCAATATCCTAAATATGTCACCTACATAGCAGAGAAATGAGAAGGGCTGCTTAATTTTTTTTTTTTTTTTTAAAAACCTGGGCCTTCTTTATTATGTCTCTGCAGCCTCCATGGAGCTGTGCAGAGGAACTTCATGTTGATAGCAGAAATATGTTTCCTTTTCAGGTAAAGGTAGTACTATTTTCTTCCAGTGATGAAAAGATTTGGATTAAAAACAAACATTTTCAATATTTTTCTCTGTGCATTCAGCACTTGCACAGAATGTAAGTGTGACTGTCTTCTCCAAATCTTTTTAATTACACACGTCATCAAGATATGCATGGATCTTGCAGCACACCTCAGTCCCTGAGTTCCTAGTTCCCACTCTCCTCTTGAATCTGTGTAATAGACTGGCTATACAGAATTAGTTCAGGAAGTCAGGTATAAGTTCCCACAAAGGGCAACCAGATATTTTCCCCGTGGTTTTAAATAGTTTATTCTCCATCACCCTCCAGCTAGCAAGAGATCTTAAATGTTGCTCCTCTTGGAGATGCTATAAAAAGTGTCTGACCTGCTAGGTGTGCCCTAGCCTGTCTGGCTCAGTGGGTAGAGCATCAGCCTGCGGATTGAAGAGTTCCAGGTTCGATTCAGGTCAAGGGCATGTGCCCGGGTTGTGGGCTTGATCCTCAGTGGGGGGTGTGCAGGAGGCAGCCCATCAATGATTCTCTCTCATCACTGATGTTTCTATCTCTCTTCCCCTCTCCCTTTCTCTCTCTGAAATCAATAAAAATATATTTAAAAAATAAAAATGTCTGACCTGCTAGGTGACAGAAATCCCACCTGGTGGCAGTGTTTGGAATGTATTCCCAGCGAATGTCAAGAAGCAAGTCACTCACTATCAATACCTGGGTACAAAGAATGGAGTTACAACGTTTTTAGGGATCCTGCTGCCTAATACAGAGATGGCTCAGATAGAACCAGACAGGCCCCGATGTGAGCTGGGTTCTGGGACTAAAAATGACTCTTTGGTCTCCACTTCTGTCCTAAAGACAAAGTAAAACCTTAATGTACTGGTCGATGTAGTAGGAGAGGAAGTTTCTCCCTGGAGATGGACTCCAGGGTAGCAGAGTACAGGGGTGAATGGCCTGGAGGTAGTACACCTGTGAGCTGTGAGAAGGGGGCAAACTTTCCTTTAGGGAGTTCTTGAAATTCAGCCAGGCTTCAAGAGCTCCCTAATAAAAGGTAGATATCCCTGAGAAAGCTAACACCTTGACATTATCAACTGGTATCACTTAACACCTTAAGGGAAACATGAGAGTTGCCAGAAGTTGATAGAGAAAAGAAAGGAGAAGTTGAAAGTTTCTGGGATAAAGCAGTGCCTACCTTACATTTGGTCCAGGATCAGTTCTGTTTAAGTCTCCAAAACAAGTGGACTTCTATCTTACCTCAGTGGCCTTGGGTAAGCCACTCAGCTAAGCTAGTTTCTAGTTTACCTGTTAATTGGGGAGAATAATTATTCTTTATCTAATGGAGGGTGTTGGGAGAATTTATGGCCAATAAAACATTTGAGATTGTCAGTGTGAGGTAGTTCCTAAGTACAAAGTGTTATTACTGGTTTTATTACAGGATTGTAAATGTGGTCTAAGTAGCATCATAATAGTAATATTCTGTGAAAGTACTTATCTCCAGCTCTGCAGAGAGGTGGACCTATTTGTATCTATTTACCAGGCCTTGGCAGAAGTCCTACTAAATATTGATGAATATAGATTGAGTCCTGATATAAAGGAGATGTTGTTGGCTTTTATTACCTAACACAGGTGTTTTATATTATTTCTTATCACAGAATAATGCCTAAGCCTTGCTCAAAGTCAGTTCTGAGTAGGATTTTTACTTTTTAGTCCTGTGAAAAATTGGAAAGGCCATCTTTTTCATTTCCACAATCATTACTATTATTTTACTCTTCAGTGGCAGACCACACTCATATTCATGCCACTTTAGAACATTTGCATCTTTATCTCTTTCCACAATCAGAAATAGGATAAGAATAGCCAATGATAGCTTGGTCACTAAAGGCTTAAGAAATCTATAGTGACTCTTCAGGACCTAACTTACTTAATTAACATTTGAACTCCTCACTTCAGAATTCAAGGGCTTCTATTTTTCATTTCAGTTCATGAATTCTTCATTTATGACTGGTTGTTTCTTATGTTTTCTATCTCCGTTTATGTTTCCTATCTTGTTTCATTTCCACTTTTCCATAAATTCAATACATCTAATTATTTTACCACTATTGGCCTACCCTCTGAGTAGACTCCATGACTCTCAGGACAGTTATATATTCAGTACTATGAAAATCATTTGGTTTATAGTAGCTGTTCAATAAAGAGTTTCTGGTGCATGAACAAATGATTTAAAACCTAGAACAGTTTTCCTCATTCTCTCTCATTATCTATGTTCCTTGAGTGGCCAAAGGGGCTTAAAACTCAATTCCTTTAGACAACCTTTTCATTCAATGTGCTACATCATTGGGCATACACTATATGCTTAATGCTATGATCTTTATTTTTCATTTTTATTTTTTTAATTTTTATTATTAGTTAAGGTATTACAAATGTGTCCCCATTCCCCCCATTAACCCCCAACCTCCCTCCCTGCCCCGCACACTCATGCTCCCATCCCCCTGTTGTCCATGTCCATTGGTTTGGCTTATATACATGTATACAAGTCCTTCGGTTGATCTCTTCCCCTTACCCCCGCGCTCCCCTACTTTCCTTCTGGGGATTGTCCAATCACTGGGATATACACCTGAAACTAATATAATAATGTATGTCAACTATGACAGACATTATTATATTAGTTTCAGGTGTATATCCCAGTGATTGGACAATACATAACTTACTAAATGATCATCCCAATAAATCTCACACCCATTTGATGCCATCTGTAGTTCTTAGAATATTATTGACTACTAGTGGCCTGGTGCATGAAATTCGTGCACGGGAGGGGGGGGGCATCCCTCAGCCCAGCCTGCACCCTCTTGCAATCTGGGACCTTCTGAGGATGTCCAACTGCCGGTTTAGGCCCGATACCACAGAGGTCGAGCTTAACCAGCAGTTGGACATCCCTCTCGCAATCTGGGACCACTGGCTGCTAAATACACGCCTGCCTGCCTGATCGCCCCTAACCACTCTGCCTGCCTGATCACCCCTAACTGCCTCTGCCTGCCTGATCACCCCTAAACACTCGCCTGCCTGCCTGATTGCCCCTAACCACCTCTGCCTGCCTGCCTGATCACCCCTAACAACTTGCCTGCCTGCCTGATCACCCCTAACTGCCTCTGCCTGCCTGACTGATTGCCTCTAACCACTCCCTGGGTGGTGGGGCCAGCAAGGGGAGGGGCCATGGTCATTCTGGTCTCTGGTTGTTCTGGTTGTTTCACCGTTTCAGTTGCTGGGCTTTTATTATATGAGATAGGATATTCCCTATGTTCTACTTTACATCTCCATGACTATTCTATAACAACTCATTTGTACTTCATAATTTTCACCTCTTTCACTGACACCCCTCCCCACCAACTCTTCTCTCATTTGGCAACTATCAAAATGTTCTCTGTATCTCTGAGTCTGTTTCTGTTTTGCTTGTTTGTTTATTTTGTTTTCTACATTCAGCTATTGATACATATGTATTTATACATATGCCATTTTATTGTTCATAATTTTTATTTATTTTTTATTCTTCTTAAAGAAGACCCTTTAACATCCTATATAATAAAGTAGTAATATGCAAATTGACCATCATGCCCTTGCACAAGATGGCCGCCCCCATGTGGTAAAAGATGGCCGGCAGGGGAGGGAAGTTGTGGGCAATCAGGCTAGCAGGGGAGGGCAGTTAGGCGCGACCGGGCCAGCAGGGGAGGGCAGTTTGGGAGTGACCAGGCTGGCAGGGAAGGGCAACTGGGGGTGACCAGACTTGCAGGGGAGGGAGGAAGGGAAGTTGGGGGTACGAGGCCCACAGGGGAGGGCAGTTAGGGGTGACCGGGCTGGCAGGGGAGGACAGTTGGGGGGAACCAGGCCTGCAGGGGAGGGCAGTTGGGGGGGACCAAGCCTGTGGGATCGGGCCTAAACCGACAGTTGGACATCCCCTGAGGGGTCCCAGATTGGAGAGGGTGCAGGCTGGGCTGAGGGACATGCACCTCAAGTGCATGAATTTCATGCACCAGGCCTCTAGTTTCATATAATACTGGGTTTAGTAGTGATGAACTCCTTTAGCTTTTTCTTGTCTGAGGAGCTCTTTATCTTTCCTTCAATTCTAAATGACAGCTTTGCTAGGTAGAGTAATCTTGGTTATAGGTCCTTGCTTTTTATCACTTTGAATATTTCTTGCCAATCTCTTCTGGCCTGCAAGGTTTATGTTGAGAAATCAGCTACAGCCTTACGGAACTCGTTAGTAGGTAAACTAACTGCTATTCTCTTTCTGCTTTTAAGATTCAATCTTTTTCTTTAACCTTTTGCATTTTAATTATGATTGTCTTGGTGTGGGCCTCTTTGAGTGGATTTTGTTTGGGGCTCTCTGTGCTTCCTGGATTTGTATGTTTATTTCCTTGACCAAGTTAGGGAAGTTTTCTTTTATTATTTTTTCAAATAGGTTTTCAATTACTTGATCTCTCTCTTCTCCTTCTGACACCCCAGGATTAGAATGTTGATGTGCTTGAAGTTGTCCTAGAGCAGTGATGGTGAACCTATGACACACGTGTCAGAAGTGACAAGTGAACTCATTTTTTTGGTTGATTTTTCTTTGTTAAATGGCATTTAACTATGTAAAATAAATATAAAAAATATAAGTCTTTGTTTTACTATGGTTGCAAATATTAAAAAATTTCTATATGTGACAAGGCACCAGAGTTAAGTTAGGGTTTTTCAAAATGCTGACATGCCGAGCTCAAAAGTTTCGCCATCACTGTCCTAGAGGCTCCTTACACTATCCTTTGTTCCTTTTCACTAGAGGCCTGGTGCACAAAATTCGTGCACTGGGGGGTGTTGTCCCTCAGTCCATCCTGCACGCTCTCCAATCTGGGACATCCCTCTCACAATCTGGGACTGCTGGTTCCCAACTGCTCACCTGCCAGCCTGATCACCCCTTAACCACTCTCCTGCCAGCCTGATTGACACCTAACTGCTCCCCTGCCAGCCCGATCACCCCCAACTGCCCTCCCCTGCTGGCCTGGTTGCCCCCAACTGCCCTCCCCTTCCAGCCTGGTCAACCCTAACTGCCCTCTGCTGCCGGCCTGGTCCTCCTAATTGCCTTCCCCTGCTGGATTGGTCACCCACAACTTCCCTCCCCTGCCGGCCATCTTGAGACAACATGGGGGTGGCCATCTTGTGATGACATAGGCATGGCCATCTTGTGACCACATGTGTGCGGCCATCTTGTGTGAGTGTGTGATGGTCAATTTGCATATTACCTCTTTATTATATAGGATTCTTTTTTCTTTTTGCTGTTCTGTTTGGCTGTTTTTTGCTTCCAAATCTCTGATTTGATCCTCAGCATCATCTACTCCACTGTTAATTCCTTGTCATGTAGTTTTCATTTCAGTTCATGTATACTTCATTTATTACTGGCTCTCTTTTATGTTTTCTATCTCTATTTTGTGTTTCCATCTCTTTGTTGAAGTTCTCAGTAAGTTCATCTACTCTTCTCTTAAGTGCATTGAGCACCCTTATAACAAGTGCTTTGAACTCTACATCTAGTAAATTGCTTGTCTCCATTTTGTTTAGTTCTTTTTCTGGAGTTTTGTTCTGTTGTTTCATTTGGAACATGTTTCTTTGTGTCCTTATTTTGGCAGCCTCCCTGTGTTTGTTTCTATGTACTAGGTAGAGCTGCTGTGTCTCTCAGGCTTGGTAGAGTGGTCTATAAGATCCAGTTGCATGTCCTCCCTGTGCACCAGTGCTGGAAAGGCCTGGTGCAACCCCTTCACTTCCCCTCCTGTGTGAACTGTGTACAGCTTCCTATTGTAGTTGAGCCTTGATTGCTTTTGGCACATCAATGTGAGGGATTTGCCCCCAGGCCAATCAGCAACAAGGACTGGCTGCAACCACTGTGGAAGATCAGCTGTGCAGAGGCCTACCCCATGGAGCAGGACTTACTTTAGTGGGTCTCTGGTATCTGCTGTGGCCACCCCTTGAGTGAATCACTTATGGAGGTGTTGGGGTGGTGCTTAAATGTGATCTAAAGCTGTCCTCTGGGTGCACTGGCTTTGGTGCCTTCAGGGAGGTTCACGCCAATGCCAGTCACCATCTGTGTTCTGCCCAGAGCCACTCTGTATGAGCCATAAAGCAATTTGCTGCTTCTTGTGCTGGGCTTGGAAGTACCCAGGAAAGGTAAACCTGCTACTAGTGCCAGGTCTGGGGCCACTTATTGAGAATATGGGGATCACTGAGTCTAGATGCTGCTTGTTTGAGAGATTTTAGGAAAATATGAGGCATGAACCATGACAGACCATTTGTACAAAATGCCATTGGAAACAGCTTGATTGGGTATGAAAGTTTGGTGAGGTGGGCCAGCAGGACAAACAGCATTGAGCCAGGTTGATGGAGTCTCAGATATGGTGCCTGCAGGCTATCTGGGAGGAGGGTTCATCAAAGGAACAATGGCCCCTTCCAGCACTTCTGTTTGGGAGAAAGCTGCCCCTAGAACTTACCCTGATGCTGGACAATTTAGTTCCTCCACATATGTCTCAGTGCTTTTCAAGTTGGTGCACTGATGCTGGAGCTCAGATGGAGTGAGTGGCCCTTTAAGATAAATTTTCTGGGGCTCCAGCAGCCCTCCATCTCCCTTAGGCTCAATCCCCAACTGGTTTTTATAGCAAGATGTATTGGGACTTGTCTTCCTGGCACTGGAACTCTTATTGCTTCAATTCTTCCAATCATCAGAATGAAGCATTGACTTAAAAAAAATCAGGAAGCTGCTCATTCAATTGAACAGAATCTTAAAAAATAAAGGGGGGTAGTTATAAGTCTTTTCAGTAGAATGAAAAAGAGGGAAACACATTGAAAAAACCTGTAAGAGCTCATGTGCTTCATAAAAATACTAGAGGGCAGATGCACAAAATCGTGTATAGGTGGAGTCTCTTGGCTTGGCCGGCGATCAGGCCCATCTTGCCACCACCCACCCCAGTTCCCTGTTCACCATCTGGTGATGGGAGCCTGACAGCTGGTGGAGGGACCAAGAGATTGGCCATTGCTGCCCTCTTACCAGCCCCACCCCCGCTGTGGGTTGCCCTCTGTGTGTGGGACGACCGGTGGGGTGGGTGCCTTGGCCTGGCATCACCCGCATCCCCTGCCACCCACCCCAGTTCCTGTTCACCATTGGTGATCGGAGCCTGCCAGCTGGGGAAAGGGACCAAGAGGTGGTCAGTGCACCTCATAGTGATTGGTCGAGCGTTCATTCTGGTCGTTCTGCCATTATGGTCACTGGGCTTTTATTATATAGGATTGACGTAATAAATCACTATTTTAAAACCTTCCTTTATCTGCCTATTACTCAGATAATATAGAAATGTGACTCTTCTCAGCTCTGTTTGAGGCTTTCATAAAATTCTTAATAATTTCTCCCAAAGAGGTTAATTTTTTCACATCCTCTTACTCTTTTAACTTCTTCTCAAAAGAACATGTATTATTCTCCAGAAAGAAATACTTTCATATTTAACATTTATAAGATTGGTTTCAAAATATAGCATTTAAATGTCAACCCAGGAGGTTTTAGTGTTCTGATGACTAGTTAATTCCTTCTACCAGGAACGTCATCCTCAGCAGATACATGTAGCAAACTCCTGCTCACCCTTGAGAGAGTTCAGATTTACTTCCTGCGGGAACTTTCCTGTCTTCTTTGGTAGTACATTCATCACACTGTGTTTTCTTGTGTTTCACTATTAGCACCTATGTTTTCTTCCCTGTCATCCCCACAGGGTTGTGAACAGTACCCAGCACAAAAAGGATGTTCAATAAAGATTTTTGAATGAATGAATGAATGAATTTCACTAAAATTTCCAGGTTTATGTGTGTGCATGTGTGTGTGTATTTAGCTATAGCATATTGCCTTTCTTATTCCAGTCACATATCTAGGATGTGGCAGAGTAGGGTTAAGAAAAAAAAAAGGTTATTTCTGATCCAATGTTCTTTATACTTTATCCTTAATCTTTATCCCCTAACCTTAAATTTTGGACCCTTAAGACCTAGCATGTTCTGAGGAGATCTTTTGGTCTGTGAAAAGAGGTAGGTCGGCAAGTCTATTTGCTTAAGAGTAAATAAAGGGTCATTCTCAAATGTGTTTTTCTTCCTCCAACACTTATCCTTTTTTGGCATAATGAAGGATATCTCCACCAATTATAAAACAAACTGTTAGCTCTAATGTAACATATGTTAACATTAAGGATCTTACTGATGAATTTAAGATAAGTAACCTGGAAGTCTAAGAACCACTCTTGACCCCAGTGTCTGGAGAACTGTGAGCATTCTGACATGTCTTATCAGTTACCACCAGTTTAAAGAAAACTTATTGATTTCTTGGTTTTCTGTGGTTCTTAGAATGACTTAGGTCATTTATATTTTGAAATTATTCTCTGTCATGTGTACTTTCTTAACTAAAAACTTCTCATTAGTTTGTAATCTTTCATTCCATTTCTATTATCTACTTGTCCCCATTTTGCCAGTTTTTATTAGCAAAGATCTGATCCTTTTTTAAATATTTAGATGGACACCACTCTAATTCACTTTCCATGTCCTTTGAACTATGTTAATCCAGCAACCTCATAAAAGTTTTCTAACTTTCTAAATTTTTTTATTCTCCTTCCCATGCATCCACTTTTCATAGAGCAAATACATCATTTTTCTGCAGTATAAATTGATTCTGCCTTTCCTCTGATACAATACATTTTATGGTTCCTTATTGTCCATACTAGAGGCCTGGTGCACAAAATTTGTGCACTGGGGGGTTGTCCCTCAGCCCAGTCTGCTCCATCTCACAGTCTGGGAGCCCTCAGGGGATGTCCTACTGATGGCTTAGGCCCGCTCCCTATGCTGCAGTCTGGTCTCCCTCTGTAGGAGGCAACCTGGCTGATCAGGAGAAGACACTGCCCCCATCACCCCACTGCTGCTGCTACTGCTGGCTGCCACAGCTGCCAAGGTGTTTTCATCAACATGGACTCCAGTCCCTTCACCATGAAAAAATGACAACTTTCTTTAGCTATTTTCAAGATGTCTCTTCCATAGGATATGATCTTTCTTTCTTTCTTTCTTTCTTTCTTTCTTTCTTTCTTTCTTTCTTTCTTTCTTTCTTTCTTTCTTTCTTTCTTTCTTTCCTTACCTGAGGATATTTTTCCATTGATTTTTAGAGAGCGTGGAAGAGAGAGGGAAAGACAGAGAGAAACATCAATGTGAGAGGGACACTTTGATTGGTTGCCTCCTGCAATTGCCCTGACCTGGGCCCAGCTATGGAGGAGCCTGCAACCTAGGTACATGCCCTTGACCAGACAGAGGCTCTATCCATTGAGCCAAACCAGCTAGGGCAGGATATGACATTTCTTAGACCCTCCAGCAACAGACCTTCATATTTTTCCTCCAGCAGTGAGGTGGAAGAACCCTAGATCACCTTCTTGGATTCTTATTAGGCAAGTTACCAAGAACACTGTGAATGGCATACTGGGAGCTTAGCCAATGAGTGGTCAGAAAAGGTGTTTCCTCTGCAGCTCATGCTCAGGGGCAGGACTGCCAGCAAGGGCCTGCCCTCGGCCGCAGTGACTGTGAGCAGGTCCTCTCCTCTCTCCCCTCTCCTCTATCCCCTCTCCTCTCTCCCCTCACCCCTTTCCCCTCCTGGCCTGTGCTTAGCCTTGGAGGCTGTGAGCGGGTTCTCTCTCCTCTCCCTTATCCCCTCTCCCCTCCTACCCCTCTCCCCTCCTAGCCTGTGCTCAGCCGCAGCAGCTGTGGGTAGACCCGACCAGCCAGCCCTCTCCTTTCTGGGCCTGCTCTCGGCTGTGGCGGCTTGGATAGGCACCCTGTCTCTGTCTCCTTCTCCACTCCGGGCCTCACCTGTGCGTGTGGCCTCCTCCTGACCAGTCGTGACTGTTATGGTGTCCTGGCTTAATTTGCATTCTCTCTCTCTCTCTCTCTCTCTCTCTCTCTCTCTCTCTCTCTATATATATATATATATATATATATATATATATATATATATGATTAAGGATAAAAGGTCTGGCTAACTTATGGTGAGAACTAGGAAAGTCTCATCAACACTCTCACATTTCTATGATCCGGCAATAAAGTTTTTATTCTATGCTCATCTTTGCTCACTGTTCTGTCCCAGGACCCCGTAGTGTGTGTGGCACAAAGGAAGCACTTGTATATATTTTTTGATTGAACAAATCAATTAAGAAAACTGATTTTTAAATTCCATTTGACTTGGATATAATGCTAAATGAAACATGTAGTTCTATGACACTTCATATCCATGTACATAGAGTCATATACAAAGGCACTTTGAGTCTATAGGAGACATGAAGGTATAAATTTAGTTCTGGCTCTGCTTGCCAGACCAGCTATACAAATTCAGGTTTCCTTAGCATTAGTCTTTACATATTAAATTATCCAGAAATAGCAATGGTTTATGGATGAATAAGTTTGTTTAAGCCCATGAGCGTATCTAGTTGTTGTTTTTATTCTTTCAATATTCCAGTGTGACTTGAAGTGGGGAAGTGACAAAACAATGAGAGTTTATTAATAGACTTTTTTCTGTTTCTTTGCGATCCATTCCTAGTAAGTCTTCAGTTTTTTCTTCTGCTGCCGATAAGTAGGTAGAAAAGGTTAGTGGGAAATCTCTCCAATTAATATTACATAAATTCAGCTTTTTCTGCCTTTTTTCTATTGCATCTAGTGATGCTGATATTCTGCTCTGTGCTTCGGTCCTTTAAAGCTGCTTTATGTCTAAGCCAACTTTTACTATAAGGAGAAGGAATATCTACCTGGTCTTTATCCCACCAGGTGCAGTGTCATTTCATATTATTAGGCCCTGTAGTTCATCTTTGCCATATTTGCTTCTATTGGGAAGAGTCTTTCAATCCCCACTAGTTGCCCATTCCACGCATTAAATCTTGCCAATCCTTTCTTGAATTATGACAAAGGCTGGGTTCCACTGTGACTTTGTAATCAGCTCTTGAAGGATGGCCATGCTGGCCTTTTCTACTTTCTTTCCCTGCCCCTCCTCCCTCCTTCTAGTCCTCTTTGCAAATTGAGTTCTTGCCCAACATCTGCCCTTGGCCCAGGGGACAATTTCCAGCTCTGAGTATTGTCTACTTTTTTTTTTTTTTTTACAACTTCTCCCCAGGGCAATAAACACACATTTGCATCTCAATAGTAACTCCTGGTTATGTTTAAAAAAATGCCACCCACAAATAATAAATATTTTAATGGGAAACTCTGGCTCTCCTTTCTGATCTGTCTCCCCCCTGCTTTCAGAAGGGAGGCTACATTTCTCACGTATCGCTTGCTAAGAGTGTAAGTGAAGCTTAAAATGGCCATGCTTGACTAATTATGCATTTCACACTTTGAACCTGTGATGAATTTTCTTCAACTTATGGTTGTAACTGCTATCTCTTACCTTTTCCTCAGGGACTCACCACACCTTGTTCCAATAAACCACCCAGTGCTTGACCTACAGAGGGAATCAATGAGGACTCCCTTGTCTCACGTCATACCTTATGTAGATAATCCCTCTAAGGATCACAGAAAAAGACTGAAGACTCCAATTTTCTTCTATACAGATGCTCACTATTCTTTTTCCATTCTACACTTAACCTCATCCCCACACCTCTACAAATGTAAAGGTAGATTGAAAGGGACAAAATCTGTGGAAACATACCAGTGCTTTTCACTTATTTCAAGGAAGTGAAATAAAAATTACTTATTTGTGTGTAGCATTTGTAAATTCCAAAGTACTCTCATTTTAAAGTCTCAATAGCACTTTGGGATAGGAAGGATTATTAAATTATAATATTACTATATTCATTTTCTTGAAGAAGAATTGAAGGGTCAGAGAGGTAAGCTAATTGATTGTCATTCTGCCAAATAATCATAAAAACACCCACTCATATTATTCTCCATTTTCTATACTCTAATAGTCCAGGATCAAACTCATTAATTTATTCATTTATCCAGCTAACATTTCTTGAATTCCTACTATGAGTGAGGCATAGTGTTAACTGCATGACTGAGCTGCCAATGCTCTGAATGATGTGGTTTAAAGTTATTCTACAGATTTCTTAATGAACCTCCCCACCCCAATCCTTTGACTCTACTTCAGCACTGCACAACTGATTCATGCACCTTGGGACGTATGTTCCTCCCATAAAGGACCTATGAGAACTGGTTTACTGCAATCATCATTAGGACCTTTCTAACTGTTTATTATAACATGTATTTTTCAAGAATTAATGCACTTTTATTTGTGGGACTCAGATTTTCCTACTTATATACTTTTCCAGATTATTCCTTCTATTTAGGTTGTCTTTGAGGAGAAAAAGGAGTCATACTAGTATATAAAGATTTCCTATCAGAAGTAAAAAAAAAAAATGACACCTAGACATTTCATTTGCCAACCTCTTATTAGACATTAAAAATAAGATATCTGATTAAAAATATGTATCAAGACTTAATTATAGACAAATCAAAAGAGAGAATAGCAAACAAATATATCTTTGATGCAATACTTGAAATCATTTTCCTGGTATAACAGGCAGTCCTATTCATTTGAAAATAAATGAAGACAGATAATGAGGACGATATGATATTGCCATCCTGAAGGGTTTTCCTTTAGTGAGCAATTAAAGTTGTAATATTTTGGCACTAACTTAGAAATTAGCAAGAATATTTTCTCAAATTGCAAAAGTACTTATATAACAATATAGTAGTTGCATATTATAAATTAAAAGTAAGGTAGAAAGACAAGAATGGGTTAAATTATATCAAAAAGTTCATAGCTCCATGAATTTGTATACCCTTCTTATTTTACAGAGCCATTTTTTAAAAATTTAAATTCTTTATTGTTTAAAGTATTACATAAGTATCTTCCCCCACCCTTGACCTCCCCAGCTGCCCCCACCTCCAAGCACATGCTCTCACCCCCCCCCCCCCACCCCTGTCTGTGTCCATTGGTTATGTTCATATGCATGCATACCAGTCCTTTGGTTGATCTCTTACCCCCGCACCTCCGCCTTCCCTCATAGGTTGGACAGTCTGTTTGATGTTTCTATGACTCTGGTTCTATTTTTATTCATCAGTTTATGTTGTTTATTATATCCCACAAATGAGTGAGATCATGTGATATTTATCTTTCTCTGACTGGCTTATTTCATTTAGCATAATGCTACAGAGCCATTTTTGAGGTAGAATGGCAATATCTCTGTATTGGCCTTATCCAATGGTCAATTATATTGATTAATAGTTAGCGTAGATAAAATACTTAGTTACTTTATTGAGAAGCTAGTATGTGCTAAGGACTGTTCTAAGAACTTTATATTTATTATCTTACTAAGATATTTTAAAAACCCAATGGAATATGTATTATTATAATTCATTTTGTAGATGAGAAAACTAATGTATCATGGGGCTGAATTACATTCCCTAGGTCACACAGTAGGGACTGTATTAAGAACCCAGTCTATTTTCAGAAACATTAACTCCTGAAATTGATTCCTTCAAGCCCAAGTTCTATCATACACATTTGAAAGGTCATTCTCATAAAGCCCATTGATGGTAGAGGAAGTAAAAGTCCATTCTGACCATATTTTCTAAACAAAAAACTAGGACACATAATTTCACAAACAGTAATAAACACATAGCAACCACCCCAGAAATTGGGGTGAAGAGGGCAGATGTTTGAAATCAAACTTGGAAACCCCTGGGAGGCTTGGTATTGAATGCATGCTCTTTAAGGTGCTAACCATAAATCTTGTGCATAAGACGCATTTTTGATATTCTTCCTCTACAATGAAAGACTATTTGATATTGCTTTTCAAGGGCTCTTATTGTCCATCTAATCATTCACCTAGAACTGAATCATTTAATCTTTTGTTGACTTGGTTGCAATATTTAATCTGTTGGTAATGCATGGACTGCTTGAATGCTTGACTTTTCTGGTAGAGCAGGAAGTCTACGATGATCTTTGTATTATTTATATTTCACTTTAATTTGGGCTTGATACAGCAGTATAGTATATTTTGCCTGTTCAATCAGGATAAGTTTGCTGAGTTTTTTCTCTAAAATGAAATATTGTGGACTGGTTGCTATTTAGCAACCCAACATAAGATCAAAGCAATGGGAAGGAGAAAGAAGAGAGAGAAATTCTTGCTCTCTTGTTTATAAAAATAAAGCAAACATTTCAAGAAGAAACACTGTCCAGTTCTAAACTCCCATGGAGGTTACAGCTTCCTAAATCACTTCTTTGGAAAATTCAAATTATCCTGTCTCTACATGACATAGGCCCAGAAGCAATATTGGTGAGTACAGAGTGAAAGTTTTAGGATGTTGTGTAAGTCAGGTCCTCACACTAAAAAAGAAGAAACAGTAGAAACAGAGCTTGTATCTGGCCTGCTATCTTTCTTACAAACATGTATCTCTTGATGTCATTGATCTTCAAAGAAATATTTCAAAAGTAGGTGTAAAATGTATAAATTAGTTTGGCTTACTTGGAAGCCATCTTCAGCACCAGCAATGATTATAAAATAGGAAGTCAAATTAACTTGAATTCTGGTGATTTTGAAATTATTTATTAGTAAAAACATCCAAACACACACAGGAGAGATGACATGGGAAGAGAGAAGTAAAAATGTATACACACACTTTGAATAATTATAAAGGCAGTGTTTATTAAAATTCATTTAATTTTCAAAATTGAGCTATCAGCTATTACAGTGTACATACATTTTTTTGGGGGGGACACCCTGTATTTAAATCAAACTGTTTTATCTAGTTGATTTTATATTCCCAGTGACAATTTATGTGTAGACTTTACATTATGTAATTTGAAGATAATCACTGAATGGGGGGAGTGCTATACTTACGGAAATATGACAAGAAAATTTGTTTATTTCAGGTTAGTCTCCTGTATGTGTGATACGTATATGCTGAGTTTCTTGTACCTTTAATTGTTACATTCACAATCTCTTCTTTAAAACATCACCTGAATGTAGAGATGCTTGTCATCATCAAAGAATAAAATTAGCAAAAATAGCATAGGAAATAGTCTTAAATGCAATACAGCAGGGTAGCTAAGAGTGTGAACATTCAAGTCCCAGTTCTGCTGCTTACAGCTGTAACCTCCATGGGAGTTTAGAACTGGACAGTGTTTCAGGTTAGGTCAGAAATTGACCTAACCTCTGCGTGCCTCAGTTTCTGCATCTGTGAAATGAGGACAATCAGCAGCACTTCTTGCACAGGGCTGCTGTGAAGCTGAATGAAAATAACACAAGTCAAGTTCTTAGGACAGTATATAGGAGTGCTAACTACTCAAATTATCTGCAAAGCTTTTCAGAGGAGCAAGCAGGAAAGTGGCCTATTCTGACGGAGTAATCTAAGCTGTTTCTTCAGAAGCTAAAAACAAGAAGCATAGCCTAGTCAATATGATTGCACCCTGACTGATGAAAAGTGTTCTCAGTGGGATATGGGAGTCAGCCAAGGGAGACAACGAATGAGAGTTTATCAGTGCAAAATTAGAACAGGCTGACATAGAGGGTGCTGTGCTCACTGGCCCTCCTGTCAGGTTCAGGCCTGATATGAGGATGTTACTCTTGAGTTCATTCAAACCCCTTTGCACTTACTCCAAACTAGCTCACCAGGCCCCTTCTGAGAGGAGTTTGGTTTTTTATGTGCTGGGGACTGGCCAGACAACCTGTGTATTATAATGTTCTTGGCCTCTGTATTTCTTGTTATAGTTTTTTCTATAATTGTACTTTGAGTAATATCAGGGCCATTTTTGTGAGTTTTACTTAGAAAGGTGATAGAGTACTATGCAGAAGATCTAAAATTTGACTGTGTAAAACAATCACTTGAGAAACATATTTTTAAAAAAATCTAGATTCCTGGCTTTTTGTCCCAGCATGCACGTGCACACACATTGATTTGGAAAGTCTGGCATGGGTTCCAGGAACCTAAGTTATTAATAGACATCGCAAGGGATTCTGATAAAGGTAGTCTTCAGACCACACTTTGCCCAAAAATATTGGAGAAAAGTAACTTTATAATTAGAGAGACTAGGGTTTAAAACTAAGCTCTATCTCCTTCTAAAATGTGTGTGATTTGGGGCAAGTTACTCAACATTTCTGAACTTCCGTTTCCTCATCTTATAGATGGGACTGATGAGGCTCTAGAGCGCATACTGAAATACTCAACGTAGGGAAAGTGCCAGGCAGGTCCTTATGTGGCAGTTATGATCTTGTCAGCGGCTCATTGGAGGCAGGATCGTGGAACCTAGTCATCTCAGAGAGAAGTGAGGCATCTATGAATATGCTCCAAACCATGAATGCTCACAGTGAGTCCATAGAAGATAGTCACTCCACCAAGATGCAGCCACCCTCTAAGGTCCTGCTTTGTGTACTTATTTCAAGCATCTAACCCCCAGTGGGTGCTTAAGGGAAATCAAGTTTCTCCTCTCCGACATAGGCAGGTAGCATCCTTTCCTGAGATGTTTAACTTATGTATCCATTGTTTCCGAATTTCCAACATGATCAAGCAAAGTTCCAAACACACACATTTTTGCTATTTAGGACAAACAGCCCAAAAGTTAACCGCCCCCCCCCCACCCCGCCCCCACTTTTTTTTAACCTTTTAGAATCCGTGAATTTTATCTATGCAGTGAAAAAAAAGTAAATCACAGAGCCTGGAGAAGCTCTGATTTATGTTCCAGTGATTTTTTAGCTGGAAACAGCCTTATAACCACCTGGCCCAGATCCTATCTGCTGTAAAGATGAAGAAGCTGAGGCCTGTAGACACTCAGAGCCAGGTCTCAGTTCCTGTTTCTTGTCTCTCTGTTATTCTCTTTTCTTAATGGTCCTCTAGATGGGTGTGTCACAGCTCTTCAGACTGCTCTGCACCGTGGACATGGTTCGGGAGTGGCGAGTGCCATGTAGGCTGGGTTCTGGTCATTGTAAGGAGGTGGCTGTGTGAGTGACTTTAGACAGCTTGGCTTCGCTTCCCAGATGATAATCTGACAAAGTCCAGGCACTTTGGATCCTGCGGTGTGCTGACAAATGGCTTGACAAATGGGAGATGGGAAGAGGGTGCGGGTGGGTGGGTGAGGGGGCTATTTCTCTCTGAGAATAGCTTAGACAAGAAGCTAAGGGCTACAGAGAGATTCCCGAGTATGTGACTTTCTAAAAGCTTCATTTGATTTCATTGGAATGCTTCTTTTAGTCATGAGTTTTTTAGATTTCACTTGATGTGCAATGCCAATGATCAGAAAATTGGTCCTTTTTTATTTTAAAGGCTAAGTTGAAAATTCATTTTAGTGTTAAACAGTATATCAGACAAGTTCATTATAGGAGTAAGAGGAAGTGTACCTTGTCCATTCCTTATAGTACTATAATCTTTTTTCTCAGTGAGATATTGGGATCAGAGCATTATATGCATAACTATTTAGGCCTTACTTTCGGTTTATACATACTGAGAAGGACTAACAATCAGCTCGATATCCCAGAAATTAATTTTTAACCTCCAAATTTTAATGGGAGTGATTTATCAAATAGACTCTATTTGAACCTCACAAGACACTTTTGTTCACTCCATTAACAGATCCTGATGCTGTGACTACTTTCTAATAGTCCATTTGACCAAATTACTTTCCTGACGATGCAGGATAAATTGCTTGTGATGTGCAGCATTGGAAACAGTGCCATGTATTATTTCAGATGCTTGATAACTAAAGAACAACAATACAATAGTATTGGGAGGAATAAATGGAAAGAAGGATGAAGGAAGGAAGAAAGCAAGGGAGGGGTAAGGAGAGGGAGAAAAATGACAAACTACAAGGAGAAATTCGTTGTGTGGTTAGGCTAAGGGCTAAAGCACAGGGATTGCCTTCTATGAAAGTGAGGAGCTTTCATAAAGAGGTAAGATTACATGCAAAGGCAAAAGCTCTTTTCTGGCTCATCTGCTTATCTTTCTGAGAATAATCACTAGATGCTGCTAGACATCCCTCCCCAGTTGAAGTACTTTACTAAAGGCCCATCCACCATGTGAATCTCCTGTGCTTGCTTCTCTACACCTGATAGAAGCATCAGGGGGCTGACGAGTGTCTATGTTCAATTCTTTAATTCAGTCACTGACACTGTCCAGATAGTGCGCTCTAGCAAAGGGAGTGGAATTTGTAACTTTTCATATCAGACTAAAAGCACATCTCTATACATCTGCAACGTGATCTTGCACAACTCATGAAACCTCTCTGATTCTCAGTTTCTTCATCTGCTAAACAAGGATAATTGACTTCTAGAGTGGTGTGCTAGACAGGGCTAGTGCCAGCTTCTAGGGGCCCAGTGTGCACTTCTAATTCCATGATCAGAGATGTCCCATTAGTAGCTTGAAATTGAAATATTATTAATAAATTGGTAAAGACAACCAACAAGGCCCTCCCTTTTTATAGAGAGCCCATTGTTAAACATTTATTAGTACATCTCTGCTTATGTATAAAATGAGATAATAAATAGGTTCATAGCAATTATAGGGATATAATGTTAATTTCCCTCCACCTCCCTATAGAATAGATGTGTCAGAAAACTTTGCATTACAACACATTTAGATAAAACAGTATGACAATAGATTTCTACTGGGAACATCCATTTCATATTATTATCTCCAGACTTAGTTTATTGTCTTTTATATAATTCAGTTCTCTCTGTTTCTCTCTCCTTCTCTTTCAACACAGCTCAGTAGATACCAGAAATTTGGCCTCTTTCTCCAATTTTCCTTACATGATACTTAATAGTGTCCCATGAAGGCTACTATAATATTTTATTTTGGTGATGATTTTAAATGTGAGCATAGATACTTCAACAGCATCTTCAATAGATTATGACAAGAGTTACACATTTATGGGGAAGGCCTGGAGTGGGGTCTTCCCAATCCAGGCCCCACTTTGCTCCCCTCCACCCAGTATTAGGGAACAGAGAGGGGGGATGGGGGAACATCTGTAATACTGTCAAAAATACATTAAAAAAAGAGTTACAAGTTCAACATGATAAGAGTTGTAATAATTTAACACATGACAAAGGCAAGAACAAGTTTCATGAAGGAGATAACCTTTGTGCTGATGTGCAAAATAGGGTAGGCTTTCCTTGGAAAAAGAGAAAGAATAAAAGGTAAGATAGATGGGTCAGAGAAGACTTAATTAAGAAACCTGGGGTAGAGCTGGAGAGATGTGTGTCAGCAAGGAGTTGAGATATGGTTGGAAGGTCAGGCTCTGACTCTATCTTAAAAGAGGAGTTTATGTTTCATTGACTAGACAAGAGAAGAGCATTGGAATAGGAAATAATCAGGATTACATTTTAGGAAGATTAATTAGGTATGTGAAAAATGAAATGGACAGGGAGAGATTGGAGAGCAGTAGAGAGTATCAGTCTCCCCTTGTCTCGGCTTCCTTTTCTGCCAAGCACGGACAACAGTGTTCTCTTCTAGGGGACATTGTGATGATCAGATGAAGCCACATCTACAGATGATGGCCGTGAACCTGGCCAAAGGTCCATATCCAGAGGACACTCCTCTCCTTCCAAATTCCTCTACCTGTAGTTGGCTTTAAATTCGCAAAACAGAAGCCTATTTCAGACATAACTGCGAGCTCATAACCTACAACTGGGCGGAAAAGATGCCAGTAATCTGTATAGAAACAGATGGAAATTGTTTTCCTTCAAAAGACAAGAAAAAGATGTGTAGGAGGCAGACAGGCTATAGAAATACTGTTCTAGTGTGTAGGCTCTGATTCTCAGCCTTCAAGTAATTAGCACATCTTGACAGGGTGAAGGTGGCCACCCAGCCTCTCCCTGTGAAGGGGCAGAGGTCATTGACAGCTGCTGCTGGGGCCTCTAGAGGGATGTTCTACTTGAGACCAGCTGGGGGAAATAGATCTCCAGGAAGAGTGGGCACTCTGATCAGAGCTCCGTTCCTTTTCTTGTAAACAGTGAACACCCTGGAAGGCCCATCTGCACTGTTCCAATACATTCTGCACCTGGGTTTTTGTTTTCTTTGCTGAAGAGCAGTGCCTGGTGTGCATCAGGAGTTCCCATCTGCCTCACAGATAGTCATGGAACTCTTGACTGTGCGTTTTATCTGAGAATGAGTGCTTTAATTCATCCTCACTCCAAAACAAAGTCTCTCCCTGGCCCCAAGCCTCAATATTATGAATGTTTCTGTGGCAGAAATTATATATATATATATATATATATATATATATATATATATATATATATATCCACAAGATGTAGAAATGATACTATTTCTTGCCTGGCCATTAAATTGAAGTCTCATACTTCTTCAGATCTCAACTTCAGAATTTTTGTCAAATTCTAAGTATTAGCAAAAACACAGTTCCTCTGAGAGTTCCAAACACTTTACATTTGTCCCTTGGGAATACTGAAATTTGTATTTTATAAGTTAAAAAAAGCATGAAACTAAGGAGTAAAACATTTGCCAACACCCTTTTAGAAATCCAGAAAAACAAAAGGGCAGATAATGTATGAATCTGTAAGCACACATATTTTAATGCAGTCTACTGGATTTGATAACTTATGAATCTGTAAGCACCCGCATTTTAATTCAGTCTGCTGAATTTAAGTCAGTCTTTGTAATGTAGTTTTGCAGATTGTGCCTGCATGGTTTTCATTGCACACAGAGCCTTATGCCTTCCTCCAAAGGCAGAGGCATTTGATTGAGGGGAGCACTTTTGTTCTTTCCTCAGGGAAGGGAGAGCCAACAGGGTTTCTTGTTACCCCTAGAAATTCTGCCTAGTAACTTATTATCATGAAAAACGTGTTGGCCCTTGTCTTTGCAGGTGGCTGCACAAAGCTGGGACCCCTACCTAGAGCTAAGAAAAATACCATTTAAAGAACTTTGTTGTCTTCATAGACAACAAAAATTTTTCCTAAACTTTACCACTAGGTGGCAAATCCTCTAGATATAAATAAGGTGATTCCAGTTCTCTCTTCCGGGTTCTAACATAATGCTGGCTGGCAGTGTTATTGGGCACCCTCAGCCAAGACATAGTGATTACAAAGAACCTTTCCACAGAGAAGGGAACACCACTTAAAAACAGTCCCAAACAGGTTTTGATGTTTACTGCCCAGTGTGCTTAGATGAGCACGCTAATTCCATAAAGACATGGCTGACACAGTCTACGTTATGGACACATGCTTTTGAATCTTACCTGATTTGTTTCTATCTTTACCCTTGAAATGTGAGATAATATGTACATCACAGTGTTGTTTTGAGAGTTAAATAAAATATACCTGGCACACACTAGTTCCTAAATAAATATTTGTTCAAAGAGTGACTGAATCAGTCAACAACCAAAATAGAAGTAGACAGTTTCCCTGAAATGCCTTAAATTGAACACAGCTTTGCTCAAAGAAAGGGAAATTAAAAATTATTTTATAAGGAAATAAAATCGACAAATCCTTATATAGAATACAAATATATACGTACTTTAAAATATACTCTTCCAAAAGTTTCTCTAAAAGGTGGCTCGCTGTCTGGAAATTCTATAGGAAGAGCGGATTACCACTCTAGGTCCTGGATGAAGGTCGTCTATAAATGCAAGGGGCAACAGTAATTCACTTTTATATTTCTTTTTCGTTTGAGCTAACATTAAGGTTTTTCGAGGACTCTGTAGTGTCCTAAAAAAGAAAATGATGTTGGAAAATAAAGTGTAGAGTGCTCAGTATTCTTTAGATGTTTAAAAATAAAAATGTGGGTAATAATGCAAATTTACGTCTGAGTATGTTGAATGATTAACTAAGTCTATTCTATATTGAAGGTAGCTTCCAGGATTCCCAGGTTAGGACACTTTCATTGTATAGCGAAAAAAGCTGTATCAATGGAATAAGTAGGACATATGATGAATACATAGGTTTTAAAATAAATTTTCCAAACTATCAGTCATGTTCAGATACTTACATTTTAATAAAAATTTATTAAAAACAAGATAAACTTCTCCACAATATAGCCCCAACTATCTCAACTGTAATTTATTTCGTAGATCAGGCAATTGCAGTATAACTTTCCATGTATCTCCTGACTGAGTCAAATTTTAAAAAGTGTTATTTATTTATTTGTATCTTTGATGAGAATATTCCCTTTTGTTTGACTGAGTCTGCATTTTATACACCATTTTCACTACATTTATTTTTCCAACATCCCTGTAAGGGAGGTCCATTTTGAAGATGAAGACTGAGACTCCAAGATGCCATTTGCCCTCAGCCACACAGCTGCTGTTACGCAGTAAAATCAGGATTAGAAGCCAGCACTTCTGACTGCAAGCTCACTACTCACTCACTGCACAGGGCTGGGCGCTTCTGTGTGGTTGTGGGTCATTGAATGTGGATGTGACTTGCAGTTATAAAGAGGACTGTTGCTCAAGTTCTGTGTTAATCTCAACTGCAGAAAGAGTAAAGGAAGTAATACAGGCAGGTTGAGGCAAGAAAAAATAAAGATATTTGGACTAATATGAGAAAGGGGAAAAAGAGAGAAATAGAGGAGGCAAGGGGAAGAAAGAGCCCCATATCAGCTTTCAGAACACTTCCTTAGAGTCCACTCCTTTCCACACCCTCAGATCCCATGACACCTGAAGTGCTTCTGCCATGTACTTCCATAGAACACTGTCTCTCTGTCATTATGGCTCTTACCACATTATATTATATTACTTGTTGAACCATTTCCTTATTTAGTAAATTCCACAGTGGCAGGCAATATGAATCACACCACTGAGATTGGCATGTGATATGTACTTACCAGATATATTTTGAATGCATTAATAAATAGGGAGGGCATAGTATAATACCGTGGACTGCTTGGATGTCATTACACTTTCCCCCACATCCATGCTGCAGGCAAGGGGTCTTGAAGCAGGAATGCTTGCTTGAAAGTGAATCAGAAATGGTTGGATCTTTAGGAGTTGCCATTTGGACTGATTAAATATTATTCAAAAAATGTAATGTACATTGAACACTTTAAATGAATTGAGAGGACAAGTTCCTCTCTCTGGAGGTTTTTCCTGTTGTTCTTCCTGAATGATCACTGAGAGTACTCTGCTTCTTCGTGGTAGAATTTTCACAATTACATAATTGGCCATGATTCATGTTATACTCATGTTAGAAAATGAATTTGTTTCCTAATAGTGAATCTGTCTGACAGTGGAAAGTTTATTCCTTTTTCTCTGTTAATTTGATTAGAAAGCCCATGTTTTATTCTATAATAATGATGGCTCTCATGTTTTTGATCTGCCTGAGGTCATTTATACAAGAACCTTTATGCATCTTTTCTGTTTTGCTTCACTTCCTGGGTTTTAAGAATATATCCATTAAAGTATTAACTAATTACATTAAAATAGGTGAGAAAAAAATGTCTCCTTGGGGACAAAAGCAATTTCTTTAATTGAGTTTATGTTATAACTTATAAGAAATATTTGAACTTTATAGGACCCTAGAAAAATTCTTTAAGGGTTTTTCTTTTTTCCTACTTAAGTCTTACTTAAGCTGAAAAATAGGCACATGTTTTTAGACCACAGAAAATCATAAAATACAACTCTCCAGCTTACTGTATGTGTTAATTTCTTTGACTGAATTGTATAATATAAATCCTGCTATTAACATCAACTCAAGTAGATGTTTTGTTTTTTCTGAAACTTAGAGCTCCTTTAACACTCCGAGTTTCTGAGACACTAATCCTAGTCCACCTGATAAATAGTCCAAAAATGTTCAAAAACAGCTGTGTGTGTGTGTGTGTGTGTGTGTGTGTGTGTGTGTGTGTTTATGTGTGTGTTCTATTCTTTGGCAATGCATTTTGAATGGTAAAAATGTCATTCAACGGGCACCTTTTGATTGTGTGTGCTAGTATGGCACCCTCTACATGAAGGCAGGACAGTTGCTAGGCTGGGATAAGGTCTGGACTTCTCCAGGAAAGTCAACATTTTATAAAATTATTTGGCCTAGTCTATCTCTCTTACTTAGGATTTTAGATCTGTATTTGGTTTAGTGGCATTTCTTCCCTCCTCTTTCTTTTTTTTCTTCTTCTCCTCTTCTCCCTTCTTCTCTATCCCTAAGTATTTAGGGAATCTATTTAATGGGCTGGCTTATCTGCAGCCAGGCCAAGAGCAGGCAAGGGAAGTCCTGGATGCCACATTGGTAAAGAGAGAGCGGTGGCCCTGGATGGTGCGGAGCCCATAGCAGCCATAATGAACAGCAATTTTTCCCAGATGGAGGATGGACTTCAAGGGAACAAAAGGCAAGACGACAATGCCTAGTCACTTTTCCCCTGTGAAGATTATTTGGCTTTGCTAACTTTGAAAAAAATCTCAGTTTATACTCAAGAAATGAAGATAACAGTCCCATAATCAGGTACTGAGCTAAGAGACGATGAATCTATAAAGAATAAGAAAGTATGGTCCTCCAACTTAAAGAATTTTAAATGAGAAAAATGTTAATATTTGTATCATCTGTTACAATTTACAAGGCACTTCAACACACATTACTTCATTTACTTTGTAAAATGAAGAAGATAGTAATCATATAAAGTCCAAAGTCCCCGGTGACGCAGGCTGGTGACAGGTAAGACAGAACAGATTTGCTGTTGTTGTTCTGACTTCACAGCAAATGTGATTTTAACTGTTAGATAGATCATGTGGTGATCTTTCATCTTTTCCTTGAAAATTACAAACTATGAAATATTTAAACATACAAAGAGTTCAGAAAATAACACACACACATATGTACTACTACTAAGTCAAATGAAGATGTTAATGTTTTCTCTGTATTTGTTTAAGCTTCCCCCCCCCCAAAAAAAACAACCTCTTGTTTTTTGAACAATGTAATACATTTAACAATATAAACAAACATGCACTGAAAAGTGTTGCTGCAATTCCTAGCGATCTCCTACCAAAACACTACAGATAGTAATCACTTCTATCAACTCTTGTTTTTCTGTCTCTCCTTTTTGTTCCAACAAAGAGTATTTACTGACTGCTTGGTTCCAGTAGTAACAAATAATAAACCTCCCTTGTCCATTAGAGTGGAGAGTGAGGGAGACAGTGAAAATACACAAAAGTAGCAGAATAATTACAAAAGGCAACATGTTTTTTTAAACAAAGTAAAGAGTACTGAGAGGTCAGTGGCTCTCACACCTGAGTGGGTACCAGAGTCATTCTGTTGTTTTGTGTTATTTTAATACTATGTTAATACATCCACACTGTAAAAATAAACATACTACAGAAAGCTGTATAATAAAGAGTACATATATCTCCCAATTGCTTTTCCCCAGAGATTAAGTTGTAATATGTATTTGTATTACTCAAGATAGTTTATATTGAAATTCAAACATAATTATAGATAAATACTAGTTATATAACAGTCTGAACTTAGTATATATTAAGATGTTAAAATGCATTTTCTTATCATTTTAGAATTTCTGTTCAGGTTCCAAAAATCTAGAACCATAAAATAGGTACCAGATTCTCCCCACATAATGCAGCAGGATCTGAGACTGCCCACACAGATGTACTCAGAAGCTGTAAGCCTGTGTGGTTGCTATTGGCCCATTACTCAGCACTGGACTATAAGAAAACGAGGGAGAGAAAAAATTTGAAGAGTTGTTTTTCTGTTTTATGGATTTCTTTTGCATGAGGGACAGTGTAGAGATCTTTCCTCTTCACACTGGCCTATGAGGTAAAGGATGCTTTACAAGAATTACTTAGAGGTCTTGACCTGTGTTGCTTGGAGTTTGGAGGGCACAGGGACCCAGACTCATGTTTGCAAAGTCAAGGGCAAGAGATTCCTGAGAGAGAAAGAGGTGTTGCAGGGCAGCAAGTACCTATTTTCTGAGGGAGAAGAATGGGGAGAGGGCAAATGTAGGTGGAGGATCCTACCCCAAGTCATCTTAACCTGCAAGAGTCAACAGAGGGCTGGATCCTCTGTGTCCAAAGGTGAAGGAATGAGCTGAGCAGTGAGCCAGAGAAGTAGCCAGGGACCAGCAGTTAGAAGTCCCCAACCTTAAATGAAATCTACAGGAGAAGAGAAAAGCAATTGTGCATCCACTACAGTCCAGGGGGACCAATGCCCGATTTTTATCCTTTGAAGTCTGACTCTAGAAAGATCAGTAAAGCAGCTACTCAGCGGGGGAAGAGGACTGTGCAAGGAAGAAAGGAAAATAGAGACGATAGTCCTGTTCCTCAGTTCCTCTCCCCTATTCTAAGCTTCTAAGCCTGAAGCTAGCCCTGGTCTTAGTTTAGGAGAATGAGGAGTTATTTTATTTTAACTTTTTAAAAAAACTTTTTTACTATTTTTTTTAATGTAACATTTATATTTATAGTACAGTGCACAACTCTTAGGGAAGAAGTAATTTTCTTTTTAAAAATATTCTTATTGATTTTTAGAAAGAGAGGAAGGGCGAGGGAGGGAGAGAAAGAGAAATGTCAATGTGAGAGCGAAACATCAGTGTGACTGCGAAACCTCAATAGGCTGCCTCCCGCACTCCTCCTACCAGGTGCCCACCCCACAGCCAGGCATGTTCCCTAACTTGGAATCAAACCTTTGGTGCACAGTTGATGCCCAACCAACTAAGCCATACTGGCCAGAGCAGGGAAGGAGTACTTTTAAGTTAAATTTTAAATTATAACCCTTGACAGGTGTTGGTAAAATTGGACCTTTCCTTAAAAACCAAAATTTTTAGCACTTGCCATTTTTTTTAAATGTAAATACCCCCACTCTGGCCAATATCAAGCTACCAGAGCTTTAAAAACTACAGTGAAACAATCTCTGAAGTATAGACAAATTTAAACTATGTCTGAGTTGGTGCAAGCTAGTTTGAGGACACAGAGAACAGAAAAGCTATGGAAAGAGTTTCTCCTCATGGAGTCTTGGGTAGGGGTTCATGTGAGGGAGAGAACAGGCTCATAGAATCAATTCTGTTTAGGGTGGTGAAAAAGAACTACATATCTGAATCAAGGTTCTCCAGAGAAACAGAATCAACAGGAGATACCATCTATCTATCTTTATATCTATCTATCTATCTATCTATCTATCTATCTATCTATCTATCTATCATCTATCTACCTACCTACCTACCACCTATCTATCATAAGAAATTGACTCATGAAGTTATGGAGGTTGAGAAGTCTCAAGATCAGCATTGGGCAAGCTGGAGACCTAGGAAAGCCCCTGATATATTTCCAGTCTGAGTCTGAAGGCCTGAGAACATTTCAATCTAAGCCCAAGTCCAGAAAAAAGAGAAGACCCATGTCCCAGCTCAAAGACAGTCAGGTGGACAGAGAGAGTTTTTTCTCACTCAACCTTTTTGTTCTGTTCAGGCCTTCAATGGCTTGGGGAAGGGCAATCTGCTTTACTCCACCTATTGATTCAAATGGCAGTCTCATCCAGAAACACTGTCATGGACACTCTAGAAATAATGTTTAACCAAATGTCTGGCATCCTTTGGCCCAGTTAATACATGAAGATAACCATCATAAGATTTTTATTATTGAACTCAACTCACTGAGTTTAAATATCCATAGAACAGCATGTTAAAAGGGACTTTTGCTGAATGTTGGCTAAAGGTGAAAGCTGAAAACAGCAACATAAGTATTCCCATATTCTAAAGAGAATTATAAATTTATCTCTTCCTTTCACATGATGAAAAAAACTAGTCTCTTCACTGGCAGAACTCATGTCTAGCATATATAAGAGAAAATTACAGCTTAGAAAGACTAATTTTCAAAAGCAATTTGTAGGAATAATAATATTTTGACTTTTTTCTTGCCTCCTCTCATAATACAATGGGAACATCTAAGTCAAGAAACACCTGGGAATTGGGCAGGCATGTACTAGATACTGACTGAGCTGAAAAATTATGGACTGAGGTATAGCCATGCGCCTTGATGAAAATGTCAGGCATGACCTCAGTGCAAGTTCCCTTGGGGTTGGGGATATACATAATGATTGGGATTAGTGGTTGCTTCCCACCTGAAAAATTCTGAAAGTGGGAAGCTAGTAGGGCAAGGACTGTAGGCCACAGTTGGGTAAGCTGCCCTGCCATCCATTGGCAGGCAAATAAAGCCTGTTATTTCTGGAACATCAAGGGGGTAATTAGGATGGTGGCTAGTTCTGAGCCATCTTAAAAGAAACTTACCCCAGAGAACAGCCCTATGGGCCATGGCCCTCCAATGGAAAGGGTCCATCTTATAATTTCTAGCAGAAGTATCTGAACATGCCACTGCCTAAATATTCTGATTGAATAGAGCTAGGATGTAACTTAGAATGTGTGTTTTAAAAATGTTTTCCCAATTGTCTAATATTGAGCCAAGTTTATGAGCTACTGGATTTTTAGGTGATAACCTCTGTGAGTATCCCTTCAACATGCTGCCTCTCTACAGATATAATAAACAATCTAGAAATAGTATACTTTCAAGCTTCTTGGAAACCACATATATAAAATGCAAGTGGGAATATATATGCAATTGTAGAAATTATTTTTAAAAATGTTCCTTTCTGCTCAAACAAGTGTATACTCTATTCTAAATATATGCTTTCTCTTTAGTATATTGTTGTTACATAGATGCATACCCAGAAGAAGATGTCAGTGTTCTTAATTCTACCCTGTTTTAGAAATTAGAAGAATTAAAATTCAATAAAACATATTTGTTTTCTGATATTTCTGTAAAATGATTTTTTTTTGTTAATCCTTACCTGAGGATAATTTTCCATTGATTTTTAGAGAGAGTGGAAGGAAGGGGGAGAGACAGAAAGAGAGAAAAATCGGTGTAAGAGAGGGGCACATATGCCAGGGTCCAACCCCAGCAGGTCCAGGGGTTCCCAAAGGTGTGGACGGAGTCGGCGAAGAAGGAATGACACGGAGACAGCGTTCAGTTGATCAGCAGCCTAACCAGGATCTCTAGCCAGGATCTCCAGCCAAGTTCTGGTCTGGATCTCCAGCCAAGTTCTGTTCAGGATCTCCAGCGAAGTTCTGGTTAGGATCTCCAGCCAGGTTCTGTGTCCATGTTCTCTTGCTAGGTTCTCCAGCCAGGTTCCCCAGCCAGGTTCCGTCACCAGATTCTGTAGCCAGGTTCTTCAGCCAGGTTCTGGCTAGGTTCTCCAACCAAGTTCTGTAGCCAGGTCCTGTCCAGGATCTTTTGCCAGGTTCAGTCACCAGGTTCTAGTCAGGTTCTCTTGCCATGTTCTATCAAGGTTCTGTAGCCAGGTTCTGTTTCTAGGTTCTTCAGCCAGGTTCCCTCGCTAGGTTCTGTCTCTAGGTTCTGTGGCCAGTTTCTGTCCAGGATCTTTTGCCATGTTCAGTCTCTAGGTTCTGTCTCTAGGTTCTGTGTAGGTTCTGTGTCTAGGTTCTGTCTTCTAAGTTCTGTCTCCTGTTGTCTTGTTACATCTGTATTTATACCAGTTGATTCAATCCTATCAATCTCTATTCCAAAGGTTAGGGCGTTTCTTATCTCCATTCCAGGGAGTAAAGATTATGTAGTTTAAGCATGATTGTTCGTAGTTAAAGTGATTAACTACCCGCCTGGCCCTTAATTAAGGGGTTTTATTCCCTTCCTAACTTCGGGGGAAAATCCTTACCTGGGGAAACAACCTTTCTCGGAGAGGTGACCTTGGTTAAAACACATAGCACCAAGAAGGTAAGCAAACATATTAAGAACAGTATGCCATATATGCCAGGTCCCTTGAAACAGCAAGGATGGACCAGCTCCCGGCACACATAGATTGGTTGCCTCCCACATGCACCCTACCAGGGCTGGGGAGTGAGCCTGCAACCAAGGTATGCGCCATTGACTGGAATTGAACCCAGGAGTCTTTAGTCCACAGGCCAATGCTCTATCCACTGAGCCAAACCAGCTAAGGCTTAAAATGATTTTGATCCAATATTTCAGCATCTCCTGTAATTTTCAGTAATCTCAGTTAATCTCACATATAATTCATATTATCAAATAAAAGATAACACTTGAAGGATATGCATATGTCATATACCAGTCTCATGGAAACAAGATTTTGCTACTGTTGCTATTTGTTTTAAGGGTAATTTTTTCCTGTGTTTCAAAATATCTCATGCACTGTAATGAGAAGGGCAGTGGGGTTTAGCAAAATAGGCTATGATCCAGGGGTCCTCAAACTACGGCCCGCGGGCCACATGCAAATACAAATATTGTATTTGTTCCCGTTTTGATTTTTTTACTTCAAAATAAGATATGCGCAGTGTGCATAGGAATTTGTTCATAGTTGTTTTTTTTTAAACTATAGTTGGGCTGGGCCCTCCAACGGTCTGAGGGACAGTGAACTGGCCCCCTGCTTAAAAAGTTTGAGGACCCCTGCCAGTGTGATCGATGGGGATAAATCCGCTGGCCTGAGTACATGTACCTGCAGCTGAAGCCAGTTCAGCTCTGACAGCTGGGCTTCACTAGATGCTTTTAGGGGAATGTAATTCCTAAAATTACTTTTCCTTATCACCATTTTGAGACACTGCCCAGGGAAATGGCCAAGATCTGTGCTTTTATGACGCATGGCTGGCTTCAGTGATTTATTCGTTAGCTTTGATTTCTAACCTATTAAAAAGGCTCACCTCTGAAAAGTTTGAGCTTTCCTAGTGTGTAGCTTTTGTAACCTTTGAGGGACCTGCCATATGACTGGGCTGCACAACACTGGCTGCAAGGCACATCCTTGAATAACTCAAAAATGCACAATAACAAAAACAGCAACAGAAAACAAGCAAACTAAAATAATTAAAAGACACATGGTTCTATAGTCTTTCTTTTGGATAAGGGGAAGACTGCTTTTTGTTTTTGTTTTTGTTTTGTTTTTTTACATCTAGAAACAAATCAGATAAAGATCCCCTTCTCCCTAATTCCCACACAAAATCTTTCCCCTTCCATCTTAATACCAAATGCCAGCCTGCTGACACTGATCTCCTAAATTTTCCCCCTTAAATTCTTAATCTGGTGTTATGGTGCCTCAAACAGATCCACATAATAAAGGATTCCCCAGATTCCCCAACTTGAGAAACAGTGAAACATATTCACACCCAGACCACATCTAGTGCAGAATGTGTTCATCAGATGTGGATACTGCAGAATTATTGATGCTCACATTTTCCACTGGGGCAGATATTATTTGAATGTGTTCAGATTCTTAATTTCACCATAAGAAACCTTAGCCATTGGCCTCCTGGAGTTAATTTACTATGTGTATTATATTCATCATTATCCATCCAGGATAATATGATTGACCTATTGCACATGTTTGGATGGACTGACTGGCAAGTTTAGAAATTGCCTTTTTTATTTTCTATTGGCAAAAGTACCCTATAGGCTCATAAAACCAGAGACTAAATGACTAAATAGGATTTCAGAAATGAAGCTTTTTTAAAATTATTTTTTACTCTTTATTGATTAAGGTATTACATATGTGTCCTTATCCCCTCATTGCCCACGCCCCCCCCCCCCCCCCAATGCCCTCACCCCCTGGTGTCTGTGTCCATTGGTTAGGCTTATATGAATGCATACAAGTCTTTGGTTGATCTCTCCCCTTTACCCCCACTCTCCCCTTCCTTCCCTCTGAGGTTTGATGGTCTGATCGATGCTTCTCTGTCTCTGGATCTGTTTTTATTCATCAGTTTTATGGCAGAACCAGGTATGTATTTTAATGCCCCCCCCCCAAAAAAAAAAAAAAGAAAAAAAGAAAAAAAGAAATGAAGCTTTGTTAGGCAAACCCAATATAAGACAGTCCCAACACAGGGAAGTAGACATTAGCCTATTTAGAATATTGCCATCCAGTGTCCAAATGAAATATTACAGTTTTGACCTATCATGCCGCAAGACCAAATGGATTACCACTTTAACAAAGGTGTACAAAGCCAAGTGCCCCCCTCCCCCCTAGTATAAAACATTATTCTGTCTATGGTCTACCTTTGTGCTTAGATATGAAGAGAATTTGTTAGTAACTCAACAAAGTGAAGGATCAGGTTATAGAGGAAGTCAGAGATGACTACCTCTAAGTTTCCTAAACTTTCCTGGACATCATTTTCTTCTAATTTTGTGAGTATTAGAGGCCACAGAATGCAAAAATACTTCAAGTGCCTGCATATGACAGGTATTTAGCAAATATTAATTTATTTTCCTTTTGCCAAGTGAAAATATGCAGAAATGACTCTAAGAGGTACAAAAACCACTTTCATGCACCTTGTTTTGTATATTAAGAAATGTTTGGGCAAATTTTTAGCTCTTGGATAACTTTAAGCTACTCCACAAAGATGCTGGGCTAATATGTGCAAGTCAACATAATAAACTAATGAACCTCTACAATGATCTGTGTGCCGCTTTTACTAGATTTAATATTCTTTAATGCCATCATCACTTGCCCAGTTTCCCAGGCTGGAAATCGTTCAGCGCATCTGTGATTTCTTCCTTCCCCATTGCCAATAGGTCTCTAAATCATGTTAATACCACTTCCAAAAATATTTCTCACATTTGTTTCCTTCTTTCTAGACCTTTGTCACTACCTATGATTCTTGCATGAATTATTGCAATTGCCTCTTAGTGACCCCCTTGCCTCTCTCCTCTCCAATCGAATATCTCCTACAATGAGCAATCTAATCACATCCCTACAGAACTAGCAAGGCCTCTATTTTTTCTTTCGAACATCACGTAATCTAGTCTAAAAAATTAATGCCTTTTCTCACATTTCTTCTTACCTCAATCCTAGTGATATCTCAGCTTTTTCTGTCTAGTTTTCCCAGGTTTGTCAAAACAAAATACAAATGCAGGCATAGAGTTTATGAGACCTTTCATGACCTGGAGGTTGTTGATATCTTCATGTCTCACCATTTACATCCTACTTCAGATATTTTGTTCCACAGGCTGTATCTACTTACAGTTCTTCAACCATCCTCTATCTCTCTAATTCTTTTGTTGTAGATGTATCACCATTGTCTGCCTATTTCCTTCTCCTTCTTTAGGACTTATTTTAAGTATCAACTCATCTAGAAAGTTAGATGCTTCTTATTTAGACTATCAAATAATTGTGTGAAAATGTGTCATATTCTTCATTTCATATAATTAAAATCAGTTTATTACCTATTACTACTACTTTATTCTCAGTGCTCAGAAATTCTTAGAAGTTCTCAGAGGCAGGTCAATTTACCAAAAGTCATATCACTGAAAACAAATCTTTGAAAGCCAGTTATCATCTTGGTGAGTTAACCAAATGCAAATTGGCTTAGAATTTAAGTTTCTTAAGGGAAAGCCATACGTTTTTAATTTTGGTGTCCCGAATTTGTAGTCTAGTGCCTAGTACAGCAGGCATTCCATAAATGATCCCCCAATATAATTTAATTATTATTCACTACATGTATCCAAATGTTGTTATTTTTAACATCAGTGATTAGCTTTTTTTCAACAATGCCATTTTAGAAATAGAATCAATATTCTGTAGAAATAATATATTTTATATGTCAAGATAGTGATTCTTTATTCTAAAAATATTGAATTAATTTCCTTATCTGGTTTCTTTTTATTTGACTCCCACCTCAACACATACAATTTGCATTTTCTTTGGCTAAAACATCCAAAGCCTAGGAGGACATTCTGAGAACTTTCATGTGGTTATCCTTTCCGGGAACAGCGTTCCCTGTCATCCACATGTTTGGCACATCTGCCTCACTGTTGGGTAGGCCACTGGGATGACATTTAGAGACAACAAAATTGTCACTTTCAAAAGATGGAAAATTAAGCAAATCAGAGAGTGGAGAAGCAAACATTGAGACATCTTTAAAGAACCGTATCAACCATAGGGAAGTTGTTCAGACTACAAGATTGCCCAAGTCTAAAGGTTATCTACACTGTTTATTGTATGTTACAGAGAGACTCAGATGATATTTTTGTAACAGGTTTTTCTTATGACTGCCTTTTAAGACCATAATATGATATTTACTCTTTAGTACCATAATTCATTAAACTTGTTTTTAAAACTCTGAAGTGTTCCTTTTAAAGCAGGTCAGATATTTTATATAAGAAATTCTTTAAACTGTCCCAGAGGAAATTACATGAATGAGTGAGCACTATACTTCTTTATTTATTCATTATTTTATTGTTTCTTTTTGTCAACAAAAAATTCTTGAATATTTATGAGCTGAATTTAGTGCATTAGAAGTTTAAAGATAAAAGTCAAAATTTTTGAAAAGCTCATAGGCTTAATAAGGAAAAAGCAACAATTCTGTATAAAGAAGGTAGAATGAAGTAAAACAAAGTTAAGAGACATAAACAATGGTAAAAAATAAGCCCAGAAGAGAAAAATGATTCATTTCCAACTAAAGAAATCACAGAAGGCCCTTTGGAAGAAATGGCAATGGAATTTGAGTTTAAGGACAACTAGAGTTTCAGCAAGTAGAGATGAAAGGAGGCATGGACAAAAGATATGCAAAGGCATACAGGTGAGAAAGGGGACTGACTTGGGGATTGGCTTATAGACATCTCAAAGGTGTGTAACGGTAAAAAGGCATAGAGAAAGATATCTGCAATGAAATTAGAAGAACTTCTGTAGGTAAGACTGAGTCATTTGAGTTATACTTGGCAGGCAAAGGGTTGCTGCAGAGTGTGTTGAGTTGGAAGAAGGGAGTAGGGTTAATCTTAGATTGATGAATCCAGTAGTGCAGGAATATTCATTTTCTATTGCTGCTGTAGGAAGTTACCACACACCGAGTGGCTTAACACAACACAAATTTATTATCTTATCCTATATTTCTGTGGGTCAGAATTCTGTCTGACACAGATTTCACTAAACTGAAATCAAAGTGTTGGTGTACTGCATTCCTTTCTGGAGCCAGTAGGGGAGAATGTTTTCTTTGCCTTTTTCAGCAAGAGGCACTTGCATTCTTTGTCTTGTGGCCACTTCCCTCCATCTTCAAAGCCAGTGATGTTACATCCTTCTGATGCTTTTCATTTAGTCACATTGTCCTTGGATAACATGAGGAAGGTTTCCTTGATTTCAAGAATTTGTGAATAATCCATGATGCTCTCCCCATCTCAAGTTCCTTAAACCTTAATCACACCTGCAAAACCTCCTTTTGCTATGTAACAGGTTCTGAGGATTAGGATGTGGACAGTTTTGGAGGCCAGTATTCTGTCTTCCACTATGTAGATGGATTGAAACCAGGAAGAAGCTTTTGATCTGGCCTTGGGAAGGGACAGTACAGAATTGAGAGAGGGTAATGACAGTGAGAATGTAAAAATGGGGTTGAAGAAAAAAACAAACAAGGGGTTGATATAAGGTGGGAGATCTTATAGGCAATCTTTGAAACTAGTAGAAGTTCCTGGATATTGAAGGATGATATCAACAAGAAGAGAAATGTCTAGAGAAGAACAATGTTTAGAAAAAAATTATGATTTCTATTTTGAATTTGTTGAACTTGATGTGCAAGTGAATTATTCAGGCAGAAAAATCCAACAGGCAGTTAGAAACATGCATCTGAATTTTGAGAGACAGATTGAGACAGAAAAATTGCAGTAAAGATGTAAGCCCCTGTGTCAAGGGACTATATATATCCCTAGTGATATATCAACTTAGATAAAACATCTTTATATAATGTTCTTTATAAAAATAAAAAACAGATTTCATCTTGTCAAATGAATACAATTAATGGAGCAAAATTGGTAGTCCATATCAAATTTAATTTATATTTTCATTTTATATTGTCAGATTTCACACTGAAATGTAAAAATATGACTTGGCATTTAATATTTTCTCCCTACATTTCATTATATTTATACATTTCTTTGGCATTTTAAAGTGTGGTTACATTTGTTTCAAAGAAACATTTCGAAATAGCAAAGATTGTTTTCTCAGTGTAATTTAAGGGAATTAATGTTTGCTTCTAAAAAATGCTGACAGTTGAGATAGGATCATCTGTATTTGATTTTGGACTTTAGCCACCTTCTTCCTGGTCTTTTGCCTTTGTTGTTCTGCTATTGCTACTGATGTTCCACAGAAGTTACTAGAACATCAGGATATTCTTTATATTGGACAACAGGAAGAATTCTGCAATACTTAATATTGAGTAATAAGAAGAATTCTGCAATACATTTTATTGCAGGGAATTGTTTTAGGTATTACATCAGTTAAATATTAACAGTAATGGATATTGTTATTTCTATTTTTCATATGGGAAAACTGAGGCTCAGAAAAATAAATTGTGATTTGGCTTAAAACAATAAAGCTGGAATGTGAATAAACTGGCACACAGATGCAGGTCTCTTGCGTCCAAAGTCATTGCTCTTTATAGTATACTAGAGGCCCAGTGCACGAATTCGTGCACGAGTGGGATCCCTTGGCTTGGCCAGCTATCGAGGCAATCGGGACCGGTCACGGGGAGGGACAATGGGAGGTTGGCTGGCCAGGGAGAGGGACCACGGGAGGTTGGCAGGCTGCAGGAGGTTGGCTGTGGGAGCGCACTAACCACCAGGGGGCAGCCCTTGCATTGAGCGTCTGCCCCCTGGTGGTCAGTGCGCATCATAGCTACTGGCCAGTTGTCTGGTTGTAATAGTCGCTTAGGCTTTTATATACATAGATTACAGTTGTCTTTCAATCTTAGAAGCACAGCTCAAAACTATAAGGGAATGCTATTCTTTCCTGAAAAATATGTGAAGAGATATTTCATGAAAAATATATATAGATGGAAAATAAGCATATGAAAAGATGCTCAACATGTCATTAGGAAATTATATATTAAAATAATACCACTACCCATCTACTTAAATGGCTAAAATACAAAACACTGGCAACAGCAAATGCTGCAAGGATATAGAGTAAAAGAAACTGTCATTCAATGCTGGTGGTACAGACACTTTGGAAGACAGTTTGGCAGTGTTTTACAAAGCTAAATACAATCTTGCTATATGATCCAGCAATTACACTCCTAGGTAATTACCCAAATGAGTTGAAAACCTACGCCCACACAAAAACTTACACACAGATATTTATAGCACTTTTACACTATATATGTTGAAGATGGGTGAACTGATAAACTGTGGTGCATCTGTACAAATAAAGAAATGAGCTACCAAGTCATGAATAGACATGGAGAAAACTTAAATGCATTTTGCTAAGTGAAAGAAACCAATCTTAAAGGCTGTATGATTTCAACTATGTGACATTCTGGAAAAGGGAAAACTATAGCGACTGTAAAAATAAAAAATAAGTGGCTGCTAGAGGTTAAAGGTAGAAAGGGAGGATGAGTAGGTGGGACACAGGCTATTTAGGGTGTGATATTTAGATGTTTGCTTTGATAATGTCATGGTGGACACAAAACATTATGCATTTGGCAAATCCCATAGAACTGAACAACACAAAGAGTGATCCCTAATGAAAAAATAATGACAGAAAACTTCCCTGATATAGGGAAGAAAAACCTCACACAAATCCAAGGAGCTCACAGAGTCACAAACAAAATGAACCCCAAAAGACCGACGCCAAGGCACATTATAATTAAATTGGCAAACACCAACGACAAGCAAGAATCTTAAAGCGGCCAGAGAGACAGAAAGTTACTTACAAAGGATCCCCCATCAGACTAGCAATGGATTTCTCAACAGAAACACATCAGGCAAGAAGAGAATGGAATGAAATATATAAAGTCATGCAAAGAAAGGACCTGAATCCAAGAATATTATACCCAGCAAGGCTATCAATCAAAATTGAGGGTGAAATCAAGAGCTTCACAGACAAAAAAGGACTATGGAAGTTTATTACCACCAAGCCAGCAATGCAAGAAATGCTAAAGGGTCTGCTGTAAAAAAAGAAAAAAGAAAAAAAAAAGAAAAGAAAAAAGAAACAAAGAAGGAACACAGGGGTAAAGAATAAAAATGATGACAAACAAGTATCTATCAATAATAACTTTAAATGTAAATGGATTAAATACTCCAATAAAAAGACAGGGTAACTGAGTGGATAAGAAAACATGACCCATATATATGCTGTCTACAGGAAACCCACCTCAGAATAAAGGACTCACACAGACTGATGGTGAAGGGATGGAAAAAGGTTTTTCAGGCGAATGGAAATGAAAAAAAAAGCTGGGGTAGCAATACTTATATCTGACAAATTAGATCTCAAAGTGAAGGACATAAAAAAGATAAGGAAGGCCACTTCATAATACTAAAGGGATCAATACAACAAGAAGAAATAACTCTGGTAAACATATACGCACCCAATATAGGAACACCCAAATACATAAGAAATCTTCTGGAGGAGATCAAGGGAGAGATTGACAGCAATAAAATCATAGTAGGGGACTTTAACACCCCACTATCACCATTGGACAAATCCTCTAAACAAAAAATCAGCAAAAAAACATCAATCCTAAATGACTCACTAGATCAGATGGAATTAATTGACATCTTCAGAACATTCCACCCCAAAGCCACAGAATATACATTCTTCTCAAGTGCACATGGGTCATTTTCAAAGATATACCATATATTGGGTAACAGACAAAGTCTCTTCAAATTCAAGAAGATAGAAATCATATCAAGCATCTTCTCAGATCCCAATGGCATAAAACTGGAAATCAACTACAATAAAAACAATCCAAAAAAATCAAACACATGGAGACTGAATAGCATGCTATTAAACAATGACTGGGTTACCAGAGAGATCAAAGAAGAAATAAAAAACATCATGGCAACAAATGACAATGAAAACACAACAATCCAAAACCTATGGGACACAGTGAAAGCAGTCTTGAGAGGGAAGTTCATAGCTCTACAAGCTTACTGCAAAAAACAAGAAACAATGATAATAAATTACCTAACCCTACAACTCAAAGAGTTAGAAAGAGAGCAACAAGAAAAGCCCAATGTAAGCAGAAGGAAGGAAATAGTAAAGATCAGAGCGGAGATAAATGACATAGAGACCCCTCCAAAAAAACAATAAAAAAGATAAACAAAACCAAGAGCTGGTTTTTTGAAAGGATAAACAAGATTGATGAACCTCTAGCCAGGATCACTAAGAAACAAAGAGAAAGGACCCAAATAAACAAAATCAGAAATGAAAGAGGAGAAATAACAATAGACCCCACAGAAATACAAAGGATTGTTAAAAAATATTATGAACAACTCTACTCCAATAAAGTAGACAACCTGGAGGAAATGGACATATTCCTAGAAAAATACAACCTTCCAAAACTTAATCAGGAAGAATCTAAAAATCTCAATAGGCCAATAACTATGGAAGAAATTGAAGGAGTAATCAAAAAGCTTCCAGCAAACAAAAGCCCGGGGCCAGATGGCTTCACAGGAGAGTTTTACCAAACATTCAAGGAAGAACTAAAACCTATCCTCCTCAGACTATTCCAAAAAATTCAAGAGGAAGGAACACTTCCAAGCTCATTCTATGAAGCCAGCATCACCCTAATACCAAGACCAGATAAAGACAACACAATGAAAGGGAATTACAGGCCAATATCCCTCATGAACATAGATGCCAAAATCCTCAACAAAATCCTAGCAAATCAGATCCAGCAGTACATCAGAAAGATCATACACCATGACCAAGTAGAATTTATCCCAGGGATGCAAGGATGGTACAATATCTGCAAATCAATAAACGTTATACATCACATAAACAAATTGAGAGATAAAAACCACATACTCATATCAATTGATGCAGAAAAGCATTTGACAAAATCCAACTTCCTTTCTTGATAAAAACGCTCATCAAGGTAGGAATAGAAGGATCATATTTCAACATAATATAAGCCATATATGACAAACCCACAGCCAACATCATAATCAATGGGAAAAAACTAAAACCATTTCCCCTAAGAACAGGAACAAGACAGGGATGCCCCCTCTCACCACTCCTGTTCAACATAGTACTGGAAGTACTAGCTGTTGTGATCAGACAAAAAGAAGAAATAAAAAGCATCCAAATTGGAAAAGAAGTAAAACTGTCCTTATTTGCAGATGACATGATACTGTACATAGAGAACCCTAAAGACTCTATCAAAAACCTGTTAGACTTAATAAATGAATTCAGCAATGTAGCAGGACACAAAATTAATGCCAATAAATCTATGGCATTTCTTTACACCAATAGTGAACTTACAGAGTGTGAGACTAAAAAAGCAATCCCATTTACCATCACACCAAAAAAATTAAGATACCTAGAAATAAACTTAACTAAGGAGGTAAAAGACTTATATGCGAAAAACTACAAGACACTGAAAAAAGAGATAGAGGAAGACATAAACAGTTGGAAGAACATACCGTGTTCATGGATTGGTAGAGTCAACATCATCAAAATGTCCATACTACCCAAAGCAATCTATAGATTCAATGCAATCCCCATTAAATTACCAACGGCATATTTCACAGATCTAGAACGAACATTCCAAAAATTCATCTGGAATAAAAAAAAGACCTTAAATAGCTGCAGCAATCCTGAGAAAGAAGAACAAAGTAGGTGGAATCTCAATACCAGATATCAAGCTGTATTACAAAGCCACTGTTCTTAAAACAGCTTGTTACTGGCACAAGAACAGACATATAGATCAATGGAATAGAATAGAGAACCCAGAAATCAACCCAAACCACTATGCCCAATTAATATTTTACAAAGGAGGCAAGAGCATACAATGGAATCAAGACAGTCTCTTCAATAAATGGTGTTGGGAAAATTGCACAGATACATGCAAAAAGATGAAACTAGACCACCAACTTACACCATACACAAAAATAAACTCAAAATAGATAAAAGACTTAAACCTAAGACGGGAAACCATAAAAATACAAGAGGAATCCACAGGCAGCGAAATAGCAAACATATGTCGAAGGAATTTCTTCTCTGATACTGCTCCTAGGGCAATGGAAACTAAAGAGAAAATAAACAAATGGGACTACATCAAAATAAAAAGCTTTTGCACAGCAAAGTAAACTATCAACAAAACAACAAGAAGGCCCACTGCATGGGAGAACATATTTGCCAATGATATCACCAATAAGGGTTTAATCTCCAACATTTACAGAGAACTCATGCAACTTAACAATAGGAAGATAAACAATCCAATAAAAAAATGGGTAATGGACCTAGATAGACACTTTTTGAAAGAGGACATACAGAAGGCCAAAAGACATATGAAAACATGCTCAAAGTCACTAATTATACGAGAGATGCAAATCAAAACGACAATGCGGTATCATCTTACACCCGCCAGAATGGCTATCAACAAATCAACAAACAACAAGTGTTAGAGAGGATGTGGAGAAAAAGGAACCCTTCTGCACTGCTGGTGGGAATGCAGACTCGTGCAGCCACTGTGGAAAACAGTATGAAGTTTCCTCAAAAAACTAAAAATGGAACTCCCATTCGATCCAGTGATCCCACTTCTAGGAATATATCCCAAGAAGTCAGAAACACCAATCAGAAAGGATATATGCACCCCTATGTTCATAGCAGCTCAATTCACCATAGCTAAGATTTGGAAACAGCCTAAGTGCCCATCAGCAGATTAGTGGATTAAAAAACTGTGGTACATCTACACAATGGAATACTATACTATGGTAAGAAAGAAGGAACTCTTGCCATTTGCAACAGCATGGATGGAACTGGAGAGTATTATGCTAAGTGAAATAAGCCAGTCAGAGAAAGATAAATACCACATGATCTCACTCATTTGTGGAATATAGAGAACAACATAGACTGATGAACAGGGACAGATCCAAAGACAGAGAAACAGCGATCAGACTGTCAATCCCCAGAGGGAAAGTAGGGGAGGGTGGGGGTAAGGGGAAGAGATCAACCAAAGGACTTGTATGCATGCATATAAGCCAAACCAATGGACATGGGCAATAGGGGGATGAGAGCATGAATGTGGGGGCGGGGGAGGTTGGGGGTTAATGGGGGATGAGGACACATTTGTAATACCTTAACCAATAAAGAAATTAAAGATAAAAATAAAATAAAATTACCTAACAAACTGCAGCTGGGTCAGAGAAACTCAGATCATCCAAAAGAAGGTCCAAAGCCCCACAGCAGATTGCATTGCTTCACAGCTGGGCCTCATCTGGGCACCTCCAAATGCCAACCAAAGAAGAGGAATCTACAGATCTCTTCATACCTCCTGCTAGGTAGCCTCAGGCAGAGGCTAAATTAGCACTCCCTTAGAGATCCAAGTGCCAGTGTACCCAGTGGTCAGAGTGGGACCATCCAGATTACAACTCCTCAGATCCGTAAGGGATACACTCAGGAGGCAGACTCAGTGAGCACCAAAGCCCCACTGAAGCAAGTCTTGCCCCAGAAGGGTGTCTCCAGCACAGAACTTCTCCCACAGTAGACACAGCTGAATCTCACAGTCAATTGGCCTGGAGGTCAATTTTTCCCAGTGATACCAACTACAATCAAGGCTTAACTACAAGACTGCGCACACAGCCCACAAAGGGGTGTACCAAAAGTGTCCACCTCAGGTAATTGAGGAGGGCAAGCCACTGGGCCCTATAGGACACCTAGCACAGAAAGCCACTCTGTCAACACAGGGAAGCAGCCAAAATGCGGAGACAAAGAAACAGGTCACAAATGACAGGAATGGAGGAAAGCAAACTACTGGATATAGAGTTCAAAACCACAGTTTTAAGGGTTTTCAAGAATTTTCTAGAAACTGCTGATAAATTTAGTAAGACCCTCAATAAGTCTAGTGAGACTCTCAAGGATATGAAAAAGGACCAACTCAAAATTAAGCATACACTGACTGAAATAAAGAATATTATACAGAGATCCAAGAGCAGACTAGAGGATCGCAAGAATCAAGTCAAAGATTTGAAGTATGAAGAATTAAAAAACACCCAAATGGAAAAGAAAAAGGAATCCAAAAATATGAAGATAGTGTAAGGAGCTTCTGGGACAACTTCAAGCGTACCAACATCCGAATTATGGGGGTGCCAGAAGAAGAGAGAGAGCAAGATATTGAAAACCTATTTGAAGAAATAATGACAGAAAACTTCCCCTACCTGGTGAAAGAAATAGACTTACAAGTCCAGGAAGCACAGAGAACCCCAAACAAAAGGAATCCAAAGAGGATCACACCAAGACACATCATAATTAAAATGCCAAGTGCAAAAGACAAAGAGAGAATCTTAAAAGCAGCAAGAGAAAGAAAGTCAGTTACCTATAAGGGAGTACCCATACGAATGTCAGCTGATTTCTCAACAGAAACTATGCAGGCCAGAAGGGAGTGGCAAGAAATATTCAAAGTGATGAATGCCAAGAACCTATAACCAAGATTAGTCTACCCAGCAAAGCTATCATTCAGAATTGAAGGTCAGATAAAGAGCTTCACAGATAAGAAAAATCTAAAGGAGTTCATCACCACCAAACCAGGATTATATGAAATGCTGAAAGGTATTTTTTAAGAAGAGGAAGAAGAAGAAAAAGGTAAAGATAAAAATTATGAACAACAAATACATATCTATCAACAAGTGAATCTAAAAATCAAGTGAATAAAAAAATCTGATGAACAGAATAAACTGGTGAATATAATATCAGGGGCATAGAAAGGAAGTGGACTGACAATTCTCAGGGGGAAAGGGGGAAAGGGGTTCAGGGAGAGACTGGACAAAAATTGTACACCTATGGATGAAGACAGTGGGGGGCGGGTAAGGGCAGAGGATGGTGTGGGAACTGGGTGGAGGGGAGCTATGGGGGGAAAAAAGAGGAACAACTGTAATAATCTGAACAATAAAGATTTTTTAAAAAAGAGTAAACATCACATTAAATGGTTTATTTTTATCAAAGTGTGTTTTAACACACTGGTTTCAAGAGATTTTATAGTAGTATTTTTGGGAGTGTCTTCTCAATTCATAATTCCTCTCTCTATAGAAATAGCCCTTGAAACACCAAGTGTTATGTCTAACATCTGACCTTGACTATTGCTGACTGATCCAGGGATAAATACCTAACCTTGCTGTGGCTGATCAGGTTTCCTCCCTGGAGAATTTGAAATCTGGAGTTGAGAGACAGAGACTAGGGAACAGTTGTAGCTCAGCCTTTTCACTAGGAGGCTTTCACAAAGAGGCTTCCAGAATTCCTCTGTATTTGTTTTTATTTTGTTTTTATTGAGTCTAAGATATCAGCTCTTTTTTGGATTCTAGTGCATTCTTCTTTCTGATTAAATGTGTGAGATTTGTTCTTTTGTGGCTTGTAAATAACAACAAAAAGCCTCAAATAACACGATTATGAATATGTGTCTCATGGTGAAAATGAATGGGTGTTGATCACTGGACAATTTGTTTAGGAACTTGGGTTAAACAAATTTATAGAGCTCTCTTTACTTTGAAACTTCTCACAGTCAATAATATGTCACATTGTGAATCTCAAGGAGAAAGCTGTGGTAGGCAACTTCACAACTTTATTTAACCACAATTTTTTTTTTTTTTTTTGGCAGATGCATTAAAAAGATTAGTGTGCTACAGAATGTACTTTGGGAAATACTTCCCTAGTGGTAACCCCAATAAACCAGCATCATTACCTTCATGATTTAATATGGTTCTGGAAAGTCTTGGGGCAATTTATGTAGTATCTACAAAGATCTCTTGGTAGCTGTAATGAGGGGGAAATCAATTCACAATAGCTGGAACAGCAGCAATAACAATACAAACACAAGATCCCTTAGATTCCTTTTTATTCTAAGATGGTGAACTTCTGGTGGGAAGAGCTTACTATTATGCCCTGGAGGAGTACCTGGCTCACAATTGGTCTCCATCAATGAATGGGTAAGTATTGCCTTTTAATTTCCTTAGCATTAAGATAATTTATGATGATCATCTATTGTTTAAATCACATTATTCTGGGAGCTTCAATAAAGTTAAAGAGGCTAGTCATATGTCAGGTAGTTTTTATTAAATAATTGCTTATCTAATAAAATTGAATTAAGAAATAGGAAGCACAGAGAGAATATTTATTCAGTCTGCTTCTCCTTCTGTTGTCGCCACCAGTGAAATGAAGGAGAGCAAATTGTTGCTCCAGTGACTAAGCATCCCAGCCTCTCCCTCTCTTCTACACTTTCTCCCTACCCCCACTGAACTGAGTGCACTGTTTTGTTGCACAGTTACCTTTTCTCATTCATTCACAAGGTTCTCCTAGTAGCTATACTTATGGGGAACATATCTCTGCACAGCCTGATCATTTCAGATTTTAAATTTTAGTGGGGCTGGGCTCCTGATTAAAACTGAGCCATGTCCTTTTCCTGGGATTCTGAACTTGGGAAAAAGATAGTTGGGAAGGGAGCAAAGCAAAAAGGAAGGGTGAGAGAGAGACAAAGAGCGGGGATGGGGTGGGGGGGACAAAGGGGGGAGGGGCGTGGAGAGATGAGTGTGTATGTAGAGAAACAGGCTCTTTTGTCAGAAGAGAATAATGAAAAAAGGAACAGAGTAATGAATAAAATAGGAATTCTGAAAGTGCTCCCATGTTTGATCATGATTATTTCTGGGATGCAGACATATTCTTTTCTTTAGTTATGGGAGATGCCTCCTTGTTTTTATAATAAAGGTTCAAATTGGATTTCTGTCGCTTGCAACCAAAGTCTTGGACAACACACTTAAGCTAGCACTTGGAAAAAATTAAACTTAACCTGGACGGCCATTCTATTTAGCTGAAGGAGTCTATAAATAGATTAGAAAAACAGCAAGGAGAAATCATAGATGTTTTGGATTTTGAAGGGACCGTCAAGAGCCAAAGTCTGGAGAGATAAAGTGATTTGGCCAATTACCAACATTAGCTTGCCAAATAGTCTGGTTCTTAATGCTCTTTACTCTTTATTGCATTGCTCAATTTCGTGTTTAATTTCCTTTCGGTCAGCTAGCTCATTCTTTGATACTCTGTCTTTGGCCCACTGTCCTGCTGATTCTCACAGACATTTCACATATTCTCTTTCCTTGGCCCCATGTTCAACCATTAGCTTTAGGTTCAAATTACTTTCTTAGTGTACCCTGGACTCAGGCGTAACTGTTCTCTAATTGCTCTCTCCTCTGTACTGGGTGCAAGTCACCTTAATGAGTTTACATGAAGGGAATTTCCAGTTTCCTATAGCTGCATTAGTTGGACCTTAGAACTGTGACCACAGAGCAAGGAAAGACGTCAGAGATATGCTCAATGCAATCACATGTCACTTAAATATTTATAGGAGTTGTGGCATTGCTGATAGAAGGAATTAAAAAAAATACTCAGAAATAGAATGAAACCTTACAATAGGTTCATTGAATATTAATCAAGCTGGGCAGGTGTTGCAAACTCAAATCAGACCACAAAATTGGGTGCTATGGTATTGAATCAGGGGCTCTTGGCCAGCAAAGCATCCCACATTTGAAAGGTGTGCTATTAGAATCTTCAGAGGTCTACAACTGGCTTAGCAATGGCTGAGAGAATCTAATCACAAGAAAAATGTCCTGGATATTTGTAGTTCACACCCCATATTATGGGCTGAACTGTGTCATTCTTTCCCAATCAAATTCAATTTATAATCTAAGCACTAACCACCAGCATCTTAGAATGACTGTGCTTTAAGATAGGGCCTTTAAAGAGATAATTCAGTTAAAATGGACTCTAATACAATCTGATTAGTGCTCTCTTAAAAAAAAGAAATTTCAACACTTGGAGGAATGCCTGCACAGAGGAAAGGCCGTGTGAAGAAAAACAAAACAAAACAAAACAAAACAAAAAAGCAAGAAGGCTGTCATCTGCAAACAAAGAGAAAGGCTACAGAAGAAACCAAACTGTCAGAAAATAATTTTCTGTTGTTTAAGGCCACCCTACTCCCCTACCCCCGAGTCCGTGGTATTTGGTTATGGTGGCCCTAACCAATAAATACATCTCATACCAGAACTCAAATCTCTGTCCAATATGAGTATCAGTATATTCAGTTCAGAAGTGAATGTAAAAATTACTTGCGATGATATAATTAATTTTTTAGTGTCTTGAACTTAGTGTTAAATAGAGGAATAATTTCTAAATTTATTAAGTATTTCAAATACCTAAACTTAAAAACATTTAAAATAGCCAAAACATTTTTAAAAATATTTTTATTGATTTCAAAGAGGAAGGGAAAGGGGTAGAGAGATAGAAATATCAGTGATGAGGGAGATTCTTTGATTAAACAGAGCCAAAACATTTTTAAAAACTGGCATATTGGAGGATAGAGTATCTCATAGGTAAGCCCTCTATTCTAATTTTAAATGTGATATTTGAATAATTAATTTAGATATGATTTTAAATTGCAATTTTATAAATTTGTAAACCATATTGAAACTTTAAGAGCACATGAATTATAAGTTTAATTATATTTATGAATTATTTAAATATATATGAAAGCTTATTTATTAATTGAAATTTTAAAATCATTAGAAAATGTAATGTAATGAAGGGCATAAATAAAATTTAAAATGTTTAAAAGAATTTTGTTAATTACACTATAGAGATCATAAAAATGGCTGTTAAAATTTCATCAAATTTATAGATAGAACAATAATTATAATATACTTAAAGTATAAGTTACTAGAGTTTTCAATTTGTAAATATAATAAATTAAGTATTTATTATATTTTAAAACAATCTCAGACTTACAGAAAATTTATAAGTACAGGCAAAGAATTTTTCCCCTGAAATATTTATAATCTGCTGACATGATGCCCTTCCACCCCCAAATGCTTTAATGTAATTCAATCAAGGACATTTTCTAATATAACCACAGCATAATCAGGACATAAACATCTTTACATTAATCTAATCTAATCTTCAGAAACCATTCAATTTTTATCAATTGTCCTCAATTTCCCTTTATAGTATGAGGATACAACTTGGAGTCATGTGTTGCATTTGGTTACTATGTCTTTCTAATCTCCCTCAGTCTGGGATGGTTTCTCTGTCTTCTTTCATGTTCTTGACAATTTGGAAGATCTCAGGCTAATAGTTGTATATAATATCCCTGAATTGGGGTTTATCTGCATTTACTCTTGTTTAAGTTCAGGTTATAAAACTTGGGCAGGGATATTACCAAAAGATTGCTGAATTACTCTGTTGCATTTTATTGGTTAGAGAAGAAATTTAATTCGCCTTAATATTGATCATATTCTCTTCAATCACTGACTGAAATCAGCGTCTTCCAGGCTTTTCCATTGTTCCTTCTGTAATCAATAGGCATTTTGTGGAAAAATACTATGTAAATATCGAATTTTCCATTTATTTATTTATGTGGATCAGAATGGACTCATGGTTTCTGCTTTTATGCCTGTTGTATCTTTATTTATTTTGATGCTCAAACTGCCCCAGATTTGACAGTGAGAACCTTTTCAAGCTGGGTTCTGTATCTTTTTGATAAACCCCTTCATTTTTTGAGAACATCTTTGCTTTCTGGCACAAAATCAATATTCCTGACTCATATTTTCTCTGCCTCAGCCCCGGAGTCAGTCATTTCCCCAAGGATCTCTCCTTCCTTTTGGTAGAAAGTGTTGAGAAACTGAGATCTGGGTGCTAGGTGTGCTGACTGATACTAGATGTTGCTACCCTAGGCACTCTCCATGGGCAGAGGGAGGGAATATGTATGTATACACACATTAACATGTGTCCTGTATCTGTATATTGAAAATGATGAGACTACATCAATACATCCAATTCTAATGTAATACCACTCTACTCACACACATTAACATGTGTCCTGTATCTGTATATTGAAAATGATGAGACTACATCAATACATCCAATTCTAATGTAATACCACTCTACTCACCCTGACTGGGATCTGACACCTCTTGCCAGACCATCCTTCCCCCATAATACACTCTTCTCACCCCATTGAAACTCTAAGCATTCTGCTTTGGGCTCTCCCTCCCCCACACTCAGAGCAGACTTTCACTTTGTTCTTACCTAATTGCCTTAACACTGGATTGTTTAGAAAGGGGAGAGAAGAGAAGGGGAAGAGCAAGAACCAAAGATTAATTTTAAATCACAGGTGGACTCTGAATAAGATCTTTTTTGCACATAAGCCACCTGCAGGCTTACATGAGGAAAATGTGTTCTTTTCTCTTACAAAGTCCTCGTCTCTGCAATCTTCTGATTTCCCTTAGATTTCCTTTTCTCAGCTTCCTTGTCCTGGGATTCATATCATCCAGCACTAACACGTAGCTAACACTTTCATTCATTTCATACATCATCTCATGGGATATTTCAGATTTCATTTACTCATTTGCTGTTACTGAAAACCCTACATTTTATTATTATCTTTATGCCTCTCCCCATGCGTGACCCTTATTCTATTCTAGTTTATGATTTTATGCCACATGGCATAAGGTTTGGTCCACTAAATTTGGCATGGTAGGACCTGAGACATTTTTATTTTGGAAAATCTGAGCTACAAAATGTGTCACTAATTACTATATCCTTGAAGTCGCAACAAGAATTCCTCCCATGAAGTGTTGCAATCAGCCTCAGTGCTCAGGAAAAAAAAATGTTAGAAAAACCTCAAATTATATTAATAGGCTATCTGTACAATAAAAAAAAACAGTCAATATTACAGTTTCCTTTCTAATTTCTTTATTAACTTTTAATATTCTAAATTGCCTTCCAGCTATAAGACTCATTCATTATTGTAATCTGTTTCTGGTTACAGGTTTCATTTAAATTCAGTGAACAGTTAGGGAACCATCTAACATGTGGCAGTTAAGTCTTTCTTCTGGAAATGTGGTCAAAAATGACAGCTTGTATGTAGAGCTCTGTCGGGATAGGGATTCTAGTAGAGTTGTCACCTGGTGAAGCCTAAAATACAGAAATCATATTGTTAATCAGTCCAATCCGTGCAAAAATTGGTATTAAAGACATTTTCTTCTGGTTTCAATGTTGTAACAAGCAGACCTACAAAGGCTGTGGCAATGGAGACCTTTCCATGTTTTCCCCCAGATTCATTTTCCGAGGAGCAGTGATAATTCCACTCCAGAGCTTTGAGGCCCTGGGTTGTGACATTACTAAAACTATCTCGGATCAAAGCAGGGTCTGAGGCTCATACTTGTCCAGACTCTGCTGAACAACATGGGTCACTAACTCTGCATAATTCTCAGGGAAGGGCTTTGTGATCACAAGTTAATAAGTAAAAAATAATCCTATTTCGATTTCAAGTAATACAAATGTCTCAAGTTTGGAATTGATTCAGACTTGCGAAAGTAACCTGTCCAGGTGGGTTTCATGAAAAGGTTCTTATCACTTTAAAAACAATTGTTATGCTTTCCCCCCTTCAAATTATAATCTTTGAAAAAAGATTTGTTCCTTCTGCATTTATTCAGGGTTGTCTATCATACTTAAAGCCTCCTAAGGAGCTCCTGTGGGAATAAATATTCACTGATATGGTATTGATAAGACAGAAGAGAGAGGTACTAAAAGTGGTAGACAACATCTTCAATTGGGAAATTATTAGTCATTGGGCCTTTGCTATATTGGAGGTACAAAAGAATAATCTTACTTGTTCTCTCTTCTCTGTAGGAAGAGATGATAAGATGATCTGGGACTAGAGAGGAGCTTTCGTATTGCCTTTTCCCAATAGTACCTATTCTTTTTGGGCTAACTGAGAAAGAATATATTAGATCCATCTTTTATTAAATAAGTCAGTAAAATTGCAAAGACTTTGAAATAGGTTAAAAGAATGGGTGTCCTGAGTGGCTCATCCATCCAAGTCTTTTCTGCCTTTCATCATTTTTGTACTACTTTACAACTCTTTAAGTTATAGAAAACTGATGATAAGGCCAGATATTCTTGTCTAAAAATATGCAAATGAATTGTGCCTACTGGAAGGCAATTAATTATTGCTCCGTATTGGGGCCTGCTTTGCATCTATTTGTAAGTCAATTTCATTTTTTTTTATTTTTCATATATGTTATGCTCTTTGAATCCTCCTTTGAAATATTTTTAATATCTTATGGTTCCCTCCATAATTAATGAATTAAATACAATCTTTGGCATATTCATTTTATATCTGTATGAGAGTCACCATTATATCCTTTTAGGAAAAATAATCTTGCAGACATTGTGGAAGTTCCATGTGGTGTCCAGTGGCTTCCCTGATAGCAGGGGAGTCTGTGTTGCTGGGGGGTTATTGCATTTCCTAGGCTTCAAGCCAAACATTTCTTTCCTTGGCGCCAAGAGGTAAATTCCCAGGAGCAACAGAACTTTCGCTTTACTGTTCTTCTGTTTCTTTACATATTTTCCTTTTTACTATTTTTGTGTTTTGTGTTGGAACTTTTATAATCAATAAATTATTCCCCATTGGTGACAGCAATGATTTGGAATTTGGTTTTATGGTCTAACCTTTGTGATCTCTGTAAATGAATGAATAGATTATAGAGATTTATTCTTTCTTGGGTGAGAGACAACAGAGAATATGATTTATTAGTATTTTCTTTTCTTTGTTTATTTGTCTACTTGTCTATATGAGCTCTTGTGCCCACTAGCAAAGAGAAAAACATTTTGCTATATGGAGTATTAATTTTTGTGTGTTTGCTTTTGACCAGTGGCTAATGTTTAGATCTGAAGCTATAAGCTCTCTGGGTGACTATGTATGTGAACATTTTTTCAGGCCTTTTTCTTTGTTTGTTTGTTTTATTGTTTCTCAGAATCCTTGTACAATCTTGGTACTTACCAAGGACCCCATAGAATGTTTACATGCAGTACAACAACTAGTATGATAGCCAAAGATTTTCTAACTTTTATATATAGAATACTTCAAATGTAATGGTACTTCAAACACGTACCAAAACTCTATAGAAAAGTGTGTAGATGGCAATAATTACAGCAGAAGAAACAGAATATACTAACATGCATATGAAAGAAATGTTCATCCCTAACAAAATTAAAAATGCAAATTGAAATGACCCCAAATAAATTTGGATATAAAATGAACAACATTAAAAATATGCAAAATAAATAGGGCATGGTGATTGAGCAGTCTTATTTCAGGTCTATGTAATTGCAAATTGATATGGTGTAACTGCAAAATAATTTGACAATATATTTCTAAAGCTTCACAAAGTTTATACTTTTTAACTGAGCAAGTTACACTTTAGGAATTCACCTTAAAGAAAAAAAAAGAACACCGAAACTTGGTTATAGAGAAGTATTATTTAAATTTGGGGAGAAAAACAGAAACCAACCTAAATGTCCATCTATTAGAAATTCTTATATAAACTATGATTACTCCAGGATTAAATGTTATTTACATTGTTATACAGCTAGCTTTTTCGCTTGGTAATAAAGCCTAAACAGCTATTCATACCGGCATATCAACTTTAGTAGTTATAGTTTGAAGTCATTTTTAAAACTGCTGCATAGTATTTAACTGTGTGAATGTGTCATAATTTATTTTATCATTGCCCACTCATGGACATACACATAATTTCCAGTTTTCAACTATTGCAGTGAAAAATGATATCCTTTCAGAACTTTCATTGTTTCTGAGTTGATAGACCACCAAGAACCAATATTCATTCATTGAACACCTACTCAATGGCACATTAAACAAATTCTCTCATTTAATCTTCACAACAACTTTTTGTAAAATGGTTGTTTTTACAGAGTTTACAGATGAGATAACAAAGTGAAGAAGTGTTCAAAGAGGTTTAGGAATTTCCTTAAGACCTATTTAACTCCAATACATAACACCTATTGCCTCTCTTCAGCAGCTTTTCCTGCCTGAGTCCTGCTGGCTATTCCCACCATTTGCTGCTTCTCCTGTTGCTCTTCTAGTCTCTTTCAGCTACTCCCATGTATTTTGGGGAGTCCCTGGGTCTTCATTTCTCCAGTGGAATTCATTGAGAGACTTAAGCAAGTCTTTAAATATCCTAAAACATTATTATACTACTCTGTGTGTATGGCCATGTATGCATTTCCTTTTTTGAGCAAATCCATAAAACATCAGATTTTTAAAGTAAGCTGCATTTCCCAAAAGGTTAAGATCCTATCTTCTGGAGCAGCTGCATGTGTCTGTGAGGTAGTTTTCTGGACTCCCCAGTTGACTCTGCAATCTGTTTGTTTTATTGTGTGTTTTTTTATTTTTATTTTTTTATTCTTGCTGAAGCTCTTTGAGGCAATATACATTGCTGAGGCCACCGGGTTTATACTGAAGATATTGCAGCCAGCAATAACCACTTAGACACTGTCAACATGAGATTTTCCTGTCTTGCTATCGGCCTTGATCACTGATCATGCTATTATGTTCCATGTTCCAGAATACTTCAACATCCCTCCCCTTGCTTTGGGATTTCAGGTCTCAGAAATTGCAAGCACCTGCTGGAGTTGTGAATGGTTAGGAAGGAATCATGGGAGAGGACAGCTTACTCAACTCGTGCTCTCTTTGAATTAGAAATAGTCCCTTAACTGTGGTCTCGCACGTGCAGGGACTTCACGCCTGACTTGTGTTTTTTAGTGCCTGCTTCTTTGTCATTAGTTATTACATCTTTGAAATCACGGAGGAAACAATTATTTGTGTTTTTTTAATCTTTAATTTTTTTATTTCAATTAAATTTATCAGGGTAACAATGTTAATAACTATACAAGTTTTAGGTGTACAGTTTTATAATATATCATCTGTACACACTATTGTTCTTAGTTAATCATTTTATCCACTAGGAAACTAATCTTCCCTTGTCTCTCACACTGCTTGTCCTTATTTGTGAGGAAAAATTGCATGAAAAGTGAGCTTGAATTGGGGCTACTCTCTATTCCTCAAATTCTTTTATTATCATTTCCCTAATCTATATTGGTCCCTTTTACCTTTGGCATGATGTTTGATTAGGTTGCCCTTCTAATTAGAAGTGTAAAACAGTAAGTTTTCTTTGTCATGAATATGTTACTGAGATATGTACTATTCTTTTTACTACAGATATTTGATTTGGATGGTGAAGAGTTATCATTAATAATCTTTATTACTGAACATTGATATACATCTAATAATTCAAACATATATATTTAATTTTTTTTCTTTCCTCCAGCTCACCTTTCCTGCGCTGCACTTCATATATGAATTCATACATTGAACACTTAACAACAATGTGCTTATCTCTAGGGATTGTTCCATACTATTGCATATAAAATAAAAATGTTTTCCAGGTCAAGAGGAGGGCATAGCATTTAAGTGTTAGGAGTTTTAATTCATAAAAGCCATGCTCTGCTAATATAATTTTTGATGGATTCCTCAAGGCCATTGATTTTAGCAGAAGTTAGTTGAGTTAATATTAATTTATATGTGGTGGACTTTCAGTGCAGGTATCCCAGGTGATCGCCCAGGGGAGAAAATGTGCAAAGGCTTCTTAGTATGTGGGTGTTTTGGGGCTGTAATCAACCAAACATTCAGTAATTTGGGCGGCAAAACCAGAAATTTGGCAAGGCCTCAGCTTTCTTAATAACTGTGACTATGCCACAGTTAAAAAGCACCGTTTACAAGGGCCTCCGAGGAAAATCCAGGAACCAAAAAAGTGGTGTTGGTGATTCAGTAAGTGTCCCCTGCCCCTTGCGTGGCATTTGAGCAGATGCTGTTGGATACTTTGAGGAAACCATAGCCTTGCTTAAACTTATTCTATTCAGTGGGAGTTTTTATTTTTTATTTTTTAATGTCCAATGACATTATACCTGGGCCCTGTATAAAGACAGATTGTAAAACCGAGGACTTTCACTGGGAGGGTGGGGCTTTCAGAGATTAAATTCGAACCATCTGTGGAAAGGATGGAGGAATGTTATGGGCCTCCATTTTGAGAAGAGCAATTTCAAGGCCGTGACAGGCTCCATCTAATTTTAATGTCCACATGGCAAGGGAAATTAAGACCAGTCAATGAACTGTGAGGTAGCATTAAGGAGGCAATTAACACCTTCCCTACTAATGGTCACAAGTGCTCTGGTGAGGGTCGCTTGGGAAAAACAGAACAGAGGAAAGAGGAGCTGAGAGAAGGTACTGCTGGAATCTCCCTCTAAATTAACCCCACCCCAAATAAAAACGTATGTTCTTTTGGTAAAAGTTGTTTTTAATTTTTAAATCTTGTTCACCTAGATATTCTTTTGCTTATAGAAAAAGAAAGTAAAATTGGGCAGGCCTTTTTTTTTGGCATCTGTATAATATGTACTAATGGCTACACATTTATTAAAAAATAATAAAATAATTGCTTCTCTCATTTACCCATGGACCTAACACATTGCCATTGCTCTGCACACTCAGGGCCAGTACTCCAAAGTTCAGCAAAGAACCCCCAGTGTTAATTCAACTACCAAGGGGAGGAAAGCACCAGAGTCAATTACTCTAATTTTCAGCTAAAAATAGCTCTATATATGTTTCTAGTGCCTAAGATCCCAAAATATTTTCACGTTAACCTCAAAAGTTTCCAGGATTATTTTTGGCCCTCCTATTCACTTCTTTAGCAAATATTTAATATTCAATTTATTCATTCTGCAGATGTTTACTGAGCACCTACCACATGCTAGACCTGGAGATGCAATAGTAAAGTGACCAGAAAGGGTTTCTGCCCCACGTTTCAGTTTATGCTTTCCCACTCTGTCACATATATTGTTTCATTTGAGCCTCTGGACAAACCTACCCAATCTAGTGATTTTTGATGAGGCAGTGATAATCAGAATGGGTATCATCAGCCTCACGCTACAATGATCCAAATAAGTGGGGAAAACTAGCAGCAATTGATCAGCAGAGGCATCCAGTGTGGTGGATCGCATTACTATAGAGGTTATCCAGAAGTCTTTGGCACATGGTCTGTCCTTTCTAGTCTGTTTGTGTGGTCTCAGGAATGTATAATTTAGATTACCTAAAATTAACACTGTTGAATTAAAACTTGCTTTAGAGGAACAAAGTTTGATTACTTTGTGGACATAGAGTAAGGTGAAGCAACAGCTAATAAAATATGACTATGTAAAGAAATGGACATCAAATCCAGCTAATATTTAGGATCACTTAGGGATATATTAAAAATACAGATTCCTGGGCCACACTACAGCTGAATTCAGTTTGAACCTCTAGGAGTGGGGCCTACAGCTCTCACATGATTGGCTAGTGCAAGGAGAGAGGAAGGGAAATGTTTTAGTGAATTGACAGAAACCACTCCTAATTAAGCCATGGTGAATTGGATGTTTGATAATGAACTCTTGTGAAAATATTTTACATTCCAACGTAATGCATTTTTATCTTTGAACGATTGTGATTTTAAAAAAAGGAAATGAGTCTGGCTCCTGTTATACTGTGAGGAGTGATGGTATGTACAAAATAATACATGCTATTAAATTGGTGCACAACCTACACTGCACTTGGCTTCCAAGCTCTGTGACAGTCAGGATGGATCCAGACAGCTTTATGTTACAATAGTGTCTTTGTTTCACCAGTTTCCTACATCTGATAGAAACCACATTCTGTCTAAGATCTTTTAACATGTGTTTTTTTGTTTATTTTGTCATGAGCCACATATCAAGCAACTATATTCAAGATGCAGTACAACTGCTTTACTGAATTCAATCATTGATTCTATTATTTTTTGATGGAATGTTTAGGATTCTCTATTTACAGTATCATGTCATCTGCAAGTAATGATAGTTTTACTTCTTTCCAATTTGGATGCTTTTTATTTCTTCTTCTTGTCTAATTGCTGTGGCTAGGACTTCCAGTACTATGTTGAATAAGAATAGTGAAAGCCGACATCTTGTCTTGTTCCCAATCTCAAGGGGAATGCTTGTAGTTTTTTCCTATTGAGTATGATGTTGGCTATGAATTTGTTATACAAGATACAAAGTAAATATCCAGAAATCAGTTGCATTTTTATATACAGATTATGAACTATCAGACAGGGAAATTAAAAAAACAACAGCATACAATTTCATTCACAATTTCTTCAAAAAGAATAAAATACCTAAGAATAAATTTAACCAAAGATGTAAAAGGCCCTGTGCTCAGAAAATTATAAGACACTGAAGAAATTGCAGAAGATACAAATAAGTGGAAGCGTATACTGTGTTCATGGACAGGAAGAATTAACATCTTTAAAATGTTCATACTATTCAAAGCAATCTGCAGATTCAATGCAATTCCTATCAAGATACCAATTTCACAGAGCTAGAACAAATATTCCAAAAATTTATATGGAACCACTAAAGACCCCAAATAGGGATCTTGAGAAGTAACCAATTTGGAGGAATCATGCTACCTGATATCAAACTATACTACAAAGACATAGTAATCAAAACAGCATGACACTAGCATAAAAGCAGATATATAGATCAACAGAACAGAATAGAGAGCCCAGAAATAAAACCATACCTTTATAGTCAATTAATATTTGACAAGAACATACAGTGGGGTAAAGACAGTCAATTCAATAAATGGTGCTGGGAAAATTGGACAGGTATGTGCAAAAAAATGAAACTAGACCACCTTCTTACAATGCACACAAGAATAAACTCAATATGGATTAAAGACTTAATGTTAGACTCCAAACCATAAAAATCCTAGAAGAAAACATAGGCAGTAAAATCTCAGACATTTCTCATGGCAATATTTTTTGATATATCTCCTTGGGCAAGGGAAACAAAAGAAAAATAAATAAGTGGGCGTACATCAAACTAAAAAGTTTTTGCACAGCAAAAGAAACCATCAACAAAATTAAAAGAGAACCCACAGAATGGGAGAAGGTATTTGCTGATACATCTGATAAGGGGTTAATATCCAACATTTATAAAGAACTGATAAAACTCAACACCAAAAAATCAAACAAACCAATGAAAAATGGGCAAAAGACCTGAATAGACACTTCTCCAGAGAGGACATACAGATGGCCAAGAGACATAAGAAAAGATGCTCAATGTCACGAATCACCAGACCAATGCAAATTAAAACCAAAACGAGATAGCACCTCACACCTGTCAGAATGGCTATCATCAATAAATCAACAAACTACAAGTGTTGGTGAGAATGTGGAGAAAAGGAACCCCTGTGCAGACTGGTGCAGCCACTGTGAAAACAGTATGGAGTTACCTCAAAAAATTAAAAATGGAACTGCCCTATGAACCAGCAATTCCACTTCTGGGAATTTATCCAAAGAAACCTGAACACTAATTCAAAAGAATATATACACCCCTATGTTCATTGCAGCGTTATTTACAACAACCAATATTTGGAAGCAGCCTAAGTGTCTTTAGTAGGTGAGTAGATAAAACATCTGTGGTACATTTACACAATGGAATATTACTCTACCATGAAAAGAAAGCTAATTTTACCCTTTGGGACGGCATGGATGGACCTGGAGAGCATTATGCTAAGTGAAATAAGCCAGTCAGAGAAAGACAAGTACCATATGATTTTGCTCATATGTGGAATCTAATAAACAAATTGAACTAACAAGTAAAATAGATACAGACACATAGAAAGCAGACAGCTCTGGTGGTGATGGTGGTGGTGGTGGTGGGGAGCTGTAAGGAGGTGAAGGGATTGAATGAAAAAGAATAAAAGAAAGAACTCATGGATATGAACAACAGTGGGGTGACTGCAGGGAGGAAGAAGGAAGTGGAAGTGGAAGAGGGTATATAGGGGATCAATGGTGATGAAAAAAAAAATGTAGTCTGTTAAACACCAAACAAAGTAGCAAAAAGGAGACTGTCCTGTAGAATTTCTTATTTTTCGTACAATTGACTTTCTTTTGTACAAATGAGGTTTATCAAGCAGAAAAATAATATCACCTTATTTCAGAATGGCTTATGCATTTTCATACTTAGAAATTTTGATTCGAAGTCCTGAAACAAAGACACAGATTCTCATTGAACTATGCAGAGTGGCAAAAACTCATATTTTGGCATCCACAGTTGGAGTTCAATTTTCTCTCAAAACTTCTCTCTCATTTCTCTTCTTCTGAACTTTGATCTCAACCCTGGTTCCACATTAGAATAACTTGAGGAGGGTTTGGAATATATAGATGCCCAGGCCTTCCACCCAGGCCAATTCAACCAGAATCTTTGCAAGTGAGGCCAGGCTGCATATATTCTAAAGTTGCCTGGGTGATTTTGATGTCAGGCCTATGCTGAGGATCACTTTCTAGCCAATAAGAGGTCGTTTTCCTTCCCATGCAAGCTCTGTGCTTCCTCTATATGGGATGTTTCTTCCAACTAGAATACCCCTTCTGCTCCAGTCCCTGTGTCCTCACCATACTCATCCTCCAAAAATCAGTTCAGACTTTATTTTTTAATGCCTTAGGTCAAATGTAAATTCTGTCCCCTTTGAATTCTTACAGAGTTTGTTCTGTTTTCTCAGGTCACTTTCTAGATTGTCATTTCTGTGCACATTACCACCCACCTAACCACCCACCCACCCACCAATTAACTTATAGGCTTTTTAGAAGAAACCTACCTTTCTGATTTACTTTTAACATCTCACACTGTTCAGTAGGTGCTCAGTAACATAAAATGAGGAAGAGGGAGATGGAAGCAAGGATGAAGAAGTGACAGGTATACTGACTTCCATCCAGCTAACCTTCTCTATATTTCTCTGGTGCAAGTCTCCCATTCTCCGCATCCTCTCTCTTTTCTGAGGATTGGGGTGAAGTGAGGTCTCTTAACCTCTGTTTTTTTTTTTTAGATAAAAATGCATTCTATAAGTTTGGTCTTTACTTGAATAATTGGGTAGTTAAAATATTAATAACATCAACTCAGAAACTTGCCCACTACAACAGGACCCCTAGTTCTAGTCCTCTTCGTTCTCTATTTGAATTATTATGCTCTCATCCTCTCCAGATTTTCCTCGCAGTCTGTCCTAATCTACACTCTCTCATGTCCTTAAAACATAACTTCTATCCTGTTATTCCCTAGCACAAGAGCCTAGGCATATTTTTCCACTTCCTATTAAGTTCAGTCTGAGATCCTCATTGGTCCTGCATTCAATGATTTTCATGACCTTTCTACACTTAATTCCCCCTCTTCCCCTTCACCTAGCCAATGCAGCAGACAAACTGAACTATTTAGGCATGTTTTACTTTCTTTTTTTTTTTTTTTTTAATTAAATCTTTATTGTTCAGATTATTACATTTGTTCCTCTTTTTTCCCCCCATAACTCCCCTCCTCCCAGTTCCCGCCCCACCCTCCGCCCTCACTCCCCACCCACTGTCCTCATCCATAGGTGCACGATTTTTGTCCAGTCTCTTCCCGCATCTCCCACACCCCTTCCCCCCCCAGGAATAGTCAGTCCATTCCCTTTCTATGTCCCTGATTCTATTATAATCAACAGTTCATTCTGTTCATCAGATTATTTATTCACTTGATTCTTAGATTCACTTGTTGATAGACGCATATTTGTTGTTCATAATTTGTATCTTTACCTTTTTCTTCCTCTTCCTCTTCTTAAAGGATACCTTTCAGCATTTCATATAATCCTGGTTTGGTGGTGATGAACTCCTTTAGCTTTTCCTTATCTGTGAAGCTCTTTATCTGACCTTCAATTCTGAATGATAGCTTTGCTGGATAAAGTAATCTTGGTTGTAGGTTCTTGGTATTCATCACTTTGAATATTTCTTGCCACTCCCTTCTGGCCTGCAAAGTTTCTGTTGAGAAATCAGCTGACAGTCGTATGGGTATTCCCTTGTAGATAACTGAGTTTCTTTCTCTTGCTGTTTTTAAGATTCTCTCTTTATCTTTTGCTCTTGGCATTTTAATTATGATGTGTCTTGGTGTGGTCCTCTTTGGATTCCTTTTGTTTGGGGTTCTCCGCGCTTCTTGGACCTGTAAGTCCATTTCTTTCACCAGGTGGGGGAAGTTTTCTGTCATTATTTCTTCAAATAGGTTTTCAATATCTTGGTCTCTCTCATCTTCTGGCACCCCTATAATTCTGATGTTGGTACGCTTGAAGCTGTCCCAGAGGCTCCTTACACTATCCTCTCATTTTTGGATTCTTTTTTCATTTTGCTTTTCCGGTTGGGTGTTTTTTGCTTCCTCGCATTTCAAATCATTGACTTGATTCTTGCGCTCCTCTGGTCTGCTGTCGGGAGTCTGTATAATATTCGTTATTTCAGTCCGTGTATGCTTAATTTCTAGTTGGTTCCCCAATATAAGATCGAGGGTCTCATTAGATTTCTTGAGGATCTCACTACATTTATCGGCGGCTTCTAGACAGTTCTTAAGAGACCTTAAAAGTGTGGTTCTGAACTCTATATCTTCCATTGACAATTTTGTCCTGTTTCTTTGTCTCCGCATTTTGTTATGCTTCCTTGGTGCACCTCCTAGTGGTCTTTGTTTGCAGTCTTATAGTTAAATCTTGATTGTTGTAGCTAATTCCAGGGAGGGTTTGACCTCTAGGCCAAGTGGCTATGAGAATCAGCTGTGTCAGTAGTGAGAGAACTTCTGTCCTCTAGGGAGGTGCTAATCTAGCCTTTGCCTGAGGCTATCCGGCAAATGCCTGTGTGCAGGGCTTGGGCGGGGCGGGTAGAACAGGATCAACAGGGTGGGCCGGAGAGAGCAGTTATGGCGGCTCTCAGTCCTGTCCCCAGGGGCTCTGCCTCTCTGAGTCCCAGCACCCGCTGCAAAGCTCAGAGAGAAAGCTGCACTCGCTCTGACCGAAGCCAGACAGTCCCGCTTCTCCCGTTTGAGTCTGGGTCCCTAAAGACTCGCCCGGATCTGGAGCTCAGAGTCTGCGACTCCCTCCCGATTGAAAACGCCAACCGCGCCCTCCGCCGCCAGCCCACTCCGCGCACTCCGAACCTCAGAATTTGACTTCAGCACTGCGCCTCCTCTGAGTGTCCGTATGCGTTTCTCTTTCCTCCTAGTTGTAGGACTTCCACTCAGCCAGCGTTCCTGTGGTTCTGGGTGATGTCCCTTCCGTTTTTTGGTTTCACTTTTGAAGTAGTTGTTCAAAGCAGCAAACTCCGGCGTTAACCTATGCTGCCATCTTGGTTCTCCCTACTTTCTTTTTTACACCCTTCAACATTATCTTTTCTAGTAGATTTCATTCTGGTATTGCCCACCTCTTCATCTGTATGAGTTCAATTTCTAATAATTCTTCAAGCCCAATTAATAGATTACCTCCTCTATTGTCATCTAACATTATTCCCAATGCAATCCCCTCACTATCACCTCTCCATTGTCTCCTGCCCCAGGTCATAATTCTACTGAATTCCCAAAGCATTTCCTTTTTTCCCCAAAATATCATTTTCTACCTTATACTGTAGTTATGTTTTGTACATGCCTGTTTTCCTAAAACTGCTATAAGTACTGAAAGGACAAGGGTTGAAATCTTGCTCATCTTTATAACCTATGAAGTCTCATAATATTTAAATTCCATTGCTAAATTATAGTAGTAATGAACTACATGGCCTTGAGCATGTCATTTAATCTGTTTGAGTTAATTTGTTCATAAATTAAAACATTCTAATTCAACAGAATTAATTTGAGATAGGTTAAATTACATATTTCTGGAACTACACATGAAGATTTAAAAGCACATACCAAAAGAAAGATTTCTGCATGACCTCTACAAAACTTAAAATGATAGCTGCACTAGCTGTTTCCACTGATAAATTCTTGTAATTGTTTTTTTCTGACTCACTTGGATCACTATATAGTAGTCTGGCTGTACCCTCTCTGGCTATCACTGCTACATCAGGTATCAATGACATAATCCACTCAACTTTTATTTAGTGTAGTATTACTGTGTGTTAGCAGGGAATCACTCCTTCAATCACTTATTGCATGGATATTTATTAAGTACCTATTAACCAGGCATTTTCCCAGGTGAGGGGCCCTCACATTTAGTGAATAGAAGAGGGAAACATCTAGCATAACTAAGAAAGATTTTTTTCAATTTTAACTATTCTATACAATCTCTCTCTCTCTCTCTCTCTCTCTCTCTCTCTCTCTCTCTCTCTCTCTCTCTTTCATAGATTATGAAGGTTTAGACCACCTATGTTATGCTAAGACTCAAAGCAAACTTTCCCATGGTTAATGTTTCCTAAAATAAAAATACAAAAAGCCTTTAAAAATTTATTCAGATAATGTAGGGGAGTGAGTGCAAAGTGCTTCCACTCAATCCTCCTAAAGATAATACACTGGAAACATTTTGGTGGGTGTGAATCACTCAAACAAGCATTCTTAACTCAAAAATAGAAACTAGCCTTATTTGTTCCAGATGTTATACAGCTGCAGGGAAGTTAAAGCCAGTGGTCCTGTTTTGAATGCAACCAAACTCTTATTGCATTTGGAATTTCTTAACCAATGAACACACATTACTTGCTCTAAGACCTGCACAATTTTCTTTTTTTCCATTGTTACCATTCACAAACAACTATGTTTCCTGGGAACTACACTTCAGAATTAATGAGACTACATCTGTGTTATACAAAGGAAGCACATCCTGTTTATAACTATTTCTACCTGTCATTTATCTTGACCTCTTTAGTTTTTTTCTGTATACTAGCAGTAAATAATTAGAAACTGACATTTTATTATGTTTGGCTTGAATTTTTAAAAATTTAATTTTTGAGTGACATTGGTTAATAAAATTATATAGGTTTCAGGTGTATAATTCTACAATATATCATCTGTATTTTGTATTGTGTGTTCACCATAGTCAAGTCTCCTTCCATCACCATTTATCGCCCTTTTATCTTTATTGATCTTCCCCCTTTCTCTCTGGTAATCACTATACTGTTGCCTGTGTCTCTGAGGTTTGTTTTTGCCTTAATCCCTTCACCTTTTTCACCCAACCTCATCCCCCCAATGCCCTTTTACTCTGACAACTGTCAGTCTGTTCTTTGTATCCATGAATCTGTTTCTATTTTGTTTGTTAGTTTATTTTGTTCATTAGATTCTACATAAATGAAATTACATGGTAATTGTCCTCTATAAATTTAAGCATAAAAATATTTCAAAGAGAATACTTGAAGGAAATGAAAGTAGAACTGTATTGTTCTTACAATATTTTATAGCACCTTAACTATGGGGTTATAAGGAGGTGTTTATCTCAGGGAGAATTTCAAGTAAAATTATTGATTAAAATATTGAATTATTTTTATTTAATATTTTAATATATTTTTATTGATTTCTGAGAAGGAAAGGGAGAGAGGGATAGAAACATCAATGATGAGAAAGAATCATTGATCAGCTGCCTTCTGCATGCCCCCCACTGGGGATCAAGCCTGCAATCCAGGCACGTGCCCTGACCAGAAATTGAACTGTGACCTCCTGGTTCATAGATCAATGCTCAACCACTGAGCCATGCCAGCCAGGCAAAATATTGAGTTTTAAAATGTAATTCTTATTATTGTGCATTGGTAGTTTTAAAAACTTGATATTTTAGCTAACTTCTGATTTTCTTGTAGGTCTGTATGAGATGCTTTGTGGGTACATAACATATAAAAGGATCATGGCTCCTTGAAGAAGGTGAATAAGTTAAAAATTATGTAGGAATGCACATAATAATTTTATATATAACCATGAAAATTGAAATATTTGTGTTATATTTTGAGAACAAATGCTTGAGAACACATGTTTGAGGACAGAGTACCAAGTCTCTTGAGATTATTGTCTTTTTTATGGAGAAGATTTTCTCAATTGTGGCTCAAGGATAATCTGTAGCAGAATCACACTGGCTGCTTTTGGGCCCTGTTGAATCAGAATCTCTGTGACTTGGGCCTGGGGCTGTAGGGGGAACCTAGAGATCAGGAAAGAACAACAACACTCTCATCCTCAAGTTGTGAACAATAAAGCTCAAGGAGGTTAAATTAATTGTTCAAGGCCATGCTGCCAGTTGAAGTAAGATCTAGAATTTTGTTTATTGATGCTAAGACCAACATTCTTTTCCAGTAAATCAACTATTAATTTTTATCTTCAAAAGGTAAAATTTAAAGAAATAAAAGTTTAAAAATGTTATCAGATATCCCATCTAATAATTCTTTACTCTTATCACTAATAAACTAAATCCTTGTTTCTTTCTCTAGAATTTAGAAATACCTTTCCTTCAGACTCACAAATCTTTGAATTATAATCAAAACCTTCAATAAATAAAGAGGAATATGTTACATTTCATGAATTGTTGACTAAGTCTTTGAAATTTTGTGGTTGATTATTTTGGAAGTGAGTATTTTAAAGTTATTTGAACCATGTTCAAGTAACAGTTTGCATTCAATAATGACTCCACAAAGACCATAAAACTATAATTCATGACATACATCCTTGAAGTATTTATTAGCCATTAGTTAAAACAGAGTTCTAAAATAGTCTAAGTGTGATGTCATTCAAAACTGATTCAAAAATTTGTTTCACACATCTTAATGAAGCTATTAATAATTTTGTATATTTTTATGAATATAGTTTAGCTTTCTAAAAGGAAAAGACTCTGTAAATGCTATTTATTAAGTTTTCTGTACTAATTGATAACATTTTGACATTCATTTATGATAGAAAAAGGGCACCACTAGAGAGATGGTGTGCTGATAAACTCACCTAGCATTAATACATTTATAATAAATATGGCCCTAAAGGTTTTCAGGTCTAGTCCTTCATTTTACTGATGAGAAATATAAGACCAGAAAATAGTAATGTTATTTTTGAAGAAGATAGCATTGTGACAGAAACAAGTACCCAAACCTCTTTTCTTCCTTCCCAGAACTCCTGTTTACAGCTGAGCATATGGCCATCTGAATCAGGATTGCATTTTCCAGTCTCCCAAGTAGCTAGATATGACCACCTGACTAAGCTTTTGTCATAGAACATATGTGGACATTTGTGTGGTAGCTTTCAGGAAACGCCCTTAAAAGGAAGTGAGAGCTTGTCCTTTGCACCCTCTGAGTTCCCTCCATGAATCCTGTTTGGAATGCAGTTGTTTTGGCTGAAGATCTATTTTGCCCGATGAGGACAAGGACCAGCCTCGCCCAGATGACCATGGAGCTGCCATTCCAACTTTGGACTGACAATATCTCCACTCACACATGGAAAAGAAAGAAGCTTCTTCTGTTTAAGTCACTGTCTTGGGGTTCCTGATATTTGCAGTTGTCACAGAGTTAGGAAAAGTGGTTTTGCAACCACTTTTGTCTATTTAGTCAGTCCTTCCTGAGAGAGCAAGAATGACTATCTAAAAAGGCAATAAACCCTTTCTTGTTATAGAATTTCATTTATTCATTCTTTGAGCACATAGATATTGAGCACTTTCTATGAGCAAGGAACTTCACTAAGTAGATATGACACAAAAATAATTTTATTGTTGATTTTGAATTTCTAAAATGTTTTAGAAAAGTTTTAGAACAAGATCCTCCTTTTTCTTGGTCCATCCTTGTCCCTATCCCAGGCATATCATATAATTTTTATTTTTTTCCCTATGAAGGACTGATTTTCTGGACTTTAATTTTAGACCGATGCTGTCATGTGACTAACATATATTTCAAAAGTAAAAAAACAAAGCCCAAGAAACTCAAGCACATATGACGTTAAGTTTTAACCTTCACCCCCAAACATATGACAAGTCATGATTAAAATCATGATGCAAATGCAGCCTTTGAATTATGTAAGATATAAATATTTGTCCTTGAACAAAATCAAAATATCAATAAACATATCTTTAAAATATTTAAATAAAATGTATTTTCTAAGTTAACACTTAGAAATACACTAAGGATCATACTATTTTCAGGGTTAGTTACATATAAAAAGGAATATTAGAATTCTGGGTACATATACGAGTTGAGAGTCTACCTTCCCTACATGACTCATCTCCACATAGAGTAAAAAGTGACCGGCCATCTGCAAGATCAGATCAAACAAATGCATTGCCCACTGACTCCCTGATCTCATTCTGTGTAAGCATGTAGAAGTATCCCCATATATGTGTTCTATTTAAATATCCCCCCCAAAAATTCTTTATTGATTTCTGATAATTTGTTGTTTTGGAGTGCTTTTTTTAAAAAGAATAGTACATGCTCTAAGTTTCAACATATTTTTTTTCAACTCTAGATTTAAACTTTAAGGTTGTCAAATATATAATAAAATTTTGAATAATGATAGAAATACAATCAAATTTGGAGATAAATATAAAAGCAGACTTACTTTTGGGTCCACGTTGAGAATTTTTCTATCTCTTTTGTATTTGAAAAGCAAGCCTTCTGGATTATCAGCAATCACTTGATAATTGGGAGTTGAATTCCAAACAGCAATTTGACTGTCCCAGTTGTAAAAGCTATAAAAATAAATATTTATTAGGAATTTATATGTATAGTATATAAAATTGACAAATATATTTCAGAAAATATTTTGGGAAGTTCAGTTGCAAGATAAGTGGATCAAATCATAATTTGTACTACCATGTAGATTACATGTACTTAAAATTCTTGCAGAAGAGTTTAGACTGGGTTAGTCTCAAACCATTTACATATTTCTCAAATCAGATACATATTTATGGATATTTTGCATGATTTCCTGCTTTGGACACTCTAACATCTAGGGTCTATTCCAGTACACTATTATATTCCCAGGAAGTCAAGAAGAAAATTGATGCAATTTAAAGCTATTTTTTCCTGCTCAGACTCTTCAGGGTATTAAGAATATTCAGGTTATTAAGAGGCTGTTTACAAAAAGGAAAGGCAGGCTAAGTTTATCATCTCTTTTCATTCAAAACAAATGAATTCATTTCTTTCAGGGTCTATTTTTCAATAATATATTTCCTGGGAAGTGAGGAAACAATTTGCATCTGATAGGTTCCCATAGACCAGGCATGAGGTAATGTATTTGATCACAACCCATGTGAAGTTGTTCTCATTTTGCAGACAAGGCAAACAGACTAGGGAAGGTTAACTAGCATAGTCAAGGCCTTGAAACTAATATGCCATAAACTAATATTTCAACTAAGATCTGTGCTTTTTTTCAAACATATGTGTTCTTTCTCTTGTTCAACATTGCCAGCAGTTTATCCTTTTGTTGTTGTTGTTGTTGATCTATGAAAACTCCTATTTTTTTCATGTCTTATTTTATACCTACTTGTCAAAAATGAATATAATGTCATATCGGTTGGAAGAAGAATACTCAATATGCTTATTTTACATGTCTTATTCCTGTTAACACATTTCTAATATTATACTAATAGGATCAAATATGAATGCATTTCTGGTATGTCTAATATTATCTTATTTCCGTGCTGTTTTGCCTTCTATTACTCTCTATTTATTTTGAAAGAGTAGATTTTATTGATTAAATTTACTCTGAATTATATTGTTTTCTGAGGCATCGACTTTTGTGCTATTACCTGAAAATGTAATGTTTACCCTTAACTTTTTCCATACTCAGAAAGAACCTTGGAGAGTATATTAGTGATAACTGTTTCCCTCTCATTCCCCACTACTCTTTCTATGTTCAGGACATAGGGATGTCTGCCCTTCCTAAGTCACAGAGTTAGGTAAAGTGGTTTTGTAACGATCTTTGTCTGTTTAGTTAGTCCTTCTTGGGAGAGCAAGAATGACTATTAAAAAGGAAAAGATGGTGGTGAATTGAGGAAAGGAGATGAGCATTCATGGTTTGTGGCGTTTTCACTTTAGCTAGTCTTCATAAGTGGGATTTGTCATGGCAGGCTTAGCCTCCAATAAGGTGATGGTAGCTAGCAGCTTATATATAGTATTGATTATAAATTAATTTCACTGGTGAAGGTATTAGGAGCCAGTTTGACTATGCACCTAAGCTAGATTCTTGAATTCAAGTTAATACAACAGAAAATCATTTGACCTTCATCTTACTGACTGTTCAGTTAGGAGTTTGCTAAATTGGAATAGGAAACATGGGTGTGATTCTAAATCTTTCATATAATTCTCTCTAAATAATTATTTACGAGATGTATAGATATGGGTAATCCCAGTAAAATGCTTGAGTCACAGCTATGCTTGGAAGTAACATGGCTTATATCATACATTCCTATCTTGTTTCTCAGATCTAAAATTAAAAGCCTTGTTAAAGTCCAAGTAGCGTGTGTGTGTGTGTGTGTGTGTGTGTGTGTGTGTGTGTGTGTGACTATATAAAAAGCTAATTTGCAGGGCTCTTTAATTTTTATTTTATTGTGATAAGAACACAACAGCAGATTGACCCTTTCACAAAATTTTTAAGTGTACAGTACATTACTGTTGACTGTAGGTACAATGTTGTACACTAGAGCTCTATAACTTATTCATCGCGCTGAACTGAAACTTTATGGCCATTAATTAAACTCCTAATTTCCCCTCTCTCCAGCACTAGGTAACTGCTGTTCCTCTCTTTGATTCTATGAATTTGACTATTTTAGATACCGCATGTAAGTGAAATTATACAGTATTTGTTTTTTGGTGATTGACTTATTTCACTTTGCATAGCATCCTCAAGGTTCATCCATGTTGTCTCATATTGCAGAATTTCCTTCTTTTTAGGGCTGAATAAATATTCCATTGGATTTATAAGCCATATTTTCTTTCTCCATTCATCTGTCAATGGACATTTAGGTAATTTTCATATTTTGTCTATTGTGGATAATATCTTTTAGATCACATATAGTTGAGTGTTTTGTGTGTTTTTTTTAATTCATCTCGCCACTCTATGTTTTTTTTTTTTTAATCAAGGAGTTTAATCCATTTACACAAAGTAATTATTGATAGGAAAGGCTTATACTCTTGGCTTTTTATTATTTTCCATTAGTCTTGAAATTCTTTTGTCTGTCTTTTTCTCTTTTACTATCTTCATTTTTGTTTGTTGATTCTTTTATTGATATGGTTTGAATGATTTCTTATTATTTTGTGTATATCTGCTTAAAGCATTTTTTTGGTGGCTACCTTGGGGTTTACATAAAATATCTTCTAGTTTTAACAGTAAATTTTAAGCTGATAATAACTTAAGTTCAATCACACATGCAAACTTTACACTTTAAATTCTTCCCACATATAGTTTATGTTATTGTTGTCACAGTTTACATATATTCATATTATGTATATTTTAATATATTTTAGTTATAGTTATTTTTAAACTTTTGCCCTTTAACATAATAGAATTAAAAGTGATTTAACCACTATCATTATAGTAATACAATACTCTGTATTTGTTTACTGGTATATATTTATCTTTATCAGTGAGTTTTATACTTTTTTATGCTGCCATATTTCTGTTTAGCATCCTTTCATTTCAACTTAAAGAACTCCTGTTAGCATTTCTTGTAAGGTAGGTCTAGTAATGATGAACTCTCAGAGATTTTCTGTTTTGGGAAAGTCTTTATCTCTCCTTCATTGTTGAAGGGCAATTTTGCTGAGTATAGCATCTTGGTTGGCAACTTGTTTTCTTTCAGCACTGTGAACATATTATTCCACTCCCCTCTGGGCTACAGGTTTCTTCTAAAAATTTGCTTATTTTCATGTTACTGTGTCCTGTAGATATAATGTCACTTTTCTCCTTCTTTCAAAATTGTCTATTTGTCCTTGATTTTGTCAATGTGATTATAATGGGTCTTAATGTAGATTTCTTTTGAATTTATTTAAATGGTATTTCTTTAACTTCTTAGGTCTGAATACCCATTTCCTTTTTCAGATTTGGGAACTTTTCCGCCATTATGTTTTTCTTTGAGTAAGTATTCTTGTCCTTTGTCTCTCCCTTTGTCTGGGAATCCCACAATGTGTATATTGGTCCCTTAAGGATGTCCTTTAAATTTTCTTCACTCTTTTTCATTCTGTCTTCTTTTTGCTCCTCTGACTTATTCCCAATGACAAGTCTTTGAGTTTATTGATCCTCTCTTCTGTTTAATCCAGTCTGATATTAAAATCCTCTAGTGAATTTTTTAGTTCAATTATTGTGTTTTTAGCTTCATCATTTCTGTTTTGTACCTTTAAATATTTTCTGTCTTGGCTGAATTTCTCACTTTGTTTATGTACTATATTCTTGATCTCAGTGAGCATCTTTATGACAGTTATTTTGAATTTTCTTTCAGGTAAATCATATTATTCATTTCTTTTGGGTCAGTTTCTGGAGATTAATCTTATTCCTTTTTTAGGGAACATTTTTGCCCAATTCTTGATTTTTCTTGACTGTGTTTTGAGGTCCACATTAGACAAAGCAGGCCACTCTCCCAGTATTCATAGAATGGCCTCATACAAAAGACTTCTACCAATCAGCTTGGCAAGAGATTCTGAGTGCTTCTTCCTACTTTTTCCTCGCCAGGTGGAAAAAGGCTGCTGTGGGTTTTGTATGCTTGCTCTGTGATGAACAGGTGGTAGAATCTATGGTGCCTACCAACCCATACCACTGTCTCCATTTTCCCCTAGGTTAGTGGTTCTCAACCTTCTGGCCCTTTAAATACAGTTCCTCATGTTGTGACCCAACCATAAAATTATTTTCATTGCTACTTCATAACTGCAATGTTGCTACTGTTATGAATCGTAATGTAAATATCTGATATGCAGGATGGTCTTACGAGACCCCTGTGAAAGAGTCGTTCGACCGCCAAAGGGGTCGTGATGCACAGGTTGAGAACCGCTGCCCTAGGTGGATAGACTGTGCAAGACACATCAGAGCTCCAAGACTGGCAGAATAGAAACCAGTCCTCTGAGAAGTCCTCTCAGAAATGGTGGGGATCTGGATATATAAACCAGACCCTTCATTTCCTGGGAGAATTTGACCACTAGGGGGTTTCCTTTTGATCATAAGGTACAGCAAGAGGGTGTCCCAAACCTCTCTATTAGCTTTGGTAAGGCTGGTTTTGCATTTGCTTGGGGTGTGCAGGAGCCTTTCAGTTAGTTTTTGGGTTTCTCACAAAAGGATTTTGTCTGGGGATTGTTGCCAAATATGTGTGTTTGTAGCCGGGGAGAGAGGGCCCGTAGTTTCCTACTCTGCTACTTGCTGATGTCATCAATACAGATGCAGAATGGGCTAATGCATATTTTAACCTTAATTCCACTCCTTTTAAACCAACTACATTCAGATCCTCACTCTAGATATTGTCATGAACCATAACTCTGTTGAATTTTTATTGTCTCCTGGTATTCTTTTGTTAGTTAATGTACACCACTAATTTGGCTTCACTGAGGCCTTAGGTTCCTGGCTCTTCCTTTCTATACTAATTTACAACACTTAGCTTTTTTTTTTTTTTTTTTTACTTATCTACAATTCATAAGGTACTTGCCAGCACTTACAAATTTTTTACTTATTTGACCTTCTTTATATTGAAAAATACCAGCTTTAGATCAATCCAAATGTTTGATTTCACTGTTCCTGCATATGATCTGTGATAATTCTTCCTGAATTTAACATACTGGATACTATTCATATAACTTTAAATTCAAAATATATAGCTGCTTTTGGATTCTAGACATTGCAGAATAATTTTTCATGTTTTTAGTTATCATTCTTTATCATTCATTACATTGTTTCCACTCTCCAATTTCTTCACTTTCTTCCTTGCTCTCAGATGATCTCACCTCTTACTTTATTAAGAAAATAAAGTACATTAAATGGAAACATGATCAACATCTGGTGCCATCACTAGCAAATTTCTTTATATTGACAGTGTCCCTGCTTATTTCCATTTTCAACTCAGAGGAATAAGTGCCCCTCTTTCTTTACAAGATAAAAGTCATCTCCACGTGTGATCTGAAGTTTATCCCTTTTACCTCTTTAATACTTTCAATAATTGTCCAAAATTTCCTTAATATTATCAAACTCACCTCACCACAAAACCTTTCCCCAGAACTAGCAAATACTTACAAATCATCCCAACTAAACAAAGAGCAGGAAAAAAGAGAGAAAGAAAAACAAAGAAAATAAGAAAAGACAGGTGAAAGACAGAAAAAAGTAGAAGAGGAATAAGAAGGGTAAAGGAAAGAACAGAAAAGATTAAAAAACTTACCTAAACTTAGATTCTCTCCAGACTGTTACATTTCTCTCCTAAGACATCATAATTAAACCTATCTTCTCCATACCAACCCACCTTCTTCCTCTCAGTTCTCTTGCCTGAGCTGCTGTTCCATATCATCTGCTCAACTGTACTTAACTGGGATCAACCATAAACTCCTAAATCTCAGTATATCAAAAGCTAACTTTTTCTTTCTTACTCTCTAAGTTTATTTATCTTTGTTGTGCTGTCTATATCAATACGTGGCACTCAAGAAATGTGTATTTATTTAATAAACGATGCATACCCATTTCTAATATTATTATGTATAATTCAATTGATTATATTATTTCTGTTATTATAGAATTAAAATAAAGAAGTAGCAAGAATAGTCATTTTTAAAGGAAATTAAGACAATTTACCTGAAATATTGATCTGGGACTTAGAAAATATAAACCCTGATGCAATAATTTAAATTTTCTCTTATCTAAAGTTCAGAGGTTGAACTATATATTGAAAAGATTCTTTATAATGCTAATATTTTACTGTTGTAAAAGCCATCTTTGATTCAGTAAGTTCTTACACATTATTTTGATTCACATCTCATTGTTCACATCTTGAATATACTTATAGAAAACTTCAAACACATTGTATCTAAAATATATAGAAGGTAAAAGATACTTTTATGAATAACTGAAGGTTTTTGTAACAAAAAAACAAATTTCCATTTTCTTCCTATGATAAACATCCTAGGAATTGTGTATTTTAGTGCACAGGTATAAGAATATACTTATACACATATACACAAATAAGTTCAAATAATAAAATGAAATGAATATGTGGAAAGTCTGTTCATTATGTGATAAGGGGGCCTCAATGTATGCTTTTGAAAACAATTACCTGTTTGTCATCTATTTTACATGATAACTCCTAGAACAAGAGAAAATATTTTGATAACATCATAGGGCAACAGAGCTTTGGACTACCAGGAGAAAAAAATATAAAGCCATTTCTCCAGAATACCATGTTTATACTAGTTTTACTAAATATCTTCCTTCAAATAGAATGGGAGGGGCATATTTATGGAAATTATTAAAGCAAAAAAACACAATGTTAGCTTTATTTTTTAAAAGAACATAAAATATATTTAAAAGCAAGCTAAGGTCTTAGGAGTTAATACTGAACAAAAATAATGATTATAACAACTCCTGTATCCAGTATATAAAACTTAGTGAAAAAAATTAAGTCCATACCAAGTGAGCATGAAATTTGATATCACAGAGAACACGTCACTGAAAATTAAGTTGTTTTCATGTAAGATATTTTTCCTCTGAATATAAACAACAGTTTATAATGATTAGGAAGAATTTTTTGTTTCAGACTCCATAAATAATGGAACCTTTTTGAGTTTTATGCAGTTGGACCAGTAGACATTTAAGTACCTAAAATTTGCATGTAGGTATAAAGTTAAAACACAGTTTAGTTGAGAGAAAAAGAAAGAAAATATTTATAAAATATATTTTTTAGGATAGAGGCATATTTATATTTAAAGGAAATCTGTAAACATAAAATAGCCTTGGAAACTTAGAGAAATAGCTTTATGGAATAAAAAAGATTTTTATTGAAAATGAAAATCCAGAAGATCTTCTATAAATCATGGTAATTAAGTGTTAAACATTATTGTCTTTCTTTTTATCTGTCTAGAGAGCCTGAAAGTAGAATGACCTTTTAATTTTATTGTCCAAACTAGGATCTTTTTGAGAAAGAAGTAGGCTGCTAGTAACTATTGTGCCAAGACAACATGGGTAAGCTCAAATGATGCTGGGCAAACTGAGATATGTGGTTTCCACACCTACAAACCATTTAACACCGCTATTTTAGAGTTGATTGGACCAATGTTTGTGTAAAATGTTTCCAAAAATTTCCATAGATTTGCCAAAAATATGATAAAGATGTTGAAATAATGCTAAAATGTGTTCTTGTGGTTGATCCTTTTTATTTCATTTTATTGCTATGGAAAAATTATATTATGTGGAATTGCAATTGTGGTGTAGAGACATAAAATTTAATGTAGAATAATAAATATTCCTATTCTTTTTCTATTTTTCAAATAATGTCAAAGCAGTAAAACATTCTATAATAACTAATCTTCTGAAGTATCATATTCCATGTAAAAATATAATTTGATCAGTTATTTTGGTTGGTAGGAATATGATTAGTGTTTCCATACGTTAGTTAACTTGGCTCTTATTTGTGAATATATATTGTATTTCCAAATTAAATCAGTTATTTAGTAAATGCATATGCCAGTTGGGAAAATATAGATAACTGTTGAACAGCCCACTGTAACTATTAAAATAATTGAAAACATTAAAAACCCTAATGACAGATAGTCAGAAGGGTCACTCAATTCAGTTCAGTTTTGGGCATCTATTCTGTGCCCACAGTGGTCCTGAATATTTAACAATGAAAAGAAACATAGTTTGTGGGATGTCAAAAATACAAACAAAAGATTACAATACAGTGTGAAAATAATACAATAGAAAATTTATGGCCCTAACTGGTTTGGCTCAGTGGATAGAGCATTGGCCTGCGGACTGAAGAGTCCCAGGTTCGATTCCGGTCAAGGGTATGTACCTTGGTTGCAGGCACATCCCCAGTGGGGAGTGTGCAGGAGGCAGCTGAATCGATGTTTCTCTCTCATCGATGTTTCTAACTCTCTGTCCCTTCCCCTTCCTCTCTGTAAAAAAAATTAATAAAATATATTAAAAAAAGAAAATTTATGTAAGGTATTTTTGGACCATAGTGGTAAAAAAAGAACATATGTCTTAGTGAAATATATTCTAATGAGATTTTCCTGATGGAAAGCATCAGGGCCAAGCATTTCAGAAGTTAGATTAGCTAAAAACTGAAAAATGTGCATACATCAGTGTTAACCATTATGAGAGATTTTCAATAGTACACTGGGAGATGAGGCAGAAGGTAAATTGTTGTGGGTTGACATTAACTATGAAATGTGATTCTTAACTATCTCTTACCCAAATGCAGCAACTTTGGGCGTGCCTTCCCTTTGGAGCTAGAGTGGGCTCAGAGCGAAGGACTCATGGAGAGCCAGTAAGGTTCATTCTCCTATCACTCTAAGGCACATGGGTGGAAGGGAGAGTTCATTGCCAGCTGGTCATCACTTCTGATTTTCACTTGAGTAAAAAGACAGATGGACACCTGTTTGGCATGTTCACCAAGTCACGTGCTCTGAACCAAAAGTGTGTTGTTAAGTGGATAGACTGGTTGGAAGGTGCTTGGATACTGGACTAATTGTAATAAGATCTCACGGGTAGAGAGAGAACAGTGTAACCCAATGGGGTATTTCTTAAGTCACTACTAAGGAGCTCCGTCATCAGAGGAAACTTTCTTATAGGCAGACATTCTGAGGGAGGATTCCATACCTACTTCCAGGCTCCTAAACTGTAAGCTGGCCTTTTCACTGGGTATCCTAGACACCTGGTGGGACAGAGGGGAAGGAGTGGGTAACAATAACATATGTACCTATTACCAGGTCTCCCTCACCCCACACTAGAGCTATTGAGACAGATTTATGAGTTACACAAAGCTCTTTTTGATTGTTCAGTCAGAGCAAGAATTAGAAATATCCTGGAGTACATCTCAGTTGCACATCATAGAGTGAGAACCTCCAGGTCAAGCAAGAATGCCATATAGTTAGTTCTATAGAAATTAAGTTTGGGGCATGTAAGAAACCTTGGGGCTTTTCTTGAGTTCACCAGGTCAGGTGTGTGTGTGTGTGTGTGTGTGTGTGTGTGTGTGTGTGTGTGTGTGTGAGAGAGAGAGAGAGAGAGAGAGAGAGAGAGAGAGAGAGAGAGAGAGAGAGAGAACTTGAGATAGTTTTCCTGGACAAACAAGGGGGACTATATGGCCATTTGTAGAAAAGCGATGGAAGAGGAAGCACTTTTTCAAAGCAGAAACTTGAGGAGATGGGATGGGTATCACAGGGAGCCTGACCTTAATCTCATTCTCTTACTGATACTATTGAAATTACTATTGCTAATGTTATTTTGCAATGATGTAGTGCTTTATCATTTAGCTTTGACCTTTAAATTCTTGTTTAATGTCCAAAACAATCATGTGAGAGAGATGGGGAACAAATGTATTGTTATTATTAATTATTACTTTAAAGAAGAGAAGAATCAAGCTACAGAATGTTCTAGCTATTATGTAGCTAAATCAGCATTCAATCTATGACTTTCAGGTAATTATTTCATTGCTTTTCTCCTGTATGTCAGATTTCTCAGGCTAGGCAAAAGTCCTATATCCCATGAAAATAGTCAAGATTCTCCCTTGAGAGCAAACCCTAGGAAGAGGAAGGCAAGACATAAACTCCAAACAGAAAACTTTCTGAGCCAAATTATCCCTTTAGAGTAAAAATGAAGCTACAAAGAGGGAATTGTTTCATCACAGCGAGTGTACAGAGTGACCCCTCTCAAATATTGGGCCTACTTCACCAGGTGCATTAGAGCAGGAAGAGAAACCTTGGAGCCAGGTGTATGTGTGTGTGTCAAAAATCAAAATAGTTTTCCTGGACAAACTAGGGGGATGATTGAAATAAAGCCATTCTGGGCAGCTTCTTTTTTTAAAATATATTTTATTGATTTTTTACAGAGAGGAAGGGAAAGGGATAGAGAGTTAGAAACATGGATGAGAGAAAAATATCCATCAGCTGCTTCCTGCACAACCCCTACTGGGGATGTGCCCGCAACCAAGGTACATGCCCTTGATAGGAATCGAACCTGGGACCTTTCAGTTCGCAGGCCGGCACTCTGTCCACTGAGCCAAACCGGTTACAGCCTGGGCAGCTTCTTTATGTTCTTGGCATGCTATGGATATTGTAACGAGTAGATCTTGTTAGAAAAATTACTTATATGAGTACCAGGGTTACCACTGAGTGAGACACAGTGCTCTCCCAGACGAATGGAACTGATGATCTGGTTCAGGACCTCGCCACGTCCATGGTGTCATCCATGGCCATTTCCCCAGTTGTCTAGATTAAAGAGCTGCTCCACATATCAGGCTCTATCTCCTCCCACCCAAGTAGGCCAGCTGAGAGGTTCTAATAAGGCAAATGTTTAAGTAAATAGGGCTTGGAAAAGATCCCTACTTCAAAGTAGCCCTTTTGAGCATTTTTTTTTCCTGCAGGCAAAGAGGAAAATATAGGGTGTCCCAAAAAATGTATGCACACTTTAACAGCTGATAGTTCAATTGATGTTTCTTTCTTTTCAAATTTAACCCATTGAAGATAATAATTATTTAAAGTGTGCATACATTTTTGGAACACCCTGTATGTTATGTAGAGGCCACATGACTTAGAGCAAGGCACAAAGTTGAAAGAAGTGCTTGTGAAATCACATTGATTCATTCATTCATTAAAAAACCCCTTTAACATTAATGGAAATAATATACTATATGTCAAGCACAATTTTATGTGTTTGGGATAGAACTATGTATAAGATATGGAACCTGCCTTATGATTTTACTGTCTAACAGGAGAAAAGAGATAATCCAAACAATACAAATATGCCTGGAATTCTATGGGAAAGATAGAGGAAGGAAGCTTTACCCAGATTAAGGGAACAGGAGGAGAATTTAAGGATAGCTTCCTGGAGGAAGTAATGCTAGACCTGAATCTTAAATGAATTATAAGAATTAGCCAGACTGAGGGATGGAAAAAATAACCTTTCAGCTAGATAAGACAGCATGGGGAATGCATGTTGTTGAGAATCAGAATGGAGAATGCTGGAAGTGATGTGGCCAACAATTCAATATCAATAGAACAGAAAGTGCAAGCAGGTGGGAGAGAAATGAGATTGGCGATATACCCAGAGAACAAGTTACAGAAGGCCTTATTAACCACACCAAATCACATTATATTTATCCTGTAGGCAATGGGAACATCTGAGGGCTATAAACAGAAAAGTGACATGGCCAGATATGCAATTTGGATAGATTATTATCCTTGAAGTGGGTGGAGAATGAATTTAAGGGCTGTCAGTGAAGAGTGCTAGAAGCCAAAGGATGTTTAAAGTCTGTTTCATTAATGCAGGCCAGAATTAAAAAAAAAAAGATGACAGGTTATGTAGTTGGAGAAAAAGAGATACAATTAGGGGATATATAGCAGATAGCAATTATAGAAGTCATTAGTGAGAAGGGTTATAGATAACTCTTAGGTTTCTAGATTGGAAGATTAGATGGATAGTGCTGTCATATTAGAAGAAACATCTTTTCTTTATGCTCTAGTAATTTGGTGCCAATGAGAACATTTGCCTGTGATTAGACCCTATGATTTTAGGTATATCCTAAATATTTACTAATGTTATAGCCTATTAATGGATTGGTTTCCTTAGCGTTATTTAATGACCATCTTTGCCTTTTATTGCAGTCTTTGGATTAAATTCTGTTTTGTCTGATGTAAGTATAGCTCCCTCTGCATGTTTTTTGCTTTTGATTCCCATGTGCATGAAGCATCTCTTTCAGTTTGTGTGTCCTTAAAGCAGAAGTGAATCTCTTATAGGCAGCATATAGTTGGGTCTTATTTTATTTTTTAAATCTATTCAACTACTCTATGTTTTTTGATTGAATAATTTTGTCCATTTACATTTAAAGTGATTATTGATAGGTGTGGACTTACTATTGCCATTTTTTTTCTGACTGTTTGCAATTCCTTTGTTCTTTCTTCTCTTGTTTTCCTCCCTTGTGATTTAATAATATGCATTTATGCTTAAATGTCTTTCTATTTTGTATATTTATTATAGGTTTTTGTTTTGTGGTTACTGTGAGGTTTACATAAAACATCTTATTTTTGTAATAGCCTATTTTAAGCTGATAACTTAATTTCAATATATACAAAAGCTCTACATTTACACATTTCCCCCTTTTTTGTTTTCAATGCCACAATTTACATTCGATATACATAAGAGTCTAAGAAGGAAATAGAGAACTGCATATGCATGTAGGAATGCTAAGATAAGGCAAATCAAAGGGAATAGGAGGTATGACAAAATAACTGGGAGACCACCCCCTCTCCTTGTCAAATGCAAGAAAGAAATGTGACTATGAAGACCAAAACTTGGTGGCTGTTATTGATAACTATCCTCTTAGGAGTTAGTGTATATTTCTCTTAGGTTAAGGAAATAGTATAGATAAAAAATGTTTGCTGCTTCTATTGCAATTATAAGAATAAAATTCTGTCCTTTAAAAATTATTTAACTCAACACATTATTTCTATCCTGGAAGGTCTCGGCAACTCAAAATTTTGTGAATATTAAAATATTTTGAATGCTTGATCAGCAGCATCATTACTCATTTTTATGTTATGAATACTGAGATGTTCTTTAGGCTTATTAATCTATGAGTAGTAACAAGTTATTTATTATAATTGCCTTCATATCTATGAATAAATTTATAGAATTATAACTTCCCATGATAATTCTATATGGTAAGAAAGTATTTTCATTGAAATAAATGTCAGTATATTGGGAAGTATTTTCATTGAAATAAATGTCAGTATATGGGAAGAGAAAATTATGGCATGTCTTAGGTCCTAGGGATCAGGCAGAGGAGTAAGGAAGAAAAAACGAGGTGTAAGTATGTTGTGAGGGATAGTAGACACTTTTCCAGCCTCAGATACTATAGCTGTGCCTTGATATGAAATGGCTCTGAATGTATGTAAAGTAAAAGAGATGTGTAATTTACAGCCATATATAAATGAGCAATATGAAAAGAGGTTTAGGCAGCATGGAGCTGTGATGGAGGAGCATAATGCTGGAGGAAGACACTTCCTGCTCTGCTATTATACCTGGAGAGTCATCACCAGATTAGCAGTCACACTCCAGCTCATTAAAGGACATTTCTTAAGTGGACAGGAGCCTTGTATGAATTATCAAATATTGATATTATGTTCTTCCAGGAAATGGAATCATTTGGCAACACAAGTAAGATGACTTTGAAAAGGTTGAAGCTTCTGTGTGTAAATTACAACCCTCCTGAAAGGAAAGACAACTGAGCTTCTAAGGGTCTGGGTTTCAACAGGGACAACTTGTGGAAAGGGGTCTGGTTGGCTATTGCAAATGGTCTAGTGAGTTCGTTCAATCAAAGGATAGCAATGAAGACTTACCCCTTTGGGGACAGATATACTAGTAGACAGAATTGAAAATATCTTCTGTGATCTCTACTCTCTAATGTTGCATCTACAATATGTTATGTTGCTTGACAAAAAGACTGCTCAGTAACCAAGTTTACTAATTGTCTCACCTCAAATTGAGGAGAAAATCCTGTGTTATCTATATTGGCACAGAGGCCCTTGAACACAGAAAAAGAAGGCAAAAGATGTTAGAAAAACGGTCTTTAAGATGGAGAGGCCACACGCACCTCAGTACTATAACTATAAGGAACTGAATTCTGCTAACAATTTAATGGGCTTGAGAGTGGATTCTTCCCAAGTTCATCCATGAATGAATGCAGCTCTGCCAACTCCTTAATCTCAGCCTTGTGAGACCCTGAACTGAGAAGCTAGACACACCATGCTGGACTTAAAACAAACAAAAAAACTGTGACATAGTAAATGAATCTTATTTTAAGCCCCTAAATGTAAGACTATTTGTTACCCAGCACTAGAAAGCTAATGTACTGCATCACGGGGCTTTGGTATTACCTTAAATAAGTTTATTGAAGAGGAAATAAACATTTTATGATAGTTGAGATGTTGGGAGGTACTGCAGGCTCAACATTTATTTTGAATATTAAAAGGAATGTGACCTCATTTTGTACTTGAGATTGGGGAAGTGGGCATATAAGTTATAATCAGAATGAGATCAGGGAGAAATAACAAAAATAATACTGAAACAACACAGGCGAAAGCTGCGAGAGTCCGCGTAGTAGAAAAACAACCATAGGCAGAAAGAGAAGCCGAAAACTTCAAAACCTTTGAGTTTTCACTGGAAGATTTTATATTTCTGTAAATAATATGGAAAGCTATATTTAAAAACTGTCTGTATGCCTCAACTGTACAGAACTAAGTCAAGGAAAGATGTGATGGATCTTCTGGACCAGAATAAAAATAGGAGTAGCTATTTGTTGAGGCCCATCACGATGAGGGTAGTAAGAATCAAGGAAGAAAAACATTATGTGAAAGAAGGCGAGCTTCTCATCCAGCTATGCTCAAAGGCCTTCTTCAGTCAAATAAAAGAGTGCTCTGTTTTATATTTACCAGTGAGTCCATTACTTTATACTCATTCCATAAACCACTATGTCAGAACTCTTTCTACTAGACCACAATGCTACTGTCATGTCCTTTGCAACTGATTCTTCTTTTCCTTCCTTTTGCCATTTGTTTATGGTGAATAAAAAAGAAGTGATGTTTTATAATGTTTATGAGTCATAATTTGATGAATATGAGTCATCAGTAAGTGATCCCACTATCCACCCAGTCACCCAAGGTAGAAATATGGGTCATCTCAGGCTGTTCCTCTCCCTCACCCTGCATCCTGTCTCTCATCAAGCCTCACAGATTCTATCTTCTTAACCTCTCAGGTCCATTTACTTCTCTCTAAATGCTGCAATACACACCAATTCTTACTTGAATTAATACAAGAGTTTCACAACCAGTGCCCATGCCTCTTTGGTCTGCATCCCCTCTTATCCATTACCCCCTTGCAATCACAATTCTATTTTTAAATATCACATCAGAGATTACATACTGCTTAAAATAGTTTTCTCCCTAGCCAGAGTTAGTTGGGTGTCTTCCTGTGCATCAAAAGGTTGTGGTTTGATTCCCTGTCAAGGTACACACCTGGTTTGTGGGCTCCATCCCCAGTAGGGGCATGCAGGAGACAGCCCATAGATGTTTCACTTCCAAATCTCTCTCTCTCTCTCTCTCTCTCTCTCTCTCTCTCTCTCTCTCTCTCTCTCAAAAATAAAATAAAATAACTTGTTTAAAAAACAAAAATCTTTCCTAACACCAATAACTTTCTAAACACACTCTGCAACTTAGCACACAAACTCTCCAAAACATGGAAACTGCAACTGCCACTTTGGCCACTCCGTGCACTCCCAACCCCATATTTCTTTTGAATGTTTTCCACTATGTGTATCTCTTTGATGTGCCATTCTGGGCAGTGCCTCTCTACCTGTGGACATGTTATTTTCCTTTCCTGGATGTGCCCTCTCCACAGTTCTTTTTTTCATCTAGTTAAGTCCTACTCATTCTTCAAATCTCATATCACAAAGTACCTCCCATGGGCACCTACAACCCTCAGCTAGCCTAATTTATATTCCAATCTCTGGGCTGAATAGACACTCTACTACAGGAATTCAAGTTCTATCCTGTAATAACTGATTTACTATTCTGTCTTCTTAACTAGCCCTTGAGTCCCATGAAGTCAGGAACCAGGCTTTATTTGACTATTCCTAGAGCTTACTGCAGCGCGTGGCACTTAGTTAGTTCCAATAAATGTTCAGCTTATTCCTCTGCTACCATGAGGTGGCCATGAGCCGTGTGAGTTGATGTCCATCCTCAGCATAAGCTCCTTTTTTGCTGAATCTACTTTCACCTTTGGTCTTCTCCTGTCCCACAAAGAGCTTGGGGTTAGGACCTTACTAGAAACTTATACATTAGTACAAAATAAACCGTCTCCTCTTTTATTTGCTGATGTCATGTACCTCTAATTGTGGGGATGTAAGCTTAGTCAGTTTCAAGAAGAGATATGTTTGAGTGGGAGGGGAGGCAGTTTCCTAATTCTTTTTCAACCGCCTGGCACACTCAGCAGCCTCTTTTGTTTGTTGTTTTAAAATATACTGCTTTGTATATATAAAGATTATAATGAATGGCAAAGTGGAAGGGACTGCGGTAGGTGTAATGAGAGGTTCACAGCTGGGACTCTTGTCAATATGACCAGAGGAGCATCAAGCACTCCTTAGAAGTTGAAGATCAGAGGCCATTACAGTTGGATAAAATAGACTTCATTAAAAAAAAAATCCCTGGCTTCACAGTTAAGAAGCTGGTAAGATATGCCTTTGGCACATATTTGAACTTGATAATGATGGTGCCACCTAAAATGTAAACCAGCCATATTTTGTTCAGGAAAGATAAAGGAAGAAGATTAAGAGAGAACATGCTATGAATTTTATAAAGCTTCTAGAGAAATAAAAGGGAGGATGTGTAAGTTACTGTTTGGCACATCCTAAGGGACTTTCTAAACCTAAAAGTAATGGAAGAAATTTTAAAAGAAGGAATAGATCAACTTAACTTCATAACAATTTAAGATATTTTTATATTAAGAGAAGTCATAAATAAGAATAAAGCAAACAAACAGAAAAAAATATGTGCCACACATGTCCTTAAATTATAAAACTCCCTTATAAAGTAATTTTGAAAATGTCAGTGACCCTAACTTTATACAGTGGGAGGGAACAAGAATGGATAGATCACAGAAAATCAAATAATAGCCAACAAATAATTGAAATGAGTATAGCCTTTGATAATAAAATTAATTTAAGTAAAATAAGATGGTTTTATCTTTTAAAATGAGGAATAATTAAAAAGAGTATAATACTCCCTACAGCTAGGGTGCTGTGAGACAAACATGTTCATTGATAGCTTGTGGGAATGCAAGTTACTACAGATTTTTGGAACACATTTTGGTGATGTGCACGCAAGCCTTCTAAGTATCAGCCCAGCAATTCCACTTCTAGGAATTAGAGACAAAGAGATATGCACATGAAGATTCATCACAAGATTACTTATAATAGAAACAGAGTTGGCCTAAGAGGTTCCCAAATTCTGATTTAAATTAGGTCTGTAATGGGCATTAGAAAAACAACTAGTAGCAAGAAAGGCTAACTAGAAGGTGGACTCTGAAGAGAACAGTGCTTTTAAGCAGCAGATATTGTGATCATTTTCGAATTGCAGAATCAGCCTAGTGGGTCACACCAGATGAAACTATGGGATAGTCTAGACTAGAACAGAACATATGTTAAAATACCACCCAGAAAACTTGAGGGATACTTTAGACTTATATCTATCTACTGCAGTGGAGCCTCCATAAAATCCCTAACCAGGGGGGTGGGGTTTGGAGAGCTTTTGGACGGTGAACACGCTCATGTGCCAGGAAGGTGGAACGCCCCAAACTCCACAGGGACAGGCGCTCCTGTGCTTGAGATCCTTCCAGACCTCAGCTTATGAACCTCTTCCCCTGCTGTTCATCTGTTTCTTTTATACACTTTGCGATAAACTGGTAAAATAAGTAAACATTTCCCTGATTTTTGTGAGCTGTTCTAGCAAATTATTGAACCTGTGTATGGGGGGTAGAGATTGTGGGGACCCCTGACTTTGTAGCCAAGTTGGACAGAAGTGTGGGTACCCAGGGCATCCATGACCTGAAACTGGTATCTGGAGTCAGAGCAGTCTTGTGGAACTGAGACCTTAAACTCATGGAGTCTGATATGAACTCTGGGTAGTTAGTGTTAAAAGTGAATGCAAGTTTCACACTAGCTCCCTGGAGTTAGTGTTGGACTCATCCTAAATTAGAGAATACCCAGTTTCTGTCCTAAGAATTGGAAAATTGGTATAAGGAAAACCCCACACACATTTTGTGTCAGAAGTTTTGTGAGCAGAGAAACAGTTTTCCTTTAATTTCTGAAAGGTGGCTCTTTTCAAAAATGTAACTGAAGTTTTATTATCAGACCTTAAAATTGCAGTAATTCTTCAATATCACCACATACCCAGTTAGCGCTCAAATTTCACCAGTTGTCTCCCTCCTTAAAGAAACATCACAGTGAAAATGGGCATATACTTTCCTGAATGCTTGCTGGCACCTAGAGCAGCATATATAGTGTACATGTGGTTTTATATATATTTTCAAGGATTATAATAAGTGGAAAAGTGGAAGGGATAGTGGGACGTGTGGTGAGAGCTTCACAGGTTGGGACGCAGTGGATTCATCTCCAGCTCCACAAACTGGCAAGGTCTGATAGTAACTCCTCCCCTAACTGGCTGGGTGCAAACTCTTCATTCAGCAGAAGTCCTTTAAGGCAAAGCCCATAACTATTAAGGAAACCCTCCTTGACCTAGTGATTTCCCCTCCTTGGAATGGGTTCTTTAAGAAAAATGTAAATGTTTTGCAGCTCTTACTTTTGTTGAGCAAGTAGCAGCATGCAGCTGATTACATTTGACCTACATTCATTGACCTGGTGAACACAGAACCGATCTCCCATCTCTCTTTTATTACATGTGGGTAAATATGTATGTGTTATCTCTATGCCTATTACATGTTATATATGTATGTTTATACTAACATTTTATATTTATAATATTAAAATATTTATTTTTCTAAAATTTTATATTTATAGGGTTTTAACATTTATAACACTTTAAGATTTTCAGTTGGGAATTTAGGAGAGAGTTTAATTTTCTCTTTTATACTTTATACTAGAGACCCAGTGCATGAATTTGTGCACCAGTGGGGTCTTTTGGCCTGCCCTGTGGGATCAGGCCAAAACCAGCTCTCCTACATCCCCCGAGGGGGTCCCAGATTGCACAAGGGCACAGGCCAGGCTGAGGGACCCTACTGGTGCATGATCAGGGCCAGGCAGGGACTCAGGAGGTTGGCCAGCTGAGGAGGGACCATAGGAGGGCTCCAGGGCATGTCCGGCCTGTCTCGCCCAATCCCATTCAGCCAGACCCCAGCAGCAAACTATCTTACTGGTCAGAGCAGCTGCCTCCTGGTGGTCAGTGCATATCATAGTAAGTGGTTGAGTGTCCTTAGCATATCATTAGCATATTATACTTTGATTGGTTGAACGGACGACTGGACAAGCAGACACTTAGCATATTAGGCTTTTATTATATAGGATTTTTCTGTAATTTACGTATTTTCCACAATGAGTATGCCCTGTTTTTAAATAGATACTTCATGGCCAGACCTAAATTCTTGATCTGCCTCTTGAACTACTGTTACTCTGAATTTCCTACTTACATTCATTGGTAACTCTGATTATTGATGCACTTTAAAATGTCTCAATGCTTCCCTCTCCTCATGGTCCATTTCCATTCATTCCTGCCAGTGTTTCCCTCTGTAAACATGTCTCCTATCAGGTCCTATCACCATGCCTCCCTCCACCATTGCCCGATACAGGCGCTGAGCAGCGGCTTGTTTGTCTCTTTGCCTCGTGTTTTATATCTATTCAACTCATCTTGCACACAGCCTCCAGGGGTATTTCTTACACGCAGATTTAACCATGTTACTCCCTGATGCAAATCCACTCAGTGACTCACCATCACTATAGAAGAAATTCCAAGCTTCTGAATTTGGTGTGCATGGCCCTTCATGTCTTACTGCTCCCAGTCTGAGGTTATGCTGCAACAATCCTGAACTGCTAACCATTTCTCTTTCATATATCATGTTGTTTTTCAGTTTTATGCCCTTGTTCATGCTGTCCCCTCTGCCTAAATGCCATTTCCCCATCTTTCCTGTCTGGAAATGCCAACGCATCCCTTAAGAATGAGCTTGGTCAGCACCTCGGCTAGGAAGCCTTGCCCTTTCCTCACATTAATTCCTTTTATCTTCTTCTCTACGCTTGGAGATACCTTGGACATATCTACATCACTATATTTCCAAATTATTTTACATAATTTTCTCTCTGTGTCTGACTTGCTACTAAATAATGTGTTCCTTGAAGAAAAAAATGCGTCTTATTTATCTTTTTTCAAATTACTTAATACTGTGCCCAACTCATAGTAGGTTCATAAATAAAAATTTAGAAAATAAAGTAAAAATGATGTGTGGGAAGGGATACTGCACTACTTTTCTCAGGCCTCCTGGGCTTTTAGGAAATGAAAACTGAGCTTGGTCTTTGGCTTTGGCAACTAATGTGGGGAAAGTGTGTCACAAAAATTTAGACTAGAAAGGGACAAATATGCAAATTAGCAAATAGGATAATGGTTATTAATTCATGAAAAAAAGAATAAAAGTCAGGTTAATAGATGTAATTTGTGTTTTTATAAGGATTAGGTTGAGTAAATCTCAATAGGAAAATGATATTTTATTGCTAAGTTGGGTGTAATTTTAATTTTAGAAAATCTGCCACAGCCCAGAAGTCCTCACCATTACCTTAACCACATCTTAACCCTTCCTCTCCCAAATCCCCACATATACCCCCAAAGGTGGTATATGTTCACCTACTAGATGTTCACCTACTAGAAACAGACCAGATCTCACCCCTTCCTGCTGTGGAAAGAAGTCATGGACATTCAGTGGGTTTCTGTTATTAGTAAACAACAACAGCAACAAATCCTGAAAGTTGAGGCATCACTATTTTGTAGTAAAAGGTCAGATATTTTAGAGTAATCTGGCTCAGGGACATCACATGGAAAGAAGCTGAAAGAAAGATGCATTATGGGAAGGGAAAGAAGGAGAAAGGCTAGAATTAAAGGATAAAAGGGCATCCTGGTGGCATACCTTCTCCATACCTAAGGACATTGTGTGAAGACTTAAGTCACAAATCTCGGTCCCTGCTGTGGTACAAGGAAGCAGATTAGTTGCCCTGACACCACAATCTGGCTGTTACTCTACATGACCCCACCCCCCATTGCTTGGGTTCAATTGGGTTTAGTTAGGGATACTTTAGTCTCCAACAGGATCCAGCATGCATTCAATGAAGAGAAGATAGATGAGTCACATTCAGAGGGAGGAGCTAGTAGTTCAGCTCCATATTAGTTTGATGGATATTTACCAATCCTATTTGTCAGGAAGGAATTTTGACCAGGATTACTTGTCTTGCCCCATAAGTGTGAAAGGTGACATATAAGTGGAAAAGTAACCCCAGTACAAGATCATGAGGTGGTATTGGGGGGGATCCCGAGGGGGAAGGGAAATGTGTCACACAAGAGTAGTATTTTGTTGAGAGGAGGTTTCACAAGTCCAAATTTTTACCAAGAATATTTAAAAGCAAGTCAAATAATTCTCTAAGAAGTTATATTTGTGGTTTATATTGTGGAACTCAATGGGGTAGCCTAGAGGATCCATATATATTGGGGGCACATCAAAATCATGCCTACACAAATGATCTGTGGTAGGCACCCAACTTTTGACATCCAAGGGAGTTGGCTTCATGTGAGAAAATTACAGCTTCTTTTGATTCGATTTGGACGGTGATGTTTGCAATAGCAGTATCTAACATTGGTCTGGAATTAATAGACCCGTAAAAAGTTTTCCTTGAATGAGTTCAATATCCTGATTCTATATGAACTAGATAAATTTGGACTAAAACACTATAAAACGATGTTCACCTACTTATGAAATGATCCAGACATATTGAATTTGTGAGTCATGGACTCAGAAGTAAAATAGTTTTTTATGTAGCTTGGAAAATGAAACAACTGCTTAAATTTAAGTAATGGATAATTCAACTTTACCTGAGGATCTCATATTAATAGTTGAAAATAGAAAACATCTTGATAGCCTGAAATGATATTATAAAATTCTACCCACTTGAAATATAATGTGCTAAGAACTACAGATGACTGCATTTCTGCCTCAAACCTGGTTCTGACTAGAGGCTAAATTCTTTTTAAAAAAATATATCTTATTGATTTTTTTTACAGAGAGGAAGGGAAAAGAATAGAGCATTAGAAACATTGATGAAAGAGAAACATTGATCAGCTGCCTCTTGCACAACCCCAACTGGGTATGTGCCCGCAACCAAGGTACATGCCCTTGACCGGAATTGAACTGGGGACCCTTTAGTCCACAGGCCAACACTCTATCCACTGAGCCAAACCAGTTAAGGCAAGGCTAAATTCTTGAACATCATGTACACATTTGTCCAATACGTTTAATTAAAAGATTGTATGGTTAATTCAACATGGTTGTTAAAACATATGGAGGCTAAAATACTAATATCACACATTGGATTATAACCTAAATTCTAGAATCTGGAAATTATTCTAATTAGGAATATTCTGTTTTGTAGTGTGCTCAACTTGCAGCATGCTTTAGAAACTATTATTTAGCACTAAAATGTACATTTACTGAACTAGTAAAGAGAAAAATAAATTCAGGTCCTCAGGGGTTGGGGTTCATTGCCACATTGTAGAAATTATAGACAGTTCCTGGCTTTTGCCCATACTTATAACCAACAGTTATACATGCTGTTCTCTAGGGCTCTTCCTTAACCCTCCTGATTGACAGAGGAACTCCTGCTGCAGCCGATACCTCTGCCACCATCAATAGTCTACAGTCAGTTTTAGAGTGATATATTATTGGCAAAAAATTTTAGAACTTAAAAACATTCTTAAACATAAAATCAATATTATAAATAAAGGATAACTATCAGTTTGCCATTAACAATTAACACACATGCACATACACACAAACACTGTAGAAATAATAGTATCATTACATCCACTTAATTGTGATATACAACTTTGTAGGGAACATACATGTTTCTAATACCCATCTTGAAAATTTCTGTAATATAAATCATTTATAAATTGAGATCTACTAGTACAAATATAAGCTAGGTATGATTAGTCATACATTAGAATCTATTATTCATTAGCTTTTCTCATCATTTTAAAGTGGGGAGAAAATCCACTTTGTTATTCATAGCCATGGAAACTAGAAATTTATCTCATAATTAGAGTCAAGGCATGTAGTAACAAAAGAGGTATAAGCAAAATGCTTGTTTTAGATGTGTTGTGAAATCAACTGAATCACTGTAGGCTGGTTAGGGATTACCCAGTGTTACCCAGTTGCTTATGAGTGTAATAGAAAAACCAGGACAGCATAAGATGTTGACATTTAAAGTGAATAAATCAAAGAAATTATATTTGATTAGCATCTTATAATCTTAAGAGGCTTTGATTTTTTTTTAAATAGCAAAAGTAATAGTACAGCATGTAGTACTGAGCAGAATATCAAGTTTAATTCTAATTCTAATTCTAACTTCGACATTAATCTGGACAGGTACTATATCATCTCTTACCTAAAATTTCTACAACTACACAATAAAGTGTCTGGAGTAGGTGATTCTGAGAGCCCCCAGAATGCTGTCATTTATGCTTTTGTCTAATGATTAATTTAGAGTAGCAGTGGTGAATGGGTTGCTAACCTAGGAAATTGTCAAATACATAACATTGTGTGACATATGCTGGAACTTGTCTGTATCATGAAATGAGCAAAATAATAATTTACTATATTTTTAGAGCCTATTTCTGCCATATGAAATCTTTCCTCAAAACACAAAGGCTCAGGTTGTTTGGGAAATATGCCATGGAAATGAAATGAAAGCATGAGCTTGGCAACTGCCATTGGTGACTATTGAACTATTTGGAGGCTTGTTTACATGAACGTTAGCCAAAATTCTGTTAAAGAACATGGGCTGGACTTCCCTCAAACACAATATTCATGTGAGGCTTCCAATACTCGTGTAAGTAATTACACAGAAGAATAATGTCCCTTGCATTATTATGATATTTCTAATTTCTTTTCAAATCTAAGACTCAAATGGCATTCAAAATCTCAAACAGAGAAAATATTATTATTAGTTTTAATTTTACTAAAGTAAGATTGACATGAGGATAGTAATGCATTTGAGAAGAAACTAAATGTATCCATATTAACCATAATGTGTTGTTGTTGTTGTTGTCCAGACTGAGTTCCCCTGCCTAGGTCTATTATCTGCAAAATAGTGTGTTATCTTTCAGCAGTCTCCAGGGCATTTTTACATGGATATGCCACCTTCCTCATAAAGTACGAGTCCAAAACTTATTCATCTTTTCCCCTGAATGTTATTTTTCCTTGCCCATTTCTGTTAGTATCACCCTGGCCAGAAATCTTGGAGTCATCTTTGACTTCTGTTTCCATTTCTGATATCATTCTATCCAGTTTATCACCATTCAAATAATTTCTTCCATCCAAAGATTGCTCATATTAACCATTTTCTCTCTTTCTACTGTTTCCAGCACCATTATTCCCCTTTCAGTTAGATTTTTCTGGAACCTGATCTTGCTAATATGAAAAAATAATGAATTTATTTTACATATCAAAGGAAGACTTCCCAGAACTCACACAGGGTTGCAAGTAGTTCATGTCCCCCCAGCCAGAGTGTAGATCTCATAACACAGGGGTTATTGGGCAGAGTCATTGGAACACCCTGATCTAAACTTGAGGCAGATCCAGCCCAAACATAGCTTAAAAGCAAGTGTCAGAAGGATCTTACTGATTAAGATCCTTAATTATATTTCATGACAATGTACTACATTCTTTAAGGGAATATAAAATATCCAGTGACCAACAATGTAAAATCCACAATGTCCAGTATTTAATCAATATATTAGCTATACAAAGAAGTAGGAACATATGATCCATAGCCAAAATAAAATATTAATTACTTGAAATAAAAGTGACAAAAATGATGGACTAGTAGATAATTATAAACAGCTATTTTATGTCTTATAAATAAAATAAAAACGTGCATGGTAAGGAAAGAACATAAGGAAATAAAAATAGTCAAATAAAATTTTAGAGAGGAGAAATATATTATCTGAAATTAAAAATAAATATTTGGTAAAATTAATAGAGATTAGACATTGTAGAAAGAAGAAAAATAAATGAACTTGAAGACATGAATATAGAAGCTTTCAAAAATATTTAACAGAAATTCAATGGACTAACATATGTTTAATGAAGTACTTGAATGAAAGAGGAAAGAGAGGGAGAATCCAGGGGGATAGTAAAGAGGAGGTTCATAAAAATATTGAAAAAATAAAGATCTAAAACCTTCAAAATTTAAGGAAAAATATAAACTCACAGCTTTAAAAGGCTCTATAAACCGAAAGTAGAAAAAAACCTTAAAGAAAAATACACCAAAAAATGTGGAAAATATACCAATTCTGAAAATTCAGTGACAAAAATCTTAAAAACTAGAACAAGGATACATTATGTGCAGATAAAAAAAGGGTAAGATTTATAGTTAATATCGCATTAGAAACTACACAAGCTAGAGAAAATGGAGTGAAATGTTTAAAGTACTTTAAAAGATCTGTCAACCTAGAACTCTATATTCAGTAAAAATCTTTCAAAAACAAAAGCAAAATAAAGATATAAAGATAATTGAGAGAATTTTCCAAGCATTTAAAAATAACCCATGGATTAGAGCAAACATCACAAGAACATTTACAAAAATCGTTGAAATGAATGTAAATGATAACAAATATATCCAAAATTGTGGGATGAAGCTAAAGCAGTGTGTATATAAACACAGAAGCAAAGGCTTCAAATTGACCATCTAAGAGAAAAAGAAGAAAATATAAATCAATAAAATTGAGGAAAGAAAACAGAACTTTTATAAAATCAAAAGCTTGTTCTTTGTAAAAATTAACAAAATTGCTAAGCAAACTTCCAGTTGGGTTGATCAAAACAAAAGGAGAGGACATAGCCTTTGGAATATAAAAAGGGTAATGAAGCAATATTATAAACAGCTTTATGTTAATAAATTTGACAACCTAGATGAGATTGATAAATTTCTTGTAAGACACAAGTTCAATTGAGGAAGTAGATAATCTGAAGAGCCATATCTATAAACTCATGGAAGATTGTCACTGTCGTTCAACTTTGGAAAATCTAAATTAAATCCACAGTAATATACTATTACATTAACTACATTAGTGTTCTTAATAAGGAGGAGGGTATTTGCCCCCAGGGGACTTTTGGCAATGTCTGGAGACAGTTTTGGTTGTATAACTCAGGGTTGTTACTTGCATCTAGTGGGTAGCAGACAGGCATGCCTCTAAACATCCTACAATGAATGGACTTATATCAATGTTGGCAAAGATGTGGAGCAAAAGGAACTCATAAAATGCTGGTGGAAGTGAAAAGTGTTTCACTATTTTTGAAAAACAGTTTAGCAGTTTCTTACAATGTTAAACATGAGTTTATCATATCTGACAATCCTGTTGATAAGTATTTACCCAAGAGAAATGAAAATTTATGTCCATGCATTGCTATGATCATAGCAGTATTTATTTTATTCAGGTTAGCCACAAACTGGGAAGAATTCAAATGTCCATCAACTGGTAAATGAATAAACAGATTGTGGCATATCTATGTAATGGAACACATAAGTAAGAAAAAGAAATAAACTCCTGATATATGCAAGAGACTAAATGAATCTCAAAAACATTAATCTAAGTGAAAAGAAGCCATACCTCAATGACTACATGCTATTTATTTATATTTACTAGAGGCCCGGAGCACAAAAATTTGTGCACTCGGGAGGGAGGGGGGGTCCCTCAGCCTGGTCTGTGCCCTCTCGCAGTCTGGGACCCCTCGGGAGATAACGACCTGCTGGCTTAGGCCTGCTCCCGGGTGACAGAAGGCAGGCCCAATCCCTAGGTGCAGCCCCTGGTCGGGCTCAGAGCAGGGCCGACTGGGGAGTTGGGGAGCCACGCCCTGTCATGCACAGAGCAGGGCAGATCAGGAGGTTGCAATGCCACCCTCAGTCACGCTCAGGGTAGGGCCGATTGGGGGGTTGGGGCACCGCCCCCTGTCACATTCAAGGCAGGGTCGATGGGGAGGTTGCGGCGCCCCCTCTGTCATGCACAGAGCAGGGTCCATCAGGGGGTTGGGGAGCTCCCCCCTGTCATGCACAGAGCAGGGCCCATCAGGGGGGTTGGGGCTCTGTACCTTGTCACGCACAGAGCAGGGCCGATCAGGGGGTTGGGGTGCTGCCACTGTCACACTCAGGGCAGGGCTGATTGGGAGGTTATAGCTCTACCCCATCACACACAGAGCAGGGCCCGTGGACGGGGGGGTTGTGGAGCCGCACCCTGTTACACACAGAGCAGGGCCGATCAGGGTGTTGGGGTGCTGCACCCTGTCACACACCGAGCCGCAGGGCGATCAGGGGGTTGGGGAGCTCCCCCCTACAAGGCACAGAGGTGGGCTGATCAGGTGGTTGGGGCGCCTTCCCCTGTCGCGAACAGAGCAGGGCAGATAGGGAGGTTGTGGCCCCACCCCCTGTCACACACAGAGACACAGGGCAATCAGGGGGTTTGGGCGCTGCCCCCTGTCACACTGATCCAGGTGCCGGACGGCCTCTTGGCTCTGCTGATCCCAGTGCTGGGAGGCCTCGCAACTCCGCTCATCCTGGTGCTGGGAGGCATATTACCCTTTTACTATATAGGATAGAGGCCTGGGGCATGTTTGGGGGCCAGCTGGTTTGCCCTGAAGGGTGTCCTGGATCAGGGTGGGGGTCCCGCTTGGGTGCCTGGCCAGCCTGGGTAAGGGGATGATGGCTGTTTGCAGCTGGTCACACACCCTTCAGGGTGGGGGTCCCCACTGGGGTGCCTGGCCAGTCTGGGTGAGGGGCTGAGGGCTGTTTTCAGGCTGGCGGGTGACTGAAGCTCCCAACTGCTCTTTTTTTTCTTTTTTTTTTAAATTCTGGTCCAGCTTTAGCTCTGGCTCCAGCTCTGAGGCCTCTGCTGCTGAAAGCAGGTATCTGGTTTGTTTGTGTTCTATAATCGAAACACTGTATCTACTCCAGCTCTGAGATCCCGGCTGGCTGAAAGCAGGTTTCTGGGGTTTTGTTTAGCTTCTATATTTGTAACAATGTTTCAAACTGCAAGCTCAGAGGCGGGCAAGGCAGGCGGGGAACGTTGGTTTCCTCCGTCACTTGAGCAAGCAAACCTCATGTTAGCTTCAAGCTGCCTGGCTGCCTGCCGCCATCTTGGCTTGCAGTTAATTTGCATATCGCCCTGATTAGCCAATGGGAAGGGTAGCAGACGTATGGCTAATTACCATGTTTCTCTTTTATTAGATAGGATATTAAATTAGAGAAAAAGACATACTATAGTACCAATAAGAACAAAGGGGCCATATTAGGCATTGAGGATTGACTACAAAGGGGTAAAAATTATATTTTAGGGGTGATGAAAATATTCTGTATCTTGTCATGGTATTTGCATGACTTGATACATTTGCCAAAACTCATGAATTATACACTTCAAAATCAGAAATGTTATTGTATGTACATTAAATCTCAAAAGAAACCAATTAAAGGACAAACAAAGAAACTGCTTGCCAAATGAGGGAGATCCCTTCTGGAATTATGGGCTTAAGAGCCACTCAGCCTCTGTCAAAAGTGGGAAGCCTCTCGCCTAAGTAGGTGGCTGCCTGTGCAAAGCCGGGTCTTTCTACCTTCTCAGCTACAGTCCACAGCACCCAGTGCAATGTCTACCACCTGCCTCTCTCTCCACTGACACACTTCCAAATTGAAGTAGTAACCTATTTTTCAGTCAGAGTCCTGAGCAATGTGTCCTTGAGCTATCCAGATTCCACTGTACATTCAGGTATATTGCATGGAAGTTGGAACCGAAAACAAATGAGCATTTTCAAAGTATCCACAACAGTTTTCAGGGCACCTTCAAGTACCAATCAGATAATCTCTTCCCTGCTTCTCACATGTAATATGTTTATTTTTCCCCATCTCATTTAGTATGTCTCACTTCCTGCCTCCAAACCTTCCCCTCTTGCTTGCTGTTTAGTCTTTCTTCTATCTGGATCCTTACTATCTCTCTAAGCCTAGCTTTAGCCCTCCCCCCCCCGCCTCCCCCCCCCCCCGGCTCTTAGATCCAGGAAAGCAGGGCTTACATCTCAGGAGCTCCGGGTTTTGGAGTGTGGCTAAAAATGGCTAAGTACCCTTATAGTGTACCTAGTAATGGGGATTGGCTGTGGTAGGCTGTGTGGGTGGAGAATCAGACTGCATCAAGACCTGTGTTATCCCTGGTCTCAGCTTCTCCCCTTTAGCCTGCTCCATGACTCTCTACCCCTAACTCTTGCTTGTGAGGTCCACAGAAGACTCAAGGAGCTCCAAGACTCAAGCCTCTGAGATCTTCCTTGACTTTCTAGCTGGGCCAGGAGGGTGGCCTGACAAGTGCATTGTCCCTATTGGCTGTTGCAGCATTTCTCCCTCGGGACCATAAAAGATTGTGCTGCCAGAATGGGGCTGAAGGTTGATTTTAAGTGATTCTTATGTCAGACACAGAAAGTATTAAGGACACCAGTTTTGCTCAGCTGTGCCAACTGGCTCTTCTTCCAACTGATGCTCTGTTTCGACTCCAATTGATATGGTGACACTGTGTTTTCATGGGTCTGTTGCAGGCATTGTGGGACCAAGTTATACCTTCCTCATTCTTTCTTACCATGAGCCCCTCGCCTGTTCTCCTGGTATAATGTGTGGGAGGCATGGGTGGGGTGATAATTTGACATCAAGTACTCTCTAAATGTTAATTTTGCTGGTAAGAGAGATTGGATCTTGAAGAAGAGGCTCAGTATTAAAAATTTTTTTAAATTTCTTTATTGATTAAGTTATTACATATGTGTCCTTATCCCCACAGTACCCTCCATCCTCCCCACTCATGCCCTTACCCCCCTGTTGTCTGTGTCCATTGGTTAGGCCTATATGCATGCATGTAAGTCCTTTGGTTAATCTCTCCCCCTTACTCCCACGCTCCCTTACTTTCCCTCTGAGGTTTGGTGGTCTGATTGATGTTTCTTTGTCTCTGTATCTGTTTTTGTTCATCAGTTTGTGTTGTTCATTATATTCCATAAATGAGTGAGATCTTGTGATATTTATCTTTCTCTGACTGGCTTATTTCACCTACCATAATGCATTTTTCACTGCATCTAGCTCTGTTTGGCATTAGCATGTTTTCATTGTGTGTATTTTTTCTCGGACAGATTTTTTTATAGGCCCACAGAATACTCAATCTTCTCAATAAATCAAACATTTCATTCAGGGGATCACATGCTTAATATTTTCTCTCCAAAAATAAGCTATTAAATAATGTTGGCTTATTGCCTTAAAGTCAGCATTCCTGAAATAAAGAAAAGTAAAATATATATTCTTTTGTTTGGGCAGTTCCAGACAAATTCTGCTTTGAACTTGAATTCTAAGTCTATTATGATGTAAAAGACTAAACCATTTTTTGCATGGTATGAAAAAAGATAAAGTAAATGGACACAGGTTTCTTGAATGTAAAACAAGTGGCTCTTCCTTTTATTGGAAATCCTTCTCAATAAATAAGTACTTCTTATGTCATGCTGATCCTGACAGGAGCAATTCCGATTTCCTTTTTCTGGTATGTGGTATGGTTTTAATGTTTGGTGTGATGTAATATGACATAAATGTTATCATGAGATTTATGGAATTGACCAGAATCTTATTACAGCAGGATTTTTCCTAACAACCTAAGCCTGACATCAATTTGGATGATGGATCCCTCAATTTAGATTTCCTTCTAGCATACAAATAAATGGTAAAAATATCTGCCATTTGTAATAGATATTTGACTCCAAATCTATCAAAATCCTGTGTTAGCAGTAAAATTAAATTAAATAATGTTTTGATTTTCTTACTTTTTTAATCAACACATTCATTGGTATATTTGATGGGAAATTTCTTGTATTTATGTCAGAATAATGTCTTTAAATATGAGTTTGGCAGAAAAGAATAGGAGAGGTATATGAATAAAAAAGATGGGAAAGATTAGAGAAAAGAATATGCTAGAAAAAAAATATATAAATGACTTAAAACAAAACAAAACAAAACTAAACAAAAAAACGTCGAAATAATGGAGCAGACCATAGACATGGGAGCATAGAATGGGACAAAAACCTTATGTTTTATTTAATTTAAATACTTTGAAGTGCTTAACTGTATATGCTTAAAGACTTGAAATATAAACACTTATTTTAAGAATAAAATGTTAAGTTTGGGATGGGTCAAGACATTGAAAGCAAAAGATTAGGCAAAGTTTGGTAAGATAGTATTATTGAACCTTTATTCAAATTGCATTTTTCCCCAATTTGGAAGCACTTACAATAATCTATCCTGAGAACTAGAGAGGATGCCAAAACTTGCAGAAAACTCTGAGTGTGTATTTCCCAGACTATTCTACTTTTAAAGTAGCCAATGATGACAATCCTATATAATAAAGAACTAATATGCTAATTAGATCGGAAGGTGGAACGATCTTCCAGAACTACCTTCTGGAAAGACCAGTGGGTGGGGCTGCGGGGCTACAGTCAAACATCCCCCGAGGGCTCCTGGGATGCCAGAGGGATATCTGACTGCCAGCTTAGGCCTGATCCCCTGGGGAGTGGACATCCCCTGAAGGCTCCCGGGCTACCAGAGGGATGTCTGAATGCCAGCGTGGGGGAGCGGGCCTAAGGTGGCAAGTGGACATCCCCTGAGGTGTCCTGGGCTGCAAAAGGGTGCAGGCCAGGCTGAGGGACCCCCTTGAGTGCATGAATTTTCATGCACTGGGTCTCTAGTTACTTAATAAAGTTAATAATTTATGTAAAATAAATGATGTCTGGGAGAAAAAGTTCAGATGTAAACTTTGGTGTGCAAATCTGCTAGGTGAACAGAACTTTTTATGATCAAACACATATTTAGTAATTTTGAAACTATTCATTGCATGTTGAATTTAGATGTAAATATCAATTTATGAACTTTTTTACTGTTGACACTATTAAAGATGTCCTTAAGCCGAAACCGGTTTGGCTCAGTGGATAGAGCGTCGGCCTGCGGACTGAAAGGTCCCAGGTTCGATTCCGGTCAGGGGCATATACCTGGGTTGCGGGCATATCCCCAGTAGGAGATGTGCAGGAGGCAGCTGATCGATGTTTCTCTCTCATCGATGTTTCTAACTCTCTATCTCTCTCCCTTCCTCTCTGTAAAAAATCAATAAAATATATTAAAAAAAAAAAAGATGTCCTTAAATTCACAACCACCACTGTAGATATTTAAGTGATTACAGATTTTGCATTTGTAAAATGGAGGAGGATCATGAGAATTAACAAAATTGTGTATGTATTTTGTAGAGTACAAAGTCTTTGAGACTATCCAGAGATTTTGGGACATAATGTCAGCATCAGCATGTGACTCTTATTACTGGAGGGTTCAAATCAGGTGGAACTAAAACAGAATATGTGCATGTGTTTGTGTGCATATAAGCACATGAATGTTTTCATATTTAAAATGCACTGCAAAACATTAAGATTCAAGCCAGACTTGTGATTTTGGTATAGATCAAGCACAAGAGTAAAGTAGCGACGAGAAAGGTGAGCATTATAGTACCTGAGGATAACCTTAACAAACTTGGAATCTTCATTAGCATCTATATCAACTGAAAATTGAATGACCTTAGCAATATTATTGGAGGCAGGGTCTACCAATACCAACAAGGCAAATCGGCTTGCATACTTCCCTGCAAAGCATGTTTGGTCTGGAGACACAATGAGAAGCAGGACATGTTTTCTCTCTGGTGACTACTGTGTAGGGGCAGATGCATCACCAAAAGAGAGTGTGGGAGAATAGAATTTGGGCATGGAAGCAACTCTATCTCGGATCGCTTCTCCACTGATTTATGTAAATCTTGTTACTTAAGCAGGTAGGAATGCCATGCTGAATTCATGCTCTCAAAAGAGTAAACGAAGAAGTGGGGGAAACCCAACCTGAACTCAATAAATGTCTTTAAACTCTGTGTGACATCCGATCAGCAAAATAAAGGAAACATTATTGACTTGTGTTTTGCGGCTCTTTTCACAGCTCTGATAAATGTAACCCTGGGCATTTGTCCACTACCTTCAGGCAAGCTGTCATCGTATGCAGATGTAAAATGCCTCAGCTGCAACACCACAGTTCATTACGCACTCCAACTTAGTGACTGTTTTGGACCACTGAGAAAACAATGTAAGAGTTGATGAGAGTTGAGAAATTCAAACACCAAAGGAGTAAGACACTTTAGGCTCCCCGAGAAAAGTTTGAAAACACTTTGCATTTGCCTGTTAAATTTTAAGATAAAATATATGATAAAAATTGCAGAGACAAGCCCTTTGCCACAGGGAAATTCTGCACTGGCATGGGAACTAACAGAACTATTCCAGCAGTCTCAGGTCGGTCAGGAGCAGGAATTGAATGGCAGTCCCAATTTAGGGGCCAACTCAACAGTAATTTAAGTCTAACAGCTAATTAATTAGTTCAAAAGCTAATTTTAATAAACTAAAATTAGTCTAAGAGATAATTTCCTAACTTCTTTCACTTAATGGACTAGATTCAAAAGTATTGGCGATTACCGTCATGGATTGAGAGGATGAAATGGTAGAAATACTAAGAGTGGGCAGTCAAGTAATGTATAGGTCTGCATTGCAACTCAAGAATATTCTATTAGTTTAATTAAGCTTTTCTAATTTTGCAAAGCTCAAGAGATGGGAATCATTAGTATAAAACAAATTTTAAAGTATCTAAATGTTAGTTTTAAATAGTAGTACTGGAGTGGCTCAGTTGGTTGATCATCGTCCTGTGCATCGAAAGGTTGCCGGTTCTATTCCTGGTCAGAGCACATATCTGGGTTGTGGGTTCAATCCTTGGCTGAAGCACTTACAAAAGGCAACTGACCAATGTTTCTGTCTCACATCCTCTCATACCCATGATTTTCTCTCTTTCTTTATAGGGGTTGAAACAATTATTCTTAAAAAGAATTTTTTAGAGCAATATTGTATGACAGCTTTATTCAAATTTTTGAAGAAAATCTATATTAGTATCTACATGTTTATCTCTATATTTGTAGCTATATTTATAACAATTTTTATATTGCTAATTATATAGCTCCACACAAAAATTTCTATTTGTCCAACAGAGAGCCTAAAATTCCAGAGAAATTGGGGAATGGAAAAGGGAGAAGTTCATGTCTACTTATTTTCCAGAAGGACAATTTTCTACTTCTATTTCAGTTACATAGAAAACAATTGAAATAAGATGTAAGGAACTTTTCCGTAGGAAATTATTTTTATTGCATTATTTTCATTGTTTAATTATAAATATAATTTACCATTATTGAAAAACAATACAGAAAGTACACAAAAGTGTAAAAGAAATTAAAATAATCACCCATAATTTTACCACTCCAAAATATTACTATTGATATTTGGATTTCTTTCCCTCTAGTATGACAGTCTCTTGGAACAATTTCTTTTGTGGTTAGCAAACCAACCATCCCCTCTTTTCATAAAAGGCTGATGATACATTGCAGTCCAACCAGAGATTCCCTAAATCAGATTTTTTTTAAAAGGTTGCGAAACAGCAAGAGCCATCCAACCTGTGCCAAAAACTTACTGCAGATACGCACATGGTCAGGGCATCATTTTCACCCTGGCCTTAGAGGAAGAAAAGACTCTGGATTACACCTGCTGCTTCTCCTACCTTAGAAGAAAATGGTTAAACTTTTCTCACAGACAAACTGAAGGTTCAGGGCATCTCACATGAGAAAGAGGGAAGCACCTGATCAGATGAAAGATATTACAGTTTTACTATTTAAAAGTGCTGCTCCCAACATTTAACTGTTTTGAAGAAGGTATATATATATATTTAGAGATGGGGAGTTCAGAGATGAGGAGAGGGAGAACAAACATTAGCCTAAGCCAAAAGCTAGTTGGCTAACTTAGGAGGAAGGGAGAAAAATTCAACTGGCAACTCTTGAGAAGAAAAAATGAAAACTATTCTAAAACTTTAAAAGAAGATTTAATTTAGAGCTTTCTTTGGAAAATGTAGGCTTAAGAAGAATCTAGTCATATTCAAGCTAAACTAGGTATTCATATCCAAAAGAAATGAGAAAGTTGGATAAACAGCTGGCAGTGATCAGGCCAAGAGGATAAAACATTAATAATTAGAGAATCTTAGTCCAAAAACCTGTTATTCTAGATGGTGGAATTAGATGAAAACTTGCACAGTGACCCAGTTTCAGTGGGTTTTAAAGTTCTCAGCAGATAAAACAGGCTGTCATATACCTGTGGCAATCCCTAAGGGTCATGAAACATCTTAGAATAGATAAAGTGAAGACAAATATCTTTATTAAAAAGTATTTACTGTCTTTGATGACATGAGAGAAAATTACTTTTGCTCTTTTTTTCCCTCAGAAAGACCTGTAATGTTTAATATAAATATCTCATAACACTCATTACATCATTATAGTGCTTCTTGGATGGTTTGCGAAAGAAGAGAATGTTCCTAGAAGATTCTGATAGTTGCTAAAAAAAAAAAAAAAAGTCAACCGTTTGATAAAAAAATGGTTCCAAAAATTAAAATCAATTAATATGTAATGTGTTCTGTGTGTGTGTGTGTGTGTGTGTGTGAATATATTGCACTGGGCATATTTTGTTTACCCCTCCACATCGCTTCTCCACTCTTTGTCACTTTCCAAGGGAGAGGTCCTGCCTCAATAGGCTGCCTTGCCATCTGATTTGTTGCTTACCGTGGTGGTGATTTGTGCTCCATGTCCACAGCTGTCTATTCTATAGTTTCACATCTTCTTTTTCCACTCATCCATTGATGGACAAATAGGTTGTTTCCATATCTTGGCTATTGTAAAGATTGCTGCATGTGGGTACACATTATTCTTTGATATCCTGTTTTCATTTCCTTTGAAAATATACCCAGAAGTGGGATTGCTGTATTATATGGTAGTTATATTTTTTTTTTAAGAAAATCCTTACCTGAATATTTGGTAGAGGAGAGAGAGAGAGAGAGAGAGAGAGAGAGAGAGAGAGAGAGAGAGAGAGAGAGAGAGAGAAGATAGAAACATTGATTGGTTACCTCCTGAAAAGACCCTGACTGGGAATCAAATCCACAAACATTTTGGTGTACAGGATGACATTCCAACCAACTGAGACATCCGTCCAGAGTAGTAGTTCTATTTTTATTTTTTTGAGAAACCTCCATATTGGTTTCTATCACTTCTTTCCTGAAATACTTTTCTCTCTTGAATTCCATGTGATGACTATGTTCTGCTTTTCCTCTGTACCTGCCCTCTCAGTTTAGTTTATTGGGTTCTTTTCTTCTTCCCAACATTTAAATTTGGCATTTCCATATTTTTTCTGCCTTAGTCACATTCTTTCCCAGAGATTTTAGCTCCAACTTTCTATGAATTTGTATCTGTGGACTTCTCAACTCTAGATGTATCTCGTAAGTAATTCAAACTTAGCCTGCTAGAAAAGTTAATAACAAAAATTTAGATATTTTACAAAGATAATAAGTTAGAAATTGAGAAATTTTCCCAAGATCATAAAGTGAGGGTCAGAGAGGTTCTAGAAATCTTGTTCTTTAACTAGTAGACTTTGTATGATCTTTTGCCAAAACTCGTCCTTTCCTTTCTCTCCCTGTGGGGAGTCAGGAAGCACTTCTCAGCTTTTAGAAATGAGCCTAAATTTGACCTATTCAGAGAGGCTGTCCTTGATCATCTTGTCTAGCAGCTCCTGCCTGCTTATCCTGACTTTGCTTCCATTTATGTCCTTGAAATTATTATTTATGAGAAATTGTAACTCAGATAATTTATTCACCACTTCTGTCAGATACCCTGCATTGTTTTGCAAAGCGCACACTCTAATCCCTTTCTGGTGTGCCTTCCTGTACTGCACCCTACTTTTCTAAGGTTACCTCACAGCTGGGTTTTCCATGTGATTTTGTTTTACCAACTAAAAGCTTTCACAAGAGAAATTAATTTGGAACTAAGTTATGTGGAAAGAGATAGAGGACGTGAGGAACAATGTTGCTCAAATGGATGACGCAGAAAAGGCACAGTTCTAGAGCTTGACAAGTGTGACAGGAGGTTCCAGACACCACAGCTCCTGAATGTTGTGGAAGCAGCGTGTTTCTAGAGCTGCCAAGGGTGGTGGAGGCTTCTTGATGTACCTTTCTGATGGGGTGGAGGCTGCAGCTTCCTTGTCAGCTCAGTTCTTCCATGTGGCTTACGTGTGGGAGCAATCTAGACCAGTGATGGCGAACCTATGACACGCGTGTCAGGTGACACGCGAACTCATTTTTTTGGTTGATTTTTATTTGTTAAATGGCATTTAAATATATAAAATAAATATCAAAAATATAAGTCTTTGTTTTACTATGGTTGCAAATAACAAAAAAATTCTATATGTGACACGGCACCAGAGTTAAGTTAGGGTTTTTCAAAATGCTGACACGCTGAGCTCAAAAGGTTCACCATCACTGATCTAGAATCTGTTTCTTTTATCCTCCAAGTGATTTTGTGAACTGTCGATATGCTTATTAAATCTCTTTGCTCTAAGCCAACTTCAGTGGACTCTGTTGTCTGTAACTAAGAACACCGGTCAGTACATCTAGAAAATTTTTGTGTCTGTTTTATTACTAGAATATATACACTCTGAGAGAAATTAACCTTTCCCTGTCAATTACAGAATTCCCAATGTCAGCCACAGCTTAGTTCAGAGTAGATGTTAATATGCAATTATGAATTTCATGACATAAATTTTAGAACCTTTTAGTTTCTCATGCAATGATAGAAATTGCATTGGAATACCCTGCTCATAACTTCCTGCCAGCCCACTATGCTCTTTTGGTATATGTATTACCTTCATTTCAGCTTGGTTCTAAAATATGACAAGTCTAGGGTACAGACATTGTTGAATAGGTCTCAGCTACTCACTGTTCCTAAAATTTGCCATGTTTTCTTGTTTTTTGCTCATATGTGAAATACCCTGTGCTCCACTATGGTACACATTTTTCAAGGACAGAATGAATTAGTGTTTTCTTGCAGCAGCCTTTCATGTACTTCCCCAAATGATTAGTTAATTATACCTTAATTTATGTTCCTACTAGTGACCCGGTGCATAAAATTCATGCACATTAAAAGGGAATTAATTAGAGGAAATATTTTAATATTGCTATTTGCCCTTTCTCTATAATAGAAGTGTCAGAGATGAAAGAAAATTAGTAAAATATATATGAAAATCTTCCTCCTGTCAGAGTCCAGGGTGTGCCACAGGAACCAGAGTCAAGTCCCTGCCCACCCACATGAGCCTCAAAATCGCACAAGACCCAGACCTGGCTGGCCCCAGCCCCATTGGGCTAGATCTAGACCCGGCCAGCCCTACCCCCATCAAGCCCTGCTGGGTGGGGGGCGTGGCCTGAGGTCCCCCTGCCCAGGCCAGGGCGTGCACCTTGAGGTCCCCATCAAGCCCCTCTGGGAGGCAGGGGGTATGCCTTGAAGTCCCTGTCAAGCCCTGCGGGGTGGGTACATGGCCTGAGGCCTCCCAGCCTGGGCCAGGGTGGGGGGAACGCCTTGAGTTCCCTGTCAAGCCCCGCATAGTGGGGGGCACAGCCTGAGGTGCCCTGTCAAGCCCGCATGGCGGGGGGTGCGACCTCAGTCCAGCACCAGGGTGGGGGCGCGGCCTGAGGTCCTCCGTCAAGCCCCGCCAGGCGGGGGCGGGGGGGGGCGCAATCTCAGGTTCCTGCAGATTGCTCATTAAGGCTCGTTATAGGAACTTGGCCTCTGCTGTGGGAGTAGTCATCTTGACCGTTACAGTGTGATGGTCAATTTGCATATTCCCTCTTTATTAGATAATACTTTGTAGATACTTTATTATAGCATTTTTAGGAAAATAGATTACATTTTATTATTCTGAGTCATTGTTTTATAATTATTAGGTGAAATAAAATGTATGTGTGAGGAATATTAAAATGCCATAAAGCTTGTGAAAATGTGCTATAAACTCACAACTATAAGTTATTGTCTTTATTATTACATGCAGAAACAGAGAAAAATTACTGCTCATTTTTATTTTCTGATACTTAGACTTCCAATTAACTCTATTTATCTTCTTTCTGAGGACTTACTTGCCTTCCACATGACCTGACGCTTTCAAACCCTGGAAAGAGTGGTCAGGAAGCGCTAGGAAGCCACATGTTAATTTATGTGGTTGACTTGAGAGTAGAAGTTTCCCTCAGAGTCTTTCCTCAGAAAATTAGGAATAATTCAGTTTGAAACTAATTCATTCCTGGATACAAACATTCAAATACTATCCTCAAACAAACAAACATAACTGAATTATTTTTACTTCCTTTTTTCCCTTTAAATGAATTAAACCCACTTTGAAAATCATGCTGTACTGCAATGGTCCCTCAGTTCATTTGGAGAATTTTCTTTTATAGTATGAAATATGTTAGGTGACTCAAACTCAAACAATATATGTAAATGTTTATTATTTCTGATATTTTCATTTTTCTTCTTTAGAGACTTTTATTAGCACATGTTAGAGAGCAGGTACTATTTTGTACTTTGAATATTTTATTTGAAACATTTATCATTTATCATATTAATACCATATATGTCCACTGATTCTTATTTTATTATTGTTAATAAACCAAAATTTACATAAAAAATGAAATAAAAAGTTAAGGAGGAAATATTTACAATATTAAACTTAAGCCAGATGTGGAAGCATACTTTTACGGATTAAACATTTACTGAGTTGGCAGGAAAAGACTTTCTTCCCCATTCAGCCAAATAAGTTTTGTTTGAATGGATTCTAATTTCTTATTCCTTTACCCTTTTTACCATCTTTCTGTTGCTTTGTTTACCTAATAGTGGTTTTTTCTTACCGCTGCCATCCACAGTTCTGCACAGCTGCTTCCCAGATGAGCTAACGAGCTCATTTTCATCTTTACACAAGTTTAAACTATGAGCCAATCCTATATGGCTTTCACAGAAACAGTGACTGAAATTTCTTTGTGACAGTTCTCATTGCTACACTTTTTTTAAAAAAGGAGTATTCAATTGAACTTGATTATAGAAAAACATAAAACATCCTTATCCAGTTCTGCATCCTTCAAATCACATGTATTATTTGAAAACTAGTGTGGTCAAGGCCTAGATTTATGAAGAACATAACATATGCATTCAGAAAATAAAGAAACAAAACAGACTTTTCCAGAAAATTGAGAGTTTCTAATTTCAATTCTTATCTACTAAAGGTTGATTAATCAACTTTTATCGAGTATTTCACCCAAATGCCTTTAAACTGACTTTACCTAACATGAGTTGAACAACCAAAGCAAAAATTCTTTACACTTGTTTCATATATTCACACATGAAAAGATTCAAGGAGATTTCCTAATTTAGAGATATTTCAATAAACACCAAGCAATTTCTTTCTTTCTTCCTCCCTCCCTCCCTTCTTTCCTCCTCTCTTCCTGTCTTCCTGTCTTACTTCTTCCTTCCCTTTCTCCCTTTCTTTCCTTTTTCCTTCCTTTTCCTTTCCAAGTTAATTTTCTGTACTTTTTGGATAGTGCATCATAGTCAAAGGCACGCAGAATACTCTACAATTTACACAATAAAATCCCATAGATTTGGTATTGCAACTTCCACTCAGATAGATGATAATTGGATAGAGATTTGGGGAACTAAAGAGGAGGTATGTTGGCATTCCTAATGACTTCACTTTTCATGTTGGACTTGTTTATTGATTTCTTTATTTAAAAGTGAGAGAGGGAAGCAAGAGGTTGAATTTTGGGTTATGCTTAAATAAGCTAAACTACTTAAGAAATTACCATTATTCCATTTCATTACATTTTGGCACAGAGGTACATGCACATGTTACTGGGTTGTAAGAGGTTTTTGTGAATTAGAGTTAAATAGCTTGAGGGCTATATGGTTCCCACTCTTTCTTAAAATAATGAGTATGAAAAAAATGAGTGTGTAAAAAATAAGTAAAAGTCAAATATAAATATCAATAGAAAGTAACCATACCACATGTGAAAAGCATGAAAATATTTATATGGAATTTTTAAGTCCATGTCCCAGACAAGTTAACTTCCCTTCCGTTGTGCCTTTACAAATGTATGGCTCATTGAACATAAATGACTCATAATATTAATATGTCAACAAAGCTTTACTATATGTTGTGTGTGTGCATGTAAAACTTTGAACATATACATGCTACTGCTGTTTTGTAGCTAAATAACATCTAATTGTGCTGATGTGAGAAAATCAATGAATTATATGATGCATTCCTTAATTCAAAAGCGCAGTGAAACTGCTGTTAGATTTGACGACTTCAGTTGAGTGTGTTTAGAACTATGTGTGACAAGTTAAGCTTCATTATTCAGGTTGGGGTTTTTTTTTAATGACCATTTTTATGCCTAAAAGTAGACATGGGAAAAATATAAAATAACACACAAATTGTTCTCTTTATAACTAAATCTTTAAGATCAATTCAATGTTTCAAATTGTTGTTCTGGTTTTGAAATTCTTTTATGTGACTAACATTTTGTAATATTTCAAAATGAAATTATATATTGTTTGAAGAAACTTGTTTCATATTGTTTCACTCAATTACATTAATTAGTAGAAATGGAATGAGTTTAATTTTATAAGTAACTTGGCCATTGAGGTTCTAAAGTTTAAGCACTTACTGCCCAATGCAACCCTTTTATGTAACAAATTAGAACCAAATGGGAATTTGATAACATAGAAAAATTATTTCATGCTAAAACAAGAAGAAAATTTAGAGAGTATACATATCATGCACTATATGCTTGGATATTTATGAAAACAATAAAAGCTCATACTAAAATTTTAATTGTTCTGTAAGTTGTTTTTCATGGGTGAGATGGATTTTGATCTGGTGAATTCTTACAGAGGTTTTATTATTAACTGATAGTTAAAAATCTAATCAAAATTTTGTCCTGCCATAACAACAAATTTTGTGGATCAATGGCAAATGTCCATACTTAGAATATCATATAATAATATGGTTATAATAATAGTAGTATGTTTAAAAATAATATCATTTTAATAGGATCTTTAAAAAGAAAGTAAAGGGCCTCAAATCATATGTACAAATGGAAAAATATACAATATGCTGGAATGCTAAGAATCTGGACTAGGGATTAGGAGCCCTAAGACCTAGTTTCACTTCTATTGCATCTACCCTTTCATTCTAAAGCAAGCTATTACCACTCTTCTCATTTGTGAGATTTACCCTCAAGCATCTTAACTTTCCAGATTTCCACTCATCACCAAATTTCTAGTGTTCCTTACATTATGAATTTTGGACTTTTGAACAAAATCTATCTGAAATGTATTAACTAATATGTATTTCCAGAATAGAAAATGATATTGCCTGCTACTCTGGAGAGCAAGATGTGTTCCCTAAAGCATCATGTTACTTTACTTTTATGATGCTGAGATGGCCACAGGTAGGGTATCTGCAGGAAGACAATCTTGGTGCATTCCTGCTTATTTTATTAACCGAAATGAGATGGTCACCATGTAGTTGAGATAGGGAAATTGTAAGAAGGTGGAGATATTTATTTGATGTCTTAAAGTTTCTTCTTGACACATACAACAAAATTAATTTTTAAGGGAAATAATGGGTTTGGCATGTTATGGGATGGCCTGTGAAATTAACTGGCAGTTTCTTTAGGTTTAGGGAAATGGTTTTGAGTTCCAAACAATAAAGAAGTGCAATTTTGGCACAATGTTTTTTGCGTATTGGAAGTTGCATGAGTCCTGATAGCTCTATACTATAATTTTAACTCTATTTAAATGTGTTATAACAAATACATCCTTTCTTTAATTTAGAAAATTTAAGAAAATATTCTGGATATCAAGACTAATTTGCTACATATCCTTTCTTAAGGAAATCCTCATACTCTGTTGGGGTGGGTTGTACATTGGTGCAGTCACTATAGAAAACAGTATGAAGGGGCCCTAAAATTTTAAGAATAGAACTACCATGTGATCCAGCAACTCTTTTTTCTGGAAATTTGTCTGAAGAATATGAAAACACTAATTTAAAAAGATAGATGCATCTCTATATTCATTGCAGCATTATTTATAAGAGTCAAGATATAGAAACAACCTAAGGGTCTATTAACAGATGAATGGATAAAGAAGATGTGGTACACACACACACACACACACACACACACACACACACACACACATCCCACAATGGAATGCTACTCAGCCATAAAAAGATGAAATATTGCCATTTGCAACAAAAGGGATGAATTATGAGGGTACTATGCTAAATGAGTTAAGTCAGACTGAAAAAGACAAAAAGCATATGATTTCACTCATATGTAGAATATAAAACCAAAAAGTAGCAAACCAACAAATTAAAACAAAAAACAAACCCAGATACAGACAACAGAATGGTGGTTACCAGAGGGCAAAGGGTTTGTGGGGAGAAAAAATGGGTAAAAGTGGTAAAATACATGGTAAGAAAATGAAATTAGACTTTTGTTGGTGAGAATGCAATAGAGTATACAGATACTGAATTATAATACTATATACCTGAAATTAATATACTAATATTAACCAATGTTACCTTAATAATTTTTTTAAAAATAAATAAAAATGTAGATTTAAAATAGGAAATAGACATATAAATAGGTTTATACAAATACATAAATGTTGGTTTATGTTAGTTTAGCTTCAATAAAAATTTTGCCAAAAAATGAAAATACAGAAACAATATTAATACAAGCAATATTTAACAATTTTTCTTTAAGGACTCAAAGTGAGCATCACTAATAATGGGACAATTTGACATTAGTTACCAACTCATGATGGAATACATAGAGAATTCTTGCTGAAAAAAAAATTCACTGAATAAAAATGAAGTCTTTAGTTTCATATCCAAGCTTAAAGAAAATACATAAAAACAAGTCAAATGAGATGACAAGGAAACAATGAGATAGTTCCAGAATTCATGGCAATGTAAAAGGCAATTGGCCTTGTCTTTTTAAAAAGTAAATGTCATTAATTCAAAAGAATATATGCACTACTATATTCATTGCAGCATTATTTACAATAACTAAGATATGGAAGTAAAACAAGTGTACATCAATAGATGAGTGGATAAAGAAGTGGATATATATATATATATATATATATATATATATATATATATAATACTTGGACATAAAAAATGAAATCTTATCATTTGAGACAGCATAGATGGACCTAGAGGGTATTATGCTAAGTGAAATAAGTCAGTCAGAAAAAGACAAATACCATATTATCTCACTTATATGTGAAATCTAAAGGGCAAAATAAACAAAATAGAAACAGATTGATGATTGCCAGAGGGGAGGGGGTTGGGGAACTGGGTGAAAATGGTGAAGTGATTAAGAAGAACAAATTCGTAGGTACAAAGTAGTCTTGGGAATGTAAATACAGCACAGGGAATATAGCCAACAATAAATTAATCACTATGCATGGTGCCAGGTGGGATTGGAAATATCAGGGGGAACACTTCGTAAAGTATATGATTGTCTAACCACTATACTATACACCTGAAACTAATACAAAAATAACATTGAATGTAAACTGTAATTAAAAATAAAATTTAAATAAATAAAGTCAATGGCATGCCCAAGAAAAAAATATCTTGTTGAAAAGGTGGGGGAAGGGTGTGTAAAAGGCTGATTAGATGATGGTTTACAAACCAACTATAAAACATTTTGATAATAATTAAGAAAATCTAAATATGAGCTGGATGTTAGATGAAACGCAGAAATAATTACTGATTTTCTTATGAATGATAATAGTAATGTTATATTGGAGAATGTTCTTATTCCTAAGAGATTCATAATAAAATACTTGGGGGTGAAATCTGCAGGCTACTTTACAATGGCACACACATACACACCAACATACTTTATAGAGTTGAAGCAAATTTGGAAAAACATTAACAATTGTTTAGTCTGCATTGTAACTATACTGGTATTTATTGTACTATTCTTTGAGCTTTCCCAAAATTTTCAAAATTTTATAAGAAAAAGCTTGGAAAGTTGCACAATTTGAATGCCACTGAATAGTACACTTAATATGGTAAATTTTATGTTATGTGTACTTTTTAAATGATGGAAAAGACCTTGTGTAAGGAATGAGCCTGTCTTAACCACAGTAACTGTTGACAATAAACTAGAGGTTGTCTCAGATCTCTAATTATTCACTTAAGGTTTACCCAGAAACATAATATTCAGGAAAACATATTCTAGAATTTAAAAAGACTACCAGATAATTGTTCTGGAGTCCTGACATTTTTTTAAGCAATGAAAAACAAATAAGGCCTGGATAAAATTCTACCATAGAATAATGCAGACAGTTTTTCAGTAAAAATTCAGTAGGTATTATTGGCTCTAGTACATTTGGGTTTTATATAGAGGCAGGAGAAGGTCCATCTAAATACAACTTGTGGACCCCTCTTCTTTATCCTTGAGTTGTCCATGAATGATATTACTTAATGTTTTGCTTGGGATAAGAAGAAACTAAATGAGATAAGTATTGGAAAGTTAAACTTATTTGTAAAAGAATTCCAAGTAAATATTACAACAATTATGTGAACCACAGTTCAGAGGATATGAATAGATTCTAAAAGTATCCTGGGACATAACTGAGGTTCAACAAGTCAGGGACAATTTTTTCCTAAAGACTTTTAGACTGAAGCCACAATTAAAGGACACTTTTAGTTCCGTCCAGAGCTCTTCCACACACAAAACTGTGGGATACTGTAATTCTTACTCACAGTGACTGAAAATAAAAGCTTGGTTAAGTACAAAGGGCTGCTTTCTGCCAAGCTCAGTGGAAGAAGGAAGTGGCAAGGGTGGTACAGGATGGCTGAAATTCCCCAGTCTTAACTACGGATAGCAGGATTGCTTAGAATTCTGAAAAACAATCCCAAATTAGGTCTTTATAAAGAAATAATGACCTGACAATGAATAGAACCTAGGTATGAGACCAAAGGGGAAAGTAATATTTTTTTCATCACAAAGTCCTAAAGTAGATCGTGTATTGATTTTTAAAAAAATCATGGTATTTGGGATTCCACAGATCTTTATTTGATCTTGTATCTCTAGTTGTGTGTGAAAATTAAGGCAATTAACACCTCTGTGATATACTTTGTTAAAATGTGGAAAAGATCCCTAACCATAATCCTGCTGTAAAGAGTAAGTTAAACAATATATATATATATATATATATATATATATATATATATGTTACTAAGTACAGTGCCTTGAGCACAAGAAGTACTCAGTTAATTTTCACCAGCATCAAAATCACCTCAGACTCCAACTCAGTCCAGCTTTGCTAACCACAGTGGTATGAGGCAACTTGACCTAGCCCAAGGGCTGATATTAAACCCACTGGAGTGTTGAACAAAGGAGATAATGTTTGAACTAATAGCAAATATGACTTCTAAAATCTACGACTGTAATTTAGACCAGAAGTCACAAAGTCAAATGCTTAGAGGAATTCCATAGGGACTATAGATGAGTGACTCAAGGGTGATGGTGCAGCAGCCGGTACATGTGAGTGGTCAAGTCTATGTTAATCTTGTGAGAACATATCCCATCTCAAGGAGCAGCTGCTATGTAATTCTATGTCATGGTTGGGATAAGGGGATGGAAGCCCAGTGTGAGAACACCTTATTAGTTTTGTTGTTGCTGTTGTTGTTTTTTGTTACTGATTCAGAGAGAAAGGGAGAGGGAGAGAGAGATAGAAACATCAATGATGAGAGAGAACCATTGATTGGTGGCCTCCTGCACGTCCCACATTGGGAATCAAGCCCACAACCTGGGCTTGTGCCCTGACTGGGAATCAAACCGTGACTTCCTGGTTCATAGGTCAACACTCAACCCCTAAGCTATGATGGCCGGACAACACTTTATTTGTTTTTAAGAGAATCTGCAAAATCCAAAATATTTATATTATATTTCCTGCTTCTAAAACATTGGAAAAAAAAATACACTGTACAGGCCAAATAAAACATGTCTTTAGCCAAATACTACTAACTAGTGATCTCAGATCTATGGCTTCTTATATCACACCTACCTAAGATTAGTATTGGTCCTAAAGATTGAAATGGGATTGAACCTCTGGCTTGGAGACAAGTGGGAGAGAGAGAGAAAGAGAGAGAGAGAGAGAGAGAAGAGAAAGCGAATGTGAGCCATATATGTTATTTGTATTTTCTAATAGCAACCTTAAAGAAGTAAATAAAAAAGGTGAACATAATTATATGTTTCATTTGACCCAACATATCCAAGATATTATTTTAACATGCAATTAATGTGAATTTACTAGTACAATATTTTATATTTTTATGATGTCTTCAATATCAGCGTATATTTTACACTGACAGCACATTTTAATTCAGGGTTAGGCACATTTAGAGTGCTCAATAGCCATATGTAGCTGGGCGTTATCCTACTGGACAGCACAGGTCTAAAGCGAGCTTTTCAAATTTTAATATGCATAGTGAAATATGGCATATCATGTTAAAAATGCCAATTCTGATTCACTGGTTGGGATGGAGCCTGAGATGCTTCACTTCTTACACACTGGGAGGCGGTGTCAGTGCTACTGGTCCATGGACTACACTTTGAACATCAAGGAGCCAGATCACTGTGGCAAGTCCCTCTATTAGCATCCTTTCAACTAAAGCATTCCCTTCTTTTTCAAATTCAGACAATATCTGTTGAAGATCCTAATCTGATATTCTAATGGTTAGTCACTCACCATATTTAGATGTGGAATAACATTAATAACTTTAAAACAGGCAATATTTTATACACCACTTGCAGAAACACTGACTCATTTTCTATTTATTTATTTATTTATTTATTTATTTATTTATTTATTTATTTATTTTTCTTTGTTGATTAGGTATTATATATGTGTCCTTATTGCCCCATTGCCCCCCCCCCACTCATGCCCTCACCCACCTGGTGTCTGTGCCCATTTGTTATGCTTGTATTTATTTATTTTAAACTTGGGAACCTGCCAGTGTTACCAGATACTTTTATGAGAATGCACTTAAGCACAGGACACAGGATAAGCACAACTTTATAATTCTAACTTCATAGGTTTGGCATGTTAAACATTTAATAAAACAGACAATAGGATTGCGGAGGGAAATTTGACAATAATATTCTCAAATCTTTAGGATTTAGGGGCATTCCTTGGTCAAGGGCATGAATATTTCATGAACTTTCCAAAGAGAAACATAAAAGGAACTTTTTTATTTCTTCCTGACCATCCTATTTGAGGAATGGGTAGAGCTCTACAGGCAGATCTTAGATCTTTGTTCAACTATATATAAATATGGAAACTTAAAAAGCTAAATGTGGGGACACTATAACCCAAAGATCCTATATAGTCCTCAGGATGCAAAAACTTTTAAGCTCAGAATAGTATTCTGGAGTTGACCAGTGAATTAGAATTCCTAAGAACTTGTTCACATTCATCTCAGACTTGCTTGTGAGCTTTTAGCAAGTGGTTTACTCTATTTTCTCCTCTCTCAGATGGAAAGAATAATGCTTGTTTAACCTATTACACAAAGTTGTTAGAGAAGTTTAAAGGAATTTGGTAAATTGTAACATGCAATTATAAGTTATTCAAGCATGCTGAGAGGAAGGTACTGAATCTTAAACACAAGATGGTGTCTGAACTGACAAGATGATCAGGTACTCAGAGCCCTCCCTACTGCTGCTTTTCATAAAAGTTGCAGCTATCTGTTGATATTATGTTTTCCAAGTAAAAATGCAAGACAGGATTCTAATCACAGAACTAATGTCCCTTCCCACACAGGAGAAAACAGCATCTCAAATGGTAAGTAAATAAAAAGAGACTTTATGAATTTTTTATTTTAAAGTCTTTGTTTTAGTTCTTAATTGAACTAAGTATGGAACTCTGTATACCAAAGACACTTTTCCCCTAATAACAACTATGTAAGTCACTTATTGGCATGCAATCTCTTGAGTGAAAAGATCTGAAATTTAATTCTTATAGATAGCTTAAATTAAATTCACGTGGTAAAAGTTATCCAGTGGGATCGTTGGAAAAGAATTAATTTTGTTTCAAAAAATATTATATAAAACCGAGGAGGAAAAAAACCTATAAAATAATAAAACTCTCTAATTGAGAAAATCATAAAATATTATTAAAAGACATTAAATAAGGCATAAATAAATAAAAATAAATAAGTAGAAGACAATATTATAAACATGTCAATTAATTATACATTGGTCACAACTTGGAAGCAATTCCAATCAAAATTATAACTTTTATAAGTTGACTTATAACTTTATAAGTTGACTCTAAAAATTATCTAAAAGAGAAAAGGGCAAGTATAGCATAGATACTTCTGAAGAAGAAAACCAAGGTGAATGAATTGTCTATTTTATATCAAGAATTATTATGAAAATAACAAATGAGCAAGATTCTGTTATTTCAGGGAGGGATGAATAAAACAAAGAGTGAGCCCAGAAACAAACTAACTGTGAAAAGATAACTTTAAGATAATCAATGAAATATGAATAAGGACTAATTAGGTATTCAATAATATTAAGAAATTATTTTGTTAGGTGTTATAATGTCATCATGTTTTCTTTTAAAATGATTATTAGACAAGGATTCATACTTAAGTGTTAACAAGTGAATTATATCACCTGTATTTGCTTTAATATAAACAAAGCTGTTAAGGCAATAGAATCTAGTATTTTTAGTAAATTATTTGTTACAGGGGTAGTTATGAAGAGGAAGAGGTCTGGGTTAATATCTGGATTTTGCTTCTGGTTGCAGGGGTAGTGCTGTTTGCCAAGATAGAGGATAAACAAGACACAGCAACCTTCAGGAATTAAAATAAATTTAATTTTGGAAAATAATATTAGGTGCTAATGGGATACTGAGAGTTCTCTGAAGTTAGCAGTAGGATAATTGAGTTTGAAATAAAGAAGAGAGATCTGTTTTCGGGTTGTAGTTGTGAAGACTAGTCTACTCCAGAGAAGTGATCAAATGACCGAAGAGAACCTACAGTGTATAGTAGGAAAAAAAGTCCAAGGATGAATTCTGCTGGATACCAATATGTATGAAATAATCAAGGAAGAGTTCAATGACAGATTCTGAGAATAAGAGGTTAGAGCATTAGAATAGTTTTGAGAAGAAAGGATTGATCAGCATGAAGATTAATCAACCCTAATCCAATAATTTAGAGAAGTTAAATAAGATGAGAACTGAAAATAATCCACAGGATTTAGAAATTGGCAGTCATTGGTGAATTTATCAGGACTAGTTTCATTTGAATAATGGTGGCAAAGGACCAATCACCATGGGTTAGCGACTATATGAGAAGTGAGAATTGGAGACACTTGTTTTGAGGAGTTTATCTGGAAACTGAAAGAGAGTTAGGGCAATGGTTGGAGTACAAAGGGGATGTCCTTTCTTTATAGAAATTACTTCTATATGTTTAGAGGCAAAATGAAGTAGCCAGTTGACAGGGTCAGTTTGAGACTCTATAAAAAAAAAGAGGGAACAATAGATGAAATATAGCTGGAAAGACAGATGAAAAGTATCAAAACAAGTTGAATTTGAATTGGCTCTAAACAGCCCAAGGAGTTCTTTTTTTTCTCTGAATCTAAAAAAATAAATACGAGAGAATATTTCACTTAGTAAGAATGAACTATTTTTTTTTTAGACTCAGGGGAAGACATATTCTGAATGCAGATGGCAAGCTCAGAGACCAACAGCTGTCATAATCAAATTATGACTAGAAATTATCAAAAGGGCTCTCGGGGGGAAGGAGGACTGACTTATGAGTCAATTTTGGTTGACAGAAAGACTGACAGATCAGGTGGTAGTTTCTATGTTTAGACCCAATGTTCTCTGTGAAATGTGAAGCAAATCATATGTGGATAAGAGTCAGGGCCAGCAGTTAAGAGCAATGGTTTTGAGAGAGTGAACTTTAGATTCTTTGGGGGGAGGGTGGTGAAATTAAGAGTTGAGAAAAAGCCCACGAGTGGGTGGCTGAGGGCCACTCCAGCTGAGTTTGGAGACCATAAATTATAAGTAGCAGCCATCTACACCTTTGTGAAATTTTCTTCATCAATACTCAGAGGTATGGCTCCAGGTGCAAGCAAGAGATGTCAGCATCAGTCTACTTTAGGGGGGTTAAGAGGACAAAGCACAAAAAGACGTGGGCAGTGGGTATTATTGCAAGAGAGAAGTTAAATAATATGCCGTGTATCTACGTTAGACAGGATAAGGGGTAAGTCCATGAAAGTAGTGATGGGCTAAGAAGTCTTTAGATAATAGCAGTAAGTATGGATAGAAGATGGCAGGGGTGTCAGAGGAATATTGTTACAAGTGCCTACTAATGAGCTTGAATACAGCAGTGGAGAGTTAAAGCAGAATACAGCTACAATTTTGTCATTCTAGAGTAAATTGAGAGATAGTGGTGTAAGAAGTTAAGCTTGAAAGCTTTTGAGCAGGAGGCAGAGGAATGAGATCTGTGACTAGATTGACAGTGTAGAGCAGTTCCTATGTGATGGGGTCATGGCTCCAGAGGAAAGAGTAGGAGTCAATAGTAAAAAGAATGATGGGTGGAAAGAATCCCAGAATAAGCCAGTGATAAGAGTAAATGAGAGTGAGCCAATCAGAGACCCACACTTTGGTTGGTGGCCAAAGGACAGTGGGAAGAGAATGTGGTAGATGGACCACTCCAGTGACTTCTAGACAAACCAAGTCCCAAGTGGTCAAGGGTCTTGTGAGGTTAGCAATTTTTAGGCTCCACTTATCATTTAAAAGGAATGTCACTGAGAATTTACTTATCTCATCTCTGAAGAGTTCTCTTTCTCAGGCTGTTAAAGGGGAAAAAATGCATCTATATTCATTTCCTATTTTAAAATTTATTTATTTATTTTTCATTCAAACCACTCTTACCATGTTTCTATTATGTACACATTAGTATTCTAGGTACAATGCAGAATATGAAATAAAAGTCATTTATCCCTGCCTCCGAGGAGCTTGTTTTCTTATTAAAGGTATGAGAAATGTGTATATTTACCTCAAATCTGTGGATCTTGGAAGAAGTCTTTTTTTCCCATTAAAGTAGACTTCAAAATCTTCAGCCTTAAGCCTGTGGGCATAGTCAATATATCCTGATATCTCTTGCCCATGAGAATTCTTGTCACGAATGAATATCACAGACTGGTAGTAGAGAAAAATAGAGAATGGAGAGAGTAAATTAATAAAAGTCATTTGAGTAAATGTATCCTATATAATAAAAGAGAAACATGTAAATGAACCATCCCTCTGCTATGCCCAAGCCACGTCCACCAGCCATGCCCACCAGCCAATCAGGAGTGATTATGCAAATTAACCCAACTAAGATGGCGGCAGCCACAGAGCTGGAGCGAGCAGGAGGCTTGGGTTACGTTCAAGGCTACAAAGTTTCAATTATAGAAGATAAATAAATCCCAGAAAAAAAAAAAAAAGAAGAGGCTGGGAGCTTGGGTTGCTGGGGGGCGTGGCGAGCCTGAAAACGGCCATCAGCCCCTCACCCAAGCTGGCCAGGTGCCCTAGTGGGACCCTCACTCTGATCCAGGACACCCTTCAGGGCAAACCAGCCCGCCCCCACCCATGCACCAGACCTCTATACTATATAATAAAAGGGTAATATGCAAATTGACCCTAACAACAGAATGACTAGGAATGACTGGTCACTATGACACACACTGACCACCAGAGGACAGACACTCAATGCAGGGGCTGCCCCCTGATGGTCAATGTGCTCCCAAGTGGGAGCTCTGCTCAGCCACAAGCCAGGATGATGGCTGCCAGCACAGCGGTGGTGGCGGGAGCCTCTCCCTTTTCCTCAGCAATGCTAAGGATGTCTGACTGCAGCTTAGGCCTGCTCCCCGCTGGAAAGTGGACATCACCTGAGGGCTCCCGAGATGCCAGAGGGATGTCTGACTGCCAGCTTAGGCCCAATCCCCCAGGGAGCGGGCCTATGCCAGCAGGTGGACATCCCCTGAGGGATCCCAGACTGTGAGAGGGCACAGACTGGCCTGAGGGACGCCCCCCCCCCAGTGCACAAATTTTTGTGCACCGGGCCTCTAGTATGATAATAAAAGTTATGGTTTTTGAGTGTTACATGAGCCAGATCCTATTCTAAGAGCTTTATATTTCACCCTTATAATAATCCTATGAGGTAGGTACTATTATTTTCTCCTGATGAATAAGAAATATATAACAAGTTAACTGAGTATGAAAAAATGTGCATTTATATACTTTTATATAACAATATAAATGATAATTTTTAGAGGCCTTATTCCTAAGTGCAGACTTTATTTTAAGTGTTTGAAATACATCATTTATTTACTTTCTCCTCAATCCTATTGTCTTCCCTTTGTCAACATTTTTAAATTAAGAAAAAACACCTGAGATTAAAATCCAGGCTCTTGCACTTATCCTTCTAATCTTTACATTCTGCTTTCATCTGAACTCCTATATATTTTCTTTTATAGAAATATAAATTGGGTCTCTTCTTTCATTACCATAAGAATTTAAAAATCTCTTTACAAATTAAAATGACTGTACAAAATTAATTCCATAGGCAAAAAATATATAGCAAGTACATATTTCTCATTCATATTATAGTTCTAGGAGAAAAAAATAATTGGAAAAGTTCTTAATGTACTTATTTCCAAATCTAGATCAAAGTGTGGAATTTCTGGCAAGTTCTCATTTGGGAGACCCTATAAACAAATCTTCCTTTCCTCTCCAACAATCACTGGATATTACTTGTTGTGTCTGTGTAGTCAATTATAGGAAGCACTAATATGGGTTTCCTTATATAGCAGAGCTTCAAAAAGGGCTAAGTTAGAAAACTTATTTTCCCCACTGACCTAAACAAATGTATTATTAACAATATCCTAATTGAAAAAAAAAAAAAACAAAAAACCAGAACAGAAACACAATTAGTTGTAATTTTGCTGATAAGCATCATCTTCCTGCATTCTCTGATAGTTTGGGTGCTGAGAATACTGTGCTGAGGAAGATGCTGAAACATGTTTGTGACTCAAGGGGGGGGAAGTGTTATGATGAATTAATGATATTTCTCAAAGATACAGCTGGAGGAACCAGCTTTCATTGTTATTCAATCTTATATAGGTTCAATCCTTAGTCCACCTCACTTCCCCCACATCACTCCAAGTTAAGTTAAATTTATATAGATTTCTGCATGCTTTCAGCCACTTGGCTTGTAGCTTTTACAGCACAAATTCTAAATAGATAGCAACTCAAAAAGACTTGAGACTCTTACACTGCTAAACCAATAGCTAGTATGGTTGTCCCTGCTTATATAAGGCCACAGGCTATAACTATCAAAAATTCATATGCAGTCCTAAAGGTGCTTGAAATCTTTATCCCATCAAGCCTTCTCCAGATCTTAGGTAAGTCATGCCAGGACATAGGGAGGTCAAATAAGTCCTCAACTTTTAAAATGGAACTCAACAGAAAAATAATAACAACCAACCAACAAACAAACAAAAATCTCCTCTATCCTTATCTGTCTCCCTTTTTAGATGAAAGATGAGTCAGCCTTATTTTTCTAGCAGATTGGCATACCAGATATTGAGACTGACCTTCCTGTTGAAAACAAATCAAATTCTGGATATAATCTAAAAAGCAATTTATAACATGCATTTATGCTCTGGCAAGAAAATAGGATTACTCATAATCCAAAAACTAAGTGAAAACAGGAACCCAGAGAAGAAAGTAGAGCCCTAAGATTGTCTTTGTCCTGTGCCATTATCTCAGACACAGGGCCTTTAAAGAGGTAATTAAGTTAAAATTAACCAATTCAAATAGGCCCTAATTCAATCAGACTTCATAAGAAGAGAAAATTTGAAAACACAAAGATATATTAGGGGTTTGTGTGCATAGGGGAAAGATGATGTGAGTACACAATGAGAAGGAGCTATCTGCTAGCCAAGGAGGGAAGCCTCAAAAGAAATGAAATCTGCTGGCACGTGGATATACTAGGATCTTGGACTTCTAGCCTTGAAAACTATGAGAAAATCCATTTCTGTTATTTATACCACCCAGTCTGTGATAATTTGTTATGGCAACTCTAGCAAACTAATACAGATAGTAATAAATTAAAACAGTTAAGCAATTATAATAAATGTAAATGGCCAAATGTTTAACTTAAAAGGCAAAGGTTATTACAGTGGACACAAAAAAGGATATAAAATATAAGGTTGAAAGTTAAATGATCAAAGAATATACATAATATATTTATATCTAAAAAAGAGCTGTATCAGTGTTTTAAATTAGATAAAATTGACTTTAAGGCAAAAAGCATTACTAGAGATAAGAGTCACCAGATAATAATAAAAGAGAAGTATAACAATTTCAAACTTGCATGAACCAAATATAACCTCAAAATATTTAGAGTAAGAATTGATAGGATATAAATATAAACAGAGACGTCATCGTCACTGTGGTAAATTTATCTTTCTCATTAAGCTTTATATCAAACAGAACAAAATACATAAATGCTATAGAATTAATATAGATAGTAAAGAATTAAAAACACAAAGTTGAATGCTCTGTTTTTACCTTATTTGAGTACCTAAACATCTTTACTTTTACAAAATATTATTTTTATTGATTTCAGAGAGGAAGAGAGAGGGAGAGAGAGATAGAATCATCATTGATGAGAGAGAATCATTGATCGACTGCCTCCTGCATACACCCTACTGGGGATTGATCTCACAACCTGGGCATATACTCTGACTGAGAATAAAACCATGACCTCCTGGTTCATAGGTCAATGAGCAACCACTGAGCTACCCTGGTGGTGCTTGTTTATTTTTTATTATATGAACTAGAGTCCTGGTGCATGAAATCCATGCACTGGGGGTGGGGGGTTCTCTTAGCCCAGCCTGCACCCTCTCCAATCTGGGACCCCTCAGGGATTGAGCCTAAACTGTCAGTTGGACATCCCTCTCACAATCCGGGACTGTTGGCTCTCAACCACTTGACTGCCTGCCTGCCTGATCACCCCTAACCACTCCCCTGCCAGCCCGGTTGGCCCCAACTGCCCTCCCCTGCCGGCCATTTTGTGTCCACATTGGGGTGGCCATCTTGTGCCTACATGGGGGCGGCCATTTTGTGTGAGGGCATGATGATCAATTTGCATATTACTTCTTTATTATATAGAATTGTCCAAGAATTAGAATGATGTTAACTAACACTTTTGATTCATTAATTTAATGTATTCATTTATAAAATGTATATTTTCTTCCAGAGTGAATACTAGTTACTATTACTAATGCTACTTGCTATCATTTATTAAGAAACCACTATCTTCTGAGCAAAACATTAGAACTTTTACATTCATTATCTTATTTAATTATTCCCAAAATTGTATAGTGATTAGATAGCATTATTATCCTCATTTTATAAATGTAGGAACTCCAAGCTTTGAGAGTGTGAGGAACCTCCCAAGGACATGCAGCTAAAGAGTGGGGTACCCACTTTCACACCCAATAAATATTACCTATTGCTTTAATTTTTTTTTTACCATTACTGATACTACTGTATTTGTACTATTGTATTGTATTGTAGAGTTCTATCAGTTCCTTAAAATAATGTGATCTTTAAAATATATATAACAGCTTGCCCAGCCAGCATGGCTCAGTGGTTAAGCATCGACCTAGAACTAGGAGGTCATGGTTTGATTCCTGGTCAGGTCACATGCCTGGGATTGGGGCTCAATCCCCAGTGGGGGGCATGCAGGAGGCAGTTGATCAATGATTCTCTCTCATCATTGATCTTTCTTTTCTTGCTCCCTCTCCATTCCTCTCTCTGAAATCAATCTATATATATATATAAAAGCCTAAGTGACCGTTACGACCAGTCCACCAAACAACCAGTCAACCAATCTCTATGACGTGCACTGACCACCAGGGGACAGATGCTCAATGCAGGAGCTGTCCCTTGGTGGTCAGTGAGCTCCCACAGCCAACCTCCTGCAGCCGGCTAACCTCCCCTCAGTCCCTTCTCACAGCCGGCCGGCCCTGATGGGCCTCAACTGGGACTGGGCGAGATGGCCCAGATTGACCACAATCTCTGGCCAGCCTGAGGGACCCCACCCTTGCACGAATTCGTGCACCAGGCCTCTAGTAAAAATATATTTAAAAGTATATTGAGGTATAGTTTATATAAGATAACATTTATGCAGTTTTAAGTGTGATTTTTAGTAGATTTACAGAGTTCTGCCACACAATCCAGTTTTAGATTATTTTCATCACCCCAGAGAAATCCCTTGTGCCCATTTCAGTCACCCCTGTTCCTTACCCTCAGCCCCCACCAACCACTAATCTACTTTTTGTCTCTATAGATTTGCCTTCTCTGGATTTTTCATATAAATGGAATCATACAATATATGATCTTTTACATTCTAATAACATTTTTATCACAGTTAATTTCCCAAAAGATACATGAAAACCATGCTTTATATTTTTAAAGGCTCTTTTAAATGATGATGTTATGTTTCCAAAATGCTCATTGTTTTTAGATAAGACCCATTAATCCCCTCTAGACAAGTCAAGATATAACCAATACAAGTATTTCCTTAAATCAAATGATACTCATTTGAAGCCATGAATATTAGCCTACATTTATTTGCAACCTAAGCAGAAAATACTACTATTTTTTTTTAAAGTAACAATAACAACAAACCCACAAGAGCAAGCTGTTGATAATATCAAGGAACAAGTGTTCCTGATATTGATGTAGGGGCTTTGATGCCAAGGATCATATGGAATCTGAGATTTTTACTGAAACAGTTTGTGACCTCAAGTGTGAGACCAGTGTCAGTTGAAAAGACTTATGGAATGCTTAGTAAGGTCTTCATTACTTCTCATGTGTTGGTAAAAGATGAATTAAAATACAATTTAGACCATTAATATATCATTTGGATCTTTGGCTGCTTGTCTTTTTCCCAGAAGTGGATTAAAATACAAAATCCATAAACTTGTTATGAGTTGAGTACATGTGTTGCCTGATTTTTCTTGCCAAACACTAACTAGGAGACATAAACCTGATACATCAAAATGGTGCTTTTTCAACAGTGAAGCCAAAATCATTTTTAAAAAATGCACACCAAGCAGCATGTTGCTGCACTAAAACTGAGACATCCATTTCACGGGGTGAGAGATGTCAAACAATGAGGTTCCTGTGCTGCCCTCTGAGACCATCAGCATGCACCCTGATGGAGACAAGTACAGCAAGAATATCTCCTGGAATTTTAAAACTCTGCAATGCTTTCATGAATCATTAATTTTGGGGAATCTTTATTTCATTTCAGAAGAGAAACAATTTTGCAAATGGAGACTAAGTTCTGACAATTGTCTTGTAACACTTTAAAATTTCTCTGAAATTTTGATTATAAGTCATAATCAGTATAAAATTCCCTGACAAAGTTATTTTCTTAAACTTTTTATGCTGTAATTATTTTAAAAGTCCATATCCTCTTATTCAATTGTGTTTAGACACATATTTTCACTATTCAACTAAATTCTCAGGGTTACATTTAAGACAGTTCTTTGTGCTTCCTGTTGGAGGCCTAACCTCAGAACCAGCCTTTTTACTTCACTTCCTGTTGGTTAAAGGAGGTCACAGACCAGCTTCGTTTCAAGGGGTGGGGAAAGCAACTTGATCATAGTTGCAGTTTTATTTTTTATTTATTTATTTTTAAAATATATTTTATTGATTTTTCACAGAGAGGAAGGGAGAGAGATAGAGAGTTAGAAACATCGATGAGAGAGGAACATCGATCAGCTGCCTCCTGCACATCTCCCACTGGGGATGTGCCCGCAACCCAGGTACATGCCCTTGACCGGAATCGAACCTGGGACCTTTCAGTCCGCAGGCCGATGCTCTATCCACTGAGCCAAACCGGTTTTGGCAGCACTTTTATTTTTATTTTACTCTTATTTTTCAATTATAATTCACATTTAATATACTATATAATAACAGCATAGTATGCAAATTGCCCCCTAGACTGGGAGTTTTCCAGGAGTTCGACCAGGGGGGCGGGGCCGACTGGAGGAAGGGAGGGAGGCCCTGGCCAGCAGCCGGCAGCAGCTAGGGACCCTACCAGTGCACAAGTCTTGTGTACTGGGCCTCTAGTTATCTTATATTAGTTTCAGGTGTACAGCATAGTGGTTAGACATTTTTTAAAAATATATTTTTAATTGATTTCAGAGAGGAAGGGAGGAGAGAGAAATAGAAACATCAATGATAAGAGAGAATCATTGATCAGCTGCATCCTGCATGCACCACAGTGGGGATCGAGCATACAACCTGGGCATGTGTCCTTGACTGTAATTGAACCTGGGACCCTTCAGTCCACAGGCCAACTCTCTATCCACTGAGCCAAACCAGCTAAGGCAAGACATTTTTATAATTTACAAAGTGATCCCCCAATAAGTTTAGTGCCCGCCTGGCACCATACAAAGTTACTACAATATTATTGACTATATATTTCTTATGCTATAATTTATATCCCATGACTATTTTGTAACTACCAATTTGTACTTCTAAATTCCTCCACCTTTTCACCCAGACACAACAAGCCCTTTCCTATCTGGCAAGAGCTCATTCTCTGTTTCTGTGAGTCTATTTCTGTTTTATTTATTTTGTTCTTTATAGATTCCACATATGTGACATAATATGGTATTTGTCTTTCTCCAAGTCTGACTTATTTCACTTATTGTATGGTAATGCCCTCTCTGTCCATACAGGTTGTCACAACTGGTAATATTTCATTCTTTTTTATGTCTGAATAATATTCCAATGTACATATGTACCACTACTTCTTTATCCAATTGACTAATGATGGAACTTGGGTTTCTTCCATATCTTAACTTTTGTAAATAATGCTGCAATTGATATAGGGGTGCATATATCTTTTCAAATTAGTGTTTTGATGTTGAGTTTTATGAGTTTCTAAAAATAAATTTTGGATATTAACTAACCCCTTATTGAATGTATCATTGGCAAATATTTTCTCTCAATCAGTAAGTTATCTTTTCATTTTGTTGGTTTCCTTTGCTATATAAAAATGTTTTAGTGTGCTATAGTCTCTTTTGTTTAGTTTTTCTTTTCTTTCCCTTGTCTGAGAAGATTATAAATCCATTTTCAATTATGCTGCTATACAGCAAATAGCATCACTATCAAAATGTAGATGTCTCTGTACTAACTTTGATATTTCTTTTATTTCACACATCCAATCAATCACAAAGTCCTGTTGATTTTACATTGAAAATCTATCTGAAACCATGCCTTTGCTTTCTATGCCCATCATCAACATCTTATTTCAAACCTCATTATTTATTTGTTGAGCTATCATAAGTACTTTCCCTGACACCGCTCATGCATTTGGCCATCTCCTAGAGTAGCGGTTCTCAACCTGTGTGTCGCGACCCCTTTGGGGGTTGAACGACCCTTTCACAGGGGTCGCCTAAGACCATTGGAAAACACATATATAATTACATGTTGTTTTTGTGATTAATCACTATGTTTAATTATGTTCAATTTGTAACAATGAAATTGGGGGTCAAAAGAACATGAGGAACTGTATTAAAGGGTTGCGGCATTAGGAAGGTTGAGAACCACTGTCCTAGAGTATCCCAAAATGTCCTGTCTAAAACAGAAACTGAATGTTTCTCCTCATTTTATTAGCTACTTGGAGTTCTGAAGTACAACGTCTTTAGTATTCCAGATTGTTCATAATCTGATGCCACCTACTACTCACGAGCCAATCTCACCTTTCCCTCTTAGGTAATCCCCTTTGTGCAAGATGTTAATGTTTAAGTTCATTACTATTTATCTTTATTCAATAATGCATTAATATGTTTTCTAAGACTCAAATACTATCTCAAAGCTTATCAAGAAATATTTTTGTCTTCTACACTCCCCCATAATAATGATACCTGCTCCTCAGAAGAACTTCATTTGATTCTTTTAGCTGTTTCTAAATAATATTAACAATAATATTTCTTAATTTTTAATTTTAAAAATTCCTTTAACTTTTCCTCCTTCCATCCCCCCAATTTTAGAGCCATTCAAATATTAGCCACAGCTGAGCCATAAAATTGGAGAGGTCAAAGTATTTATTCCCTAAGCTATCATTATATTTCCTTTCTCCAACAATGTTTTATTTTTCTAAGAGTTTAATTGCCTTGGGTTTCCACTCACCTCAGTTTTCTATGAACCTATCACTCACTGATCCACTCCAAAAATTCCAGTAGAATTATCACCATCATCTCAATGCATTCATGATCAGTTTTTATTTTTCATGGAGATGTACCCTTGGGAGATCACTGTCATCTTTTATTTGTACTTGATTCTTCCTAGGTTTCTGCCAGAATTAATTATCTTTTTTTAAAATTCTCTTCCCCATTATCATAGGAATTTCTTTTCCTTATCACCTGAACTCCCATAACAGTTTTAAAAATATTTCAATTTTAGCACTTATTACTTTATATTGTAGTATTTGAGGTCCTTGCAGAATGGAGACTATATCTTTATCTAACTTTGATATTTGCTCTCTGTCCTGGCCCTTGGTTCACAGCAGATGTGTAACCAACATGGTTTGGAATTGAGTTGAATCAACAAAGTCCAACAAGATAATATGCCAGAGTGCTATTTATTTAATTACTAGAAGCCTGGTGCATAGATTCAAGCACTGGATGGGTCCCTCGGCCTGGCCTGGGATTGGTCCAAAACTGGCTCTCCAACATCCCCCGAGGGGTCCTGGATTGCAAGAGGGCGGTTCTCAGGTGACACACCCCAGAATCGGGCTCCTTCCTCTCTGGGTCCAGGGTGCAGGTGAAGCAGATTTGGGACCGACAGTGCCCCAGCAGCAACCTAACCCAAGGCCAATTCAGTGAGGAATCGGGCTCGCTCCTCCCTCCTCTCTGGGTCTGGGGGGTGGGTGAAGCAGATTTGGGGCCAACAGTGCCCAGCAGCAACCTAACCCACAGACAATTCTGTGAGGAATCGGGCTCCCTCCTCTACTGGTCGGAGCATCTGTCCCCTGGTGGTCACTGTATGTTATAGCTACCAGGTGAAAGGTCAAATGGTCAGACGACAACTTAGGCTTTTATATATATACTAGAGGCCCGGTGCACAAAAATTTGAGCACCCAGGGTGGGGGGGAGAGGGTCCCTCAGCCCGGCCTGTGCCCTCTCGCAGTCTGGGACCCCTCGGGAGATAACGAACTGCTGGCTTAGGCCTGCTCCCGGGTGGCAGAGGGCAGGCCCAATCCCTAGGTGCAGCCCCTGGTTGGGCTCAGAGCAGGGCTGATTGGGGAGTTGGGATACCGCCCCCTGTCATGCACAGAGCAGGGCCGATCAGGGGGTTGGGGCGCTGCCACTCTCACACTCAGGACAGGGCCGATGGGGAGGTTATGGCTCTACCCCGTCACACACAGAGCAGGGCCCGTGTGGGGGGGGGGGGTTGGGGCGCCGCACACTGTCACACACAGAGCAAGGCTGATCAGGGGGTTGGGGCTCCGCACCCTGTCACACACAGAGCCACAGGGTGATCAGGGGGTTGGGGAGCTCCCCCCTATCAGGCACAGAGCAGGGCTGATCAGGGGGTTGGGGCACCTTCCCCTGTCATGAACAGAGCAGGGTGGATAGGGAGGATGTGGCCCCGCCCCCTGTCACACACAGAGCCGCAGGGTGATCAGGGGGTTTGGGCGCTGCCCCCTGTCACGCTGATCCCGGTGCCAGGAGGCATATTACCCTTTTTCTATATAGGGTAGAGGCCTGGTGCATGGGTGGGTCCCGGCTGGTTTTCCTTGAAGGGTGTCCTGGATCAGGGTGGGGGTCCCCACTGGGGTGCCTGGCCAGCCTGGGTGAGGGGATGATGGCTGTTTGAAGCTGGTAACACACCCTTCAGGGTGGGGGTCCCACTGGGGTGCCTGGCCAGTCTGGGTGAGGGGCTGAGGGCTGTTTTCAGGCTGGGGGTGACTGTAGCTCCCAACTGCTCCTTTTTTTCTTTTTTCTTTCTTTTTTTTTTTTATTATGGGCCAGCTTTAGCTTTGAGGCTCCAGCTTTTAGGCCTCCACTGCTGAAAGTAGGTTTCTAGCCTTTGCTTACAATGTTGCGATCCTGCTGGCTGAAGCCGGGTGGACTAAAGCAGGCTTCTGGGGTTTTGTTTAGCTTCTATATTTCTTACATAGTTGCTTAGAGTTGCAGCTCAGAGGCCTGCAGGGGCAGGCGGGGAACGTTGGAGTCCTCCGTCACTGAAGCAAGCAAGCCTCATGTTAGTTTCAAGCTGCCTGGCTGCCAGCCGCCATCTTGGCTGGCAGTTAATTTGCATATTGCCCTGATTAGCCAATGGGAAGGGTAGCGGTCGTACGCCAATTACTATGTTTGTCTTTTATTAGATAGAATACTAAAGGCCCAATGCACAATGATTCGTGCAAGAATAGGCCTTGCTTCTACTGGCTGCCGGCAACACCTTCACTCTGGCCAAAGCCGCCTTTCCGCCTTTCCATGCTGCCTAGAGGCCCAGAGCAACTGGGGCAGTGTGGAACGCCTGTGTTGTTGCCATGGTGATGACGCAAGTGCCCCACCATGTTGCTTGGCTCCTGCGCGCGTGTGTGCTGCCCACAGGCACACCATCTTTGTCGGGTTAATTTGCATACTCACTCCTGATTGGCTGTGGCTGTCATGAAGGGGTGGTCAATTTACATATTTGTCTATTATTAATGTACTAGAGGCCCGGGGCACAAAAATTTGTGCACTCGGGGGAGAGGGGCATCCCTCAGCTCAGCCTGTGCCCTCTCTTGGTCTGGGACCCCTCAGGGGATGACCACCTGCTGGCTTAGGCCCACTCCCCGGGGGATTGGGCCTAAGATGGCAATCAGACATCCCTCTGGCAGCCCAGTAGCCCTCAGGGATGTTCACTTGCCAGTGGGAAGCAGGCCTAAGCTGCAGTCAGACATCCTTAGCGCTGCTGAGGAGTCAGGAGAGGCTCCCACCACCACTGCTGTACTGGTAGCCATCAGCCTGGCTTGTGGCTGAGCAGAGCTCCTCCCATGTGAGAGCGCCCTGACCACCAGAGGGCAGCTCCTGCATTGAGCGTCTGCCCTCTGGTGGTCAGTTTGTGTCATAGTGACCAGTCATTCCCAGTCTTTCTGCTGTTAGGGTCAGTTTGCATATTACCCTTTTACTATATAGGATAGAGGCCTGGTGCACGGTTGGGGGAGGGCTGGTTTGCCCTGAATGGTGTCCCGGATCAGGGTGGGGGTCCCGCTTGGGTGCCTGGCCAGCCTGGATGAGGGGATGATGGCTGTTTGCAGCTGGTCACACCCCTTTCAGGGTGGGGTTCCCCACTGGGGTGCCTGGCCAGTCTGGGTGAGGGGCTGAGGGCCGTTTTCAGGCTGGTGGGTGACTGAAGCTCCCAACCTCTCCTTTTTTCTTTTTTTCTTTTTTATTCTGGGATTTATTTACCTTCTATGGCTGTCACTGGAACTGAGAGCCAGCTTTAGCTCTGAGGCTCGGATCCAGCTGTGAAACCTCGGATGCTGAAAGCAGGTATCTGGGTTTGTTTGGCTTCTATAATTGCAACATTGTTGCTTAGACTGCAGCTTAGACGGCAGCAGCAGGCGGGGAACCTTGGCTTCCTCCATCACTGGAGCAAGCAAGCCTCCTGTTTGCTTCAGCTGCCTGGCTGCCGGCTGCCATCTTGGTTGGCAGTTAATTTGCATATCGCCCAGATTAGCCAATGGGAAGCATGTCAGAGGTACGGTTAATTACCATGTTTGTCTATTATTAGATAGGATATATATTAGAGGCCCAATGCACAAAATTCGTGCATGGGGGGTGTCCCTCAGCCCAGCCTATACCCTCTCCAATCTAGGACCCCTCAGGGGATGTCCAACTGCTGGTTCTCAGAGCAGGATCAGGCCTAAACTGGCAGTCAGACATCCTTCTCATAATCTGGGACCGCTGGCTCCTACTGCTCGCCTGTCTGCCTGCCTGATTGCCCCTAACCACTCCCCTGACAGCCTGATTGATGCCTAACTGCTCCCCTGCTGGCTTGATCGCCCGCAACTTCCCTGCCTGCTCACCCGATCACCCACAATTGCCCTCCCCTGCTGGCCCGATTGCCCCCAACTGCCCTCCCCTGCTGGCCCGATCGTCCACAACTGCCCTCCCCTGCTGGCCTGATCACACACAGCTGCCCTGCCCTGTCGCGACCCACCTCCTTTGCTGGGACCTGCCTCCTCTATGCAAAGTGGCAGAGATGCTGAACCGGACTCCTCCGCACGGTGCAGAGCCACAGGACCCCCAGGTCGCACCGCACAGAGCAGCTGCCAGGCCCCGCCTCTGCTGTGCATGTGGCCATCTTGTGGCAGCCATCTTTGTAGCGGCTATCTTTGTGGTGGCCATCTTGTGGTGGCCATCTTTTGACAATGTCTGTGAGGGCACGAGGACTGCCTAGGCTTTTATATATATATATATTTCATAGAAAGTGTCACCATGCACCAGAAAAATAGTGCTAAGTGTGAACTTTTAATTAGTGTTTATTATGTGACAAGATTTCTTTCATTAAATCCTAACACCAGTTGAAGAAAGAAGAGGTACTAGGGCCTGGGCTCACATGGTTAGTGTGATATACTAAATAGACTTCAGAGACCATTGTGTCTGGGTGCTGTCCTAGGTGCTAGAGATATATTCAGTAAATCGAGACCCTGACCTTATGAAGCTCACAGTCAAGTGACAGATGACTTCCTCATCTGGAAATCTGGAATAAACTTCCTCTCCTTTACCATTTGAGCATTTTCTCTTATCCTTTAAAACTCATCTTTTTGGGTTTTGTAGACCAATCCCCCTCCCCCATGCAGTGTCCCCACAGAATCCATTTCTTAGCTCTTACCTAAACTAGCACACTGTATCTCATTGGTACTTCAACTGCTTTGTCCTCCAATTAGATTGTGAGCTGGGTGTGATCAGGAAAGCCATTTGTTTTTTGTTCCTCCACAGCCATACTTCATGCCCAGCATAGAGAAGATATGCAATAACCTTAATTAATTCAATGTATAAGTCGGTTCAGAAAAGAGAAAAATTTGTTCTACCTACTTCCCATATGTTAGGGCATGAGTCAGCTTACTTGATAGTAAGAAGTATAACAGTCACAATTTATTGACAATCTTTTTGGTGACAAGGGCTTTACTTATATTTCTGCTAAGTTGGGCATTTTTTTACTTCCATTTTTAAATTACATAGACAAATATTAAATATTCTGCCCATAGACCTACAGCTAGATAGTGGCCCACTTGCAGCTCTGACTGAAGGTTTATCAACTCAAGTCTTTGATCCCTACAGCACACCAGTATACATTCTAGCAAGTGTAGCATTGGCTATGCTAATATGTATGTATACAAATCCTTTAGTTGATCTCTTATAGGGCTACTTATTTAACCTATAGATAAAATATCAAGCTCCTTATTTTAGCTGTTGGAATAAATTTTTAAAACCCTCTAACGTAATTAGGGTAAAGCTGGAAGGAAGTAACTGCTTTCCCAGGGCCTTAAATAGATCTTTAAAATGTTTAGGTTTACAAACTTTGGTAAGGCTTAGGCAAGAAATAAATGTACCTCCTGCTTGCCCACTTCTATGGCACTAGTTTTCACTCACACAAAGGCAGCCTAATGGTCTCCCCACTTAGGGTAAAGACAGGGCCATGGCAAAGCCAGAGTCTGGGTGTCCAATAAATTCAAGTTAATCTACAATTTATAATAAAACTCTCAAATTAAAAATGGTGGGACATGCTGAATTCATTTTATTTTTGTTACAACTTGTCAATGTTTGTATGGACACATAATGGCTTGTTTACTTTGTAAGTGAACTCTAACATATTGAGTAAATCATGATTTAATTAATTTATAACTCATGTACTTATATTTATTTTACAAAAATTTAAAATTTAAGCATTAAGGGTCAAGATGGACAATAAAGTAGATATATTATATGTCTTAATATATTATAATGATTATAATACATATAATATAATACATATAATAAATGTATTTTTAGTTTATTTATTGCTGTCAACAACAATAGAATGTATGCTACCTGCTCACTAGTATATTCCCATGGTTTGCACAGACTATTACCCATGATAGGTTTTCAATAAATATTTGTTGAATGAATAAATTAATAGCAAATTGAATTAAGGAAATTAGGCATGATTCAAATTCATGTTGGTTGCCATTCATTCTTGCTTGAGTTATTGTGGGGTTGTATTGAGGGGCAGAGAAAATGTAAACAAGAGTGGAAAGAATATATATGGTTATGAGGAATGGCATAATAATGCACAAGTAAAGAATGCACAGATAAAGAAATGTAAAAAATAGTTGTAGTTGGGAATTTCTCAATGGGTATACCATAAACAGAGTTTAGGAATGTCTATGTTTCTTGGACCAGATATCTCCAAATAACATCTCCTGGAAGAGAACTCACTGGTAGAAACTCTGGGTCTTTCCAAGGTTTTAAAAAGTGTTCTATCTCTCCCTGTACCACACGCCCCCTCCACCCGCCCCCCAAAAAAAAGAAAAAGAAAAAGAGAAGTGATGGTGCCACACCCAGAAGTCAGTGAGTAATGAACAAGGGAAGACTGTGCAGTATTACCTGGAAGGTGAAATTCAGGGTGACCATGTGGAAATTTAAAGTGGTTATGTAAACTATCACTGCTATAAAGGTAGCAAAATTCTAAACATTACTATTCAGTGCTGAATAAATTTCAGAGATTTGGAAAGGGGAGTAGGTGGAGACTGCCTACTATTAAAGGAAGATTTCAGGCCATTCATTCATTCCCACATTTATAAATACAGGGGTATGGCAGAAGTAGGTTTACAGTTGTGAGTATGCAAAACACAGAATTTATTCTTGTATTATTATTTATTAATTATTGTATTATTTTCCATACAAAAGACTATAAACCTACTTTACCCCACACTGGAGTTATTGAGAGTCTGTGAGCAAGTCACAGTTCTAGACACTAATGATAAATGGTGAATAAGATAAAGTCCCTGTTCTCAACAGTGGAGAAAGAAGAATCATAAATATGTAAACAGACTATTGCAGACAAAGATATTATGCTGTGAGAACAAGAAAGTTGACATTATTTGGAAAGGGGTGAGCTACTTACTAGTTAGGGAGGTTAAATTAGGCCTCTCTGAAAAGGAAATGTTTTAACTACAACTTGAACAGTTAGAAAGCAATGAGAAGATGCAAGGGAAGAACATTCCAGGCCGAGGGAACAAGTATAACAGACTTCATAGAGAAAATAGCCTGGCTTGTTCAAGAAATGAAACGAAGGTCAATATGGCTGCATTATATTTAGAGGAGCAGAGAAGAAGATAGGGAAGGAATGACATGAAAAAAATTTTGGGATTAGGTAGGCGCTAAATTCTGTAGGCTCTAAGAATGGCTTTCAATTTGATTTAAATATAATAGGAAGTCACTGAGTAGTTTTATGCAAGAGTACCATGGTCATATATTTAATTTAAATACATCACTAGGGAATTTGAAAAGTCTACTGGAGAATAGTGTCCTGTGATTCGAATGGAAGATAGAACAGAAGAGATAACTAAAATAAACCAATTGGGTAAATATTTTGTCTTAATCCTTCAGGATAAGAGGACTGCTGCAACCAATATAAGCACAATAGCTATACATGCTATTCATGTTTTAGTCAGTAGGCTGGCCTTTAACCTACATTTTTGTGAAAGAAATAGTATTGTGATTGGATTTAGCAAGAATTCCTCAGGCCCTCAAAACTTAGCCACTATACATTGCTGCAAAAAGTCTTAAGAAAATAAAAATTTAAGCTTTGTTGGCAATACCTGGAGTCATAGCCTAAGGGCTTAGGCTGAATCATATGAAGGGACAACTGTATTTAGGTGCCTAAGGTAACCCTAAGTCTAAGAATATAGCTGGCTGAATGGCCCCCTTTTCCCACATCCCATTTAGGCTCACACCCAAGCTTTGGCTATTGTAATTAATATCTAATATTTATTGAATGATCAAACTGGGTCATGTACTATACTAAATACTGTACATGCATTATTTTATCTAACATGTACAATGAACTTACCAAGCAAACATACTTACCACCTCCATTTTCCTGATTAGAAAACTGTGACTTATGAAGAGTAATTTTCCAAAGCTAAAGCTCCATGTGACAGAGATGAAATAGAAGCCAAATTTGTCTAATCCCTTAGCCTATTTTTCTCCCATTACACTCTGCTGCCACTCTACCCTCCTGAAAGTGAAGGAATGGCTGGAGGGGCTGGCCAGTGATATGAGAAAGAAAAGAGGTGTCATCTGTTCCCCAAGGTAAATACCTTGGCCAAGTTTACCCATATAATAGATGGTGGAGTCAGGATTAGAACTCAGATATATTGCCAAACAATGTGTTGTAACCTCTTCTCATCTATATGTAATGTGTTATTTCTGTCTAGAGAAAGATCCAGACGAAGTCCCCAGCTCTCCCACCCCCAACAGACATCTTTCTTGTACCACTCCCAGAAGCCAGGTTCCAGGACATGTGTCTAGCAAAGGTGCTAGGGGCATGCAGTCTCTTTTTGTTTGACACTAACTCTGTGGTGAATAGATTAGACTCATTTTCTCTTGGCCTTAAAGATAAATTCTGGCACATTTTCTTGCCAAGACTTTCTTATTAGACTGGCAGACACAGATTCAGAAGAAGGCTTGGGTGAAAAGGACACAAGAAGGCCTCTCAATCTATTTCAAGTGTCTTTGATTACTTAGGAAAAAATCTGGTATGGACAAAAAGGTGCCCTTCATGTGGTTTTGCTTCGCTTATCATGGGCATACTTTGGGATTTGAGACAAAAACCTCATTTTAAAAGAGGATACCCATTTGCCTAACTTACTCTATTAGGGTTCTACCTATTGGGGAAGATTGTTGTCACACAGGTTTTAGTTGTCTGAAGATCAAATATAATTTTCTGGATTTAAATCAATATATAATTGTAATACTATGGTAGATATTACTTATATTACTCAGTGTGATTTTGTAATTTTTTTAATCACTTGGTTTCTAAAAACCTTTTAAAAGACCCTATTGTGATAGAAATTGCTGCACCTATATAGACTTGTCTGCTCACCTTGGCAGCAAGGAATGCATTGAAATACCAGCTTGGATGTTGTAAAATAACATTCGCACAGGAACATCTGTATAGTCACTTTGAACATTAGGATTTTCAAGATCAGAGACCTAGAGATTGTTATTTCCTTCTAGATAAGAATTTGTGACATTTATTGTCACTGAGACCACAAATTGAGGTTAATCAAACAGCTAAGTTTCAATTAAGCTGCTTACTTCAGTCAAAGAAGATGCACTAATTCCTATGCCATATTATTAGTGAAATGAACACTGGTCAGCAGCTCAATTACTCAATATCCTATATAATAAAAGGTTAATATGCAAACTGTCCCTATGGGCGGGAGTTTGACCAGCCCAGAGTTAGATGTGTGCTGACCACCATGGGGTGGCACGGAACATGGCGGGTGTCAGAGACGTGGCACTGGCAGCAGGTGGCAGTGGAGGTGCTGCCAGCCCCAATGGGTCCCGACAAGAGGGGGGCCATGGAACAGGTGAGTAGGCGGTGCCAGGCCAAGGCGGTGTGAAGGGAGGCCTGGCCAGCGGCAGCAGCAGGCAGCCAGTGGGGAAGGGAGGCCCCGGCTGGCAGCCCCTAGGGACCCTTCCCTTGCATGAATTTCATGCACTGGGCCTCTAGTATATTTGTAAAGATTTATTATTATTGCATGGATAAATAAGACACCATCCTTGCCCTCAATGTTCCTGCATTCTAATATAAAATTACATACTTATCCTTCTTGGAAACATTTAGCAGTTTAGTTTAGTAGAAAGAATAAAATCAGCAGGGCTAGTCCCAGTTCTTCCATTAGTCAGCTATATGACTAGAGATAAACAACTAAAGCTCTTTGTACTCAATTTCCTCATCTTTAAAAGGAAGGTGGCAGGATTGATTAGACATCTGAATCTAAAAATCTAAGAAGCAAATATTTTGAGGATGTTTTAGTTTGGTGTTTTCCAAAAATTCTGGAACAACTTGTGTACTTAATAAATAAAAATTAGATTATTTTAATCCTCATCTTCCTTTGCTCATAAGTCTAGAGGATCTTTAAAGAACTCAAAACTTATTTATCATGCAACAGGAAAAAAAAATCAAAGCAAACTCTGAGAATAAGCATTAGATAAAAAGAACTTCTAAACTCTCTGAAATTCAAACCATGCAGGATGTGGTTTAAGGGTAATGTGGAAATATTAAATTGTGGACTTAACATTTAAAAAATAATAAATGTATATTTATCTTTGTTATCTGCCCATTTAAAACACTTCTGTTCTTAACCATGATTATTATGTCCAAATAACTCAGGAGCATTTATCTTTAAGACAAAACACAAACTTGCCAACTTATATTGATGTCAATTTAAAATACTAAGTCATCCAAGTCCTTTTTGAATGATTTAAGCATTTTAAAAGCCCATAAAAATGGTATGGATTATGAGCATAAGCAATGGACACAGACAGTAGGGGGGTGATGTGCTATGGGGTGGGAGCAGCTGAGGAGAGGTCAATGGGGGGAAAAGGAGACTTATGTAAAACTCTAAACAATAAAGAATTTAAATAATAAAAATAATGGTACAGATTTTTGTTATGCATAGCTATACAAGTAGTTAATGCTATACCTTACTAATTAATTAAACTTAGAACATAAAATATACAATATCTAGTTGAAGTTACATATTTTTATTAAGAGAAACATCAATTTGAATGGGGGTTACTCAAATCTGAGATCTCAAATTTGTGAATTTTTCACAAAAATATACTAACTAACATCAACAAAACAAATAGATTAATAAATGAATATTTTCCATTTTCCTGAGTTAAGCACCTAAAAAAAAGCCTCTGTAAGGCTTTTCACAAAAATTATCTCATTTACAACTCACAACAATCCTATAAGGCAGTTTTGCTACCTGCAGAGTAGGGACAATAGTAATGGTTCAGATATATTAAACTTCAGAGAGGGCTTGGTTTTTCCTTGCTGGGACCTTGATAATTTCTTGGATGTTTCCCAGGAACTTCAAGATCTCAGAAGCAAGGAAGGCCAGTGGGTTGCTCTCCTGTTGCTCTTCAAATCAGAGAAGGGCTTTTATTAGCTTGAAGTACATTCAGGGGATTTTTAATATGGGGATGCCACAGAAGATATATTTTGAAAAACATTTATCCCTTTAGAATTTTTATCTGAGAATGTAATTTTAAGATAACCATGAAAACAAAATGAGTTTTTTAAATAAGGAATTTGCCTTTGTAAAGTGAATTATCTTTTATTTTCTTATTTTACCCACAGTATAGTCCAGTGGAGTATATAGGAAAGAAATTGCTATAGTAGCAATTTTGCAGATGAGGAAAGAGATTGGTGGCTGAGATGACTTGGCTTGCCTAGAGCTAGCATGCTATGAAGACCTGAAGAGTGAGAGGCATATGTCCTGATTTTTCAATCCCTTAACGTTTCCAGTAGATCATAGACTCATTTTGTGCTCATAACTGGCCCACAAATTCACCAGTACAAGAAGTAGTATTTTCTTTCCTGCTTATGATGCAAGAAAAATGTCTTAAGGATTTTTTAGGATATTCTTTGCTGTTCTAGATAATGATTTGCCATTTTCTCAGTAAATGCTTACTGGTGATGCTGATAACGATAATGAGATGAGGATGTGATATTGTTGGCCAATCAACAAATCCTATATAATAAAGGGGTAATATGCAAATTATCCCCTCTACTGGGAGTTCAACTGGATTTCGACCAGGTGGCAGGGCTGGCCTGTCAACCTCCTGCATCCCTTCCCCCCAGCCAGCCCAGCCCAATCGGCCCCAATCAGGGTGAGCCGGCTGGACCCCACCCGGCATGAATTCATGCACCGGGCCTCTAGTATACTATAATTACCTACAATGGGCAGAGCAGTATGTTATGTACAAAAGGAATATGAAGAAACATAATGATTTCATTTGCCATCAAGTAGTTTACAATTCGTTTGGAAAAAAAATGTTTATTTATATAAAAGGCAATGCATAATTAATGCAGCTCATATGCACCATGAACAATATACCAAGTAAGTAGTTTAAGTCTTTGGAAGAATAGCCACATCACTGTGGGTTGGCATGATCAAAATAAGCTCATTGGAAGACAGGAATTTAATGGGGTTTGATATTTGTGAAATTTTAGACAGGCAGAAGTGTCCATTACCTAAAAGAATCAGCAGCTGAGAGTCTGTTAATTTTCTCTAATGTCCAGTCACTAGTTAAAGAAATAAATAACTTGATGAAAATGGAATTTAAATAAGTATAAACAAAATAAAGGCAAGTGAACAGAATATAGAGCCCAGAAATAAACTCATATATAGTCATATATAAACGCGTATATAGTCAGTTAATTTATGACACAGAAACCAATAATATACAATGGGGAAAAGATAATCTCTTTCATGAATGGTCAGCCACATGCAAAGGAATGAAACTGGACTTCAATTTTACACCATACACAAAAATCAATTCAAAATGAATTAAAGAGTTGAATGTAAGACCTGGAGCCATAAAACTTATAAACAAACAAACAAACAAACAAAAAACAGGGGGTAAGCTCCTTGACATCTGTCTTAGGAATGATTTTATTAGATGTGAGCCTAAAAACAAAGGCAGCAGGTTGGAAGATGGCAGCCAGCAGGATGGTAGTGAGGAAGTGAGTGAGTGAGGGAGTGAAAGGAAAGTGCGTGGACGTGTGGGATGTATATGTGTGAGTGAGGGACAGTTAGAACCTGCAGGACTTTAGGGGGCTGGTGGAACAGGTTCCCCTAGCCACACAGCCTCTGCTGCCACTGCAATCTCTCCCAGGGTGGCTGGCTCTGCTGCAGAGGCTGCACCATCTTGAAGGCGAGTACTGCTGTGACAAGGAGCCCAGCCTCACCTCCACCCGAGGTGCCCTTGGACACCACCTGGGACCCTACAGCCACACAGGCCAGGGACCTGCTGCCTTGGCTCTGAACCACAAACACCGAGACTCCAGCCTCCCTGGTTGCAGGCACCTAAAATGTTTGTCTGGGTGGAGAAAAAATGGTGGCCGAGTAGGCAGACGTGTCCTATGCCTTCTCATGGAGCAGATAGAAGAAACAACTAAAATAAAATAACATCCACCCAGAATTGGTGAATTAAACACAGTTGGTGAAACAATCCACGGCCAGAAAGTACAGAGGAGGCCTAGAGAATGGTAGGATCGGGGATCTGGGCTGGAGAGAGAGAGATACCTGACTACCGGATGAGAGGGTCAGAAAGAAACTTCACTGCACCCAGTCCGCATCCCTTGGGGACACCTGTAACACTCTACTGTGGAAGGGGGTCCACAGGGCTGCTGGCAGCTGGGGAATCTAGATCTAAGCCCACAGCCATGGGAGGCTGTGCCTAGAAAGGAGCCTGAAGATCTGCACTGGCCATGCAGTGCCAGGGCAGAGAGATGCGTAGCGGCTCAGTTGCTTTGCTTTTACATTTTCCTTGCTCTTACTCACTAAACCCAGTACATAGGATCTTTCAATTACAAACACTCACCGAGGCTTAGGTGCAGGTGGAGGTGCAGTTTTGTGGAGGCTGTGAAAAAAAGCAGGGAGAGGCAACAAGGAATCCAGCTCTGGGATATCCCGGTCCCTCCAACCCTAAAGCCCCACCTAGAGCCCATGTCAGAAATAGACACTTCTATAAATATGACTGAAAGCAGGCAGACAAACAAAGCAGGCAGAATGGTCTTGCCTGCCTGAAACCAAGGCTGTGGAGACAGACACAGAGTGGTGGATCACTGGGAACTTCAACATGGTGCTGACTATCTAACAGGAAACTGAGAACTAGCAGACAGAACAGTAGAGAGGGTTCTTAAACCAGCCCCCGTGAACATTAAAACTCAGCTGAAGTGAAGGACACTTCACTATTTCACTTTTTTATTTTTTATGTTTTAGTTAAGAAAGAAAAGGGGGAAAAATTTAGCCTTTTTTTTTTGGATTAGTGTTCTTCATTCTATTTTTATTTTTTTATCATTATTTTACTTTATCTCATTTTTTCCTTTTATTCCACCCTTTTCTTCCTCACTTTTTCATCCTATTTCTCTTCTCCTGTTCCTGCTTTAGTTTTTCTCCTTTCTTTTTACCCCTCATTAAAAATTGGTATTTATCTGCTTTATTGATATGTTACTATTACAGTAGTCTCTGTTGGCTTACTCATATATCTAATTTCCTCTACCCTGTTCCAAGTCCATGCAACCTCCTCTTTTCTCTTTCTTCACTAGCCAATTTTATTATTATTTTTATTTATTTATTTATTTATTTATTTATTTATTCTTCTTATTTTACTTTTTTATGCTTTTGTTTTTCCTCTCCACTACTGCTCTTTTCTCCTAATTTCTTAATTAGTTTCATTCACCAAACACAAGCCTGTTTGCTCTCTATTCTCTTTTTCTAAAAATAGATGAGAATATAGATAGATAGATTAAAGAAAGGGTAATTTTTTGTCTTTTTATTTTTTTAAATATGTTGATTTTTTTTGTTTTTTACTTTTCTTCTTATTCATTCATTCTCTCTCTACATCCTCTATACTGAACCATGGCCATTCCCCAATTCATTCAATTCCTTTACCTTACTTTCTGGAAATAAGCACTGCCTCTTCAGATTCAGTCCCCCCCCCCCTTTTTTTTTCTGGGTGTTTGTTGTTTGCATTTTTTTGGTTTATTTTTTGTTTTGTGGAGTTTTATCCCCATATATGTATATTTTCCACTTATTTTTTTGTTCTTTTTCTTTTCTCTCTTACCTTTTTTCCTTTTCTCAATATCATTTTTGCACTCTTTTCTATCCCCTAATTCTCTTTTCTCTGGTGGTCACTTTTATTGGGTTTATTGGTGTCATGAATACATTCATGTTTTGTTCCCTCTGTGTTGTGTCTTGTCAAGTTGTATTTTGTGTCTCTTGGACAATGTAGTATAGAGTGAGCCACATAACTAGACACCTTGAGAGGAGCAAAAATGGGGAGACAAAGAAACGGCCCTCATACAAAAGAAAAGGAGGAATCACCAGGAAAAGAAATAAAGGAACTGGAGGACAGCAATTTGTCAGAGGAAGAATTTGGAGCAATGGTCATAAGGACGCTGAAAAGGATGTAGGACAAATTCAACAACTAGTGTAAAAATCAAGAGGAAATGAAGAAGAAACAGGAGGAAATGAAGAATGACATAGCTGCAATAAAGAACAGAATGGAAAGTATCAACAGTAGACAAGAAGAAGCTGAGGACCGCATCAGTGAGCTAGAAGACAAGGTAGGGAAAAACACCCAAGCAGAGCAGCAACTGCAAAAGAAACCTTAAAAAACAGGAGAGCCTAAGGGAGCTTTGGAACAACATGAAACAAAACAACATCCACATAATAGGAGTTATAGAAGGAGAGGAAACTAAGCAAGGAATAAAAAACCTGTTGGAAGAAATAATGACAGAAAACTTTCCTGATATTGGGAAGAAAAAACTCACAGAAGTTCAATAAGCACATAGAGTCCCAAACAAGATGAATCCAAAAAGACCAACACCAAGACACATCATAATTAAATTAGCAAACATCAACGACAAAGTAAAAATCTTAAAGGCTCCCAGAGAGACACAGAAAGTTACCTATAAGGATCTCCCATTAGACTATCAACTGATTACTCAACAGAAACACATCAGGCCAGAAGGGAATGGAATGAAATATACAAAGTGATGCAAAGCAAGAGACTGAATCCAAGAATACTATACCCAGCAAGGCTATCATTCAGAATTGAAGGTGAAATAAGGAGCTTCATAGACAAAAAAGGCTAAGGGAGTTTATTACCACTAAACCAGAAATGCAAGAAGCGCTAAAACAGCAATGCTGTAAAAAGAAGAAAGAGAAGGGAAGAAGGAACACAGATATAAAGAATAAAAATGGCAAAAAACAAGTACCTATCAAAAATAACCTTAAATGTAAATGGATTAAAGGTTCCAATCAAAAGACATAGGGTAGCTGAATGGATAAGAAAACATTACCCATATATCTGCTGTCTAAAAGAGACCCACCTCGGAACAAAGGACTCACGCATACTGATAGGGAAGGGATGGAAAATTTTTTTTCAGGTGAGTGGAAATGAAAAAAAAAATCCGGGGCACCAATACTTATGTATGACAAAATAGACCTCAGAGTGAAGGCCATAACAAGAGAAAAGGAAGGCCACTTGATAATACTAAAGGGAGCAATTCAACAACAGGATATAACTCTGGTAAACATATATGCACCCAATACAGGAGCACCCAAATGCATAAAAAAAACTTCTGGAAGATATCAAGGGAGAGATTGACAGTAATACAGTCATAGTAGATGACTTTAATAACCCATTGACACCACTGGATAAATTCTCTAAACAAAAAATCAGCAAAGAAACATCAATCCTAAATGACTCACTAGACCAGATGAACTTAACATTTTCAGAACATTTCACCCCAAAGCTACAGAATATACATTCTTCTCAAGGGCACATGGGACATTTTCAAAGACAGACCACATATTGGGACACAGTTAAATTTAAGAAGATATAAATCATATCAAGCATCTTCTCAGATCACAATGGCATAAAATTAGAAATCAAATACAATGAAAAAAAAGTCAAATACTTAGAGGATAAAATAGCATTCTATTAAACAATGGGTTACCAAAGAGATCAGAGAAGAAATAAAAAGCGTTCTGGTAACAAATGACAATGAAGTCACAACAATCCAAAATCTATGGGACACAGTGAAAGAAGTCCAGAGAGGGAAGTTCATTGCTCTACATACAAGCCTACCTCAAATAAACAAGAAAAAAATGGTAATAAATTATCTAATCCTACAGCTTGAAGAATTAGAAAGAGAGCAACATGAAAAGCCCAGAGTGAGCAGAAGGAAGGAAATAATAAAGATCAGAGTGGAAATAAATGACATAGAGACAAAAAAAGAAAAAAATACAAAAGATCAACAAAACCAAGAGCTGGTTCTTTGAAAGGATAAACAAGATTGATGAACCTCTAGCCAGCCTCACCAAGAATCAAAGAGAGAGGACCCAAATAAACAAAATCAGAATGAAAGAGATGAAGTAACAACAGACCCTGCAGTCATACAAAGGAGTATAAAAAATACTATGAATAACTCTGTTGCAACAAACTGGACAACCTAGATGAAATAGACATAGTCTTAGAAATATACAGGCTTCCAAAACTCAATCAGGAAGAATAAAAAAAAAACCCTGAATAGGTCGATAACTACTGATGAAATAGTAGCAGTAATCAAAAATCTCCCAGCAAACAAAAGCTCTGGTTTGGATGGCTTTACAAACATTCAAAGAAGAACTATTACGTATCCTGCTCAGACTATTCCAAAAAATTCAAGAGGAAGGTGCACTTCCAAGCTCTTTCTATTAAGCCAGCGTTACCCTAATTCCAAAACCAGATAAAGACACCACAAAAAAAGAGAACTACAAGCCAATATCCCTTATTAACATAGATGCTAAAATCCTCAACAAAATTGTAGCAAATCAGATCCAGCATTACATTAGAAAGATCATACACCATCACCAGGTGGGATTTATTCCAGGGATGCAAGTATGGTACAATAACCACAAATTAATAAATGCAATACATCACATAAAAAAAATTGAGAGACAAAAATCACATAATCATATCAATTGATGAAGAAAAAGCAGTTGACAAAATTCAGCACCCTTTCTTGATAAAAACTGTTAGCAAGGTGGGCATGGAGGGATCATACCTCAACATAATAAAAGCCTTATATGACAAACCTACAGCCAACATCATACTCAATGGGCAAAAACTAAAACCATTTCCCCTAAGAACAGAAATAAGACAGGGATGCCCACTTTCACAACTCCTATTCAACATAGTATTGGAAGTGCTAGCCATAGCGATCAGAAGAGAAGAAGAAATAAAAAGGTATCCAAATTGGAAAAGAAGTAAAACTATTATTATTTGCAGATGATATGATGTTGTACATAAAAAAACCTAAAGACTCCATTAAAAATGACTAGATTTAATAAATGAATTCGGCAATGTAGCAGGATACAAAATAAACACCCAGAAAACCATTGTTTTTTTATACACCAATAATGAACTCATAGAACGAGAAATGAAAAAAGAAAGAAAGAAAGAAAGAAAGAAAGAAAGAAAGAAAGAAAGAAAGAAAAAATTCCACTACCATTGCACTAAAAAAGTTTAAGATACCTAGGAATAAACTTAACTAGGGAGGTAAAAGACCTATACTCAGAAAACAACAGGACATTGAAAAAAGAGATAGAGGAAGACATAACAAATGGAAGAATATACCATGTTCATGGATTGGCAGAATCAACGTCATTAAAATGTCCATACTACCCAAAGCAATTTATAGATTCAATTCAATCCCTGTTAAAATACCAACAGCATATTTCACAGACCTAGAACAAACTCTCCAAAAATTCATCTGGAATAAAAAAAAGGCCCTGAATAGCCACAGTAGTCCTGAGAAAGAAGAACAAAGTTGGAGGGATCACAATAACAGATATCAAGCTGTATTACAAAGTTTCTGTTCTCAAAACTGCCTGGTACTGGCACTAGAACAGACATACACACCAATGGAACAGAACAGAGAACCCAGAAATCGACCCAAGCCATTATTCTCAATTAAGATTTGACCAAGGAGGCAAGAACATATAATGGATTCAAGACAGTCTCTTCAATAAATGATGTTGTGAAAATTGGTCAGATACATGCAAAAAAAATGAAACTAAAACACAAACTTACACCATACACAAAAGCAAACTCAAAATGGCTAAAGGACTTAAACGTAAGACGGGAAACCATAAAAATCTTAGAAGACTCCATAGGCAGCAAAATATCAGACATATATTGTAGAAACATCTTTACCAATAGAGCTCCTAGGGCAATGGAAATTAAGGAAAAATAAACAAATGGGAATAAAATAAAAAGCTTCTGCCAAGCAAAAGAAATCATCAACAAAACAAAAAGAAAGCCCATTGCATGGGAGAACATTTTTGCCAATGCTTTCTCAGATAAGGGTTTAATCTCTAAAATCTATAGGGAACTCATACAACTTAACAAATGGAAGATAAACAATCCAATCAAAACATGGGCAAAATACGTAACTAGACACTTATTGAAAGAGGACATAGAGAAGACTGAGAAACATATGAAAACATGCTCAAAGTCACTAATTATCTGAGAGATGCAAATCAAAACAACAATGAGGTACCATCTCACACCTGTCAGAATGGCTATTATCAACAAATAAACAAATGACAAGTGCTGGCAAGGATGTGGAGAAAAAGGAACCCTTGTGCACTGCTGGTGGGAATGCAGACTGCTGCAGCCACCCACTATGGAAAACAGTATGGAGATTCCTCAAAAAATTAAAAATGGAACTCCTATTTGACCCATTAATCCCACTTCTGGGAATATATTCCAAGAAACCAGAAACACCCATCAGAAAGGACATATGCACTCCTATGTTCATAGTAGCACAATTTACCATAGCTAAGATTTGGAAACAGCCTAAGTGCCCATCAGCAGATAACTGGATTAAAAATGGTGGTACATCTACACAATGGAATAGTATGCTGCTGTAAAAAATAAGGAACTTTTACCATTTGCAACAGCATGGATAGAACTGGAGGACATTATGCTAAGCAAAATAAGCCAGTCGAAGAAAGATAAATATCACATGATCTCACTCATATGTGGAATATAATGGACAACATATACTAATGAACAAAAATAGATACAGAGACAAAAAACACTGAACAGACAGTCCAATCTCAGAGAGAAGGCAGAGCAGGGGGAAGAGGGTGTGGGTAAGAGATCAACCAAAGGACTTGTATGCATACATATTAACATAACCAATGGACACCTACACTAGAGTGATGGGGGCTTGTCCTGTGAGGTGGGAGTGCCTGGGGGGTGTAATTTGGGGGGAAAGGAGACATATATAATACTTTAAACTATAGAAAAATAATAATAAAATAAAAACAAAGGCAACAAAAGCAAAAATAAACAAGTGGGACTACAATCAAGCTAAAAAGCTTTTGTACAGCAAAGGAAACCATCAACAAAATTAAAAGTCAATCTACAAAATGGATGAAAATATTTGCAAGTCATATATCTGATAAGAGGTTAATATTCAAAATGTATAAAGAAACTGTACAACTCAGTAGAAAAATATCTATTTTAAAATCAGCAGAGGAACAGAATAGACATTTTCTCAAAAATATGCAAGTGGCCAATAGTTGCTTAAAAAGTTGCTCAACATCTTTAATCAGTAGGGAGATACAAATCAAAATATAAATATCATCTTGTACCAGTTAAAATGATTGTTATAAAAAGGACAAGTGATACCAAGTGTTGGCAAGAAGGTAGAGAAAAGGGAACCCTTTTGTACTATTGGTGGGAATGTAAATTGTTTCAGCCTCTATAGAAAACAATATGGAGTTTACTGAAAAAATTAAAAATAGAACATTTCTGGGAATATGTATAATAATATAAGCATAAATGCTAATTAGACTGGACAGCTGAACGACATTCCGGACGTCCTTTTGGATGAAGCTGTGGCAGTGGGGGCTGAGGCAGAGGCAGTTAGGGGCAATTAGGCAGGCAGGTGAGCAGTTACGGGTGATCAGGCAGGCAGGCAGAGGCAGTTAGGTGCAATCAGGCAGGCAGGCGAGTGGTTTGGGGGGATCAGGCAGGCAGGCAGGTGAGCGGTTAGGAGCCAGCAGTCCCGGATTGCAAGAGGGATGTCCAACTGCTGGTTTAGGCCTGATTCCACAGGGCTGTCAGACATCCCCCTTAGGGGTCCCAGATTGAGAGAAGGTGCAGGCCGGGCTGATCACCCCCCTCCCCCTCCATGAAGGAATTTCATGCACCAGACCTCTAGTCTATAATAATAAAAGTGTAATATGCTAATTAGATGGACGTCCTTCCGGCTTCTTCCAGACGCCCTTCCAGACGAAGCCAGCCTGCGAAGGAAGCCCAGGTCCTGGGTGCCAGAGGGAAGCCGGTGCCGGCTCCTGGGGGAAGGAAGGCCTCCACTTGCACGAATTTCATGCATCAGGCCTCTAGCATCTAAAGAAACCTGAAACACTAATTTGAAAGAATATATGCTCCCCTGTGTTCATTGCAGCATTATTTATTTACAATAGCCAAGATTTGGAATCAGCCGAAGTGCCTATCAATAGATGAATGGGTAAAAACCTATGTTATATTTAAACAATGGAGTACTAACTACTCCACTGTAAAAAAGAAGGAAATCTTACTTTTTGCAACAGCATGGATGGATCTGGAGAGCATTATGCTGAGTGAAACAAGATAGTCAGAGAAAGACAAGTACCATACAATTTCACATATATGTGAAAATTAATGAACAAAATAAACTTACAAGCAAAATAGAAACAGAGTCATAGACACAGAGAACAGGCTGGTAGCTGTTAGAGGGTAGAGGGGTTGGGGGCTAGGTGAAAAAGGTGAAGGGATTAGAAAATCACAAAGACACAGACAACAGTATGGTGATGACTAGAGGGTAAGGAGGGTGGGGAGAAGGAGAAGAGAATTAAGGGAGGATAAATGGTGATGGAAGAAAACTTGACTTGGGGTGGTGAACACACAATACAGTATACAGATGATATATTATAGAATTTCATTCCTGAAGCATATATAATTTTATTAACCAATGTCACCCCAATAAAATCAATAAAAAATTCTACCTAAAAATAGAACTATAATATGATCCAGCAATTCCATTTCTGGCCATGTATCTAAAGGAAACAAAATCACTATATTGAAAAGATACTTGCACTGCCATGTTCACTGCAGCGTTACTCACAATAGCCAAGATGCAGAAACAACCTAAGTGTCTATTGACACTTAGATGAATAAAGAAAATAGGACACACACACACACACACACACACACGTACATGTACATGTACATGTATATTCAGTCACAAAAAAAGAAATCCTACTATTTGTGACAACATGGATGAAACTTTAGGGCATTCTTCTAAGTGGAATAAGTCAGGAAGAAAGTCAAATAATATTGGCTCTGACTTATAGGTGGGATCTAAGGGAATCATACTCAGAGAAACAGAGAACAGATTGGTGGTTTCCAGAGGCAGGGGATTGGGAGTGTGCAATGTGAGTGAAGGTGATGAAAAGGTACAAACTTCCAGTTATAAGATAAATGAGTTCTGGGGAAGTTATTTACAGCATAGTGACTATAGTTTAAAAATTATTATGTATCCCCAATTTAGAAAAAATAATAATTCCAGTATAAAAACTACTAACAATGATTCTCAAAATTGTAGAATTGTATTTGGCAATATTATACAAAGACAAAATAGTTGATCAATGCTTTAAATAGTATATTTTTTAAGTGGGTGACTTTATAAAATAAAGGTAAGATAAAAAATTTAAAAAGCTGTTTTTTTTTCTAAAAGTAATATGAAATATTAAAACCACCTACATCATCAAAATTTGGTTGTAGAGCTAGAAAGTCTATAGCAAGCATGATAGGCAAATAATGGCACCCCCCAAATGTCCACATCTTAATATCTGGAACCTGTGACTACATCACCTCATGTGGCAAAGGGACTCTGAATCTGTGATTAAGGTTAAGGACCCAGAGATGGAAAGATTGTCTGGAACTGTTTGGACCAGGCCTGTATAATTACAAGGATTCTTAAGAGAGGAAAACCTTTCAGGCTGTGATCAAGGAGAAGTGATTACTGAAAAGGTGTCAGAGAGATGAAACATTGCTGCTTTGAGCATAGAGAAAGGGGGACATGAGCCAAGGAATGTGGGCAACTTCTCGAAGCTATAAAAGTCTTCCCTCCATGAGTCTACAGAATGGACACTTTAATTTTCGCATGATAATACCTTCCTCAGATAAGACCCACCTACAGAACTGTAAGATAATACATCACATTGTTTTATGCTTCCAACTTTGTGTTAACTTGTTATAAGCAGCATAGAAAACAATAAAGCAAGAAATTTAGAATGCTTACTTTATTTTAATATTAGAAGGGATTATTCAAATATCAATTACAACCAGAGATTATTTAGAAAAACACACATAAATGCTATATTTAATTATATATTGGCTTGTGCTAAAGTATTGAGCCAATTAAAGAACTGCAATAGTGAATGAATTGGATCTATTAAGTAAATAGTCCCAGTCATTGAGATACAAAAATGTCTCAATGCTAAATATGTAAGTGTATCTAAAACTGAAAAGTAAAATGAGAAAAGTGAGCAAACTACGTCATTCAGTGATATGAAGATATCGTACAAGAGACTTTTTACCCATCTCCTTCAGGACCTAAAAAGTGTTCTCAGGAAAGGATATGAGTTTAAATTACAATGAATGATGAGGGGTGTTTTATTTAAATAGGAATTAAAGCTGGTATATTTGTTTTTTATAATTACTTTGAAAATTACCACAGACTTGTTGGCTGAAAGCAACAGAAGTTTATTCTCTCTCAATTCTGAAGGCTTGAAATTCAAAATCAAGATTTTGGCAAGCCCACACTTCGTCTAGAGCAGAGGTTCTCAACCTGGTTGCGACCATCGGAAAACACATATAGCATATGAGATACTTACATTATGATTCATAACAGTAGCAAAATTACAGTCCTGAAGTAGCAACAAAAATAATTTTATGGTTGGGGGTCACCACAACATGAGGAACTGTATTAAAGGGTCGCGGCATTAGGAAGGTTGAGAACGACTGCGTCTAGAGCTGGGGTGGGCAAACTTTTTGACTCGAGGGACACAATGGGTTCTTAAACTGGACCGGAGGGCCGGAACAAAAGCATGGATGGAGTGTTTGTGTGAACTAATATAAATTCAAAGTAAACATCATTACATAAAAGGGTACGGTCTTTTTTTTTCCTTAGTTTTATTCATTTCAAACGGGCCGGATCCAGCCCGCGTGCTGTAGTTTGCCCATGGCTGGTCTAGAGGCTCTGCATTCCTTGGCTTGTGGCTGCATCACACCAATTTCTTCCTTCATCTTCATATGCCCTTTTTCTTTGTGTGTCTAATCTCCCTCTGTCACTTTAACACCTGTGATGGTGTTTAGGGACTGCCTGGATAATCCAGGACAACCTTTTCATTTCAGGACCCTAATATATTTTTTTCTATAAAAACTTTAAACCTGATGTTGTTTTTTTGGGGGCCACCATTCAGCCCACTTCAATTGATTTCTGGAGGGTTGGTAATAATAATCATTTTTTTTTTCCTCCAAAGCTGGGTGCTATTCTCAGTTGCATTTAGTTTAAAAAATTATGTCCAAACTGACTGAACTAGAATCTGCATTTTAATAACATTCCCCAGGAGATTTATGTGTACACTAGAGGTCGGGTGCATGAAATTCATGCATGGGGTGTGTGTGTCGCTCAGCACAGCCTGCATCCTCTCCAATCTGGGACCCCTCAAAGGATGTCCGACTGCCTGTTTAGGCCCGATCTTGGTGGGATCGGGCCTAAACGGGCAGTCAGACATCTCTCTCACAATCCAGGACTGCTGGCTCCCAATCGCTCGCCTGCCTGCCTGCCTTATTGCCCCTAACCACTCCCTTGCCAGCCTGATAGATGTCTAACTGTTCCTCTGCCACCCCTATTGCCCCTAACTGCCCTCCCCTGCCAGCCTGGTCGCCCCTAACTGTCCTTGCCTTCTGGCCTGGTTGCCCCTAACTGCCCTCCTCTGCTGGCCCAATTGCCCCTAACTGCCCTCCCTGCCAGCCTGGTTGCCCCTAACTGCTCTCCCCTGCTGTCCTGGTTGCCCCAACTGCCTTCCCCTGAAGGCCTGGTTCCCCTCAACTGCCCTCCCCTGCAGGACTGGTCCCCCCAACTGCCCTCCCCTGCCAGCCTGGTTGCCCCCAACTGCCCTCCCCTACAGGCCTTGTCCCCCTGCCCCCCAACTGCCCTACCCTGTAGGCCTGATCACCCACAACTTCCCTCCCCTGCCGGCCATCTTGTGGTGACCATCTTTGACCACATGGGGTGGTCATCTTGTGTGTTGGAGTGATGGTCAATTTGCATATTACTATTTTATTAGATAGGATTAAAATTTGAAAAGCACTGCTTAAGAAATATTTGAAGGTCATACCTTGTCATAACTCCATGAGTGAGTGGGTAAGGTGACCATCAGTGAAGGAAAATAAGGAGTCGGTAAGTGAGAAGGCAGCAGATAAGATTTTATCAAAACTTTTATAATTTAAAGGACTAACATTTTAATCCACAGGGACAAAAATTTTTAGTTGGAATGAACAAGTTTCTAGAACAAGAGAAGAATGGTAGAGATATTTGGAGATAGATTGGCCCTTGTCTCTGAAACTATTCTCTGCAGGCATCTGTCCACTGCCCAGTCTCCCTGATCCAAGCACTGATGACAAGCTCCAGGTTCACCTAAAATGTTCCACAAAGTTCAGCTCCTGCTATGTGTGAAATTTGATATGGACTGCTCTGTGAATTAACTACTCAAATCTGTATAATTTGTTAGTCCAATATAATGGGCATGCCATTGTTATACCTATATTCTGAGTATTTGTATTCCTTCCTCTATCATCATAAGACACAAAAAAAATAGTATAAGGGAGCCACTCAATTATTTGGCAGAAAAGTAGCAAAATCAGATTGGAAACTAGTGAAAATTCTTCTGCTCATAAAATTCAGAGCTTTCAAAACACTTTGGCCTCACATGAATTTTTAGCAGCTGTAGTGCTGACAATAACATAGTGAGCCTAGAAACTATCAAGAGCTTATTTCCTGCCAGGCACTCTCTCCTAATGAGCTTTATGATCTCAAGTAACTCTCACAATAGCCAAGAGGGAGGGAGGCACTTCACTGATGAGTAGACCATGGTCTTCTCTGCACACCTGATATACGGTCACTTCTTTCTTGGGACGTCTCTACCTCACTTGGCATCATCCAATACTTTAATCACAAATGAGTCTTGGAGGCCTCACCAGTTCACCCATTCAGTATCTATTTATTGAGTGGTAGGCAATGTGAATGAACTGGGAATAAACATGCACTTTTAAGAAAAGTCAAGATAAAAGGCATCAAGAAACTGAACATTTGGCTTCTATAGATACACATACAGTTAGCAAACAGCAACCGTTTCCAGTATGAAATGACTAAAAGAGCTTTACCTTTTTCTTCCTCTCTACCTAGGACTCTAACTTGTGAACTTTCATCTACTCTGTCACTTGCCCTCATTTGGGATGTTCTCTGCCAACTTCCATTTCTTACTCTAGTCTGGGCCAAAAATTAATTCCTGGATTTCATTGAGAAGGTTAAGATGGGGCTGTCCTATACATTGTTGTAGGAGTCATGTCAACGCTTAAGAGATCAAATGTTATTTCACATCTACAAAGGAAGTTCTTCCTTTATTACAATAAGCAGAGACAGGTTTCCATGCAGGGTAGTTCAACTCTTCACTTGCATTTGAAATTGCATATTCATTAAAAATCCCTCCAATAATCAAGTAGTCAGGCCTATTGGGAGAGAATCAGAATGAAAGTATGAAATATAGAGTAAAAGTCCCAAGCTTACTTTCAATCAATAATGGGTTTCCTTATGAAACTAAGTAGAGCTGCCCAGTGGTAACAAAATTATTTCATTTATGTTTTGCCTATTCTCCTCCCCCTCTTGATTTCAGAAAAGCACCTGCTCACACATTATGTGGCTCATAGAAATTTCAGTACATAAAATCTCTCACCCTCCTCCCATAACTATTGATAACGTTATAAAGTACAATGAAGCTTGTAGTTGAAGAGGACATGATGAGTGTTAGGGGGGGATCTCATGGGTTCTTAGTCCTCAAGCAAGCAATATATATTGATTTTAACTATCAATATGCAATATATATTTCAGGTTCAAAAACAGTAGTACATTTCACTACAACACTCTGAAATCAAAATGATAGTACTTCATAAAATAGGCTTATGGGATTGTAAACTATGCCTTTTATTACCTGAAATACCTGACCCACTTTTGGTTACTATATTCATTAAATACCTCAAAAGCTGCTTTGCGTAATTAATGTCAACTGAGCAAAGTAAAATATAATTAAAGAATATGATCAAGAAAACATAATTGCTGTGAACTCACAAAAGTTAAAATGTAATATCTTCCAGTTAAACATGTTTTGCATTTTTTTTTGTAACACTTGGACTAGAAGATTTAAAAAAGCAAAACAAATGAAAAGTAAAAGAGAAACACCTGATTTTATTTTTAAAATATTAGTTTTTAAATTAGATGTCTCTATATGACATTATGTCCAATTTATTGAAATATTTGATATATACTATCTTCTTATTTTCAGTGTAAATGTAAAGTGACAATATTTATGTTTAATCTCTGTTTGACAAATACATTTACTTAATCATCATACCAGATATTTCTGTAATAAAAAACACTTTCTCCAAGTGGGACTTGAGCTCTCATGATAGCAAACACCACTACTTTGGAAATGAATTAAAAATCACTCACTTGTTTAAACAATCAAGATTAAAATGAACAACCTTAGCCTTTTACATTTTAAATGAATGAAAGCTAAATCAGAATATATTTACTTTAAAATGTAATAGTTTTGAAAATTATGTAAACGTTTTTGTGACCAGCTGCCACAATCTTTATCATTTTTTCCTCCTGAAACCAATTATTAAATGATGTTATCTTTAGTGAATACATGTCTTGCTTTTCTTTTATTTCCCAAGTGCTTTTAAGTTATTCGAGTCAACAAATGTACATGTACCACTTTGAGTAATGGACGTGTTTTCCAATGTGATGTAAGAGGAAATAGTAAAACAAGACTTAATTCAGAACTTAAAAATTCCCTGGGGGTATAATTACTGGCTCTGAGAACTGACACTGCATTGCACTTCATAGCCACAGTGTGGATGGTGCCCATGAAGTTGTACAGAACACCGGTTGCATCACTGTCCATGACAACTCTAACTAGTAGACACGTGGGATGCAGGCTCCAGGTGAGACTTAATGTCCATGAGCACTGAACAACAAATATTTCCCTGTATCAAATGAGTAAAAATCCATTCACATTGTGCTCATTGTTCTGACACAGAAAAACAAATCTGACATGTTTCCTGTGGAAGTCTTATTTGGAAACAGCGCCTGTAACCTTGCCAATAAATAGATTAATGAGTGGGCATAGTACAGTTGTGACAGGCAGAATTATTTGGAACATCATCAACAAGTACCAGTTCCTGCTGATTCAAAGATCTGTGTTCTCTCTCACGCAATAGTGACTGTTCCGGGAACGATGAAAAATGAGAAACTGAGCATCATGTTATTAAACCGTTAACAGAAAGGAACAGAAAATTATTACATGCTAAAATGGTATGTCCTCAGTGGATAGAATCAGTGTCATACATTTAGAAGACGAATGGCATAGCTCTTATTATTAAAATATCTGTATAATACGAATGCAGAGAAATACCATATAACAATAGTTGTAAAACTTTATTATATTTAACTGTCACTTGGGAAACCAGTTAAAATGCTTTCTGAGCCACACTCCCAGAGATTCTGGTTTAGAAGTTCAGAAGAGGCCTGGACTTTGCATTTTAATAAGTACCTACCCCAGAATTCCTAATTCCAGCAGTCTTCCTCTTCCATTTAAAAAACACACACACTACTGTAAACTGTAAACAAGAAGGACTTGCAGCCCTGGCATGTCTGAGACATTTGAGAAAAATACATACTCTCCATAGACTATTTACTAAATGGGGTAAAGTTCAGACATGCCTAGATTTTTAAAATTCTACTGGTGATTGTGACTTACAACTAGGCTGAGAAACTTGATTTTGCTATTTATTATTAAATGTTTTTAATAGCCCTAACTGGTTTGGCTCAGTGGATAGAGCATCAGCCTGTGGACTGAAGGGTCCCAGGTTCAATTCGGTCAAAGGCATGTACCTTGGTTGCAGGCACATCCCCAGTAAGGGGTGTGCAGGAGGCAGCTGATCAATGTTTCTCTCTCGTCGATGTTTCTAACTCTCTATCCCTCCCCCTTCCTCTCTGTAAAAAAATCAATAAAATATATTTAAAAAAGTTTTTAATAGTTGACCTAATAGTTTAACTTAAGAGAAATAATAAAATGTCTTTCAATATTTAGATCATGAAACTAACAAATTATATATCAATCCAACTCCATTAACATGTTTTAAGAATATCTTCATTATCTTGACCCTCTTCTCCAATACATTCTCTCCCATTTTTCTTCAGTAAATGGCCACACCCTCTCCCCTGTTGAAGAGAGACTGTTGAGGGAGTGGTGATGCGCATGGGTTTGGAGGAAACAGCCCTTGTTTGCAGCCCCATTTCTACTATTTCCTATCCATGCAACACTGGACATGTTACCCAGAACCTCTATAATAGTAAATTACCTCACAGATTATTGTAAAATGAAATGAGATGATTTATGCAATGTTTAATGTAATCCCTGGGCCTTTATGAGACTTTTAAAAAGTCAGCTCTTACCCTAGCCAGTTTGGCTCAGTGAGTAGAGTGTTGGCCCTTGGAGGGAAGGGTCCTGGGCTTAATTATGGGCAATGACACATAACTCGGTTGCATCTTGATCTCCACCCCTGATCGGGGTTCATGCGGGGAGGCAACCAATCAATGTTTCTCTCTCACATCTATACCTCTCTCTGTCTCTCCCTCTCCCTTTCACTCTCTCTAAAAATCAATGGGAAAATATCCTTGGGTGATGATTAGCATCAACAACAAAAAAAAGTCAGCATATATTACCATTCTTAACTCTTACTCTTCCCATAAGTAGTCAACATTTTCTGACTCTTCCACTTGTTAATTAGCTCAAGTATTAACTACTTGTATCTATTCTTCTTTATATATAATATATATTTTTATTGATTTCAGAGAGGACTGGAGGGGGAGAGAGAGATAGAAACATAAATGACGAGAGAGCAACATTGATCGGCTGCCTCCTGCACGCTCCCTACTGAGAACTAAGCCTGCAACCTGGGCATGTGTCCTGACCAGGAATCGAACCATGACCTCCTGGTTCATAGGTAGATGCTCAACAGCCAATCACCTCTTAACAAAAGATTAAAATTACCTGAGTCCCCTGTTTTCAGGCTTGTTCTTCCTAGCTGCAGTCAGAGACATCTAACATGCCTATCCCTCCCCAACTCCTTCAATGGCTAACTTCTGACCTTGAGATAAAGTCTGAACTTGTTAACATGACTTACAAGACCCTCCTTATTCTAGCTCCTGCCCAAGCCTCCAGGCTTGTCCCTTGCTATACCTCCACTCCACACTGAATATTTTTTCATTCCTGGAATGTGCTAGAGTCTCTCCTTTGCTTCTGGGCCTGTAAACATGTATATATTCCTTCGGCCTAAAACACTTATCCATCTCCCCGCATCTCCTTTACTTTCCTCTGGAAGCTTATTATGTTTCCCTTTGGTTAAACTTGATTGCTTTTCTATGGATGTGTCCCCTTCAAAATACACATCATATTTTACCGTGATTATTTCTTAATTTGAGTGATTTTTATGCTGGGAGTAGGGGAGGGGGTGGAGTGTCTCTATGGTCCTCACATGCATTACTTGACAACTGAGAATCCTATTACATTTTTAAAAACTTGATGAAAATCCATAAAAATAAAATTAAGCATATTCTGGAATAGCTGGATGACTATTTTAGTGTCTTTATTTTTGTTCATTTTTATTGTAAAATACATATAAAATGTTCCATCTAAACCATTTTAGGTGTACAGTTCAGTAGTATATATATATTCATGTTGGTGTGCAACCCTCATCCCCATTTATCTTCAGAATTCTTTTTGTCTTGCAAACTGAAACTGGATATCCATTACACAATAACTACCAATTCCCTCCTCCCTCTAGCCTCTAGAGTGAACCCTTGTCCAGTGAACCCTTGCACACTTGGGGACTAGATCCTATAATTAGTATTTCTGCAAGATATTATTTTCAAATGTTAATTCTATAACTTCTTAGCTGGGTAAACTTGGGAAAGTTACTGGATCTCTTTGAATCTCAGTTTTCTTATCTAAAAAAAGGGAAATAATGACAGTACTTACTGCTTAGCTTAAAGGATGTAATCTGTGCAGAATACTTAACCCATTACCAGACACAAGATAGATACATGCAGTCAGTTTAAGCTATAGCAATTAGCATTTGTTGAATAAATGAATGAATGTATAATAAAATTTATGGATATTCTAAAGGAACATTAATATCTATATTTTAGCTGTTGGATGTCGATTAGCAGTGTTTCTATTTAAGGATAAGCATTCTGAAGAATATAAACACAAACTTTTTTTTAAATTGCTGAACTAATGCACCTATGTTTACTATCCTAATTGTTCTGGTTACATGCAATGAAAGGTGTCCAGTATATCCCTTGGATTTCTTCCATTAAAACAATAAAAATGCAATATGGGAAAATACTATAGTTTCTTATTTATTAATAAATGGCAGTGACTACTGGCTATACTGAGTTCTCATTGTCTGTTGGAGCGAAGAGAAGAAGTAGGGGGGCAGGGGAGGGCCAAACTAAGGAGAAGCAGGAAACAGAAGGGCCTTGGGACAATCTTGCCAACACAAACTAGGACTAAGCCTCTTGCTCTCTCCAGGTTCCACTCCTGTCCCTGAGGAGTCCAAGGGCATGTGTTTAGGGTTAGGGCAAGGGAGGAGGTGCTAAGTAAATCCAGGTGGAGTTTTTTATGGCACACTGGCTTTTTCCCAGCTTAAGGTCTTGCTCACATACTTTCTACAGCTGCATTGCTGCTTAAATCACAGCTGGTGTGTTCTCTCTTGTCCAAGAATGGTTTGGACTATTCCTAAGACTTGATGTAAGTGATTTTAAAAGACTCTCTGAAAGATGCATTTTGATAATGAGAAAAAGAAATGAGACAAAAACAAAAGATTTCAATATGCTGGAATATCTCAACAATTGTAAAGATAGTATACAATTTTACTAATTTTTCTTGCAGATCACTGTATCATTGACAAGTTCAGAAGGAAGACATGCACAAGATAGGAAAAGATCAACCAAAAATATATTTGCATATATGCATAGCCCCCCACGGACACAGACAATAACTTGGTGAAGGTCTGGGGGGAGAGGGGGCACAGGCAGGGTGGAGGGAGGCAAAGGTGGGAGGGGAACATTTGTAATAGAGTTAACAACGAAATAAAAAGATTGGCTGCAAAATATCCCAGAAAGAGCACATTGCATTAGAGGTTGAAATCTAGTTTCCATGCTAACTCTGTCCTCATCTTATATGGCCATTGGTTATGTTATGTTCCATCTTTTCCTATTCTTATGCCCTCATAGATCTTATTTAGTCAAAAATATTGTAGTGAATTGAATCTTGGGTTTTTGAAGCTACAAAGTTATAAAAATCAGCTTTTCTTTATTTCTCCTGTCATGAATAACCATTAATCAAAAACATTGAGTATGCTGAATATTAATCAAAGACTAAGCAGGATCCTTAAAGATCTTAATTATTGTATTTGAATACATTTGAAATGTTACTTTCATAAAATGATAAATGTTATTATATATACTTCTATTGATCCATTACCAACTTAAATCATATTTTCTGATTTAGAAAAAATATTTCAAACTTGAATTCATGGAAGAAAAAAAAAGAACTTTGTTGTCAATTCCAAGAAACCCAGTTCTAAAAAGTTTTCAAATGTTAGTGAAGGCTTTTCAGGTTACTTGAATGCACCTGCTTGATCAGAGCTTCAACAAAGTATTTTCATTGGCAAATATGTAATTTATGAATAAATAAGAAGTTGGATCCCGAGGAACTGGAATAATAAGCTCCATGCCTTAAAGTCTTGGTGCAAAAGCTTGCATGCAGTTTCTCCAAAACTTTGCAAAATTAATTTCAGCAAGTCTAAGGGTCTGGGATACAAGGGGATGACTGCATACAGAGGCCTTTTCACACACTGCTCCCCGCAGCCAGCGGTTCTGTTCTATTAGCTCTCTTGGCAGTCCAGCAGGCCCTCAGGAGGGTCCTTGGTAAACTTCTTTCAGGTGTGTGTGTTTGTGTGTGTGTGTGTGTGTGTGTGTGTGTGTGTGTGTGTGTGTGTACTGAGCCAGTGCTGGCTACCCATCCAACCAGAGAAAACGTTTCCCCTTGGATGAACAATCCTGCACTGTGAGTGTTCTGCAGGTGTCTCTGGGTGTCAGCTGGCCTCTGTTTATTATTGGTAGGCTGTGTACAGGGAGGCCCAGCCGGCCATCAGTAATGACTCTCTGCAAACGGGTCAAGGAAATGAAAATAAAGCCTGTGCAGCAGGATCTTTTAGGGTCTGGGGTTTTGCTGGCAAACTCTGCCCGAGTTCCTCTTTAGGTGCTACTTTAAAATTGCTACTTGTTTGACTTGGCCCGGACTTCACATGGAGAGGCCGTGTGAGATATGCGAGGGGGGACCAGCTGGAGGCAGGTGCGCTGCTTTTTCATTTGAGCACTTCCCAGAAGAACACATCCTCTGCCTGGGTCTGAGGCATTTCTCTTCTTTAGAAGTTTGTTTGTGTAGTTTGTTTTCCAAAAATGGGGAAAGGGAGAGCACTATTAAAGGCATTAGGAATCATTCCCATAATGTGGGATGATTTTGTGTTTCAAGTCTATTACTTAGAGTTGAATAAAAAGAAACAAATATCTTGTAAAATTTGAAACCTTTTCCTCCCCAGCTTACATTTTCAATGACCCAGTAATAAGAACGGAGCTTTCTTATCAAGATTGCTATGTGATAAGCTTCCACGTACCATTTAATACATGAGAAGGCCACAGGTTTGAGGCTCACTGGTAGTAAAGTATTTCAGGTTTAAAATCTTAATTATAATATTCAAAACCAATTTCTGCTGAAGGAATTGCTGAGTTACAGAAGTCACTTAGCACAGTTGTCTTATGGTAAATCAGTTTTGCGATCATCTTTGCCATCTTTCCTGGAACTACTTCACTAACTACTCTGGGAATGTTTGAACTGGTTCTCAGTGATTAAGAAATTTCTCTCTGCCTAAAGACCTATAGTATTCAAAATGACAACTTATATCATTTGAGAGGTTGCTATTTATTATATTCATGAAATCTATAATCAGTCACAAACATATTCACTTATTTATTTATTCACTGACTCTGTGAGCATTGATTGAACCAACACTATGTACTAGTAACATGTCAGACAAGACAGTGGCACAAAGAGAATGATGCTCTTCCACCCTCTGCCCAGCCACCACACTGCCCTAGAGCAACCAGAGGAGCCCTTTGAAAACAGGAGTCACATCACGTCATCCCTCTACTTACAGCTGCTACAATCACTTCTAAGGCTAGCCCCTCCTACCCTCCTACCCTCATGTCCTACCCAACCCCTTGGTTTGCTCCTGCAATACTGGCCTTGTTGCTGTTCCTCAAACTCACAGAGCATGAGTATGTGCCCCTGACTTCCTGGTCTTCAAACTGTAGTTGTGCATTTCTCTATTACTTCCATGGCATTTAATCTCCTGATCTGAATCTGTTTTCATTAATCTGATATCATTTATTTTAAGTCTTAAGAGGGCAAAGCTTTTCATTGTTTCATTTTTCTCTCTTGTATCCTGTTTGTCTGGAATAGCCATTTATATAGTAGAAATTTAATAAATATTGATTCAATGATAGAATTAAAGCATAAATACCTGGTCTTTAGTCTAATTAGAAGAAGAGATATGTGAATAAGTAACCATAGTATGATTACTTATTCAGATACTAAATCACCATATCATCATAGTGTTATGGTGCAACATGTTACAGTGACCATATACCTTTTTGTATTTGTGAAAATATAAATTTACTAAAATATAGAACCACATGATATTATGTTTAGAAGTCAAGGAAAGCCTTATTTGTGTAAAGGTTTCTTATATTTTTAATATTTCTTTTGGCCATTTTTATCTGTAATTCTCTTATCACTTCTCAAACTGCTAGGAGGTCAAAAAAGAGAAAAGGAAAAAAAGGAAGGAAAGATGGAAGGAAGAAGGAAGAGAGGTAAGGGGGAAGCGAGGGAAAGAGAGAGGAAGAAAGAAAGGGATGAAGGGAAGAAGGAAGGAAGGAAGGAAGGAAGGAAGGAAGGAAGGAAGGAAGGAAGGAAGAAGAAAGAAAGAAAGAAAGAAAGAAAGAAAGAAAGAAAGAAGAAGAAAGAAGAAAGAAGAAGAAGAAAGAAAGAAAGAAGAAAGAAAGAAAGAAAGAAAGAAAGAAAGAAAGAAAGAAAGGTTTTCTAAGAATTTTTTCAGCTGGTTCTCAAGAACTTTGTCTAGAATTTTGAAGTTAATCTCCCGAGGCTTTGAGAATCCATAAGAATGGAGCCTTTTTAAAGTTCTATAAATAGCAGGAACATGATGTTGACAACATTTCTGTGTTTGTTTTGCTAGTTTTATAGTAAGACAATCATAATACTTAGTCAAGCTAAAAGCTTTTTTATTTTTATTTTTATGAGTTGAGATGTTTCCCAATACACTATTCAGTTTAGGTGAATAGAAATGACTAAGGTCTGTATTCACGGAGATCATTCTAGTGGTCTGGAAATGAGTAATTCTGTTGTTCCTGTACTTATTGTTATTGAGATAAGTGGTACAATTAAGTCATACAGTTAGCATTTATTTATTTATTTTACTATTGTAGAAATCAAGTTTTACTTGACCATCTACCTGGCTTACGTGACCTAAAAACTTATTTCTTGTTGGCATGGTTAACTCATTAGTATACCTTTTGTTTGATTCCATTCTTTTGACAGTCTCCAAAACCTACCAGTTGATGATTCTATCTCTTCCTTCAATTAATACACTGTTAACTCTTAACCAAAACTCCCAAGCTGCCTACAATCCCCTCACAAGACTGGGCCTTTAGGCAGTATTTTCATACTGTGGCTGGTCGAAAAATCTCCAGCTCACAGACAGATCATTTCTGAACTTTGAATTCTTTGTTGCCCACTCAAAGCCTTCATAAATCCTACATAGCTTCTTCTCCTAGCTGAGGATTGATTGCTCAAATGTGATCACTTTCAGCTTTCTCTTGTCACATGTTAAATCAATTTCACCTACAATGACTTCCTAATATATCTAAATCAAAGAAAATCATACCCCTTCATGTTCATCAATTCTCCTAAGCAGCCATCTGGCTCACTCTGAGTTACATGTACACTTTCCAAACCCAGCTTAAAACACTGTGAAGTTCAAGAATTTTTCTTCCCCTCACAGGCCATTTCCTGTTGAGAGAGAACCTCTCAGCTTACCTCACTTCAGTGGTTTAGGTCTTTTTCTTTTCTTTTAAGAATTCTAGTCAGTGATTTTCATTTAATTCAATTGGACTGATATCATGATGACCTCATAAGCTAAATTTAAAAAGGTGGGTAAAAGGACCACATTTAAAATAGGCAATGCAAAGACTGCGGTGGGGGAGAGGCAGAGATATGGGATGGCTCATCAGCCACCATTTGTCAGGATAGTATATAATTCTGTCTGGTTTGGTGGAACACGCTCTTTGTGGGTAATGTAGTCCCCAATCCTGAACCAGGGATTACTAGGTCATGGTTTTTTATTAAATAAAGTTATATGTATTTAAGATATAAAACATAACAATTTTATGTATGATTACTACATAAATGATTACCAAAGTCAAGCTAATTAATATATCATCTCTTTACATATTTACCTTTTTGGGGGGTGAGGAGAGCACTGAAGTCTACTTTCTTAGCATATTCAGTATTCAGTACAGTATTATTAACTACAGTCATCACATCTATACAATAGATCTCTAGACTTATACAGCTCTACTATACAGTAGATCTCTGCCCTTTGACCAATACCTCCCCACTAGCCCTCTTTCCAGTCTCTGGTTCTATGAGTTTGACTTTTTATATATATATATTTCATATATAAATATATAAATGAGATCATACAATATATGTCTTTCTCTGACTATCTTATAACTAGTAGCCCGGTACACAAAATTCGTGCACATTGAAAGGGAATTAATTAGAGGAACGTAATTTGGACTCACTATCTAATATCAATAATATGTGAGCGTGAGGCCGTCCACGTTTCTGAAATGCAATGACATGAATCTTAGCTATTACTTTGCCAAATAAATGGACTTTACAGATATCATTTAAAAGAGCATTCAGTTTAATATTAAAAACTCTGGCTACCAAGTCAGGTCTGTTTTTAACTTTTTGCCATCGTTGTAAATTGTTTGCAATATCTGCCCATTTGGGGTTGCACGTCATGGTTACGAATAAATCGGGCTTGCCATACTTCGTTACAATTGCCATAGCATCCTGATATCACTGCTGCATATTTCTGGGACTACCCTCAGAAGATGATGGAAGTATTATCATTTTACCGATCAACACATTGTCATTTTCAGATCTAGATTTGAGATAATCCATCAAACCACTATATTTTTCAACTCTCAACTTAGATTGGTTTGCTTTGATGAAATTTAGCTGATTGGCCTCCATTTTTGAATACGAATCCACGATAAACTGTTAGTTAATTTTCCTGCATTTAAAATAGGATTAAACGTGTCCCACACAGAGAGATGAAATCCATAATACTGCATTTATGTCACTCATGTCCTTACATTTCGTCTAGTATTATTGTTGATTACACTGTTATCTCTGAGTCTTAATGCAATATCTGTTCCCAAGCCTTTTTCACCATGTGGAAAAAGAATAGGATATGTCATTGCATCTAATGTAGGAAACAGGATACTGATTTGTTTCATATTAGTGGCATTTGGATTATTGGGATCTGGTTTACAATGAATGAGCAAGTCCCTTTCAAAAGGAGGTTCTCCATCTTTGTTTCTGAATATGACAGCAACCTTGGTTACACGGGGAAAATTATATCTACCTGGGTCACTGTTATGCTTGTATTTAATTGCCATTGTTACTTCTGAGGGAGCAATACCTTTTGCTGCTGCTTCAGATTTGGCTTCCTTTTCTACCTTGTATGATTTGGTTAACTCACTTATTTCATGCATGAGGTTGTTGATGTTGATCATGAGTCTTTCTGAGCAGCCCTGGTTTTCTGGCATTGCTAATCTTTTACTTATAGCTTCGGCTATATCCAAAATTGCCGGGAGCCGGTCCATCCTTGCTGTTTCAAGGGACCTGGTGTATATGGCATACTGTTCTTGATATGTTTGCTCATCTTCTTGGCGCAGTGTGTTTTGACCAGGGTCTCCTCTCTGAGAAAGGTTGTTTCCCCAGGTAGAGATTTTCCCCTGAAGTTAGGGAGGGAATAAAACCTGTTAACTAAGTGCCAGTCGGGTAATTAATCACTTTAACTACGAACAATCATGCTTAAGCTACATAATCTTTACTCCCTGGATTGGAGATAAGAAACGCCCTAACCTTTGGAATAGAGATTGATAGGATTGGAATCAACTGGTATAAATACAGATGTAACAAGACAACAGGAGACAGAACTTAGAAGACGGAACCTACACAGAACCTAGACACAGAACCTAGAGAGAGAAGAACTTCGCTGGAGAGAACATGGCAAAGATCCTGGACAGAAACTGGCCTCAGAACCTAGAGACAGAACCTAGCGAGAGAACATGGCAAAAGATCCTGGACAGAAACTGGCCACAGAACCTAGAGACAGAACCTAGCAAGAGAACCTGGCTGAAGAACCTAGAGATAGAACCCGGCTACCGAACCTGGCGACCGAACCTGGCTGGAGAACCTAGTGAGGGAACATGGCTACAGAACCTGGCTGGAGAACCTGGAGAACCTGGCTGGAGAACCTAGCAAGAGAACATGGACACACAACCTGGCTGGAGAGAGATCCTAACCAGAACTTGGCTGGAGATCCTGGCTAGAGATCCTGGCTAGGCTGCTGATCAACTGAACGCTGTCTCCATGTCATTCCTTCTTGGCCAACTCCGTCCACACCTTTGGGGACCCCTGGACCTGCTGGGGTTGGACCCCAGCACAAAATATAGAGTTGAGCAAACTTCCGAGAAACACCATCCGAAGGACGTAAAGTTCCAGTACGGTGATAAACTTGTCTGTGTATTCTAAAAACAATATGGCCCATATCCTGATGGCGATGCAATATTAGCACCCATGGAAGCAAAAGCAAAAGAACTATTTATGGAATGAATATTTTCCATGAAATTTTTACTATCAGAATCTTCGTTTGTCATTAATCTTTTTAAATATGCTGGGTAATCTGGAAAATGTATATCATTTGGAAAGACTTTCCCTTTGCTACAACATCGAGTAAATTTCCCATCAGATGGTTTTTTATCAGAGAAATTTAGTGATAGGCAAAATTCACATCAAACTGTCATTCCACCACAACTATGTTCGAGGATTGCATCCTCATGTACTCCATTTTCGCTGAGAAGGCAGTTCCTACCAGTATTGGTAGTACTTGTTGATGACTGTTCTTTAGACATATTCTGTCATCGCCACCGCCTTCTTTCAACTTCAAAGGCACGTTGGTCTTTAGACATTTTCTGTCGATAACGCCGGTGTTTTTTGGCCTCAGAGTGATGTTTTCCAGTAGCTGGTGTTCAGATACATCCTGTTGCAGGCGCTGCTTTCTTTCAAGATCAGACACACGTTGCTCTGCAGACACTCTGTCGATAACGCCGGCATCTTTTGGCTGCAGAGCTACGTTGTATCAACAGTTGTTCTTTAGACATAGTCCCACCTCTCTACTGTCATGGTCTGAGATGCAGGTGAGTGAGAGTCCTGGCTGTCAGGCTGCTGACAGCTGTCTGACCTAAGGCTTATTCTGGCGGGGTGGGACTTCCTCCCTCCTGCTGTCAGTTTTCACAGCTGTGATGAAGAAGCTGGGGTGACAGAGGGAGCAGCACCCTCCAAGCTGCCCTCTCTCTTGCTCTGCTCTATGTCCAGCAGTCTCCTGCTCTGCAAAGTCCTCCAAACCTCCCACTCTCCACCAGCAAGGTCCTAGGAGCCCTCAGGCGTGCCTAGGCACGAGCAGCCTCGGCCCCCCCCACCAGCAAAAGTTCCAGGAGCCCATGGGCGTGGCTACAGCCTTACCTCCCAGGGCTGGTGAAGGTCCTGGGAGCCCACAGCCATGGCCACCATCGCCTCCTGGGGCACTTGACACCTGCATATGCAAATTAACTGCCATCTTTATTGGATAATTTGCATAGTCACTCAGATTGGCTTGTGGGTGTGGCTGGTCGTCATGGGTGGTGGGCATGGCTTGAGTGTAGCAGAGGGACAGTTAATTTGCATGTTTCTTATTATATAGGATTTAGTTGTTTCTGATTTTATTTATGCTTACTGTTTGGAGTAACTCTAAAATAATTTTGAAGTAAATGGTACATTTCTATGGTCCTACGCACATTTTAATGGGACAAATCATTGCTTAATTCCTTGTGTCATATCTCTCTAAATGTCTATTGTTACAACTCTCTTTAATCTGTTTTTTTCTCCAATTTCAGAAAATTGTTGAACATCTAGATTTTCTTTTCCTTTCTGTCTTATTTTTCTTTTTGGTGGATGAAGGGGATTTGACAAAACAGTTCCTTATGTTCCCTTGAAAGAATGTAAGAGAATCTAATGAAATGTTAAAGAGAAGAATAATGAAGCATGTGTGGCTGAACTTTACTATTCTGCTAATAGCCAAGATGTTGTCAGATTGAGCAATGGAGCCAAATATAATAGACCTAAGCACATACAAAATAATTTAGTAGATAGAAGAGCAGTGTTTCAAAAACAGTGATGAAAGGACTGTTTATGTAATAAAAGCATTTGAATAACTTTTAGGACCTACACAAAAGAAAAATTTAAATTAAGGTTGTCTTCTAAAATTGAAATTCATTGCATATAGATTAAAGCTAAATCCTATGTAATAAAAGAGAAACATGAGAATTAACCATCTCTCTGCTACACTCAAGCCACACCCACAAGCCAATCAGGAGCGAGTATTCAAATTAACCCAAATAAGATGGCGGTGGCCATGGAGCTGGAGCAAGCAGGAGGCTTGGGTTGCCCCCAGCGATGGAGGAAGCCACCTGCTCTGGCCAGCCTTCAGCTCCACTCAAGGCTACAAAGTTTCAATTATAGAAGATAAATAAATCCCAGAAAAAAAGTAAATAAAAAAAGGAGAGGCTGGGAGCTTGGGTGACTGGGGGGCATGGCCAGCCTGAAAATGGCCATCAGCCCCTCACCCAGGCTGGCCAGGCACCCCAGCAGGACTCCCCAACCCTGAAGGGGCTTTGGGCTGCCTGAAAAGAGCCCGCAGCCCCTCACCCAGGTTGGCCACACCCCCATGGGCTAGGGTCCCCACTGGAGGGCTTGGCCAGCCTGCAAAAAGCCATCAGCCCCTAACTCAGGCTGGCCAGGCACCCCAGTGGGGACCCCCACCCTGAAGAGGGTGTGGCTAGCCTGAATACTGTCCTCAGCCCCTCACCCAGGCTGGCCAGGCACCCAAGCAGGACACCCACCCTGATCCGGGACACCATTCAGGGCAAACCAGCTGCCTCCCACCCCCCTGTGCACCAGGCCTCTATCCTATATAATAAAAAGGTAATATTCAAATTGACCCTAACAGAAGAACCACTGGGAATGACTGGTCACTATGACACACACTAACCACCAGGGGGCAGATGCTCAATGCAGGAGCTGCCCCCTGGTGGTCAGTGCGCTCCCATAGGTGGAGCTCTGCTCAGCCACAAGCCAGGCGGATAGCTGCCAGCACAATGGTGGTGGTGGGAGCCTCTCCTGCCTCCTCAGCAGCACTAAGGATGTCCAACTGCAGCTTAGGCCTGCTCCCCGCTGGCAAGTGGACATCGCCTGAGGGCTCCTGGGCTGCTGGAGGGATGTCTGATTGCCAGGTTAGGCCTGATCCTCCGGGGAGCAGGCCTAAGCCAGCAGGTGGACATCCCCCAAGGGGTCCCAGATTGCGAGAGGGCACAGGCTGGGCTGAGGGACCCCCCCCGAGTGCACAAATTTTTGTGTACCGGGCCTCTAGTAGTATATAAAAGAAAACTATAAAAAGCACTAGAAGAAAATAATAGCAGCTGAAGAAAGTTGGGGTGGTGAAAAAAACATGAGGAATGACACTAAAGCCATAATTGGGAAAACAATTTAATCATAAAATTTTTTTTAAACCTTAATGTTTAAGACATAGATAAAATCTACACTAATAAAAGAGAAAGATGCAAATTGACCGTACCTTTGTGACACCCACCGGCCAATCAGGAGTGTGTATGCAAATTAACCCAACAAAGATGGTGGGGTTCATTTGCATATGCAGGCGCCTAGCGGCTTGGGGCGGGGTGGGACACTTGTGTTGTCACCATGACGACACAGGCGTTCCGCACTGCCCCAGCCACTCTGGGCCTCTGGGCAGAGTGGGAAGGCTGAAAGGCCTCTCTGGGCCAGAACAAAGGCAGAAAGGTGGCTCCGGCCAGAGCGAAGGTGGTGCCGGCAGCCAGGGGAAGGAAGCCCCATTCTTGCACGAATCTTCATGCATCGGCCTCTAGTTAAAAGATAAAGAAAAATTGGAGACAAATATGAATCTACCTACAAAAATGCTTTTGAACAATAAATAATTCTAATGACATATTATATACCATATCTGTCATGTGAATCATTAATGATCCTTGCTCTCATAGAGTTTCCAGTCTAGTGGGATTAAATAATTTGTTATTTTATTAAACAAACATGCACTGGTAGGGTCCCTATTGGCTTCCAGATGCCAGCCTGGTACTCCCTCCCTTCCTCCAGCTGCTTGCCAGCTCCAGAGCCTCCCTCCCTTCCCCTGGCTGGCCTGCTGGCCAGTCCCCTGGTCAAACTCCTGGAAGAACTCTGGTCAAGGGAAAAATTTGCATACTATGCTTTTATTATATAGGATATCTACACAGATGACTATACAGTTAGAATCTATGATAAGATCTGTGAGGAAAAATTGCATGATGGTATAAGAAATCTAATCTGGTACAAAGGAATCTAATTTGTATTTTGGGATCTAGAAGATGACATTAAAGTAATTCCCTTTGTAATGTAGTTTTAGCATATTCATATTGGTATCATACAACTAATTTTTAATTTGGTCATATATTCCTTGTTGTACAATATATAAACTATGGTCCATGAGGTCCGAAAGATTGACTACCACTTGTTTAAGGAAACCTTTGGAGCAGCCAACTGGTGATTCACGGATCATTGGTGGTCCATGAGGTCCAAAAAGTTGGCAACCACTGGTCTACCAGTATACCATTTCCATGTCAATTATGTTACCATTTATTTATCAGCCCTTATTATGTATTATATTCTTAAAATATAGATAATTCTTCAATTTAATAAGAAAACTACGTTTAACCTGATAGAAAAAAATGGTCCAACAAGTGAATATGTAGCTCATCAAAGAAATTCACAAATAAGCAATAAACATAAAAATATTCAATCTCATCTGTTATGAAGAAATGCAAGTTAAAACAAGATATATTTTCATAGCTTAATAAATAGTTTCTTCCAAGTATAGCATGAATTCTCAAACATGTCTGTTTACCAAATGAGTCAAACCTTTCTGGAGGAAAATTAAGAAATAAGAACCTTAAATTGCTGCATGTTATTTGCTCCAGGAATTCTATACTAAGAAGTGTATCCTAAGGAAACTATCATGAATCTGCACTAACATGTATGCACAATGATATTTTCTGAAGAATGATTTTAATGGCTAATTTTTTTCAAAAAACCCAAAGTCTTTAAGTAAATATATAGTGCATTCTTCTCCTGAATTTATCAATTTATCCTTTCATGAGAACAAAAGGAATGGATTCACATTCACACAATTCATAAGAGAGTGATATATATATATTCACTGAGATATATAGTCTACATGAGGACCAAAATATTGTCTTGGCTGACAGTTCATGTTCTACTAAGTTGGGAAAAAAAATCTCCTTGTGAAACCAATCGATACCAGAAGGTTTCTTTATTTGTATAGTGTCAGGGAAAAAAAATGATAATATTAATAGATACCTGCTTTCAAATTGAGATAGTTCCATTAAACCATTCTCTATATTAGATTTTCCTTTGCTGCTGAAGATACACTTGATAAAGTCTATTTTTCTCAAAAATTTTCCAGGCTAATTGTACAATCTACATTTTTATTTTATCTTTCTTATAATTTACATGTTGTCTTCTAGATTTGGAAGTCTTATATAGAACCATTTCCAAATCATGTGCAGGGTGAATTGCACTTGGACTTCTTCTAGAGCTGCCCCAGAAAAGCCAAATGCCTCCCTGATTATACTTGCCAACGGACACAACAAAAGCAGCTCAAGTGTGACCTCTACCTCAGTATGTTCATTTCTTCCTTCCAAACCACACACATTGCATTCTCCGTTTAAGAAGCTAGCTAAGTCCCACACAGAACCCAAGTGGTAGAGGAGTCTGAGAAATGCAGGCTTTCCCGACTAGCATGCACTAGTCAGAATTTTCAATTCATGCAACAAAAAAGAGGGAATAAAGTTGGGAGAAGAAACCTAGAGTATTTGCCACATCATATATTTAATTTTGAAATTTGTATTTCTCTTTCATAGTAGCCTAACTTTATTTTATAGATTGAATACTTTCTCAGCTCTAAGTACATTAAATGCCAATTGTAAATTTTTTTCTTTATTTTCACTGTTAACTTTTTGGTTGTTAATTCTTCAGTTTGTTGAGCTTGGCACTTCTCTTTACTATTGGTTTTCATCAAATGTTTGGCAAGTTTGGTGTATTTGTTCATATTTGTACACGGGAACTCCAGTTTGCTTTTGGCAAATGTAGGAACCGATTGCTTTGGCCAACTTTTTGTGGTGTGTGCATGTGTGTGCATATGCGTGTGCGTGTGCATGTGCATATGTGTGTGAGTGTGTGTGTGTGTCTGTGTATACTATGTATGCATTTGAGATGTATGGATGGTATATCTGGTATATCTCCTGGACTTTCTACCTCTCAGGGCACTGTCCTCATATCTGGGTCAGAATTTTCAATGCAGATTTCTCCCAGGAGCAAATCTTGTTCCTTATTTTTTTTCTCCCTAAATTGTCCTTATGGAAATAAAAGGTTACCTCATACTTCACCCGTCTTATTTTTCTAGCATCAATATTCACTTGGGAGTTCCTGTCAGACAAACTCTTTGTTAAGAAAGGAACAAGGATTGTTTTAAACTTTTAATTAATAGCTGAAAGCAAGTAAAAATAACTACTTTTGCTCAATACTCCAAGGAAGTATTTTAAATCACTTAAACCAGTTGGAGACATTGAAATTACTCCCAATTTACAAAGAAACTTAGAAAAAATAATATGAACATAAAATTCACTGCGAAGTTGCTGTCTTGAATATTTTTCTATGGAATGTATCTTCTGGCTCAAGTATTCCCATTTCATTAAACTATCTATAGGCCTTCAAAATCCACTATAAACATGGAAAAATGCCTCTCTCATGGGTTTACTAATGACACAATGACACTTGTGTCCATCTGTGTTTGATACCAAGTACAACATCAAGTACTTGATGAAATAGGCACGTGCTTTTAACAAGTTTAGGGGGTTGCTGAGGAACACATGTGGACATCTGAACAAACATTTTAAAGGAAAAGGCCATCATTAGCTCACTTGTTTAAGGGACGTGATGAAGTGTAATGGAGTTCAACCTGTTCAGACACACTTTACAAAGCTCTAAGCAGTGGTTTTCTTGGGAGAGAGCAATGACAGAAGACAGAAGAAAAATAATGGTGCTAAATAAAACTTTCCAGTACTTTTGAAAAGTGTCTAACATATAAGCAATCACAGAAGATTGTAATATGTCAAATAAGGTATGCTAACATTTGAAAAAGTAATTTATTAATTTAGAAAAATAAATAAGATCAAATGCAGCCTACCTTTATTTAGAAATAACAATAAATTCAGGCAAACTGATCAAACTGATTTCACAATAAGCTAAGAACTTTTTAAATACTCTTTTAAATTTGCTGGGTGTGTTGTTTTTTTTTTGGGGGGGGTACGAAATTAGATAAAGTGTTTGGCTACCTCTGGGTTGGTCTTAAATCTGTACTATATTTCTGGCAATAATTTGATGGTGTTATTCTTTTTGTGTTTTTGTTGTTGTTTTATTTTATCTGTATTATAATGCCTGTATGGCTACTCATATATTTTTCCTCAAAATAGATGTTTAATTCCAGTTTCTTAAACTTCAAGATTCTATGTGAATTAAATTAAGGTTTTGATTCATGCAAGTTTGTCACTTTTTTTTTTAAAATATATTTTATTGGTTTTTCACAGAGAGGAAGGGAGAGAGATAGAAAGTTAGAAACATCGATTAGAGAAACATCGGTCAGCTGCCTCCTGCACATCTCCCACTGGGGATGTGCCCGCAACCCAGGTACATGCCCTTGACCGGAATCGAACCTGGGACCCTTCATTCCGCAGGCTGAGGCTCTATCCACTGAGCCAAACCGGTTTCGGCGCAAGTTTGTCACTTTTAGTACAGATATAATTGGTGAGCCATCAATTTTATCACAAACCCCTGAAGAAGGCTTATTGTTTGGACAAGATACCTACCTCCAACAAATCTGATAGGAGACATCCTTTCCATAAATAGAGAATTGCTTTGACCCATTGTCTACTGTCTCATAGAAAGCTCTCCTTGTTTTTAACAAAGCATCCTTTAAAGAATTTAATATAGTAATAAGAATAAACGTCTAAATTCCAGACGTTCATGGAAATCTGCCTTACATAAATCTAGTGATATAGAATTGCTTCCCAATTTATTATACCAAAGACCCAAGATAACATTTTTTCTTATTTAGTTAATGACATTCTAAACTTTGAGGAAATAAACTTATTTCTATGTGCAAATAAGTGTATTTTAATTAAGTACATAAATTTTACATATGTATTTTATTTGTGTATACAGGTAAAATATTTTATATGTCTGCTGAATTCAATAATTAATATCTGATGATTTATTTTTCACATTATTTTTATATTATGAAGTGTCCAATTAAAATATTTTAAAGTTTTAAGGCAACACATTTTTTTCTCCTGTAATTTAACATTTTTCTGAAAATATGAATAGAACACTATGATAGAAAATAATGCTTCATGGAAAATGTCAATAATCTCTTACAGCAATGTCCACAGACTTCAATAAATATGTCCATAAAAACATTAGTGATGCCATTAGATTCAAATATGAAATATGAAATATGAAACCAACATGCATTGTAATAAGTAATACAACAAACTCAATCATATTTTAGCCAGTCTTTACAATAAAGTATGTGAAAATCATTTATGTAAATTATAACCAACTAAAATATTTTCTCTGTAGCTATTTCATTTTTAAAATGAATATTTTTTTGTAGGTGAAAGTAGGTGGTTTAAAAAATACTAAGTAAATAGATAAAATAAATGCAAGCTACTTTTCAAGACAAATTTTAGTGTTTCCACCACTTTTTTATTATTATTCTTATTGATTTTTAGAGAGAGGAAGGGAGAGGGATAGAGAGATAGAAACATCAATGAGAGAGAAACATCGATTGGCTGCCTCCTGCACATCCCCACAGGGGATCGAGCCCAGACCCCAGGCACACGTCCTGACTGGGAATCCGACAGTGACCTCCCGGTTCAAGAGCCCATGCTCAAACATCAAGCCATACTAGCCAGGCTCCACCACTTTTTATTTTTATTTTATTTTTTGATATATTTTGTTGATTTTTACAGAGAGGAAGGGAGAGGGATAGAGAGTTAAAGACATTAATGAGAGAGAAACATCAATCAGCTGCCTCCTGCACACGCCCTACTGGGGATATGCCCTTGACCGGAATTGAACCTGGGACCCTTGAGTCCGCAGGCTGATGCTCTATCCACTGAGTCAAACTGGTTAGAGCTCCACCACTTTTTAAAGCTTCCTTCTTCTGTTTAATTGTTGTCTCATCTGGGAAGCTTTCCCTGCTCAAGCCCAGGCTAAGGGAGAGGAGTTTCTTATGTAATGAGTAAAAACCTCTATCAAAACACTTGCCATTTCCCCTTCCACCTCCCCTTCAGTCTCATGGGAGGTAGGGACTATGTCTACAGAGAAGCTTCTGGCACATAAAACATGATCAATAAATGTTGGGGGGGGGGGGGAATCAAGGCAGTCAGAAAACAGTTCCAGATGTGACTCGTTGGCCAACTTATCTCATTGAGTACAGATGAGAGACATGTACTATGCACCATTTCACAAGCTTCATTTTTGAAATTTTAAACTGTATGAGTACATTACTCTCTATCTCATTAAAAAGAGACTACATCGCCCACTATTAAAACTATGTGACTGCTATTGAAGTCCCTTTTCATGGAACCCTTTCATTTCCCAGCTACTTCATATATTGCAATTTTACATATTACCCGCCCCCCCAATCCTGCTTTATTCCCGATTCATTCAATTTCCCGATTCATTCCAAGTTTTCCCCTTTGTGTTTTGTTGTGCTTTTACATCTGCTCTCCTTTCTGGCTCTGGACCTTCAGTCCCAGTGTAAACCTCTCAAGTCTGAAGTGCCAGATGCCTTATCTTTAATCTTTGAAGTTCTTTACAACAGGCTCTCCAGCAAGGCAGCTTCTCCACTCAATGCCCTTTGAAAACAAAGCAGATACAACTGACCCAGTGTTGGTAGGTCACTACCCTTAGTGACCACAGATTTGTGAGTTAGCCAACTGTGATAGGGGGACAGTCTGCAGCTGCAAACTAACCAGGCCATAAGGAGAACAAACCCATGGCCTTTGCCATGATCCTTAAAGCACTAATGATTAACAACTCAGTGAAACAGTCACCATTACACCCTTCATATTAACTAGATGGCAAATCTGGGTTACACATTTTCAAGCTTGGAAACATTTTCATCTAATGACTAAAAAATGTGTACAGCCCAATTGACGTGGCTCAGCAGTTGAGTGTCAACCTGTGAACCAGGAGGTCATGGCTCGATTCCCAGTCAGGGCACATGCCCATGTTGCAGACAGGATCCCAGTGTGGGACATGCAGGAGGCAGCTGATCAAGGATTGTCTCTCATCATGGATGTTTCTGTCTCTCTCTCCCTCTCTTTCTTTCTAAAATCAATAAAAAATACATTTTAAAAATTGTATAAGAAAAATTATTATCATAGCTAATCACAATTTATACAATTAAGTCATGTTTTAAAGAATATCTATACTATGATGGCCATACATATGTATATTTGTTTGGGGTATATACATTTTTTTTGCAATTGATGTTGGATAAATATGCTTCTTATTATCAATGTGATAGATTAGCACTAAAAAGGTAGGTAAATACACATTTTGTATATCTTAAATATATAATTTGTATACTTTCAATATCTTGGTAAAAGATGATTTTGATGTGAGTGAATTGTTTTATGGCAGATTTTTTATACATGCAGTGAATCACATTATTCATGGAGTTGAGAGGTGATTCGCATCAATCCATTAACCTTTACCATGACATACAGAATTAAAGTTAGTCTAAAGGGTATAAAAAATACAGATGGCTCAGTGTTCATCTTTTCAAAGCTTATAGTCCTACTGTGGAACAAAGACACTTGCATGTATAAAGGCAACAAGGTCAGACAAACAGAAACCAAATGAGTGGGGCAGATGGCCCGTGTTTCAGAGAAAAGAGCATTTACATCAAGCTGGCTGATTTAACTGGTGGAGATTTCCCCACGTGGTGGGAACTAAATTGCGACTTGAAAGATGGATAGAATGATGCTCACAAATTGCTTTTCTGAGGCTCCTGCACAACAAATTTCCACAAACTAGGTGCCTTAAAACAACAGGAATTTATTCTCTAACATTTTTGGAGGCCAGAAGTCCAAAATCAAGGTGTGGGCAGAATTGGCTCCTGCTGGAGACTTTAAGTGAGAAACCATCCCATGCATCTCTCCTAGCCTCTGGTGTTGCTGTGATTGTTGGGTTCCTGGGCTTGTAGATACATCAGACCTCAAATCTCTGTCTGTCTCACACGGTCTTCTTCTCGGTGTCTCTCTCTGTCCTCTCTTTTTCTTAGAATGATATTAGTTGATGGGTTTAGACAACAAATCTGAGATGGTTTCATCTTAGGACTCTTAACCAATTACATCTACAAAGTCACTATTTCCAAATAACGTCACATTCTGAGGTTCAAGATGAACATGAACTTTGCGGGGGACATTGTTCAACCCACTGTAGTTGGGACAGGACAATGCTCACAGAGGCAGAGAACTCTGATTAATTTCCTTCAAGGAATCAGTAGGGAACATTAAGAAATGTAAAGAGTAAGTTATTAGAAAGAAAGATCAGTCTAAAAAATATGAAAACTCAAAAAATAATTGAAACATGGCTTGACAGCTAATACATGACTGAAGGAAACATTCACCTGGAGGATACACAGGGTACCCCCCAATAAACAACAACAATAACGTAGCCATCTATGTGGGAGCCCTTAGTATGTGCCAGGCACTGTCAAATGTATTATTATATTTTCTTTTTTTATTGTTTACACTATGTTTACAAATGTCCCCCATTCCCCTCCTTTACTCACTCCCAGGCTGCCCCGCCCTCTTCCTCTGGCCTTATCCACACTGTTGTCTGTGTCCATGGGCTATGAATATATGTGCTTTGGGTAATCGCCTCACAGTTTTCATCTAGGGCCCTTCACCCTCTCTATTAATACATTAAATGTTCATGAAAACCCTAAGATATGGATGTAATTCTTAGACCCACTTTATAGATGAAGATATTGAGCCCTTGAGATGTTAAACCCCTGACCCCAGGCATGTAGCTGTTAGTGATGACTAGACCACAAACTTGTACGATCTGAATTCAGGAGGCCACGGGTGTTTCTAAGCCCGATAATGATATGGTACTATAGGAAGGGAAACAGCTGGAAGGAAGTTTGGGGGCAACTGTTGAGGTTTGTAAAAGGAAGGTAAGGGAAATTGGTCTCTCTTCTGTATAAAGTAGGAGTGATTGTTTTTGGGAGGATGTGTAACATAATAGAAACATTTAACATAATAGAAACAGTTAAGTTGGGAAGATAGTGCCAATGATTAATGTTCAGGAGAGCTTGGAGAATGGGGATTTTGATGCTGTCTATGAGGAGACATTTTTGCACTAAGAAGCTTTTCCAATAGTAAAGAGGTGATAAAGGCCTGGACTAGGGTGTGGTGGCAATTATGACTCATTTCGAAATATGCTGGAGGAAATAATACTGGCTGTGTAGCGATCCCTCTTTCCCTCTTTTTCATGGAATTTAAAGAATCTCTATGAGGTTAAGAAAAAGTTTGGCATATTATCATAGGACACTTGCATGGTTTATTTTGTGGGCAATTTTACTTCCTTAAAAGTTTCTGTTTTTGTCACCTGGATCAAAACAATGCCATCCTCCCATTTCTACCCAAAATATTTAGCTATAATACACTATCAACAAAATCATGAGTGATCCTTTCCCGTATAATTACAGGGTGTGCCACAGCGCAGATGTCTTCATCCAAAGCAGGAGTAGCCTGCAATTAGCCAGAGGTATTCTGCAGCAAATGTGGTTAGAGGCAAAAGGTTGACTCTAAAATTGACAGCCCGGGCTCTAGCTATAAATAGTGTGTTGGGGTTTTCTTTTTGTCTTTCTCAAGGACTTTTTTGCTTCATCTAGCATTTTCTACAAAATAACGTTACAGCTATGGATGCCATATGTAAAAGCTGCTTTCGCTTTGGATTGGTTTCTCCCCACTCAAAATGGTCTGAACAATCCATTATGAAAATGGCTCTGCATTTTCCCTGCATCTGGAAGGTAAGCATATGAATTTATAATGCTTATGTGAGGCATAAGTCAGTGGTGAATCCATCTGATTGTAAATCATGTGACTATGTGCCATGACCACATTAAAATTGAACCACAAATAAAAAAGGGAAAATGGATTCTAACCTGTAATTGGGGCTCTTAGAATCAAGACCCTCACAAGCATTTAGTCCTAAATGTGTCACATGGAGGAGATGCTTGAAAAATCACATTAGTTAATGTCTAACGTGTGCAGCACATAGAAGGGCAGGTTAGTGGCTTTGGAATGCTTATTTTATGGAAAGTCAGAAGGGATCGCAATATACTCCATGCAAAGGCATTATGGCAGCCCATGTAACATATACTGAAATCAAAAATCTTTACTTCACAAAGTTAAACAAAAAAATTCCTACACATCAGAATTAAGGATGTATTATAGAGTGTTATGGAGCATACATTTGAACTCAAAATTAAGTTAAACATTTTTTATGAAATTATGGTGCTATTCTGTAGGAAAATAACTTAAAATTCATATTGATGACGCCTTACTAAGTTTGGTATTTTGAGTTAAACTAATGCTTCCACCCCTTTGCACACAAATGCTTTCATGAAGGGTAGCAGCATATGATGATCTGTGAATGCCAAGTTTCTTCTTCAAATAGAATTTTGATTAGTAACCAAAGAACTCTGGACAAATATGGATTTGTCATAATGGTAAATATATACATCTTAGAAAAATTTAGCAGCTAAATTAAATTTTCAGTATTGCAATATTTCATTATCAAAATGGAAAGACTGAAATATAATTTTATGAACTTTCAATACTTACATATAAAATATTTTATTTATGTATAAGATTATTAAAATTCCATATTATAAATACAATGCTATTTCTCTGTTTTCTGTTCTCATGAACAGTGTTTAAATTGCTCAGGATTTATGGCAGGTTTTCTTCTTGTTTTTTTCCTGTTTATGACATCTGAATGCAAAATTTTGACATAGGGTGAGATCCCCCCCAACAACTTTTCATTATGACAATGAAATAAGTTATGTTTCTATTTTAACCCAAAGATACATCATTACTGGACTGAGGCTCCTTAGCATGGAAGCTTTGAAATCTCTGAAAAATGTCATCAGTCTGGGGGAGACGGTAAATGACTATCAGAATTTTTTATGAATGCTCTTTGTCATGTTTCTTTAACATGAAAGCCCTTCTATAAACTGGTTAAAGCAAAAGAAGAGCATCTTTTCAGTCCGTTGGGCCCTTAGTAGATACCCAGAGACTCTATTAAAGACTAGTTTCTTTAGAGTGTATTTTCTTACTGAAGCCTCTTTATTAAAAATTGAGTCATTTTATGTGTTGTATTTGAATCATTGAATTTTTAAAGCATAAGCAAAGCCTCTACATGATTTCTGATTTTTCTCTGGTGCTCCTTTGGACAAATGAGTACAGCCTACACAGGGTATGGTATGGATATGCAATATCAGCTGCTTCACAGATGGCAGATCTATTTATGGATTTTGAATCTAAACTAAATTAACTCTGAAAATCACAAGTCTTATGTTGTGATTCTTAAGATGGTTATACAGTTACAACATGCATCCTATGTTTCATTGTAAAGATAATTTTTATTTAAAATATTTGGTTTTTGCCGTGACCAGTTTGGCTCAGTGGCTAGAGCGTTGGCCTGTGGACTGAAGAGTCCCAGGTTCGATTCTGGTCAAGGGCATGTACCTTGGTTGCAGGCACATCCCCAGTAGTGGGTGTGCAGGAGGCAGTTGATGGATGTTTCTCTCTCATGGATGTTTCTAACTCTCTATCCCTCTCTCCTCCTCTCTGCAAAAAAATCAATAAAATATATTTTAAAAAAATAAAATATTTGGCTTTCTCTGTAGGCAAAATGGAGTACCACAGTGTATTAGTGTATTTATTTGTCACTCTCATTATGAACTACTCCTTTCCCAAATAAGTTCATATATTTAAAGAAAAAAAATCTCTTCTCTAAAGTACAAAACCCTGTTTCAAAGTGGATAATTTGCTTCTAAGAGAAGAAGCACTTTATATCTATAAACCACCACCCTTCATTTAACAATCTCCATACCTTATGAATGAGCCCAAAGATAATTCTTGCTTGTTTTCAAAGCATACTTAATATAATTGAGTCTATACTTTTATAATTATTAAAAGAAGAGCTAACACTTCAGATCATTAAAAATTAATAAGATATGCCCTAGAGATCTCCTGGTGTTTTTTTACTATTCTAATAGGATTTAGATGTCCTCATGTCACACCATCTAAGAGGAAGTGCATGTTGTGTATGAATAGATACTGTGGCATATGGCACCCCTCTCCTCTACTCTCCCACCATCTTCCTCAGTGCCTGAAAGGCTGTCATTTCCACCAGCAATGAGCAATACCTCTTTGTTGGCATTATTGCTTATTAAAATTATCTAGAGATAAATTATGTGAAATAATAAAGATAAAGAACATCTAAAATTACAATAAATCAATAGAAATGATATCTATTCACCAGAGAAGCATGGAAGAGTCAATAGCTAAACAGTTAATTTTATGTATCACCTCCATGAAAATTTTATAAACTACAACAGAATTCAATGTAACTACAGGGATAAGAATAAAGTAAATTTTCTTAAGTTTAATTACATTTGCTAATATACTTACAATAAGTATGTCTCCATTATACTCACAGAATGGTTTACAATACCATTTTAAAGGTAGATTCCTAATACCATTAACAATTCCACTATTAGGTACAAAGGTAAAAAAAAAAGAAAGATAAAAAAATTTGCATTTAGCTATATGGATTGTGAGTGCTCTAGTTAATTGAATTATTTTTATTAGAATGTTATTACCTCCTAAGTTACACATAAATGATCAATTTTCAAGTGTTTAAAGTTACAACTAACATTCATATAATAGTACTAGAGGCTTGGTGCATGAAATTTGTGCACTGAGGGGGGGGTGTTCCTCAACCCAGCCTGCACCCTTTCCAACCTGGGACCCCTTTGGGGATGTCCGACTGCTGGTTTAGGCCTGATCCCACAGGGGATCGGCAGTCGGACATCCCTCTCACAATCAGAGACTGCTGGCTCCCAAGCGCTTGCCTGCCTGCCTGCCTGATTGCCCCTAACCCCTTCTGCCTGCCAGCCTGATCACCCCCTAACCACTCTCCTGCCAGCCTGATCGACGTCTAACTTCTCTGCTTCTGGCCCGATCACCCCCACTGCCCTCCCCTGCTGGCCTGGTCGTCCCTAACTGCCCTCCCCTGCTTGCCTGATTGCCCACAATTGCCCTCCCCTGCTGGCCATCTTGTGGCTGTGGGCACTGCCATCTTTGAGGGTGGGGCAGTGAATTAGCATATTCCCTCCTTATTTGCTGTGTGTGCCGCCATCTTTGCAATAGTATGAGGGTCAATGAGCATATTCCCTCTTTATTAGATAGGATGCCAAGCACTGCTCTAAATGTTTTACATTTATTAACTCAATTGACACTCTGAACAATCCTGAGAAGAAGGTAACTTATTATTCTCCCAGTTTTACAGAAGGGAAGCTAAAGCACAGATAAATTAAGTAACTTGCCCAGGGACTCACTGCTAGAAAGTGTTAGAGACAAGATTCAAACCCAAGAGGAGTGACTCCAGAGTCTGTTCTCTTCACCACTATAACATGCTACACAAAGTCAAATACAAAACACTTGGGTTAATGAGACAACCAACCATGAATCTCTCTAGATCAGAAACTATGCACCATTCTTGGGACCTTCTGTTCCCTCACATGCTCTTCAAATTGATCAATAATGTTCATTATGCTCTGCTACCAATCCACTCTTCAAGGACACCCCCATGATCACTGCTTTAGTTCAAGCTCTCCCCATCATTACATGGGCTACTGCAATAACTTCTCATACTCCAATTGGAATCCCTTTGCCTCCAATCTGTCCACATTTAATCCACTTTCCAAACTGCCAGCAAAGTAACACAAACTGGTCATATTATTCCCCTACTTAAAATGTTATTGTCTACAGCTGAATCATTCAGTATGGTAGCCACTAGACTAGACCCATATGGAAATTAAGAACCTGAATGGTGGTTAATTCTAATTAAAATATGCCATGAATGTAAAAAATACAAGGAAATTTGACAACTTAGTATAAAAACATTTTTTAATCTCATTGATAATTTTATTATGATTATATGTTGAGATCACAGCATATGTATATTGAGTTAAATAAAATTATTTTGTATATCATGTATAAAATTCAATGTGTTATATTCTATATATTATTATTAAATTTAAATTTTATTATTTAAACTAATTTTATCCACTTTATTTTTGTTATGGCTACTAGAAAACTTAAATTACATATGTAACTAGTGCTATGTTTCTATTAGATTGAACTGATCTACAGAATAAAGATCAGCTTCCCCTGGCCTCAGTTTCCACCTTCCTCTTCAGCCTCTTTGCTGGTCATTGAATCAGCCTGTGGTCCACTCTCTGACCTAGCCTCTGAGATGCTCTTACACAATTCAGACTTCTAAATGCCCTAATCTCTTCATTGGAAAGCCTTTCCATCTTTGATTTTCTTGGTGAAATCTTAGTAATATTTCAAAACTTATTTCAGTGTGGTGCTTTGTGTTTGTTTGTTTTTTTAATTTTTTTTTTTAGGAGCTCTTCTCTGATCTATCCAGACAGCATTGATCACTACTTCACTGATGATGTCCTCAAATTTATGGGCATGTTAATGGTTTCCCTATCACACTATATTGTAATCATTGGTACACATCTATCTCCTAAAACAGACAGTGACTCCTCTCACAAACTGTACATGGGGTTAATAAGTGTTTGTGGAATAAATGAACATAAATAGAATTTGGAATCAAACAGATTTGTTTTAAGTTATGTCCTCATTATTCATTAGATATGTACATTTGAAAAATTTATTTGAACTCTAATGTGGAGATGATGTAAGAGGTTGAGCTAAATCTGCATTTATTCTATTGCAGACCATTTGACACTCCTGAAAAAGTAATATTTTTTATATTAACTTTCGTGCCATTTAACTTTTTGTTAGTAAAGGATGTGTCCAGGTTTTGGTTTAAGGTTAATGAGAAATTTCAGTATAAAAGTAATGAGAGATTACTTAAATTAATACAAATTAATAATGCAAGTGCCATAAGTTAGAATGGCAGCTGCTTACATATTTGTTTAAACAAATTATGTAATACTTCTAACCTATGAAATACATTATAGTTAAATGGACACAAAATGCTTATATTAAGGAAAGGCCAAGTGAAAGATAGTATAATCTTTTTAAATTATACTGAGTGAGGGAGATGGAAAAAAATAAAAAGAAGGCATGATGGGACTCATTTCAAATATTGATTATTTTCCCAGAATTTCTTCCGAACAGTGGAGGTTTCAAATATCAAAGGCTGTTTTTGATGGCAGAGGGAGTGGAGTGGATCTGGGAGTTTCTGAGATGGTGGAGAGAATGCCTAAGGTGCTCATGGATGACCACTAACAAACCAACATAGCACAGCTAATAATGAGAGTATGTTAAAGGCATGTGTTAGAGAACCCATAATTCTATTATTCTTTTAAAATAAAATATGATAGAATAAGAATGAAAATTGAAAAATACAGAATACCATAATCATATATATCACAACTCAAAGCACCCAGCCACTTCTAAAAACACATCTTTTGAGTAAAGCCAGGCCTCAAAATGGAGAAGTCTATAAAAGCTCTTTCCCATTGCATTCAAAATAAATTTAAATTAGTTATTTATGTCCTCTTTCTATTCCTACAATCCTGCAGCTAGTCCTTCTGTTTTGACACACACCCGGAATTGGAGATAAGAATGTTTTCAGACTCATTAATTAAATGATAATGTCAATCACATTTTGACAAGTTTTAGGCTAATTCACTTTGAAAGTTTAAATCATGTTTTGAAAAGGACTGTTTTGTTTTCTATGCTAATTTGTGACTTCCTGCTCCAACAACAAGAAAAAGATGGCTTTCTGGAGACAACACAACATGTTTCTCTGACATCAAAAAGTGCTTGCAAAACACTCTTGTGCTAAATTAGCTGGAAATGAATTGGAAACATAAGGATTGCATTTCTACTGAACTTCACAGGAGCTTAAATGTGAGAAACCAGAGTGTTTTGGGCAGAATGGTTTTGAGATTTTACTTAAGCTGTGCTTGAAGGGTTAGAGGCACTTCTTTTTACACAAAGGTTTGTCTATTCCAATTTGATTGACAATCTATTTGCTCTCCATGTCCCTCTTCCTGTTGATACCATAACTGCACAGAACTTGAGAAGAATCTGCAAACAATTCATGGGTAAGTGAAACAAGATAGGCATCCTATTGTGATTTCTTCTACTTACCATGAGTCTGGTTTAGTAATTCATAAGACTGACTTGGAACAAATACTCTAAAATACAGCCTTTATTCTCCCTTATGTATGTGAATTTAAAGAACAGCTTGTTAGTTTTTTAGTAGAGACTAACAATGCTATTTTTCCTTTATTTGAATTCTTATTAAAATTTTTATAATACAGTGATAAAGATACCCATTTTATTGATAAAATCAATGTTACTTTTTTTATTTATAGAGTCTATTTTATAATTTTGGAGGTAAAGAAGTAATAACCATTGCAAGTAGAGAGTTCTCAAAACCATAATTTCAAAAGTTAGGTAGTCATTTAGCATAATGAAAATGATTTTTTAAAAAATATATTTTATTGATTTTTTACAGAGAGGAAGGGAGAGAGATAGAGAGTTAGAAACATCAATGAGAGAGAAACATCGATCAGCTGCCTCCTGCACACCCCCTACTGGAGATGTGCCCGCAACCAAGGTACATGCCCTTGACCGGAATCGAACCTGGGACCTTTCAGTCCGCAGGCCTACGCTCTATCCACTGAGCCAAACTGGTTATGGCACGAAAATGATTTTTAAAGCTCAAAATTAATTGCTTTTGTTGTTAAACAAGAAACAGATGTCCCTCAATTACACGATCATACAACAAATTAGATATTATTACATCCCTACTTCTACATAAACATATGGAAGGACCAAGCTCCAAATCTGCCTTTGATACACAGCTAAACATACACAAAACATTGGATGATTAAGTTTTCAGTAAGAACTAGGAGATGTACATGGATATATGGTCATCTTGTAAAATTCAAATTTGCCTGAACAAACTGGATTGCAGAAGGGATAAATGTAGAAATCCTACCTGAACAAATATTTCCACACACAGTCCTTATTTATGTAGGAATATAAAAAAAGAAATATTCCAGGTATGATTTACTTAACAACCTTTGACTATTTGCCTATCAATACTGTCTCAAACCCACAACCACTGTAAAAATAACATATAAATGAAGTAGGCTTAAAATTCATAACCACTATAATGACAGCATCAAATATCAGCATTAAAATTTCATCCCCAATTTTTTTGAGTTCTAATGCATTTCTACCTCCTCTTAGGGTTCTTACATCTGGGAGGTATATTTTAGTACTTATTTGTCTAGTCTATCATTCATGGTTTAGGAATGTAATCCAAAAACATAATAAATTACATAGAAAAAATAGATACTAAATTTATAGACCTTGGACTTAGAGAAGATTTTATGAATTTTACCTCAAAGGCAAGGGAAGTAAAGGCAAAAATAAATGAATGGAACCATATCACACTAAGGAGCTTCTGCACAGCAAAAGAAACTGACAACAAAGGCAGCCAACCAAATGGGAGAAGATATTTTCAAACAACTCTGACAAGAGGTTAACATCCAAAATATATAAATAACTCATATAACTCAACATCAAGCAAACAATACAATTTAAAAATGGGCAGAGGACCTGAAGAGAGAGACACTCCTCCCAATAAAACATACAAATGACCTATATAAAAGGACTACTTGGCCTAGTGCACAAAATTTGTGCACATTAAAAGGGGATTAATTAGAGGAAATATTTTAATATTGCTATTTTCCCTTTCTCTATAATAGATATGACAGAGATGAAAGAAAATTAGTAAAATGTATATGAAAATCTTCCTCCTGTCAGAGTCTGGTGCGCGCCGCGGGACCCAGAGTCAAGTCCCTGCCTTCCCGCGGCTCCTCAAAATCATTCGAGATCCAAACCCGGCCAGCCCCACCTTTGTTAAGCCTTTCCAGGTGGGGGGCCGCAGCCTCAGTTCCCCTGTCAAGCCCCACTGGGTGGGGGAGCACAGCCTCAGGTCCCCCGATGCATGCTGGGCAGGGGGCACAGCCTCAGGCCCCCCAACACACCCTCAGGTCTCCCAGCCCGGCACCAGGACAGAGGGCATGACTTGAGGTCCCCCAGCCCGGGCTAAGGGGTGCACCTTGAGGTTCCCGGCCTGGGCCAGGGGGCACATCTTAAGGTTCCCCATCAAGCCCTGTGAATAGAAGGCATGGCCAGAGGTCCCCCATCAAGCCCCATATGGCAGGGGGTACAGCCTCAGGGCCCCCGGCTTGGCGCCGGGGTGGGGGGTGCGGCCTGAAGACCCCCGTCCAGCCTTGCTGGGATGGGGGCACAGCCTGAGGTCCCCTAGCCTAGTGCCAGGGTGGGGGATGCGGCCTGCGGTCCCCCAGCCCAGTGCTGGGGTGGGGGGTTACGGCCTGAGGTCCCCTATAAAGTCCTGTCATGTGGGGGGTGTCATGTGTCATCTGAGTTCCCTTGTCAAGCTCCGCTGGGTGGGGGATGCAGCTGGAGGTCCCCTGTCAAGCCCCACCAGGCGGGGGCACAGCCTCAGGTCCCCTGCCCTGGCCAAGCACCACGCAGCCTCAGGTCCCTGCTTATTGCTCACTGAGGCTCTTTACGGGAACTCGGCCTCTGCTGTGTGTGCAGCCATCTTGTGTTATGGAATCCCTGCCTCTGCTGCGGGCCCAGCCATCTTAACCGTTATGGTGTATATGGTCAATTTTCATGTTTCATCTTTATTAGATAAGACGCTCAATTTCACTAGCCATTAGGGAAGTGCAAATAAAAACTACAATGAGATACTACTTCACACCTGATAGAATGGCTATTATCAACAAGACAAGTAATGACAAGCATTGGAGAGAATAGGGAAAAAAGGGAACCCTCATTCACTGCTAGTGGGAATGTAAACTAGTACAGCCACTAAGGAAAACAGAGGTTCCTCAAAAAATTAAGAATAGAGTTACCATATGACCCAGCAATCTCTCTCCTGGGTATCTACCTGAAAATTTTGAAAACATTTATTCATGAAGATATATGCACCCTATGTTCATTGCAGCATTAGTCATGGTGGCCAAAACATGGAAACAATCAAAGCGTCCTTTGACAGATGATTGGATAAAAAAGATGTGATATATATATGCAGCTTGGGCTGGCAGCCTGGCTCTATGGCCCCCCCTCAACCTGCATTTTGATGTATATGCTTGCTAGCCTGTAATTAAGTCCCAACCCCCTTTCAGCTTGTGTCCTAGCTAGCCTTGCAAAAACTGTTTCCCTGAATGCTTATCTTACAGGGGCCATAAAACCATACACAGCCCCACAAGGGGGTCTGACTGCTGGTGCCAGACAGGGGTCTTGGTTGCTATCTCACTTCCCCTCTTATAACCGTCAGAGGGGCTGCAAAAGCCCACAAAAAGTCTGAAAGCCTAGTCCATATTTGGGAGACAAAAGAACTAGGGGGATAAAAGAGAAAGCCCCACCGCATTCAGTGCTGAGCTTTGGGTACCGATTCCCCTGAGCCAGCGCAGGTGCTTCCTGTAATAAAAAGTGCATTTTCTGAATCGTCTGAGTACCTGGTTGTCTGTCTTCCTGCCACTTGGAAATTTGCCATAACATATATACAATGGAATACTACTCAGCCACAACAATAGATGAAATATTGCCATTTGCAGCAACATGGATGGACCTTCAGAATATTATGCCAAGTGAAAAAAAAAGTCATGCAGAAAAAGCTAAGAACCATATGATTTCACTCATATGTGGAACATAAAACTGAAACTCATAGACACAGACAATAGCATGGTAGTTACCAGAAGAAAGGGGTGAAGGGGGTAATAAAGGATAAAAGGGGCCATTTCTGTGGTAATGGAAGATTATTTGACTTTGGGTGGTGGGCACACAACTCAATATACAGATTATGTATCATGGAAATGTACACTTGAACCCTATATAATCTTATTAACCAATGTCATCCCAATAAATTTAATTAATTTAAAAAAAACAACATAATACATCCTACTACAACTCAGTTAGAAAAGTCAACTTACTTGGGAAATCAAAGCAACCCAGATATAATGTCTGCAAAGGCTTTAATAAAAAATAGTGTGGGATAGTGTTTTTGGTTTTTTTTTGTTTTGTTTTTTTTTTTCAATGTTAAAGGACCAACTCAGTGCCACTAGGAGGAAAATTTTTAATTTGACTTCATTAGACTTTAAGATTCCATGTAGTAACTATCATATTGGAAAATTATCTGATAAAATGTCAAGATATTCACAAAATTATATAATAATGACGACTACATCTACATTTTCAGGTAAAATTTATCGAGGCATGAAGTTACTCATTTCAACTGATGTGATATATTTTTTGTTTAGTAGCTCTTTGCCAAAGTTGTTTATATTTTTGATAACCCTATTGCTGTCAATGTTGTCTTCCATGCTTCTAAGAACACATATGGAGCCCTGGCTAATGTGGATCAGTTGGTTGAGCATTGTCCCATGCACCAAAAGGTCACCAGTTCGATTCTAGGTCAGAGCACATACCCAGGCTGCGGGTTTGATCCCTGGGGCAAGGGAGGCAACCTATTGATGTTTCTCTCATATATAATGTTTCTCTCTCTCTTTCTCTCTCCCTTCTTCTCTCTGTAAAATCAATTTTAAAAATAACATTTAAAAAGAAATAAAAAAGGAAACATATTACTAAGAGTTTATGCATTTCAAACATATATTTGTCAATATTCTGTGAGGAAATATGGTCTCAACTTCCTTTATCAGTGAGATTCTACATTTTATATTGATTGTTTTTGTAAGTAATAATGAAGTTTAACTCCATTCCTTGGCCAGTTTCCTTAGACCTGTTTTCATTCTAAAGGCAGCTTGCAGGTATATAAAGTTTTGCAAAGGTGTAGTAAAGCATATGTTATTTTGGATTCCTCTTAAATGGTGACATGCTCATTCCCATATTTCAGTGTTAGCTTCTAATGTACATGAAGGATTACTTCTACCTTATCAAAATATGTACTATATCTCAGTAATTGCTATAATTGCTAATATGTATTAAAGACTGTGCAAGAATGGTACTAAGTACTTTATGTGGATGTTCTCACTTAACCTTCACTACTACTCTTTTTTTTTAAAAAAAAATATATATATATATTGAAATATATATTATTGTTTTCAGAGAGGAAGGGAGAGGGAAAGAGAGATAGAAACATCAGTGATGAAAGAGAATCATTGATTGACTACCTCCTGCATGCCCCTCACTGGGGATTGAGCCCGCAACCCAGGCATGTGCCCTGACCAGGAATTGAACCGTGACCTCCTAGCTCATAGGTTGATCCTCAACCACTGAGCCATGACTGCTGAGCCAGACTTTAAATTTAGAGTTTGTGAAATCTACCTGTGTTGTACTATAACTATGAAATTTCAAAGAGGTGGTGTGAACCAGAAGATAATGTAGAAGTTGAACACATCTTGCCACTGGTAAATTCATGTTTCAAGAAAACCTATGCATTTAAAAGGGAACCTGGCCCAGCCAACGTGGAAAAATAAAAAAATAAATAAAAGTAAACCTGGTGATGCCAGGCCGATGTGGCTCAGTAGTTGAGTGTCGACCTATTAACCAGCAGGTCACAGTTCAACTAAGGCCAGGGCACATGCCAGGGTTCAGGCTCGATTCCCAGTAGGGGGTATGCGGGAAGTAGTGATCAATGATTCTCTCTCATCATTGATGTTTCTATTTCTTTCCTCCTCTCCCTTCCTCTCTCTGAAATCAATAAAACATAATAAATAAATAAATAAATAAATAAATAAATAAATAATAAATAAATGACATGCAATGTGGTGGTTTTCAAATTCATAGATAGTAAACTATAGTAATGTTCCAAGAAAAATAACATTTGGTTTTACTTTATGCATAAAATAATTATAACAGGAATTCACATGAAAAGGCAAAAAATATTGGCGGGGAGAAAAGATAGTAACGTAGACTTTGACTTATTTGTTGGATAATCTTGAGCAAGTCTCCTAATGATTCCTAAGATACTAGTAGATATATTAGTATTTACTTTACTGCCCATTAGAAGTTAAATATGTAAGGGTAGAGGGTAAGTCTAATTTTTTAAAGGCAAATTAAACCTTAGGATAGCAGTCTAATTGCATGGCTAACGTACAAAAAGAGTTCATATGCAGTTTATAAATATGTGAAAAGGTTAGTATATTTTCATGCTTGATGAGGAGTTAGCTGAAATGTAGTGAGTTCTAGATTTAAACTCAGGAATTGTTCCAAGTCTGCTTACTAAGTACTGCTATTTTCTTGGGCAACTCTCTCTTATTCAGAACTTCTGTTTACTCATCTCAAAGGTAGTGATACAGAATAGCCATGTGAAGAATAAATGTACGTCAAAGATCCTGTAACATAGTTCATGCCTAATAACGTGCGGTTATCCATTCACAGACAGTGACAGTAACTAAGCATAGCTCTATAAGGATGTTTAGGGCAGAATAATTTATCAGAGTATTAACAAAATCATCTTCTAATAATTTTACATCAGGGAATTTTGTATCAGTATTAATTTTTACCCAAGTTAATGAGGTTATCTAAAGTATAGGACAGGTCAGATTCTAACGTAAATCAATAGTCCTTCCTAAAAGTTAATGCCGCTCTCCTCCCAAACCTCTACCTACATAGACTAATAAATCAGTTTATTCTTGGTATTGAAGCCACCCCAGTCCCTCAGAAGATTTTGCCTCAGGTTTTATTTGTATTAATAGCACAGGAGGACACCAGCCCCATGCAGACAGCAGCCCAGGGCTCACACTAGCCCTTCCTTCCTCACATAGGCAGACAGAGGTCTCTACTATTTATGGGGGCCCAGGCCTTTGGGAACCTGAGAGAGAAAGAGAGAAAGAAAGAAAGAAAGAAAGAAAGAAAGAAAGAAAGAAAGAAAGAAAGAAAGAAAGAAAGAGAGAGAGAGAGAGAGAGAGAGGGAGGGAGGGAGGGAGGGAGGGAGGGAGGGAGGGAGGAAGGAAGGAAGGAAGGAAGGAAGGAAGGAAGGAAGGAAGGAAGGAAGGAAGGAAGGAAGAAAGAAGATAAAGGAAAGGAAGGAAGAAAGAAAGAAGGAAAGAAAGAAAACAAAACAAAAAAACCTAACCTGAGCTCCCTTCCAATCAGCGCAATTTCTCAGAGGCTATTTCCCAAGGCATGCCCATTTGCAGAATTCCTGCGGTAGGCACAACCTCAATGACATCTCAAAGATCTGGCAGAGGGCAGCACCTTCCTTCCTGTCCCACACTGGTCAGAATAGCCAGCGGTACCTTTCTATCAGACGACAGCTGTTCACCTATTTTCCTTAGAATTTTAGATGTTTTCATAATCAAAATCCCTCCATATTTTAGTTTGCACATCATATAAAATCTCCAGATGGAAAAGTAACCTCATGCTATATGTTAATCATTATTCAAGAGCTGTATTTCAGAACCCTCAAGTGACTGGGCAGTGTGCCGAGGAGAGCAGATATAGGAGATGAGGAAAGTATTAGATGTTTATATTCATCAACCACATTTAATTTAAAGGCTTGCCCATTCCAACGAAAACCAAACCTTTGAAAATTCAAGAACATATTGTCTAACCCTAAACCACTTTCAATAAACAAGGACTTTCCAGTTACCACAGAAAATCATTTTCCAGAGGCCTCATATGTGTCCTTTTGTCCTCTATATGGATTTTCTCTTCCTCCTGCTTCCCCACCCCCACCCCCACTGAAACTGGCCAGTATAAACTCTGCAGTTCATATGGTTAGTGACTAGGAGAGAGAGACTTTGCAAAATAATTTATTCATAATTCAAATAAAACACCAATGACTAAGTACTTAAAATGTACTAAGCAATGAACTCATCAACACACACACACACACACACACACACACACACACACACACACACAGATACACCCCCAAACCCACAGAAAGGATTATAGCAAATATATATATTATATATATATATATATATATATATATATATATATATATATATATCCCATGTTCAAAGGCTGTTAAGTCGTGTTGTTTACCCATATCTTCAGGAAAAATCACTTCTACTGTCGTGGTAAACAACCTGCTTCCCTATTTATAATGGTCTGACCATGAAATTATAGCTAATTTACCTATAAACGTCAGGTGATCATAATAATTTGGCCACTCAGTGTATATGTAACATACATGACATACATGCCAATATATTTAATTTAATTGTCTCAAAATAACCAGATGTGGATGATATTAGTTTTAAGCTTTTAAAGGAGAAGAGGAGACTAAAAGCTTGACAACTAAAGTTAGTTACCTAAGTTACCCAATAGCTAGTTCAGCTCATTACTGGTACAATAAAGTCACAGATGCATTTCTGCTTAACTCCCAAGTCTATAAGCTTTTATTTTTCAGCATTGATTGTTTACTGACAGGCACTGTGCTCGGGTACTTAAAGTACCTATAAAGAGAGAAAGGCCAAGTATATTACCTTCAAAGAGTTTACATTTGCGTTGGGTAAACTATATTGTCTTAGCATTTTTTATGTTTAATTAAAATCTAGAACAGTGATTCTCAAAGTGTAGTCCCTAGATTATCAGCATTAACTGCCCCTAAGGAGTTGTTAGAAATGCAAAATCTCAGGCTTCCTCTCAGATCCACTGAATCAGAAACTCAGCCATCTGTACTTTAACAAGCCCTCCAGTTACTTCATTTGGTGCACACTGAAGTTTGAGAACCAGTGGCCTAAAGAGACAGAGGTTGTAAAGAAACATACAGGACTTGAAGTTGTGGGAGAAGGCTTCTTGAGGGACTGACACTTGACCGTGGTCTGAAAAGCTTTATCTCCCCTTCCCTTCTCTCCCTCCCCCAGCTCCCCCCCCCTTCCTCCCTAGGTAGAAGGAACAATAGTAACAAATACAGAGAGGGAAGCATGTTGTGTGTTTGATATCCCTAGTAACTGAAGGTGAGAGGCAGGGGATGTTAAACAGACAAACTAGAATTAGATTGGGGGCGAAGTCTATGCTTATGCCTTGCAGGGGTCCTCAAACTTTTTAAGCAGGGGGCCAGTTCACTGTCCCTCAGACCGTTGGAGGGCCGGACTATAGCTTAAAAAAAAAACACAAAAAAACAAAACTATGAACAAATTCCTATGCACACTGCACATATCTTATTTTGAAGTAAAAAAACAAAACGGGAACAAATACAATATTTGTATTTGCCTGTGGCCCGCGGGCCGTAGTTTGAGGACCCTGCGGCTTAGAGATTAAGCCTTGCCTCTCACAGTGCATGGTATGAGGGCTCTAGCAAGTAACTTCAGGGACTCACTGTGAAAAGGTCCTGGGATTTATGTTTCTTGTTGGCCGTCTGACAGTTACTGGTCATGGCTCCCGGGGTCTCCCTCAGGATGCTCGTAGGTAGTACAAGGGAGATAATTTGCTCTCCAATTAGGAAATGCTGGGACAGAAAAAGAATCAGAAGGAGGAAGCCTCAGACTCAGGTGCTTCTAGATAAGGGGCAGGGCCCTGGGATCCAGCGGGGCTGTGACAATTTAACCAAAGGTGACTGAGTTAAAGTAAAGAGAGATTAAGAAGACAAAAGGAAGGATGGGAAAAGGTATTAACTAAGGTTAGGTTAATTTTATTCTAAGTAACACCCAGGATAACAAAGGGGACATTAAGAGTAACCACACGAATATATGTCACTATTATATGGTTACTGTAGATACTCAGTTCACTGAGCAGGAAAGAGGGCATCATCTCTACTTCACTATTAGCTGAGACACTCTTGTCAGTGACTGGGTAAAGGAGCAGCTCTGCACACTTCCATTCCTTCCTTCCTGTATCTTCATAGCAATCTGTTATTTACAAGTTTGGGAGTATTATTATATGATCATCAAACCCATTTTATAGGGACAATCTCTGAATATCATACTTGTCCATTTATTGATCAAGTGTGTCAGAAGAATAGACTTATTTACACCAATGCTGAACAGTGAGGGATTACTTTAAAGTAAATATTTTGTATTAATCATTGGGGAATCTGGGTTACAGAATGTGGCTGACTTCAAGAATTGGTAGCACTGTAGCAACCAAAAAAACACTTTCGAACTCCCGGGCCTCCCGTGGCTTAGGCACAGCTACAAATTTAGCATTCCCTCATTTTAAGCATTCCAAAATATTTTAGTGATTGTCTTGATAGGATTCCAGTAAAAAACAGCTGTCAAAATGTATCATATATTTGCAAACCTCCTACACAGCACTGTTACTATAATTGGTTGAGGTTTGTGTTTTGTTTTTATTTTATTTTTTTCATTTGACTTTAAAAAGGTTGTGGAAAGCATAATTTCAGTTTGGTCAAACTTTTATTAATGTTCACAGGAGGCCTATAGTCCATAATTAGACTTTAGTTTTTAAAGTATTTCATATTTGAAAAGGAAGCAAGCACATAGGGGGCAATTTTTCTTTACAATTTTATTAATCTGAAAGTCAAACCCTCTTGGACTGTACTATGTACATGGTATTGCAAATCACCACTTTTTAATCTGCCGTATCTACTCTATCAAAAAACCAAAGTAATTTGGTCAGCAGTGTTTTCATTGGTTTTAATATCGCTTTCTCCACCTCCTTTCCACTCCAAACTATGACTTAATTGCACTAGGGTTTATCCTTTTAAAACCATGACATTAAAATAGCCTGGAGTACTATAGTTCTTTCTGCAGAAACCATAGGACACTAAACAGAGGGTCTGCTTTCACTAGCCACACGTCTATCATGAGTGTCTTAGAATTCAGGGCAGCTAGTTTACTAGTTAAATCAGGGCCAAAGACAATAGCAATTCTAAATTGCAAGATTTCTAGAAAATATGTGGTGGTCCTTTCTGACATTAAAAGAAAAAAAAAATTTATGAGGTTTTTATTTTTTTTTTCATTATTCTGTTCTGCTTGGCCCTGAACATTGAATTTTATTGCCAGACTCAAGAAGGATACCTCAAAAAATATTATTTTACTGCTCTGAATTATTTTCACTGTGTTTTGAAGCAAGGCGCTTTGTATATTGATGAAACCAATTATAGACTCTTCCAATTAAAAAAAAATTACATTGCAGAAAATATTAACTCTAGTAATCACTGGGAAAAACATCTATTTACATGCTTCAGTAGGCAGCTGTATATGCCTCATATATCAACTTCTACCCGGACCTCCTGCCCAAAAGACAGTCTAATGATTCTTACTATCAACAGAGCATTGCTATTTCATTGTTAGTCACACAAGTTTGTCTACATCAGAGCCCATAAATCCATATTTTCACTATGTTCAATACACAAAAATAGTTGGGGTATTTAACGCATGAGCTCAGCAGAGAATTGCTGATGTGATTAGAGTATGGATTGAAATTTTGGCCTTGGAAATGGAAAGGAAATGGTGGATCCTAGGGATGCTCTACAAGAATAATTTTAGGCTTTATGGGAAACAGAACATCTTCACTCAAGGACAGTGAGTGGTAAATGGGACACCATTGGTAAGGATGGGAAAATAGGCTGTCATGTATCGATAGCCTTATGTTTCCAGCCGGGAACTGTTAATACATGTAAAATAAGAATCTTAGGTTAAAGCCAAACAATAATTACAGATAACAAGCAAACATGAAATGCTAAAGCTACAACAAAAAGGAAAACTAATTAAGAAGTTTTGGTCTTTTACACATAGCTTCTCACGACAAAAAGATACTGAAATTTGGTAGAATGTACCAGCCAACCTGATTCTATTAATATGATTTATTAAATAAAATTATTTGATACAACTGTCTTCTTTATCAATCATGAAGTATTTTCCAGTTTTGTAATATAGAACATGCTGTGCTGACAGCAGAGTACACAGACATTTAAATAGTTCTTAAACTCTTAACTTTATGAACTGGGCAAAGCCTTCTGAATATACTGTTGGTGCCCTCCACACACACACACACACACACACACACACACACACACACACACACAGGATGAGGAAAAACAGGCTATTTAAAGCAAGAATAATGAACAAGGATGAAATATTAATTATTCAGGGTATTTTGATGAGCTAAACTTTTCTTGGAAGATCCCTTAAAAAAATGCTCTCCCTGGCCGGTGTGGCTCAGTTGGTTGGAGCACTGTCCTGTGCACCAAGAGGTCACAGGTTTGATTCCTGATCAGGGCACATGACCAGGTTACTGGCTCTATCCCCAAAGGGAGCATTAAGGAGGCAGTCAATCTATAGTTCTCTTTCTCATCAATGTTTCTCTACCCCACCCGCTTCTCCCTCTCCCTTTCTCTCTCTCTCTCTAAAAAAATAAAAAATACAACAACAAGAAAACAATATTTTTAAAGAAAAAATGTGCTCCACATAGGGTTATTTTTTTTCACTTTTACTTACAATGTGCTTCTTTCCAAGTAAGTTACTTACTAATTTAAAATATGGGACCATTTGTCTTGTTTGCCTCTGTGGAACTTATCTGCCTGGCGCCATCCCCTGAAGACCGACCGGAGACGTGAACTCAAGGTTTCCACACTGCCGGCTTCTGATTAGGTTTGGGCAATGGAGACACCAGAGATGCTATTTCAAATGCCATGATATATCTAAAATATTTTGTGAAAGTCTTTTGCAAGAATGCATTGCTTTAAGCCTTACTATAATTTGTTACAATTTTAAAAACAAAGACATATTTAAGCATTAAAGTGATAAAGACCAACATTAAATAAGTTTTACATGCTATAATTTTACACCCATTTTTTTTTGGGGGGGGGAATGAGTTGCTGAATACATTTTAATTAAGTAAAAGTGGGTAACTTTTACTGAAACAGTTTACTAAAAAGCATTGCATTGTGCTTAAGAGAACAGGTTTTGGAATAAGTCTAACTAGGTCTAAAATCTTGTTCCATAACTTAACGGTGATGTGACCTTGGACAGAATACTTAAACATTCTAAGCCTTAATTTCTGTATCTACAAACTGGAGACAATAATATACTTTGAGTGGGTAGCCAGTCTCCAACATGGCCCCCAATGATCCCTGCCTCCTGGTATTCACATCCTTGTGCACTCCCCTTCTACACAAGATAGGGTTAACTTGTGAAACCAATAAGATGCTATGTATGTGACAGGGGACCACTTCCAGGACTCAGTCATAAAAGATGTTGAAGCTTCTGTTGGATCACTCACTCTTCCATCTAGAAAGTGGATCCTCCAGCCCCAGTCAAGCCTTCAGATATCAACAATCAAAATGTTTCCACTGAAACCTCATGAGAGACTATGAGCCACAACCACTCAAATAAGCTGCTCCCAAATTCCTAACATAGAGAAACAATGAAATAATAAATGTAGGCTTTGGTGTAATTTGTTATGCAGCAATGCATAACTGATATACCCTACCTGGGAAGGTTGTAAAGATTAGAGATAATTATGTGCAGCCAATAGAATGATTTCTAGAATATAATGAATAAACAAGGAGTGTTAGTATGTTTCAGGAACTGGGATAGACTATGTGTATATGACAAACCATCTCATGTAAACCTCATTCCTCATATAGTTGCATCTTTTCATGTTTCAGGTGACAGAAGACCCAACTCAAACTGGCTTAAGCTGAGTCCTCCCCACCCACCCTAAGTAAGGAATTTGTTGGTTTGAGTAACTAAAAGTACAAAGAAGAGCTTGTTTTACACACTGCTAGATCCTGGGGCTTAAACAATATCTCTCTGCTCCCATTTTATCCTTGGGCTTTGCTCTCTTCCCATATTAGTTAGTTCTCAAGGTCTTCATGATAAGATGGCTCCTAGCAGCTTCAGCCTTACATTCTTCTAGGTTCCAGTCCAGTGAGGAAGAAAATGCCTTTCTCTCTCAACAACAATGCCAGAAAAATTCTCATTGTATCACTTTCCCTCTGACTGGATAATGTCAGTGTCTCGGATGAATCACAGAGCCAGAGAAGGAGAGCATCACTTGCCAGGCTTCCTCTTGTGAATATATAGAATCAAAGTGGAGGAGGGAGAAGCTACCAGAGAAAAGATAGGGCACTAAGGTCTTGTGATTAGGAGAAGGGTAAAACAGATGCTGGGCAAAAACTGATATTATCTCCCATGCCTCATAGTAATCATATGAAGAAATTAATAATATTATCACATCCCACAGAGGACAGCAAAGCACAGGGAGTGAGTGGCTTGCCCAGAATTGCACGGCTGTCCATGGGAGGGCCAGTCAGAGTCCAGAGCCCACATGCTGTATCACCTTAGTATACTACCTCCCTAAGAAACCTTATAAATGATTATTTTACTGTGGCTCATCAATTGAAGTTATTCAGACACTACATCTGTTCCACTCCTTTTATCCTAAATTATACCCCTACCCTGTGTAATCTGGTCAATTCCTTTAATTACCCTATCTACTCATCTGTGACACCTAAATGTTTAAGTATGATAAAATACCTAACATAAGCTGGGTTATAGAAAAATCAATGTTTAATCTTGTTAACTAAACCTTCTCTTATAATTACTGGATGGACAATGAGTCTTAATAAATCCCCCCTCAGCCTTTACAAATAGTCATGTTCCAGTTTTCAGCAAACTAGATTGAGCCTGTGACAGGCAAGTTTTTGTTGGCTGTCCTTTCTGCTCTTTATATTACTATTCCTTGAGAATTAAATCTTAAAAACAATCTGCAATTCTAGACAATTATACAAAAGTATAGGTGCTTACCTCCCCCCCTCCATTTAATATATCAGTGTTGCATATATCTCTTTTGTTTGAAATTCATTCTTATTCCAGTGGTACTTCTTTTGAGGTACCACTTTAAAATTGTAAGTAATCATTAAAACCACTCCAAGTTCTTCAAGATCAACAGTACTAATAAATCAGTTCTTATAATGATGCAAAAATGTTGCTTTATGTTATCTTCCCTGAAACAAGAAAAATGGTATTACTTTTCCCTAAAAACAGGGTTTTTTAAATTATCCATCAACAATAACAGATGGTAGAGGGCATCTGAATTTTCCTCTTCCTTTATTTACTGTCTCATACCAGGGCTTCTTGAAACTTCAATAAATATAAGCCATCTTTTTAAAAAATCATATGGTATGATAATGCTATCTAATATCATTATTAATGTGATAATTATGTAAAACACATTTTATATAAATTTCTTGTAGCAGGAGGTCACCACAAAGAATCAGCGTAAGCATCATACTACATGAGTTTGGGTTTCAATTCATAGGCATAACATACTTGGGGGGAAATCAACTTATCAACCCTTTTTTTCTTTAGATTTTTATATATACCAATTACATAATCTATTTCTACCATAATAAAAGACTTTAGTCATCAATGGTGTAATCATCAAAAGGCTTAGATATTATTTTTATATGTGTTTCTTTGCCAAATTCAGTTGTATAGGCATATATAGAGGCTCAACTTTTGAACTTCCATTAGCATAAACCATTAGCAATACATCCATGCATGTGATCAAACATTTTTCTTACCGAAAGTTTGTAGATAAGGAGACTATTGGTTTTATGAGAACTGTGAGGCCACTAAGAATCAGCTGCTTGTTTCTAAAGCTACAAAGAATTTAAATGATGTTTCCTTTAAACGCTGATTTCATCATATAATTTCTATACCCCATGATGTAATGTTGTGAACATTTTAGTTATTCATTTAACAAAAATGTCTGAGTGGGCCATATATGTGGTGTGCTGAGAAAGTTGTACTGTGAATAGGAAGAAGTAATTTGGCTAAGATAATAAAGATGGGATTGTGAGAAAGTGGCCCTGCCAATCAAGAGCTTACTAGGGTACGAAGAGACCATCAGCAGGGATGGATGCCAATCAAAGGCAACATTATAAGTGCTAACATGATGCATCGGTGCAGGCAACAGTAGCCAAAGAGGTGCTTGTAAGGAAACAAGGACATGGGTGTGGAGCGAGCGGAGGCAGTTTTAGAAATCCTTTTAGAGTTTGTTTGAAGAATTAAAAGACATTGCAAATGTGGACAGGAGGAAGGAGAACATTCTAGGGAAGAATAAAAAGTATGAATCAAAGCAAAAAATGAAAAACCATGGAAACAAAAGTGGGAATGTGGGGAGGATGAGAGGAAGGTCCAGAGGGGTGAAACAAGTTGAGTAAATATATACAAGCGAAATTATCACGAGTAGAGGTGTTTTTAAGCTCTGTCCCATAGAACCTGGAGCTCTGAGCCAAGACCTCTCCCATACTTGACTTTTTCACATGCTTTCTTCAAATAAGAGTACTACTGCACGAACACAAATACATAAGCAAACACGTGCATACACACATGCATGCATACATACACACATAAAAGCTGGTAGCCAAAGATGGAGAAGGCACTATAATTCTGAGTGGGAGAGTGACAAGGTGGAGATTTAGGAAATGGTGTTCCAGGTGAAGGAAAAGGAGAAGCAGTGCCATTAGGGGCTGAGAGTCGAGACAGGGCTGGCAGGGCTAAAGGAAGACACAAAGGCCACACCCTGTGGCAGTATGTAGATGAGCAATGTCTGGACATCTGGCTTTATTATCTTAAAGGGATGCAGGCGTGCAATTACCGGCTTCGGACCTACCTGTGGTGAAATGGGGAAGGAATCATAGACTCAAAGGGAAGGCAAGGCAAATAACTCCTGGTGTTCTCTCTCCAACACTGAGTCGGACAGGTGACTTGCCTGACCTTATTTACTCCTGCTCCACTAAAGCAGGATATTATAGCTAGCTGGGTGCTGGCTGGGTTGCGGCCTTAGGTTAGAGTCACACAAAAAAAATAGCGTCTCTGTGGCAGAAGTAGATGATAAATTGAGTAGAAATGTTGCCTCAACAAACTCCCATTTAGTGCCCATTTAGAGAATATGGGAAAGCTGAAAAATAAAGCAACTTTTCAGGGCATATGGTGCAGAGATTAAGAGCAGACACTGGGTCAGAATGCCTAGCTCGAATTTCAGCTGTGTCCCTCGTTTGCTATGTGACATGGGAATGAGGTACTTAACCCCTCTGTGCCTCAGTTTTATCCTCTTTAAAGTGGGGATAATAAATTGTATCTATTTTTTAAAATATATTTTTATTGATTTCAGAGAGGAAGGAAGGTAGAGACAGAAACATCAATGATAAGATAATCATTGATCAGCTGCCCCCTGCATGCCCCCCACCCCCCACCCCGCATACACACACACACTGGGAACCCAACCCAAAACCTGGCATGTGTCATGACCGGGAATTGAACCATGACCTCCTGGGTCATAGGTCAATGCTCAACCACTGAGCCACTGAGGCCGGGCTGTATCTATTTTTTAAGTATGGTTTTAGTACTGAGTTAATATATATAAGATGCTTAGAACACTGCTGGTTATACATTAAATACTATATGTGTTAGCTATTGTTTTCATAATACTTCAGCTAAGGCATAGTAACTGTGAAAAGGCAAAAAAGTAAAAATGTGTGGGTTAACATGTACATGTGGCAAAATTGCATCGAACTAAATACATATGCACAAGAGAATGCAAGTAAAATTGAGGAGAGCTGAATAAGATTGATGGGCTGTATCAATGTCAGGATACTGGTTGTGATATTGTACTATATCGTTTGTAAGAGGTTAGCACTGGGGAAAATGGTGCAAAGGAAATCATTTCCTACAACTGCACGTGAACCTACAATTATCTCAAAACACAAAGTATAATTTTAGAAGGTGTGGGCTGTCCTCTATCCCTTTATAAATCTGTGGAACAAATGGCTGTGTTGCAGTTCACTGGTTGAAGTGGAAGAGAGAATTTCAAGTGATGTGGAGAAAAGAGTCATCTATTAAGGGCTTAAAAGCAGTTTCCACCAGCCGTATGTGAAGAAGGATGTAGCAAACCAGTGGGAGGAGGTGGTGGCAGTAAATCAGTAATTTTCTATATAAAAAAAAAATCATCTAAACTGGCAGTGGAACTGGGAAATGGAGAAAAGATTCCACAATCCCTAAGGCTGTCTGTCCTAAGAGCTTGCTTATTTGTTCACTGCATGATAACACCCAGTGGAAGGACCCGCAAAGGCTGGAGCCCAGACCCCAAACAAGCGTCTTCTCTAGTGAAAAAGCCTTTCTTTCTAAGTCCTACAGGGCAGCTCTAAGGGCTGATGCAGGCACTCAAGGCGACTTGCTACTCTCTAAATTGCTGTATAAAGCAGTCTGTGCAAGTGGTTTCTAAATGGCTGTTGCACTTCAGCTAGGAAATTTTGAACAAGATTCTGCAACACAAATTAGAGAGAGAGAGGAAATTAAAAAATCCTGAACCTGTATGAGGGGACTGGAACTTTGGAATCTAAAATTGTTGTTTTGACTTTTAATATTTCTGAGAAAATATTTAGGACAGGCCTCTTTTTTTATATGAATTTTGTTAACAAGTCCATTTTGTAAGTCCATTTTGTTCAACTCAAATAGCTAAACGCAAGTTTTTCTCATTCCATAATTGTGTCATTAGTATAATAATATAATAATATATATAAAATAATATAATATAAAAGTTCAAAAACACAAATATAGATATAATAGTATAATGGACTTCCTATATCCATCAACCTCTTATCTCATTTATCCACACAGCCACATCACCACTAAATTTTATTAAATTAAATTTAAAATATCACATTATCTGTGATTAGTTCAGTATATTTCTCTAAGAGTTAAAGGCTTTAAAATATATATTCAAAATAGGATTATCACACCTACAATTTTTCAATTCTTTCATAAGTGTCTTTTTTTAGTTTATTGAAATCAGGACACAAGCAACATTGCATTTGATTAATTTGCATTTCAAAATAATTCCTTCTTCTTTTCCCCGCCTCCTTCTTGTCCTCTTTCTCCGCCTCGTCCTCCTCCTCCACCTTCTGCTCTCTTATGCCTCTCTTTTTCCCCTTCACCTTCTTCTTTTTCTTCTGTCTGATGAATAAACTAGGTCATGTGCTATTAAAATTTTTGACATTCTGGATTTGGCTGATTTTAGACCTGGTAACATACAGAGAATACATTCCTCTATACTAGTGATGGCGAACCTTTTGAGCTCGGCATGTCAGCATTTTGAAAAACCCTACCTTAACTCTGGTGCCGTGTCACATATAGAAATTTTTTGATATTTGCAACCATAGTAAAACAAAGACTTATATATTTTTTAATATATTTTATTGACTTTTTACAGAGAGGAAGGGAGAGGGATAGAGAGCCAGAAACATTGATGAGAGAGAAACATCGATCAGCTGCCTCCTGCACACCTCCTACTGAGGATGTGCCCACAACCAAGGTACATGCCCTTGACCAGAATTGAACCTGGGACCTTTCAGTCTGAAGGCTGATGCTTCATCCCTGAGCCAAACTGGTTAGGGCAAGACTTATATTTTTTATATTTATTTTATATATTTAAATGCCATTTAACAACAAAAAAAATCAACCAAGAAAATGAGTTTGCATGTCACCTCTGACACGCATGTCATAGGTTTGCCATCACTGCTCTATACTGTTGTGTTTTCTGTATTTGTATTTAGAAGATGGGTTTCCATAGTTTCTGGTAAATAGTCAGCTGTCAGTCTTACTGCAGCTTCATTGAGAGAAATTTACTTTATTTTTCTTTCTGGCTGGCTGTTTTACAATTTTCCTCTTTGTCTTAGGTTTTTCAGAAGATTAATTATGGGATACATAGTTATGGATTCTTTTCATTCATCATTTTTGGGGGATTCATAGGGTTTCATTAATTTGTGAAACTCTTCATTAATAATTTAAAAAGAACATTCAATTAATATTTCTTCAAATTTCATTTCCACCTTATTATCTCCTCCATATTAGGACTCCTATGACAGTTATATTAGGCCTCTCATTGGACCTAATTCTTTTATATAGTTAGTAAGGGCCCAGTGCACAAATTTGTGCACCTTGAAAGGAACTGTGGGCCACGAGGCTGCGGTAGGCACAGGAGTAGGTCCAGGCCCATCTTCCGTGACCCTGCCCAGCCCCTCCTGCCATGGCTCCTGTCTTCCAGCAGCCCCGCTCCCAATGCCGCTGCTCCCACACATGATGGCGCAGGCCCCGCTCACACCCGCTGATGGTGCGGAGCGATTGGGGTTGGCATCAGCAGTGAGTGTGAGTAGGGCCGGTGCTGTCAGTGGGTGCAAGTGGCGGCTGCTACCCTGATCACCCCTCAGGGGCAGGGGGAGGTGGAGAAGCCCTCAGGGGTGATAAGGGCCAGCAGTTGCCGCTTGCACCCACTGATGGTGCCAAGTGATCGGGACCGGCACTGGGCACCGGCAGAGTGTACGAGCAGCAACTCCAGTGCTGGCTGTGGGTATGAGTGGGGTTGATGCTGGCAGTGGGTGCAAGTGGTGGCTCTAACACTGGCCCTGCTCACACCTGCTGCCGGGTCATAGCAACCAGCTGTGCCACGATTTGGTCTATTTGCATATTAGCCTTTTATTATATAGGATAAATGTTCTCTTATAGTTGGAATCTTGGCTCTGAAATCTTTCCTAGCCAGAACTCAAGTACTGAGTTTGCTGAATCTAGGTCTGGTCTGACCACACCAGTCTAATACCAGTGCTGTTCCCAGTGCCTACAATACCTCCTGACAATTCTGCTAATTATTAATTAAATGCAGGCATTGAGTACGAAAAATTATAGCAGTTCTGAATAAAGTTCTGCTATTCCAGAGAGGATTTACTTTTCTTCAAGTTGTTAATAATTACTGGCATAAATCAAGGACCTTGATCTAAGCAAGGACTGAGATGGATCAAGGCTGGTCTATTTTGAGCTTGCCTTATTCATAGAAGTTAGCCTTTTAGAGGTCTCAACGGAAATACTGGTATGTTTTACAGGACTCTTTCACTGGCAGACCTAAAATCTAATATTTGTCCTTCCAGGTCTGTAAGATGGATGTAAGTTCTGCTTTACATGCCAAACAATCTGATAAAACTACTCAGCTCTGCAATTGTCTTGCAGAAGTGGCCAAAGAGATTAACCAGTGAGCAGGGTGTGCCCTGTAAGCCAGATTCAGCCCACACTGTAGTTTGCTGATCCCTGCTTTAGGTCACCACTCTCTATTTCACCTTAGTGCAGCGGTTCTCAGCCTGTGGGTCGCGACCCCTTTACGGGTCGAACGACCCTTTTACAGGGGTTGCCTAAATACATCCTGCATATCAGATATTTACATTACGATTCATAACAGTAGCAAAATTACAGTGATGAAGTAGCAATAAAAATAATGTTATGGTTGGGGGTCACCACAACATGAGGAACTGTATTAAAGGGTGGTGGCATTAGGAACGTTGAGAACCACTGCCTTAGTGCTATGCCTGAAAATAAGCTAATACTCCATGGGGAAAAATGGCAGAGAAAGTTGGCTCACCTAAATTTCTCTCTGAAACATGAGGCCCTCAAATTCTGGTGCTTTGGTCGTTCACTAATTAACTTTACAGGAAAAAGACTGGCAGTTATCAGAGGGAAGGGGGAGGAGGGGACTAAATAAAGAAGGTGAAGGAATTAATAAAAACACACACACGCGCGCACGCACACACACACACACACACATACATACACACATATAATGCATAGACACAGACAACAATGCGGTGGTGACCAGAGGGAAGAAGAAGGGGCGGGGGCTGGGTGGAGGTGGGCAAATGGGGGAAGGGGGAATGGGGACATCTGTAATAGCGTCAATAATAAAAATAAAGTTAAAAAAGAAACTTGCATTTATTTATTTACCTTCTTTTTAACCTTGCCTTAAATGATACCTAGTAGAAGAGATGGACTAATACAGATTACTCCATAATAGTCAGAAGTAGAAGTTTCATTTACATATAATTTTTTCTTATTCATTATGGAACTATCTTTCCCTCAGAATTTTTTGATAGCTCCCTTGATTTTTGTCATGGCAAAGTATTCTAGATGTTTACCTTGGAAGGGAAGGTGTTGTGATATTGATAGGCTGGCTTCACTTGAAAAATAAGACATGAAGGATGAGAGGAAATACTTATTTTTTTTTATAGGGGGTGTGTAGAGGGAAGCAGGAGTATTACAGACAAAGTAAATAACAAATCAAAAGTCTTCAAATGGGAGTTTGTATTAGGTGTTTTAGGAACAGCAGGAAAGTAGTTTAAAAGGTGAAGGACTGCATATGATATCAGGGCCACATGCATCTCTCAGTTTTCTACATGTATATAATATAAAACTATAAATGCTTAAAAATTGAATGTAGAGAAGAGGAAAAGACTAAAACTATATTAGAAAGTTATGTATAGATAATCTTTTCTAATTCTTACACTACTATGAATTAGATAGTAATATTTCCATTTTATAGAGGAAGAACTTGATACTTTGAAATGTTAACTAAACTGTACAAATTCATACAACTAATAAGTGATAGATTCCAACTTCATTGTTTTATATCTATACTAGAAGTCCATTGCATGAAGATTTGCACAATAGGCCTTCCTTCCCCTGGCTGCTGGAACCGGTTTTCCTCCGGCACCTGGGACCCAGGCCTTTGGTCCGGCTGCAGCGGAGAAGCCAAGCCTCTTCAGTCTTCAGTCTTCATTCTGGCCTGAGCCTTCAGTCTTCACTCTGCACCTGCGTATGCAAATTAACCGCCATCTTCGTTGGGTTAATTTGCATAGTTGCTCTGATTGGCTGGTGGGCGTAGCAGAGTGACACCAATTTGCATGTTTCTCTTCTTTTTTTTTTTTATAAAGTAATTTTTTTATATATATATTTTATTGATTTTTTACAGAGAGGAAGGGAGAGAGATAGAGAGTTAGAAACATCGATGAGAGAGAAACATCGATCAGCTGCCTCCTGCACATCTCCTACTGGGGATGTGCCCGCAACCCAGGTACATGCCCTTGACCAGAATCGAACCTGGGACCCCTCAGTCCACAAGCCGACGCTCTATCCACTGAGCCAAACCGGTTTCGGCATGTTTCTCTTTTATTAGTGTAGATGACTTGTATTTCTCTATATGCCATGATAGCAAATTTGGGAAGTTTTGTTTAAGGTCAGTACTGATGCAAATAAACAGAGAACCTTGCCTGGTCTGAACGAAAGTCAAAAGCAAGCACAAGTGACTCAACAGAGGGTGAGGTCAAACAATCAAATGTCCTAATGACAGAACAGAGCAGATACTGGGGTAGGAAAGGGGGATACACACTTTCAGTATCCTTTGTGGAACCATAGCAAATATTGTATCTGAATATATAGAAAATTTATTTGGCTTTCAAAGAAGGAGAACATTTGTTAGGGCTCTCTCCAAAAGGTAACCATTTCTCTATTAATATAAGTGTAAATAATAGAAGAAAAGAGTAATCCTTTTTGGTTTAGATCATACCTCAAATTTACATTCTTGGAATCATACTTCAATAATCAATAAATGTTCAAATTGCAGTGTATATACAAGAGAGTGGACATGGTCATTAGGCAACCAGTCATCAGAAAGGAAATACTTAAGAAAATGAGGGTGGTTAGAGTAAAGGAGATTTCATAGAAAATGGTTCATTTCTAGGACTATAATCAAAGCAAGTGACTAGGTTTATTATGTGTTGTCCCAGAGGAGGTTCATGAGGGTAGAAAGGTAGAAATTGTTATTGTAATACTATGTTTATCTGTTGTTGTTTTTTCAATTTTTGATCTATTTGAAAATGGAATCAGCTACCTCTGCAGCGGTTCTTAATTCTTTGGAGGACAGTGACACTTTTGGGAATTCGATTAAAATAGGAAAACCTACCAACATAGCCAAAAAACTGCATGAAATTTTAAGGCGTTATCTGATCCCTGAGACTCATTTAGACATGTCTATGGCATTTATGACTCCCAGGTAAGAACCTGGAAGAGATTGACAGTCTCCTTTTCTAGAAACATTCAAGTAGAGGCTGAGCACCACTGTGGCCTGACATTGTAGGGAAAATAGAAGCATGGATTGATGAACTTCTGGTAATGGCCCTAAATTAACTGTGAAAATTGCCAAATTAGTATGATATATCTGTATGTTCCCTCTCTTGTTCACCTGTACAAGGATATCCTTGTATCCTAAAATGTTGTAAAAGCCTCTGTTACCTTGAAGCATTTCATCCATTGCACCTTTTAAATTATTTCCATGGTGTTAGAATTGGCAAGAGAATGCTTTGAACCTGGTGGCAACCATCTCCATCCAGGTGGAAAAATAGGAGGAAAGGAGATGCAACCTGAGCCAGAACCACCATCTACTCTACAAGACAATCCCTTTTATAAAATGCCAATATCCTCAAATGGCATCAAATTGTCATATTTATTTTGTTGACTCAGTTGGTTCCTAAACTGCAATTCAAGTCACTTACTGGAATATTTCAATGTGTTAAAAATAATATCGAAGCAAACAAAGACTCATGCCTTTCTCACTTCATACAACCATTTTTGTTTATAAATTTGCATCCCAGACAAACTTGTTTTATTTGGATGGCCAGTTTTTCAAAAATATTCTCCAAAATTCTCATAAGCCCAAGATGTTAAACTTTTGTACAAATATAGTTGCACTTCTCCCCCACCCCCCTCTTCAGTGTTCTAATGCTTCTTTTAGTTAATTTTCAAATGCTTTCTTATTTTGCAGTGTAGTCTTAGGCAAAGAATACTTACTTGGAATTTGGAAGACTGTGTTCTGATTTCATTCCCCAAACTGATTAACTAGATGATCTAAAAATACAACTAAAGAGAGCTGAGCCCTAGCTGGTTTGGTTCAGTGGATAGAGCATCAGCCTGTGGACTGAAGGGTCTTGGGTTCGATTCTGGTCAAGGGCATATGCCCGGGTTGTAGGTTCGATCCCCAGTAGAGGGTGGGCTGGAGGCAGCCAATCAATGATACTCTCTCATCATTGATGTTTCCGTCTCTCCCTCTCCCTTCCTCTCTGAAATCAATAAAAATATATTTTAAAAATAAATAAAAAAATAAAGACAGCTGAAAAGCAAGAAAATAAATTTGGTTCATTATAGATAAAAGTCCTAGTTATGAATTAGTGAATATAATCAATGAATAAATTAATATCCATTTTTATTATTAAATTATAAATAATTTTTGATTTGTGATTATTAAGGTAACTCATGTTCATTGAAGAAAAACTGGATATACAAAGATGCATAAGGAATACATATTTAAGAATTTGTAAGTCTATCACCATGAGATATTAAAATTATACCTTCCTATCTTCTTTTATACTGTATAAATATATCCTCATACTATATATTCATTTTTAAAAATTAAAAATTAAAAATGTTTACATAGAAGATATACATAAATTTTTTATATTTATATCATTTATATATAGGTGTGTATCTTAGATTTCCCAGAAAACAATATCCTCATGTCATTACTCTAAACACACAGTTTTTAATGGCTACATCATAGTTCACCAAATAAAAACACTAGTTTTTAGTGAGTCCTTTCTTTGGACATTAAATTTATACTAATTTTTTACAAGTATGACTGTGAGAATATCATTGTCCATAAATATTTAGAAACAGAAACACTAGACCACAGCATGTGGATAACACTAGGTCACACAATGTAGAGATAATCTGAGCTAGTTACCTGGCAGAGGACCTGACTGTTTTCAGGGGCATCATCCATGTATGTGAGTGCTCATTTCACATCACTAATTCTGCCAACAGTGTTTACTAAACAATTGCCAAGTTAAAATGTGAAAATTATATAGTTACCTTAATATATATTTAATTAAAGGTGAGTTTGAACATATTTTCATATATTTATTGGCCATTTGTAATTCTTTGTGAACTATTTGTTTAAGATCTTTGCCAAAAAAGTGTCTTTTTTTAAAAGAGAAAATAAAGTTTATGTATACAGATAGATGTAAATATTTATATTAGCAGATAAAAAGTGTGAAAGGATATATGCCATTAGATGGGGGCGTTTGTAAGTGCAAATAGATTATTTCCTTTTTATGTTTATTTGTTTTGTTTAAATTGGTATTATTTTTGTTTTTAAAAATATAAGTATTGCTATGGTTTGCCTATTTGTCTATGCAAAATTTTGGTGGCCCTGAGAATAATTTCTGTACATGGAAATTAATATTAAATTTAATAAAGTCACTAATTCACAGATGTATTTTACTTAAGGTTTTAAGTTCAAATTTTAAGTTGTTTTGTATTTTTCATGTTTCTTTCCATAAATTGAGTAAATTTGAACATCTTTCAAGAGAGCTTTTGTTTAATGTGTAATCAGTCTAATGTAAACAAACTGAAATCTTTTAACAATCTCTACACCATTTACCAACTTAAATTCTTTGAAACACTTTCAACTACAATTCATTTATATATATTAACTTTTTTTTAAAGTAATTCAATTACTCCAAGTTAAGCAATTTGCTAGATTATTTAAATAATGTTAGTTATCCTTATATATTAAACTCTGAAATAGTGACATATAAGACTCATTAATAACCTGAAAAATTATTTTATAACTTTTGACTTACACTTTGCAATTCCTTAAAAGTATGCATATTAATTAATTGGAATCTAAGGTAAACCTGCAAAAAACCCTACTATTCCCAATTCCCTTATCAAAAGATATAAAATGTCAAATAAAACTTATTAATGAAAGTATTACCAACAAAACCCCTCCACTTCTAGATTAAAAACACAGTAAGTCTGTATGACAATTTATATTTTATCATTTGTATTGGCAATTCTAATATTTCCAAAGTTTTAAAGAAAATTATCCACAAAGGAAAAAAGAAAATTAAGATTACCATTTCTACAGTATGACAGTTAAAAAATGGATTTCAGTCATCTAGATGAAATTTTCCCTTGGCACTGAGGGACAAAATGGACCACTTTCTCTAGTCACTATAACAACCATGGATTCAAGTCCAATAGCACTACTATGCCTTTCAACTCAAAAAACTATCCGAGATTATCTTCCATCTGGTTTGAATCAACAGCCTCATACCACTTTACCACTTACTAGAATTGAATGAAATCTATTTCCTGCTTCATGCTATTCTGAATTTGTTTTATATCTTACAGTGTAGCCAGGCCACAATTCTTAAGATTATTTAAATGATATCTGATTACATTCCTTATAACTCTCAGAGCTATACTGATTCTGAGGTTATATCATCCAAATCATGTGACCAACAATTATAAAAAACAACAGTGCATATTAGAAAATAGTGCTTTCTCAAGTGTTTATAGGAAAAATCAATCTAATTATGTGTAAGATTTTAGTTTAATGATTTATAAAGAGTGATTCTATTTAGCTCAGTGAATGAGTTCCTGAAATGGGAGTGTCTTCTGAATCAGAGCTAAATCAGATTAACAGTACCTGTTTCCCATGCAATTGCGTTCTTATGTCCTTATATGATCAGTCATATCCTCTTTACTTCATATCCCCTGAAGCAATCAGATACCACACTTTTTTTCTGGGAATTCTTGACATATTTTGCCATTTTTCTTTAGACCGTATCAATGTTTGTAATGTCCCTCATAAAGCAAAGAATTTCCACTAATTTTATATTGACTACTGATCTTTACCATCTGTTTATTTGGTTGGAACCTTACAGATGCTCCTTGGCCCCAAGCCAGTAAAAGCTTCTCATATCCTGTGTGATTCTTCTGCACTATTATTTGTCTGTCTTTGATTAGCCAAAAAATGATGCATCAAAACTGATCATAAGGACCTGAAATACCGGCCAACAAAACTCAGGGCAGCAATTCCAAAACATGTGGCAGTCATTGTTAATGGTCCTCCAATTTCAATTTTTCCTGTAATAATACAAATTTTGGATATATTTTTATTCAGCAAAGATGCAATTTCTTAGAGTCCCTTGCAGCTAGGAATGACCATTAGACCAGGCTCTATAAAAATGGAATGTAGGGGAAGGAACTTATATCTACTCTCTTAAATAAAAATGTCCTTTCCTTATCTGCTCTTCCCCTTGTCAATGTTAGCTGGAATTATGGCAGGGGCTGGAGGGGCCACCTTAGAGTACATGATGGAAAACATACATTTAGCATGACTGAGCATCAGCATAGGCAAAACTTAGGTCCCTAGCACCTCAGGGCCACCAAATCAGACTTAGATGTTTATAATCACCCTGATAATTTAAGGAATTTCTTTTACTTTTGAATTATGTATATTTTATTATACATCAAAACATCACTCTCCATCAGAAGACAAGATTTTTTAAGAAAAATCATATCTTGTACTTTATAATTTATTACTTGTTGAGTAGATTTCTAACAAGGATATAAGCTGAAAAGATGCACAGTAATAGGTCAATTTACTTTACATTGGTTGGAAGAGCTAATGGATTTTATTCAATTGAAATGATTGGGTAGGAGAAAGATGTAGTTATATTGATTGTACCAACTCAAATGTATTGCAACTAATATTTACATATGTAAAATGTTCCTGTAGCAGATGCCTGTATTTCTGTGTAAATGTGTATTAATTTCTTTGGTGGTGGGATGTAAAAAATTTGACCTGTGCCTGATACTTTGAAAAAGCATTTACATCTATGTTGACTTTGGCAAATTAAATTAAGAAATATGCTTCAATATGGCAGAGCACATGGCATGAAACTAGAAATCACCTACAAAAACAAACAAACAAACAAAAACCCCAAAGCATGCAAATATATGGAGGCTAAATAGCATGTTACTAAACAATTTTTGGTTACCAATGAGACCTAGGAAAAAAATAAAAAATTACCTGGAACAAATGAAAATTAACACACAACAAGCTAAAATCTATGGTATACAGCAAAAGCAGTCCTGAGCGGGAAGTTCATAGCATTATAGGTCAAAATCAAGAAACAAGAAAAATCACAAATAAACAATCTAAATGTACACCTAAAAAGAACTAGAAAAAGAATGAAAATCCAAGAATAAGCAGAAGGAAGGAAATAATAGTGAAAATTAGAGTGGAAATAAATGACAGAGAGAGTAAATAAAAAAATACAAAAATAAATAAAACCAAGAGCTGGTTCTTTGAAAAGATAAACAAGATTGATGAATATTTAACAAGACTTATCAATAAAAAAAGAGAGAGGGCCAAAATATATAAAATCAGAAATGAAAATGGTGAAGTAATAACTGACATCACTGAAATACAAAGGATTGTAAGAAAATACTATGAACAATAATATGTTAACAAATTGTGTGAAATGGGCAGATTCCTAGAAACAATCTTCCAGATTGAATCAGGAAGAATCACAAAACATGAATAGAATGACAACTAATAAAATTGAAGCAGTAATCAAAAAAATTCCAGCAAACAAAAATCCTCAACCAGATGGCTTCACAGATGAATTTTATCAAATATGTAAAGAAGAACTAACACCTATCTTTCTCAAACTATTCCAAAAATTCCAAGAGGAGGGATGGCTTCCACACTCTTTTTGTGAGGTCAGCATTATCCTAATTCCAAAACCATATGACACTACAAAGAAGGAAAATTATAGGCCAATAACCCTGATGAACATAGAGGCTAAAATATTCAACAAAATATTAATAAATCAGATCCAGCAATACATTAGAAAGATCATACACAATGACCAACTGAGATATATTTCATGGATACAAATTTGGTACAATATTCACAAATCAATAAATGTGATACATCTCATAAAGAAAATGAAATATAAAAATCACATGATCATATCAACAGATGCAGAAAAAAGCATTCAATAAAATCCAGAACCTATTTATAATAAAAACTCTCAGCAAAGTGGGAATGGAGGGATCATACTTCAACATAGTAAAGTCCATATGTGAAAAATACACAGCCAGCATCATATTAAGTGGGCAAAAACTAAAAGCATTGCCCTTAAGATTAGGAACAAGGTAGGGATGTCTTGCAGGCCTGGTCACCCCTAACTGCCCTCCCCTGCTGGTCTAATTGCCCACAACTGTCCTCCCCTGCCAGCCATCTTGTGGTGGCCATCTTGTGCCCACATGGGAGCAGCCATCTTGTGTGAGGGTGTGACTGTCAATTTGCATATTACCTCTTTATTATATAGGATAATGAACTCTCAGAAAGAAAAACTAAATAATAATCCCATTTACTACTGCAACAACAAAAAATAAGATTCCTAGGAATAAATGTAAGCAAGGAGATAAAAGACCTGTACTCTGAAAACTACAAGACATTGAAAAAAAAAGAATAGAGAAAGATACAAACAAGTATCTTTGTATATACTGTATTCATGAATTGAAAGAATAAACATTAAAAAATTCCACACTAACCAAAGCAATCTATAGATTCAATGCAATCCCTATTAAAATACTAATGGCATATTTCACAGTTCTAGAGCAAATATTCCAAAAATTTATATGGAACCTTAAAAGACCTACAATAGTCCCAGCAATCTTGAGAAAGAAGAACAAAGTCTAAGGGATCATAATGCCAGATATCCAACTATACTACAGAGCTATTGTAATCAAAATAGCCTGATACTGGCACAAGAACAGTCATATAGACCAATAGAAGAGAATAGAGACCCCAGTAATCAACCCACACAATTGTGGTCAATTAATATTTGGAAAAGGAAGCAAGAACATACAATGGAGAAAGGATATTCTCTTCAATAAATGGTGTTGGGGAAATTGGACAGGTACATGCAAAAAATGAAACTATACCACCTTTTGACCCAACTGTCCCTCTTCTGGGAATATATTCTAACAATCCCAAAATACCAATGAGAAAGAATGCATGCACCCCTATGTTCATAGCAGCATTATTTACAAAGGCAAGATCTGGAAACAGTCCAAGTGCCCATCAGTAGATGAGCGGATAAAAATGATGTACATTCACACAATAGAATACTACACAGCTATAAAAAGAAGAAACTCTTACCTTTTCGACAGCATGGATGAACCTGGAGATTATTATGCTAAGTCAAATAAGCCAGTCAGAGAAAGACAAGTACCATATGATTTCACTAATATGTGGGACCTAATAAAAATAAATAAATAAACTAAAAAAATAGAACCAGAGGCATGGGTACATGGAACAGACTGACAAATGTCAGAGGGAGTGGCATGGGGAGGGCTGGAGAAAATAAGGTGAAGAGATTTACTGAAAAACATATACGCGTAATACATAGACACAGTAAACATGTGGTGAAGGCCAGAGGAGGGGGCAGGGGCTAGGAGGATGTGGGAAAAGGGATGGGGAAAATGGGAGACATCTGTAATAGTGTCAACAACTAAAACAGAAATATGCTTCAAAATAGCTACAGGAGATGGAAGTATAGCATGATATTAAGAGAAGGAACTTGAGAGTAAAAGAGATCTGGACTGGATGATAACTATGCCACTGTGGTAGGCATAATTCCAAATGGCTCACATGATTCCCACTTCCTGGTATGCATATCCTATCTAATAATAGACAAACATGGTAATTGACCATACCTTCGCTATGCCTCCCATTGGCTAATCAGCATGATATGCAAATTAACCCAACCAAATTAAAAGCCGGCAGCCACGCAGCTGAAGTGAGCAGGAGGCTTGCTTGCTCCAGTGATGGAGGAAGCCAAGGTTCCCTGCCTGCTGCGGCCCAGCTCTGAGCTCCGAAAGCAACAAAGGTTCAATTATAGAAGCTAAACAAACCCCAGATACCTGCTTTCAGCAGGCCATGGCCACAGAGCTGTAGCGAGCAGGAGTCGGCTCTCAGCTCCAGTGACAGCAACAAAGTTTCAATTATAGAAGGTAAATAAATTCCAGAATAAAAAAAAAAAGAAAAAAAAGGAGAGGCTGGGAGCTTCAGTCACCCGCCAGCCTGAAAACGGCCCTCAGCCCCTCACCCAGACTGGCCAGGCACCCCAGTGGGGACCCCCACCCTGAAGGGGTTGTGACCAGCCTGCAAAAACCCATCAGCCCCTCACCCAGGCTGGCCAGGCACCCCAGCGGGACCCCACCTTGATCCGGACACCCTTCAGGGCAAACCAGCCGGCCCCCACCCATGCACCAGGCCTCTATCCTATATAGTAAAAGGGTAATATGCAAACTGACCCTAACAGCAGAAAGACTGGGAATGACTGGTCACTATGACACACACTGACCACCAGGGGGCAGACGCTTAATGCAGGAGCTGCCCTCTGGTGGTCAGTGCGCTTCCACAGGGGGGAGCTCTGCTCAGCTACAAGCCAGGCTGATAGCTGCCAGTACAGCGGTGGTGGTGGGAGCCTCTCTTGCCTCCTCAGCAGAGCTAATGATGTCCGACTGCAGCTTGCTCCCCGCTTGCTCCCCGCTTGCAAGTGGACATCCCCCGAGGGCTGCCGGACTGACAGAGGGATGTCTGATTGCCAGCTTAGGCCCAATCCCCTGGGGAGCAGGTCTAAGCCAGCAGGTGGTCATTCCCTGAGGGGTCTCAGACTGCAAGAGGGCACAGGCCGGGCTGAGGGATTACCCCACCCCCCGAGTGCACAAATTTTTGTGCACCAGGCCTCTAGTCTATTATAATCTGCTCCCTTTGAAAGTGGACATAACCTGAGAATATAAAGGGATATCACTCCTTTTAGTTTTAATCAGTTGACTTTTAGTTAATCAAAATGGAGAAAACCCAGGTGGGCCTAACCTACTTAGTTGAGCCCTTAAAAAATGGACCAGACCATTCCTTGTTCCTAAGGCCAGAAAGACTAGAAATGTGAGAAGGCCTATGGAGGGACAGCATGTGGCAAGAACCTGAAATAAGCCTCCAGGAGCTGACAGTTTTCCCTGATAGACAGCAAAACAACAGGGATACTGCTCCCACAACCAAAAGAGATGAATTCTGCAAACAATCTGAGGGAGGTTGGAAGCAAAAACTTCCTTAGCTGAGCCTCCAAATGAGGAGGCAGATGGCTAACATCTTGATTCAAAGAAATGTGCATTTTATAGGAAAGACAAAATAAACATTACATATGTATACATGTGTACATAAATATTATACATGCATAATATATTTATATTAGCAGATAAAAAAAGTCTGACGGAATACACCTCTGTGTATCTGGAGGGGTTTGAGTGGAAGTGCAGAGATATTCATTAGTTTTTATATGTACTTTATTCTGTTCTTACAAAGAGGAAGAGAGATCTTTGTAATGGCAGAATGCTTAGCTAACCTGTCTCCTGCAGTTATGTAGTAAGCTGAGCTTCTGAATCTATACACTTGGACATATAGTTGAGGAGAGTCCTGAGCAATGCACGGAAGGTGCCGCCTGGGTTCTCCTTGCTGCTTAAAGTAAAATGTCAAAGGATTCCATCCAAAAGCTATTTCAAGAGATTAGTAGTAAACTTCCACATCTCATGGAAATCAGAGGACCTCTAAGAAGAGGAGCCAAAAAGAAAGAGCGGCTTATCTCAAAAAGATGTTTAAGTATTTTGTCTTGTGGGGCAAATGGTATGGAAACCTATGGAAGGCCCACAAACTCTCAAGTTTGACCTGAAAAGGGCAGAAGAAATAGAAACAAAAGGAGGTTGTCAGAAACACACACACACACACACCCCACACCCCCATCTCCAAAAATAAGGCAGGAGGCTGGCTGATGAGAGTTACTTCTCAATTGCAAACATGTGCTGATTTTCATAAAAAGGAAAGGTGACTCAGAGAGTAAAACCAAGTACTCAGAGGGTGGAACTGAGAGCCAGGAGGCATTATTCAGTCTTTACAAACTTATCAAGAAACTCCCATTTGCCAACTGGATTAGGATATTGCTTTGGACCAGTGACTCCTTTTTACTTCCATTTCCCTTTTATGAACCAGAGTGTTCATACCTTTAATGCTATGCCTGTCTCAACAAGTATGGGCGGGGGGGAATGTTGAGGGAAGATAAACTTGCCTCTTTACTGTTATAGGTTTACAGATTAAGAGGAATGGTGCCCCAGGAGTTGTATTTATGGATTATAGCAGGAGCCTCATCTGCACCTGATTAAGATGACTAAAAGGATGAGATTATTTTGTGTTGTTGTTTTACTTTAAGGAGATTTAGATACAATTTGTGGCTTGACCTGATGAGATTTATAAGTTTATATTTCAGTGATGTGATTTTGAAATACAGCTGATGCTGCATTGGGATGAGTCTTTGGGAATCTAGGAAAGCCAGTCAGTGTATGTTGCAAGGTAAGCAGAATTCAAAGGGGACCTCTGAGATTTCTGCTCCTGGTATACACACCTTTTATAGTCCCTTCACTTCAAATGTGAGTGGAACCTGTGAACATGATGGACAGTAAATCTTTTTTAGATTGAATTTTATGCCAAATGGTGATAGGATTGTCACTCAGTGATTACCTTACATTTTCTAAGACTGTACCATAACAGCCTACAGAGGTGTGTCCAGGCTCCTCCTGGCTTGGAAGAAAGCAAAGGCCCACATGTAGTCAGGTGGCAAGGAACTGTGGACAGTCTCTAGCTGCTAAGTGTGGTCCCCAGTCAACAGCCAGCAAGAAGACAGGGACCTTCTTCACAGCCAGGAAGAAATAAATCGCACTAACAACAAATGAGCGTGGAAGAGGTTCCCAAACTTCAGATAAGAATCACCCTTGCCTAAAACCTTGATTTCAGCTTGGAGAGACCTTGAGCAGGAGATAACCTGCATCTGTACTTCTAAGCTACAGGACTGTGAGATAATGCATTGGAATTGTTTTAAGCTGCTAAGTTTATGATTATTTGTTATCTGACAATATAAACCTAAGATAGCCACTGATTGATAAGTCACCTTCAGTAAAAGTTCTGTAATAGACTCACTGAGCCTCAGTTTCTGAATCAGTAAAATAGGGTCATGATACCTACATCATACCACATTATATTGAATGAAATAATTGAATGCAATAATTCTAAGTTGAAGTAAAATGTCAGGCACCTAGTAAGCAATTAACAACATATATATATATCATTTTCCCCAAGAAAATAGCAAAACCTTAAGTTTTTCTTTCAACTGACTATATTGGAATCTATCAAAAGTTTAATTTAAGGTAATCTAATCTGCTCTGCTCACCTACTTATTCTCCACCTTCAGAAAGCATTCCTGCTCACCTCAGATCAAATGCAAATGTCTCCTGCCTAAAGCTTTGTTGGGTCCTCTCAGACAGCATTGATCACTTTATGCTCCGAATGACCACAGTATATGTTATTTGAATGCTTTTTAAGGCAGATTTCATCCTACCCTGTATCTGGCTGCTTGCATGTCTGTTATCTCCTTAAATGGCAGGCCTCTTTAAGTCAGTTTTATTTTTGATATCTGTGTCTTGAACTCTTGACCCCAGAATCTAACAAAGTGCCTGGTACACAATAGAAACTTAATATGTCTTGACTTGAAATGAATCACCAGAAGGGAATGCTACAGAATGTGTTCAGCTAATGCAACTTTCAATTTCTCATGGCCAAAAAAAAAAAAAAAAGGTTTTTTGTGAACTTGTAATAGTCCAATATTAGACCTATTTTGGCAAAGCAAATAGAATAGATCTGGTGAATAATAAATCTTCATGCTTCAAATATGAATCTTATCTCTAATGGTGCTACTTATTTTATGCTAGTTTTTGTACAGTATGGAGCACCCAGACAATTTATAAAGTTCAGTTAACAATCAAAATGTTTTATTTAGCATACATGAATATAATGTCCTTTAGATGGGTTGAATTTTTCATGTTTCTACTGATTTCTCTCTTGTCATTGTTGAACAATCTCCTTGACTCCAGGCTAAGCTAGTTATACTTCAAACAGTAACCGGTACCCGTTACTTTAGTTGATGCCTTCTTACATCTCAGGTGTACCACGCACTTCTTGAGCTCATCTGTGGAAACTTCTGTGCTTTTCAAAAGCTGTTTTAGAATCTTAGGTGTCATTATTAATTACATTCGGTTACTGATGATTCGTCCTTCCCAAAGGGAATAAAATGGGTGCCAATAATGTTGATGGCACTTTGTACTTCACTTATGAAAATGCTTTCACCTGCAAAACTGAAAACACTAAATATATTTTTATATCCACGGCAAACAAATTGGGTACAACCAGAAATCCTGAATGTTACTAGAAATTACAGCATTGGCTTTTAAAACAGAAATGCTAACATTAATTTGACAAAAATGTAGATAGGACAATTAAAAAAGTAATAATTAACTGGTAAGACAAAATAGTCTATTTTGATAAAGGAGAGTGTATTTGATAAGTAATAAGTAGAAATATCAACTTAAGTTCTTCCAAAGAAGAAAAATCATTCAATAATAGACCAATAAATCAGGTTTAAAAGTCATAAGAAGGATACAACTGAATACTATAAATAGCATAACATTTATTTTCCCTTTGAAAGTTTAAGCTATTTCTTATTGTCTTTTAATTTCTATTGTTGTTGACATTTTAGACTACTGCAAACATTTTAACTTGTCAGTATAATTGTTTTTCCTTCCTAGGTGATCTAGACTTTTTCTACAGTTGTTTAGAAGATTTTCTCTTTGTCTTTAGTGTTATACATTTTCACTAACTTGTGTCTGGGTGATGGTTTATTTTTTATTTATCCTGCTGTTAACTCATTTTGCTTCACAAATATTAAGATTCATGACTTTCATCTATTTAAAAATATTTATTTTTTCAAGTATCTCCTACTGTCATTCTCTCTATTCTGTCCTGAAACTTGTAGTAGATGTACATTGCACCATCTCATTATATTTTTTGTGTGTCATTTATAATTTCCAAGTTTTATATCTTTATACTGCACTCTGGGTACTTTCTCCAATTCCATATTCCAAATTATTAATTTTCTCTTCAGTTTCTTTAATGTTAATCTGCCCATTGAATTTTTTTCTCCTTTAATTAAAATGTTTTTATTTCCTTTTAGAACTTCACATTAGTTGTTTTTAAATTTAACATTTTCATAGTGTCTTGCTCTATGGATCCAATTATTTATTTATTTTAAAATCTATTCATTTAAAAATACTAATTTTAGACTCTCATAGCCAGTTAGCCTGGAGGTCAAATCACCCCCGGTATTGCCAACAACAATCAAAGCTTAACTACAACAAGACTGCGCACAAAGACCACTAGGGGGGTGCACCAAGAAAGCATAAAAAATGCGGAGACAAAGAAACAGGACAAAACTGTCAATGGAGGATATTGAGTTCAGAACCACACTTTTAAGGTCTCTTAAGAACTGTCTATAAGCCGCCGATAAATGTAGTGAGATCCTCAAGAAATCTAATGAGACCCTCGATGTTATGATAAAGAACCAACTAGAAATTAAGCATACACAGACTGAAATAACGAATACTATACAGACTCCCAACAGCAGATCAGAGGAGGGCAAGAATCAAGGCAAAGATTTGAAATGCGAAGAAGCAAAAAACACCCAACCAGAAAAGCAAAATGAAAAAAGAATTCGAAAATACGAAGATAGTGTAAGGAGCCTCTGGGACAGCTTCAAGCGTACCAACATCAGAATTATAGGGGTGCCAGAAGATGAGAGAGAGCAAGATATTGAAAACCTATTTGAAGAAATAGTGACAGAAAACTTCCCCCAACTGGTGAAAAAAATAGACTTACAGGTCCAGGAAGCGCGGAGAACCCCAAACAAAAGGAATCCAAAGAGGACCACACCAAGACACATCATAATTAAAATGCCAAGAGCAAAAGACAAAGAGAGAATCTTAAAAGCAGCAAGAGAAAGAAACTCAGTTACCTACAAGGGAATACCCATACGACTATCAGCTGATTTCTCAACAAAAACTTTGCAGGCCAGAGGGGATGGCAAGAAATATTCAAAGTGATGAATACCAAGAACCTACAACCAAGATTACTTTATCCAGCAAAGCTACCATTCAGAACTGAAGGTCAGATAAAGAGCTTCACAGATAAGGAAAAGCTAAAGGAGTTCATCACCACCAAACCAGTATTATATGAAATGCTGAAAGGTATCCTTTAAGAAGAGGAAGAAGAAGAAAAAGGTAAAGATACAAATTATGAACAACAAACATGCATCTATCAACAAGTGAATCTAAGAATCAAGTGAATAAATAATCTGGTGATCATAACAGAATCAGGGACATAGAAAAGGAATGGACTGACTATTCTTGGGGGGGAAAGGGGTGTGGGAGATGTGGGAAGAGACTGTACAAAAATCGTGCACCTATGGATGAGGACAGTGGGTGGGGAGTGAGGGCGGAGGGTGGGGCGGGAACTGGGAGGAGGGGAGTTATGGGGGGAAAAAAGAGGAACAAATGTAATAATCTGAACAATAAAGATTTAATTTAAAAAAAGAGAGATACTAAAAATACTAATTTTAAATCTTAATCTAATTATCTCTGTGTGTTGTTAGGCCTGAGAGCCTCTTCTTTCCTTGTTAAGGGGAGTGATAGCCTTCTCTCCTTTCATACAACACTGAAACCTGTGCTTGTGTTTTCTACACATCTTCATTAATCTGCTTATCTATTTCTATACTAGTGTCCTATTGATTTGATATTTGTGGACTCATCAGTTACATTACTATACAAGATCCTCCTATATTCTCCTAACATAGGCTAATACACCTAAAACAAACATTTAAACACTTTTAAAACTGCACAAAACTCCCAGTTAGTTATTATAGAAATAGAGGAAAGCTTTTGCTTTATTTCTTTATACACTGTGCTTCATTGCATATATACCTTAGTGTTTGTAGTAAGGGTATTTGAAACTAAGGTGAAGCATTCTCTCTTTCCCCTTCCATACAAATATATCAATTTTTCAGTTTTGAATAGTGCAGCATATCATTATAATGAGAGATTGAAGATGCTTTTAATAAACACAGGAAGCAATACACGACTGTGGTTTCTTTAGTTGTCTAATGCTAAGCAAACTTCCACTGTAGCTTAGTTTATAGGAGAATCCTCCTATATTTTCCTTTGTATAAAAACAAAGACCACAATAGTGACCACCCAGAAGTAAAGGACCTGCTGTTGGTAGAACATGAAAAAAGAAAAGAAGTTTGCTTAAACTTGTGTTCTTGTTCATATTATACTTTTAGACACATTTAAATTGAGATTTAAAAATGCATTCTTACCTGATTTAATTATTTCTAAAACATCTGCTGTGAGACAATGATACCAATTGAAACATACTCTTATCTAGGGTCAGAGAAACTTTTAAAAAGATGATCCTCAGTAACTGAATTACTACCAAAAAGAGTATGGGAGCAAGAATAAAATTAATTATATTTACAAAAAAATCCTACAAAGAAAAACACCCAGTACTTTGTTCATTACAGGTTACTCATTCTACCTGGGGACTCAGTAGTCCATTGATTCTGAACATTTTTTCAGTTCTCCCAAGACACCATAATATAGCTCTCGGACCAAGAGGATTTCACACAGTACTTTCCCTTCTTGCCCCCCTTTGCTCCCCTGTACATCACATCTGCCCATCCACCAGGTATCAGTTTAGAAGTCTCATTGCCTAGGAAGGTGTCCCTGGTGAATTCTTCTGGAAGAGGCTTAGCTAATTGCTCCATTTTTACCTATATATTTCCTTATACTTTAATTTTAATTGCTTCTTATATTTTTGTCCCTGAAAAAAAGTTGAATTTTCAGGAGAGAGGGCATATTTGTTTAGAATTATATCTCCATCAATTAACAAGGAGCCTGGCAAGTAGTATGTGGTTATTAAATAATAGTTGAAAAAATGAATATGTAAATGATCTTAAAAATAGCAGCGTGATTGTTTTATACTATGTCAACTGGGCTAAGCTGAAACTGTGATTCTCAGAGTCCCCTTCTCTGTAGAGTTCCTAGATTAGTTAAGGAAAAAATAAATTTGCACAGCGTTTGGAAATGGGAAATTAAGCAGTAGCTATTGCACTTTGAATGTTGTTGTGCTTATACATGGTAGAAGTAGATGCTCTCCCTTGCTCTACGTTCAGCTCTTCTTCTTTCCAGCCTCCTAATTATTCCTCAGCATCTTCCACGACTATGTCAGATCTTATTCATACAATGAGTCCACTACCCCATAATTCTCATAGTAGTTCTGCTTTTCTGATAAAAGAATGATAGATGCAAAGAGTAATAACCCCTATTTCTCTCACTTCCAGATTATTTCATACATTGTTAACAATGCTGAAGGTCAAGATTAAGGTTAGAGATTTTCTATGAGTGTTCATTGCAGAAAAATATTGAACCAATTTGAAAATTTAACAAGACAGCTATCCTTATGAAGAGTTTGTGGAAGTCATTAAATTAACTAAACCAGGGTGAGCTAAACCATGACTTTTCTCTGGCCATGTACATGTTTCTTAGACTTGTGAAGAAGTTGTCTGCAGCTGTGCGCAAACTAATCCAAAACATAATCTTAAATTTTAAAAATACTGTAATGGGATCTAGAGGGGTTTTGTAATTAAAAAAAAATTAAAGCTTAAGGGGACAAGGTCCATATTAAGGCGAATAAAACTATGGAAATTCAGGAATAAAATATGGACTCAAGTTATGGAATTAATTATGTTACTGAATAAATTCAGTGTAAAAGTCATGTAAATCATCATTTCTATTTGTTATATCCTTGTAACATTGACATAAAAATATTCCAGTTTGCTATGTTTACTGGAAAGTCTGTCTATAACAACAAAAACAATACAACATTTCAAGAAAGAATGGAATGATGGTGGTGTCAAACTGTCATTATTATACAATAGTCAATATTATTAGTTTAATCTCCTCCCCATTACTTAACATAGATGAGAATAGTAGTTCAAAGGAGAAAAATAACAATAAAACCAAACAAAGACAAAAGACAACTTTGCTCAATTTTTTTTTCCTATGGGTTTTAAGCACAACCATAATCATAATTGCCATTTCCTCAAAAGTTTTTAATGACTACAGAATAAAGTTCAAATTATAATCATGTTATTCAATGTTTTCCCTTTACTCAGATCTCAAACTACCACTTTAAATATTCTTCCTCATGACCCCACCTAATACATTTTCCATTGTAAATATTGTCTACATTCTACATCAATGGTTGGACTGTGAGTGCCTTGAGAACCAGGTCTACATATCCACCAACTTTTTATTCTCTTCAGACCCTAACACAGTGTTTGGCATATAAGAGGCATTGGAAAACATTTAATAAATTAAAGTGATTTGAACCATGCTGAAAAACAAAACAAAACAAAACACACAGAAAGTTTTAGGCATGGATATTACACAAATCAAGTTTTATGTCTTTTTGCGGTCATGACTGTTATTTTTTATAAAAATATAAATATATTTTCAAAATAATTTGAGTGAGTTTTACCATTTATTTTCAAGAGTTAATTTTAAGAATAAAAACCTAGGACAGTACAAAGAAAAACAAACATTAATAGTACTTTCTTGCTGTTTTAATATTTAGAAGATTATAGGAATTCTTTTAGGGCCAATACAATTTGCCCTGATTTTACCCATATTTAAGAAAGCTTACCTCTGTTTTCCAGTCATTTGACATATAATTATCATTGTTTTGCTAGCCTTAGACAATATATCATCTTTACAATACAATATAGCATCTTTACATGACCAACATAAATTTTTTACAATCAAAATAATAAATACTTTGGGATGGCAAATGTTGTTATATCAGTACTAATATCATTTAGGTTCACAAACACATCATTTAGACATTCTTTATTATCCTTTTTTTTACATTATAAATATGCTGTGGAACATGGGTCCTTGAGGCAACATCAGTGAATTCAACTGAGATTGGGAATATAGAAAACTGACTTTGTGACAAAGTTAGAACTAACATTTAACAATGAAATAATATCCAAATTAACTTGCTAATATCTAATACTATACTAGCAAACTGAATAATGGAATCTTATCTCTGCTATGAAATATAGAAGTTTTCAGGAAAGAAGCAGTGTCTTTACATTGGGTAGATAATAAAAGAATATATTTTTTTATAGAAATAAGTTAATTTTCAGTAAATATTTGAAATGTCCTACTGAAATATTCCAAAACACTGATACTCTCATGGGTGAAAAATCCAATTGATTGAAGTCATGAGAAAAACAATTTTAAATTTACTTTTTACTAAATTTTGCATATTAAATAATTCTTTGGTTAATAAGATATTTTTAAAGATTAAACTTCCAATTATAAATTTGTTTTTTTCTTGTTTTAAAAATCCTTTCAAATGATTGTCATGAGAAATAATGAAGAGAGATAAAAAATGACTTACCAGGAAACAAGAAAAACCAAACAGTGATGGGTTGTGAGGATAGAAAAATAGTATTAATTTCTATGTGTGGTTTGAGTAATCATTCTCATAAAAAAATGAAATTAATAAAATCCAAAGCATAGTGTGTGCATAATTGGAACAGTATCAGTATTGGCAGCATATAACTACAAATGTCAACTACATTATTTTGTAAATACCAATATGTTTTAGAAAGTCATGAATTCTATGATCATAATTACAATATCCAAACCTTTGCATTATTTACTGTTTGGCACATTTCTTTCTCCTTGAAATATTTTCTTTATCTTGATCAATCTAGATACTTTATATACAGCAGAAGTCAACAAACATTTTTTTGTAAATTGTCAAATAATAATATTCCCAGCTCTGTGTGCCATATAGTTCTGCAGCAATTACTCAACACTACCATTGTAGCAAGAACCAACCATGAATAATTTGAAAACAAATGAGTGTTCCAATTAAACACTATTTATGGACATTAACATTTGAATGTTATATAATTTTTGTGTCATGAAATATTATTCTTTTGATTTTCTTTAATCAATCAAAAAATGTAAAACCATTTTTGGCTCTTGAATGTACAAAAAAAGTGGTGGGCCAGATTTGGTCTGTAGGCCATAGTTACCAACTCCTTACATAGTGGAGAGAGGAGCCCATCAACAGTTTTTAGATTCTGGAAAACAATCTTAAGCTCATTGATGCTGATCAGACACAGAAAAATAATCAGCTTAAATATATTTTTATACTTAGAAATTAAGCATAATAAGTTTGTATAAAGATAAATAAATGCAGTGACCCTAACAACACAATCCGCCAAATATCTGAACCATACTTTCTCTACAGAAAAAAGAAAGTAGAAGGAATTGGAGCATAGAAAATTAAAAAAATAAAATTCACAAAGCCACACAGATTAATCTATCATGCTATTTGATTTTCTGTTGGAGAACTATTACAATTGATTTAATATAGGCACACTATTTTCTTTATTAAAACTATGTGAAGTACATATTGGTTCCCTTTGAAAGATAAAATTTTGATGGACAACAAAGGTCCTAAAAGAAGATGTGTTTTTCCCTTCATTCCACAAACTTGGGTAACTGTTATCTTCTTGAAGGTGGAAAGAACACAGTTCACACAGTACAGCTCTGAGATATATCATGACAGTGAATATGGACAGTATGGGAGGACGGTCCTAAAACTGAGACTAGCCCTTTGCTACCTAAAGCACCAGAGGAAAGTAGCAGGCCTGCTTGAGCCAGTCTTTTTTACTTATTTATGTAAAAGTACAAAAATACTTGCTAGTGAATGAATTAAGCGGAGGTTTCTGCTGGCTACAGAGTTCTAATGAAAACTGCAATGCTCATTACACAAGAATTACAGCTTAGAAAGGGAGGCTTTAAGTTTCTCAATCAATGACAAAGACCCATTTAGGATCTAATGTTAATTGATTATGTTGGATTTCCACCTCCCATTTAGTTCAGCTTCTACTTTCATTATCTACTTTATCCCCCTGAAGAGTAAAGAGTGAACTTAATAGCTGAATGGTAGAACCCCCTAAGCAGTCTTCCAAGTACACTTGTTTTACATGATTTATGGCCCTTTCATTTAATTCCCCAAATTATTTGTCATATGTAATTGAGAAAATACTGAAGAATGGTTTCAAAACCAATCAAATGAAATGGAAGGAAGTACTAAATTTTAATGTTCTATGAAGAACTTAACAGTTCTCACCGATGGTTTTTGTTTCTTTTCTGTTGTAAGATTTGCCTCCAAAAGAGACAATTTTTCATTTATCCTATTGCCTATTGGTTCTACTCATATGTCTCAAAGAGCAAATAATGTTACATTTTGATTATTTCTATTAAAAATCAGACAAAAATAGAATGGAAATAACAACACTGACCATTTATCTACCTATTCTCTTTTTGGACTATTATAGACCATCTCATTTGATTACTGTTGACCTAGAAAAACCTAAGACTGCCCTGATCTCTAAGACTAAGAGTCTTGTTTCCTCTTGACAATTAATGACTTAAAAAATGAATATCTGGTTTCACACACAATCTAGAAAGAAGGAAAGGGTGTTGCTGCTTATAACAACAACAACAACAACAACAACTTTGACAGTCTACAAACACACAACTTTTCTTGAACTCATCAGGGAGATGAAGTCAGAAATTAGCATGAAATCTAAGGAAAGGCAGGCATCTCCAAAGACAGACAGAATACAAGCACTTGCTTACATGGAGCAGAGACCAATGAACATTTGAAAGAAGAATTCAGCTAGAATTTTTTAACAAATTACTGAATGCTGACTGTGGGATGGCAAAAGAATAGAAAACACTTGGGAACCACACACCCAAGAGAAATTCATACCACCTCTAAGGCTCTTCTTGCAAAGGAAAAAAAAAAAAAAAAAAAAATAAAGACCAACAAAGGCCATGAGAAAGCTGCATGAGTTTCAGGTCTATTGGAATAGACAAGTAACCACTTTTAGAAAAGGCATAACACCTTGTCCAGATCCTTTCTTTCATTTCCCTATTTAAAAAAGAACCTTAAAATAGTGGGTAAATGGCAGGGCCGGCAACAAACACTATCACCCAGTACCAAAACAAAAACAAAAACCTAGAAACATCCTTTCTGCCCTGGGGGGAGGGGACAGTGAGGAGGATACATGGATAGCCCTAAATCTGCGTTTGGAACGGGGTCAATGAGATGGCCCTACTTCAATGCTCATTGATGAAGCGCTAGCCTAAGAGGAGGTCTTAGTCAATAAAACAAACAATGTTTTACAATAAATAAATGAATAAATAAATAAATAAATAAATAACAGCATTCCCTTTTAAAAAAAAAGATTTAATATTTAGCAAAAATGAGAAAGCTGAAATTAGAATGCATAATTTTATCATTTGGCACTTCTTGGTTTACACTTGTTAATTTTTAAAAACTTAAACATGATTTAAAAATGGGCTATTTTTTTCTGTTAAACTAAACTACTCAACTCTTTTGCATTTATTTTTTGTGTTTTTTAAAAATATATTTTTATTGATTTCAGAAAGGAAGGGAGAGGAGGAGAGAGATGGAAACATCAATGATGAGAGAGAATCATTGATTGGCTGCCCCCTGCATGCCTCACACTGGGGATTGAGCCCACAACCTGGGCATGTGCCCTTGACTGGAATCAAACCAGGGACCTTTCAGTCTACAGGCTGACACTCTATCCACTGAGCCAAACTAGCTAGGGCCTCTTTTGCATTTCAAATTTCTATTACAAAGTGGTAGCAAAGAGATAAAACTATTGGTAACCATATCAGGATGCATACATTTGAAAATAAGTTGGGAGAAAAGCCCATGTATATGCTCATAATTAGAACAATCTTTAATACAGAATATTCTTTGAATTCAAAGTTAATACGGAGGTCTTGGAATATTTCAATGTTTCTCCTGCATAAGTAGCAACTGAGGACATTACATTTAGCTTGCTTCCTGAAAAATTAATCCTATTCACATATATGACATTATTATATTCAATATGTTAAATATTGATTAAAAAATGCCCAGAGACCTAAAATTCAAACCTGTCATTATGTGACGACATTAAGAATAAATTCCTGCCCTAGCCGGTTTGGCTCACTGGATAGAGCATTGACCTGGGGATTGAAGGGTCCCAGGTTTGATTTCGGTCAAGGGCATATACCTTGGTTGCGGGCACATCCCCAGTAGGGGGTGTGCAGGAGGCAGCTGATCGATGTTTCTCTCTCATCGATGTTTCTAACTCTCTATCCCTCTCCCTTCCTTTCTGTAAAAAATCAATAAAATATATTTTAAAAAAAGGAATAAATTTCTTCTACAATAAACCTCTTCAAAATTTCTTTGACTAGAATTATCCTATTCTTTACATAACCTCATTTGCTCTAAAATCTGTCACAGATATTGGAACTGTATTCCCTCCCCCCAATTCATATGTTGAACTCCTAACCTCCAGTACTTAACATATTAATGTATTTGAAAATGGTGTTTTCAAAGAGGTAATCAGGTAAAATGAAGTCTTGTGTGCGAAGCCTACTCCAATATGACTGTTGTCCTTACAGGAAAAGGTAATTAGGACACAAGTAAACAGAGGAAAGATCATGTAAAGACACCAGAGAAAGAAGGCCTCTCCAAGCCAAGCCTGAGGGAGGCCATAGAAGAAATCAACTTTGCTCACATCTTGATTTTGCACTTCTAGCCTCCAGAATTGTGAAAAAGTGATGTTTGTTGTTTAGAGCCACCCAGTCCATGGTACTTTGTTTCGGTGCCCCTAGTAAATGAACATACTGTACCTAACGCACTGTCTTCAGCTAGTGGTAATTGTACGTGGGACTATTTTAGATATTGGAGAGAGGGAATCTCAGCCTGTTCTTGCTGTACTTCTGTCTCTTCCTGTCTTTTCTTTTCCTTCTTGCCCTTCCTTCTTTTCCTCTTCTCTCACTTCTTCATTGTGTCTTTCACAGTCCTTGTTTATTTGTCAATAAAGTTTCTAATGAATAAAAATTTGTGAACAGCAATGCTGATATTTAGAGAGAGCAGAGTAACAAAAACAATGGAAGTAATTTAGGCAAATTGCAAGTAATAAATATTAACCTGAAATTTTCAACGAATACATTTTAAAAGAAAGGAATATTAGAAAGACAATCCTCTCTCCTTCAAAGAAAGTGCCACACTTCCATTTCCACTATTCTGAAGGCATGTTTCTTTCTGAATAGGCTGTGTGTGTGGAAATCCATCCTGTTGCCTGAATGCCTTGCTCTCCTCTCTCCCTCCTTCCTCAGGCCTCTATTTTAAGTTGATAAGTAAAAGGTGCATTGAACTCCTGAAACTTTGAGCATGGTATTAACTGGCAACACTTTTTATGATCTTTGCCCTTCTTAAAGAATAGCTTAAGCAGAGCTTCATATAACCCAAAGGACATTTGGTTTCTGATGCCTGCACAACATGATCAAACCATGACAGTGCCAAAGTAACTCACACATGGGCTGAGCTTTCAACGTGACTTAAATCAAGCACAAAATCTGTTCTGTAAATAACACTCATGGTTTCAAGCCCATAAGATAACGAAAGTGGGAATATAATTAACGACCACTGTGTTTTTCTATCTGATAGACAGGTGCACTTTCACTGGTGTTGAAAAATTGTGGCTGAATTCCAAAACCATAAAGCCACAGGTGGATTATACTACACAAAATTTATGATTCTTATTCACGGATTTCATTGTTACCATGCATGCAATGAGCTTGATAATGGCATTATTCCATATATAAACTCAGCAATTATAAGAAAGTATATCAGAATGTTACAAAGTCCAAAAATGACTTGAGTATTAAGAATAGAATCCTTTTCCCATTTAAGTATGCAAAGCTCTTAGTAATTTACTAGTATGATCTAGAGCAGTGATGGCGAACCTTTTGAGCTCGGCGTGTCAGCATTTTGAAAAACCCTAACTTAACTCTGATGCCGTGCCACATATAGAAATTTTTTGATATTTGCAACCATAGAAAACCAAAGACTTATATTTTTGATATTTATTTTATATATTTAAATGCCATTTAACAAAGAAAAATCAACCAAAAAAATGAGTTCGCGTGTCACCTCTGACACGCGTGTCATAGGTTCGCCATCACTGATCTAGAGTGTCAAGCATGTTATAAATACTTTAAAGTGCTATACTTTATTTTTTAAATATTATTTAAAAATGTAATTCTAGAAGGGTAGGAGACTTCCTTATAATACCATTTTATACAGTTTGAATGATATATCATGTATTTGTATAAGCTATTTGACAATATTAGAAATTTTACATTAGAAAAATTAAGTATTGGCATACATCATATTTTAAAATATATTTTATAGTACAAGAAATTATGTCAAATGAAATATTTATTTTCCTAAGTTTTACTTTAGTAATTTTTAAGATTATTAATTGCTTACCAGGGCCAGGTACTGTGATGAGTGCTTTCTTTTTTAATCCTAATAACAGCCCTATATGATGAAATATTTATTTTTATTTCTATGTTATACACAAGGAAACTAAAACTAGTAGCTTGAACAGCTTCATTATCCCCTCCTCCTTACCCCCCCCCCCAATTGATTTTTAAATGGAGTGGAAAGAAGAGAGGAGGTGTGAAGGGGGAAGAAAATAAAAACATCTCACATCCATTGATTGCTTCCTGCACACACCCTGACCTGGGCCTGGAATCAAGCCTGCAACCAAGATATGTGCCTTTGACTGGAATCAAATCTGTGACCCTTTGTTCAACTGGCTAGGGCTTGAACAGCTTTTACGTAGTGCAATGAAGATTCAAAATCAGGCTGCAAATTTCAAAGGCTTGTACCTAATAATCAGTACTGCCTCCCAAGCACTGAACATCAGATACTATTATTGTTCACGATTCCATATCTACTCAGTAAATGTTTTAAAATAAATAGATAAATGTTTGCTTTTTATTTTATGATGTTTAAATAGATCTCAAGCATATATGCTTGCAAAAATTCTGCTTTTTAAGTGATGAAAGAGAAAAAATACATTCTACAGAGAAAGAGGAAGTTGAAACAGTAAACACTGCTGTATTGTGTACATGGACAAAAGATTACTTTTAATATTGAATCCCAATTTTTTTTTCAAAAAGAAATAACCCTGCCTGTTGTTGCAGTGTGGCAAAGAGTACATGGGCTGAACACCTGGGCTAATAATAAGAATGTAAAATCCTTTCAAGGGGGCAAAACCAATTCCAGGTGGCAGAAATTTTGTAGAGCATATTGAAGGGATCTCCTTAGAGATATAATAATGAAGACACTGTACTCAAAATGAATTTGAGCATATTCATAAACAACACTGGTGACAAATATATAAAACCAAAAAAGTGATACCCAGGGTTAATGAGAATGTGGAAAAGAATAGCATGATACATTCTATCTATTCAATAAAAATATATTTAACTACTACTAAATGCCAAAAAAAACAACTACAAAAACTCAGTATGGTTTCATAAGAGTGATAGAGATGAGGCTGGAGAAGTCAGCAAGACTAAAT